>NC_141992.1:72111208-72774645 GCF_049901715.1 Pseudonaja textilis
TTCAACAATGGAGCAGAGGAAGAAATGGTTAAATAGTCTTTCTCTTCCTACTGCAGTGCCAGTGATTATTAACCTCTGCAGATCATATTCTTTGCATTTTTAAAACATTGCATGTAAGTTGAAAGCAGAAAAATCTGTGGGAATGGCCAAAAGGTTCAGGGGCAAATGATAAAAGCAGCACAATGCCAGTGAAATACAACCTCCACCACTTGTAATTGACCCTGGCTAGGACTTGGTCCATTAGAAAATTCCGGAATATGTTCTAGATAGGGAAGTAAAAACAAAATAAAAATAATTCCAAAAAAAAGCAATGGCAATATATTTTGAAATCATGCCAAAACTCTTGCAGTGAAATCATTGGGAGTCAATCTTCATAGTTGTGTGTAAGTACTTCTCAGAAGCCAAAGTTTGACTCCTGGTGATTACAATATTCAGGAACAACCATGTGTTGCCTTCTTGCAGAATGATTTTCAAGTTCTCCTATCATCCCTGGAAGTCCTTGATAACCTCCCATCTAGGTACTAACCAGGCATAAGCTAAGCTTAGAGGCTTACTAGGTACGTCTTAAAGCCAGTAGCTGAAAATGCCTAACTCTTGAAATAATATTATAGACTGAATTTTTTCTTATGGCAAATGAAGAAAAAATGTATACTGGATTGTTATCACCTGTCAAGTTGTATGTATATTTGTGTGTGTGTATGTGTTTATTATTTTCAAGCATATCAGAAAAATAAAAAGCTGTAATAATATTTTATCACTTTTTGTGGGGGGAAAAAAGATAGGGAAACCATATACAAGAGCAAATATGAATTAGCTGGATGTTATGATAAGCAGGGTGGTCAGCATTTATGGATCAGTGCTCCAATATCTCTCCAGTGTATCAAATGAAAAAAGTAATTGCTTTCCTGTGTAGTTGAATTGTAAAAAAATGCACATTTAAAAATAGAGAGCTGCTTTGTAGTAGCAGGAAGTAGAGAGGAAAGAGAGAGTTCTGATTAATACTGAAATTGTCAGAGACTAATTGTATGTTAGCACCAAATAAATACTGTATTGTAGTTGGCTTTCTTTTTTTCTTTTTCTTTTCTTTTTCATTCTTGTAATCTGCAATCAGTGTGTCCACTGGAACTATGTATTGTAATTTGTTTACATTGTTATTTCACATAATTACAAAGCAAACACAATGCAAATAGCTTGCTTCTTTCTCTTCCCAAGTACTGGAAATAAACACATACATGCACTAACCAACCACCAATGATAATAATCAACAACAACTACACCAGCTTTTTCTGTAAACTCTATTCTCATTTATGACTGTTTCTGTGTACTATTGCTAAGAATGCCGAAGATATAAAGTGTCACATTGAATGTGGGCTGATGACTTTATACGACAGCAAAGCCGAGGATATGACCAGTTTTCATGTTCAGAAAAATCAACTTTAATTAATTTAAAGCTTGTGTAATTATGTAGTATGAGAGTCTGCATGCAAATACTGAAGGGCTGATTGTTCAAATCTTTGCATTTACTCATTAATTCATTGGGCTAAGTAATGCTGCCATGTAAGCAGGGTATAGCATTCATACAGCCTGCAGGCTAGTTTATACTATACTATAGTTAGCAAACAAAAATGACTGCCTTCTAATAGAATTTGCACAAAATATGTAGTGCTCTCTGTTGTGGTATCTTATGTTTTTTTTCTTTATGTGCTTTATCTCTAAAGTTAATCATGGTACCAGGAGGGCATTTTATGCGTGGGGTTAGGGGGAAAAATGACAGAAATGGGGAGATAAATCCAAGTCTCATTATTCTAAGAACCAATTTATGACAGCATTGCATATTTTAATTTACATAACATGGTTTGCACTTTTGTGACAGAAGCTGTCAACCAAATAACAGTGCTTTAGGTATAGATGAGGAGTCTGTCCAAGCAACACAGAGAGATATCCTTCAATAGACAATTTTGCTTTTCTTCCTACCCCTGACCCATCAGCACAAAGAAGCTAATCCATAAAAGGGTGCCTTCAATATTATCCTTTGAACATTATACCACCAACTCATAGGTATCAAGCATCTCATAGATAAGAATTCTACAAAGTGCTTAAAACAAGAAAGGAAGAAATGCTTTAGTCTCTACCACAGATGTGAAACTTGTGGTTGTCACATTGCCGTCACATGAGGTATTGTGACATTTCCCCGCTTCGTGGAGCTGGGGCGGGCATGTCCTGTGCATGATGCATCCAGCCCAGTTCGACACCCCCGATCTATACAATATGCGCTTCCAATGTTTTATTTCCCCAGCATTGAAACAATGTTGCAATATTTCCTATCCTCTCACTCAAGCATTTCTTGAGAGAGCAAAATCCAGCTTTTAATTAGAGATTTAAATGGTATCCAAGGATCAACGATGGGTCTTTCCTAGCTGGGAAAAAAAAGAACAAAAACATCTGAGGATTCACTCTATATGTATTTGTAACCAGTTGTGGTATAAGTAAAGTTCTCCCATTATCAATTTCCAAAAGCAGTCTATTTTCCAGGCATTGACTTTTATGGATATCATTATCCTGTGTTGGGAACTTCATAAAACAAAGGGAAGAGTCTTGGATACTCTCTTTACCCCAATGTCCAGTTTCACCACAATTATAGACAGCATTCCCCACCCCACCCCCAGGTCTTCATTCTCCTTAGCTTTGGGATAGTTTTATACTCTTTTTGACATGCTCTCTGATTAAATGGCATCACTGTTTTGAAATCTGGAGTTATATTTCCATGATTGGGTTGTTTGCCAGAATTAGCAAAACCATTCCCTTTTTCAGGGAGCTTAATTATTTTCCACCTATTCTCTGCCCCTGGTTGGAGTCAGAATGGTGATCTTCAACCGGAACCACAGGTAATTCCTAAGATAATACTATAACCACAGTCATAAATAGACTCTTTGATTTCTGCCAATAAGTCTAAGGGGTGACATCATACTATTGTAGAACCTCTTGCTTTACAAGGCCATAAGCTTCTACACCTCTAGCTCCAACTACGGCCTTCATTCCAGTTATGTCCCTTCTTCCCAGTTTCTTCTCTGATGATTTCTAAAGCCGGCCCATCTCTGTTCCCTTTCTCTCTACTAAGACTACTATTCTATGAAAACAAAACCTTATCTACTCTCTTTATGAGCAAAGCTAGTGCAAACTAGCATACAGACATGTCACAAATGTACCAATTACTATTCTTGGTGAGCTGTGTTGGCTTCAATGTGCGATAACAATTATTTTGTGCCAATGCTGTGCAGAGACTTATGGATAGTTTTCAGTCATCTGTTCATTGTTTTATGGTGCATCATGTGAAGATGCAAAATTATATGTTACTTCATGCTGAGATGGGAAGGAGATCAGGTGGTAATGGTATGTCAGCTTCCCACTAAATTTAATAAAAATGTCTTTAAATAACTCTTATTAATCTAACATGAAGCTGGTCTTAACAGTTTTAGGATTTGGACTTCCTTAATCTGCTTAGATCATACATAGAGGATATATACCATTTCTCCAAAACGATTAGTGTAGTAAATTTAAACTAAATTATGAAGTTTCCTAGCTGGAATACTTTAAAGTTTAAGACTGTGCAGTAAAGGATGCAAATGTAAATGTACTATATGTGTTTGTGTGAGTGTATAAAATCAGCCTTCATCAGGATTAAGTTATCTTTGAACTATGGTGTTTTAGTGTAATTCAATGAAGATAACAACAACAACAACAACAACAGCCTTCTTTATCTTATACCTTCAAGAGGGCCATGCTGCCTTCCAGTTCTGAAAATTGCAATTCTAACACTGGAAGCTGATGTATACAGTACATTATTTCTATGGCAACTTGTTTTCTGTTTATAACCAGGGAAAAGGTTACTGATTTACAGAGGGTTTATAATAGAGCTAGGAAACTGTATTGTGGATTATACTTGGCTTCTAGGAAAATAAAGCCTACTTCCTTAGAAGGAAAACAAAGTAACGTTTATAGAAATTGACTCTGTGAAACCAAAGTATTGTTTTAAACCAGGGTTCATCATACAAAGGATTTCTAATACATCAAGAGTCCAAATCCAAAGGAATTAAGCTGCTGCTGAGAAGAACCATTTCCTGAAGTAATACATTATCACATGAGTTCAAAGACGACGTGTTTGTGCAGACACAATTATGAGATTTGTTAACATTTTTTTCCATCTCTAAGAGAAGCTTAATATTACACTTTCAGAAATCTATCATAGGATGAGGGAATAACTGATTTACTTGCCTTACTTTAACTGTAAATCTTAGAGAAACAATTGTTGTCCTTCCTTCCTTCCTTCCTTCCTAAAAAATTTAACAGACATTCAGTACACATAACCTTACACAAATTTTGGTAGGAAGTGTCAGCGAAGGTGTCAATATTTGTTGTGTCACTACTGAGGGAAAGTTTCTGTGCAATCCATATTTTGTATTTGAAATGTTTACCCTCAGCTGAAAGAATAAAAATTGATTTAATATCTCAATATTGCTACATACAAAAAGTTCTGTTATGTTTAAGGATCATGTTCTTATTCAAAGGTAACTTTTTAAAAAAAACATAATATTTACAATAATTTAGGGCTAGGCCCATACAGGTCTCTAAACCCTGCTACAATTACATTGAATGCATTTCTCTATCCCATAATAATATACTAAGTATTTATGTGAATTACTGTTTGTGATAGATTTGATCTTCCTTTTTCATACTCTTCTGATGGTACTTTCACATTTGCAAATGTTAATATTTGTTAGTTACATGGAAAAAGGAATAATGGTGATGGTGATGATAATAATAATGCAATTTTGCTTTCCAGCATAGATTCTTCATTGCACTGAATCAGCGTTGCCAAATTCCTCATGGACACTTCTAAAATGTCCTTCCCACTTCCTTCACTTAATTTGTGGTCTACTTTGCACAAATTTAACCATTACTCATGGGCACAAGCCAGTGGAAGTTTTAAAATGGTCTCTGATTCTCACTGTAGATTAAAATGCTGGGCTATGTAGTATTTTTATCTGTCATGGTGGGCTCTTGATATTTCTGGGCAAATCCTATTGAATTGAAGAAAACAAGAGAAGAAAATAAAAAATTGGATCTACTGATTATCATTTTCGTAGCCCTAAACAAAAGAACCCAATCAGGCCATCTACTAACAGTTATTCTTTATTCATATACCATTCCTAAGTGTATGTAATTTTGCAAAAAGAAAATGCCAGTGGGATGATGTTTGCCTGAGGAAAAGTATATTTTGGTTTCTCTAAAGCAACTCAGTATCTATACAATTATTAAGCTGACTAAAGGAAAATAAGCTTCCATGAAAACAATTTGAAACATTAAAATAGTGGGTAGGGGAAAAAAACATTTTTCTTTGTCCCCATTGTCCCCCCTCCCCCCCCCCCATCAAATCCTATTTTCTTTCTTTGGTAAAAGTAGTCAATAGTCATTGGCTTTTATATTTGGTTTATTTATTTGTTAGATTTATATCCAGGAGCTTGATGTATGCATGGTAAGTTCTCATTAGCTTCCCCCCCAAAACACCTTCCTCATTTAGCAGCTACTTTGCTCAATGCAAATATGGTAAAATATGATTGTATAATTAATCTTCTGACCAGTTTAGGAATTTGTGACCAAATTTGTGTGCTTGATGATAACACACACCAGAGTGAGACTAATTCTGTCAGAACTGTACAAGAGAACTTTGTTTGAATGAAATGGTAATAATCAATCATATTTTCTTCCTGTCTCATGCATTCACCTAGCAACCATTTTACTTAATAGTCTAGTCCTTGAAATGGAACTCAATGTTAGTTGTGACCAACCAGATCCACCTGTGAAGAGAGCAATTAGTTACTTTATTGCTCATGTTTATTTCACAGGAAATCTTCCCTAGCAGTTTCTACATAGACCAATTAGGTAATGTTCAATGACATTCAAGGTGGAGTCAGATCTTGCCTTCTTATGACTACATGCAGGGAAATTAGGAGGAGGAAGGAGTATTATGTATGTTCATTGCCTTGAGTTAAAAGTAAAAAAATAATAAAAGTGGAGTAAAATAAAAATTTTAAAATTGTCATCATATGTGCCTTTTTTTCTGAAACAGAAGTCAGGCACAAACTTGACCAAAGTTATGGAACATTTAGAAAACTGTTAAGGATTTAAAGGATATAACATGGTTATTTCTGACAAATGGTGTAGTTATAATAGGTAAATCAACTGAATATTTGGGAATAGAACAAATTTAATATGAAATTATAACAAAAACAATATCAAGTATGGAAACAGCTTCCCCATTCATAAAAGAGATAAGTATTCTTAGAGTTATATATTCAATTTGTTAGCTATCTCTATCTATCTATCCACCGACCCACCCACTCATCCAAATGCATATATTGTATAAAATGTAAATATCCCTATTTACTTTAAATAATACAAGATGAAACTAACTGGCAGCTAATCTAAACAATATTAAAAAAAAACCAAACCTATGGTTCTCAAATTGACATTTTTAGCTTTCCTGCATTTTACAACATGGCTTGTAAACTTTCATTCATACATTCCACTTTGACCTCATAAATTGTGATAATAAACCTTAACAGTTGAATAGACATTGCTCCTTTGCTGTTCAGAACTTTCCTTTTGATATACAAAAATCAGGTCTCTGGCATTGCAATTTTATTCTATTAGATCTTACATCTAACTTTAGTCTCTTTTATACTGTTAGGGTCTAGAGACACTAACAGTGCAATCCTTTATATACCTATTCAAAAATAAACCTTACTGAGTTTAGGAGTATGTTTAGGAGTTTAGCTTTAGACTGTATTTCTACCAAGTAGTCTTAGGAAAAAACACATTACACTGAACATGATGTATTTTTCAGAATCACAGAATTAGAATTGGAAGGAACTACTTTTGGCTATTAACTCCAACTGTTTACTCCATGCAGGAGTTCAGATTAAAGCATCTATGACAGATAGCTGTCCAATCTCTCTTGAAAGCTTCCAGGGAAGAAGACCATTACCTTGAAGGATAACTAGATTCTCTGTCAAACTGCCCTCACTATAGTAATAAGAAAGTATTCCTAACATTCAACAAGAATCTGCCTTTTTGTAACTTACAAAAAAGTTATTTTTGCTGTATTTCCATTATTTGTATTTCCATTATTTGTATTATTTGTCTTGCTTGTATTTCCATTATTGACATTATGTCTTGACTTTGTTTCAGAGATATAGAGAACAATGATATCCTTTTAGGTCCTCAAAGTATGCTGCCATATTTCCCTTCAGCCTTTGAAGGCTAAGCATTCCCAGAAGCTCCAGTCTGTCTTCATAGGACTTAGTTTCTAGACTCTAATTATCCACTTTATTGTCATGGCAGCCATCTCACACTAAACTAGCTTGCTAATCAGAATGTCATGAGGATATTTTTGTGATTTGCTGAGATACAGAAATTAGAAATATGTTATGTCAAAATATATGATGGAATATATGTGAGCATTCCTACAACTTACTAAGGCAGTTATCCATGGAAAACATGAATTCAGGTTAGAATTTGTACTTAATCAAATCAGGAAACATTTGCTTTCTGGAGGAACTCACCTAAAAACATTGCTGAAAATAAAGTTCTGATTTTCTTTTCTTTTTTGGGCGGGTGGGGAAACACATTTAAGTTTCCTGTTCACATCTGATCTTGCTCTTTTGCCTTTTCGTTAATTACTTCATAGTGCACAGTTTTTCATGAGGCTGATAAATAGTCACCGATTATTTTGCTGTTACCTGATATCTGAAAAGGCAAAGGAGGACAGGGACAATTCAAAAAGGGAACAAATGGACGAAAAGGAGGAGAATTTAACTTTTTTGGCATCCACAAAAGAAATAACTTTGAAAATCAGAGAGAGAGAGAGAGAGAGAGAGAGAGAGAGAGAGAGAGAGAGAGAGAGAGAGAGAGATAGCAACAGCAGACTTATATACAGCGTCACAGTGCTTGGTAGTCAGATAGATAGATAGATAGATAGATAGATAGATAGATAGATAGATAGATAGATAGATAGATAGGATTCTCCTGGATCGGACCGGTTTGGGTAAACCTCTTGTTCCAAAGATCAGCTGGCTTCGAACCAGTTCATTGCGATAAACGTGGGCCTGCCCGCCTGCCCCCCACTCTTTCCTGTGCTTTATTTTCTTTGTTTAGAGCACAGCTGATTTGCGCAGCAGAGCGGTTTCCTGTGCCTCACCTGTTTTATTCACAGAGGCTGCAGTTGAAGGTAAGTATTAGAGACTTTTTAAAAATGCAGTGTGTGCATGCAGATTGTGCATCTGGCACATGCACAAAGCACATGCTCACCAAATCAGTTGTTACACCAGTTGAATTGTACCACTGGATGCATGGATGGATAGATAGATGATAGATATATGATAGAAAGATAAATAGATAGATGGATACATGATAGATAGATAGAAAGATAGACAGATGATAGATAGCACTTTGACCTACATGTATATTAAATTACTTTTTCCAGTCTCAAAAAGACAGGTTTTTCAATTGCAGGATAAAAGTCTTCAGCTTGAAAACGACTCTTGTCAATTTCTGGCAGCAGGCAAGGCAGGGGGAGGGGGCTAATAAACTAATTAAGATCACACAGCTCAATTAGTTAATTCTAGGATAACGTATATAAGTCCTCAACTTACAACCACAATTGAGCCCAAAATTTCTTTTGCTAAATGAAACATTTGTTGAAGGAGTTTAGCTCCATTCTACAATTTTTCTTGCCACAATTGTTAAGTGAATCCCTGCAGTTGGTAAATTTGTAACACAGTTGTTAAGTGAAACAGGATTGCCCATGGACTTTGCTTGTCAATGAAGGTCACGAAAGAAAAATCACATGACCCCAGGACTCTGCAACTGTCATAAATATGAACCAGTTTTCAACCATCTGAACTTTGATCAGGCGACATGGGAATGCTATAATTGTTGTAAGTATGAAAAAAAGGTCATAAGTCACTGTTTTTACTGCCATTGTAACTTTGAACAGTCACTAAGTCGAGCTTTTGTAAGTCAAGGACTAACTGTATTAGGGAAGCCCTATGTCACAGAGAAAAGCTGCTCAGGAAGACATACTCCTAAAAAAAAAAAACAACCACCAGAAACAAAGTCCAACAACATTTTATAAGATGTATTTTCCTTGCATAAATATGTTTTATCTTTAGAGAATCATGTATTAATTACTGGGCTGCAAAAAGAAACATAGATCTACCTTCAAACGTACAGCTAGTTCAAAGATGATGGATTGGGAAAGTCAACAAAGAATGCATTTTACTCAGTAAATCCCACTAAGTTCAGTGAAACTGCTTTCCATATGAGTGTATGTGAATAGGAGTGCAGTCTGAAAAATAATTTCAATATATGTACACTTCCTGTACTGCTAAACAGAGAAAGGAATTAAAAACTGGTTTATTCATACTTTGTATAAACAAATTGATCCAGACAATACACTGTTTATTAAGCACTTATGTATTTTAAAGAAGAAAAACAATGTATAATTAAAATTCAAAAAAGAAAAAGAAAATCTGTCTAGGATTCTGATTCTGCATTTCCATAATAGAAGACATAATCCATGTTTAAATCTGATTTAGTGCCCAGAGTTGTAGAGGACCACTGTGGTTCCTTTAGACTTTTCAAATCTAGTTATCTAGGTATGTATTCCATGTTCAATAACACTGAATTGTAAAATTGAGGATTCAGTTATTTCATCACAAGGAAATGGATAGTGATATTCCTTATCATCCTTCCTTTTAGGAAACACTAGGCCAATTATGAAGCTTACCAGAGTTTAATAGATGAAAGTTTCTAGTAGCATACATTGACATCTTATGAATAACTTATAGAACAGTGAGCTCTTTGCCAGGAATATTACATCAAAATCACATGTAATTCTAACATAGAAGAATCCCATTCACACAAAAACATTTTTATAAATATCTTGTTGGAATTCCTCCTGTTCCCTTCTTTATTTGCTGACTTGGAAACTGCTAGATGTTTTGTATCAATTTCAGTACCATATTTCCCCCCAAATACAACCTACTCTGAAAGTAAGCCCTAGCTTGATTTTTACACATGCACCCAATATAAGCACACATGTTATAAGAAGTTCCTGAGGGCCTCTGACAGCAAAAAGGAGGTCAACATGTGCACTTGAGGTGAGTCAGTGGATGACATCTCCACCTCCTGAAAATAAGACCTGGTGCCTTTTTAGGTGGCAAAGAAATGTAAGACAGGGTCTCATTTTGGGGGAAACATGAGTATATCCAAAAATGTTGACTCAATTATCAAAATTCAGCTGGAGAAAGGGGCTTTTCTGCACACAGGTAGCCATTGACTTACAACCATCTGTTTAGTGGCCATTCAATGTTACAACTGACTTATAAGCATTTTCACAGTTATGACCATTGCCGCATTGCCGGTCATGTGATCAAAAATTCAGGCAATAGGTTCATATTTATGATGGTGTCTTGGTGTCATGTAATCCTCTTTTGTGACCTTTGGACAAGCAAAGTCAAGGAGGAAGCCAGATTCACTTAACAACCATGTTACTAACTTAACAGCTGCAGCAATTTACTGAACTGTGGCCAGAAAGTTTGTAAAATAGGGCAAAACTCACCTAATAGCAATATAGCAATAGCACTTAGACTTATATACTGCTTTACCATGCTTACAGCCCTCTCTAAGTGGTTTACAGAGTCAACCTTCCAACAATTTTGGGTCCTCATTTTATCCACCTTGGAAGGATGGAAGGCTGAGTCAACCTTGAGATTTGAACTGCCAAATTGCAAGCAGCCAGCAGTTAGGAGAAGCTTGCAGTACTGCACTCTAACCATTGTGCCACCATGGCTCAACCTACCATCTGTCTTACTTAGTGATAGAAAATTTAGGCTTGAGTGTGGTTGAACGTTGAGGACTACCTATAGTTAACACCTCTTCCCAATTCAATCAGAACAGTGGGGACTGCTTTTGTTTTTAAAAAAGCATGGGTTTCCATTTTAAACTTAGTAGACCTTGTTTCTATTACTCTAGATACTCCCTCTTGCTGAGTTTAGTAAGGCCTCTACAAAGAAGTGTTGTTAAACCTGTTTGGATATGTCACTTTCTTCTCCTTTCCCCCAACTCACTTCAGTGATCTTGGTTTAGCTCAAAAAAGGGCTCAGTTAAGGCCTTTTCCTTTAAAAAAAGGTACATTTGAAGTTTCATTATCGAGAAAGGTAGTAGAACCCCATGCTGCTTTCAGAATATTTATTCAAAGAGGCTATCTATCTCCAGTATCTAGACAGGACATAACCAGAAATAATCTGGAGATGGATCAAAATAGTATGTAATAGGCAGTTTAAATACTTCAAAAGAAATGGTTTAAGGACTTCCGGTTTGAGCTTCTTTGGCGATGGATTGAAATCCATGATCGTATGTGATTTCGATCCATGCTCACCACCGGACCGCCCCGAGCCAGCTGGATTCAGGGCTAAGCCATCCCGTAGAGGTGATGAAGGGGGGGGGGGGAGACCACCAGCAGGGTCAAGGAGAGCTTCATCTCTCCTCCTCAGCTGGCCATTACTCCCTTTCCCTAAGGTGGTTTCAGCGGTGGTCAGAAATGGCCACCTCAAAGATGAACTCGACCGGAAAAGAATGTGCAGGAGGAAGATAAGAAGAGAAAGTTTTGGTTGACCGGGTTGAACTGAAAAATCAACAATGTAAGGTACCCTGGAATTTGAACTATAAAAAATAACATTATTCCCAAAGAAGACTTTGAAGCAGCAAAGGAGAGAGGGAAGGGAAAGGATATGGCTTTTTTTTTCTTCCCTTCCTTATACTGACAACAAACAGATTTAAGTAAGAAATTGACAAAAATCCACTTTGACATCAATAGGCATTTAAGCTGAAAATTACATGTCAAAGGGATAATAAAGACTTCTGGATACTTAAAAACCTTTAAAAGCAGGAAAGGAGAGAAAAAGGAAGAATAAAAGGGCGGAATCTGGAAAAATGGAGGAGACTGCCTGGAACTAAAAGGAACTTATAGTGAAACCTTAACAAGATTCCTAAAAGATACATTCTAACTGAAACTTTGTAACAAAATAATAGAACCCCAGGAAGAGAAAGTGGAAAAACGAAGCAAGAAGAAACAGCTTTGGATTATTTGAATTACTTGATGATTTTGGGATTTTTGGCTATTGGATTTAAATGACTAAAATCAATCGGGTGGTTCTTTAAAAGTGTTTAAAATGGCATCACTTTTAGAAGAACTGAAAATGGAACTTAAAAAACAGAAAGAAGTTGCACAAAAAGGAAGAGGTTCTTTTGGCTTCGTATTTTAATTTTTAGAAATTGAGATCTGGAACTATGAGAAACAACAAGAAACATTTGTAGAAAAAGAAGATTGGGACAAAGAAGAAGCCATATTTAATGATCAAGTAATTTTATGTG
Source organism: Pseudonaja textilis (assembly GCF_049901715.1). Classification (NCBI taxonomy): domain Eukaryota; kingdom Metazoa; phylum Chordata; class Lepidosauria; order Squamata; family Elapidae; genus Pseudonaja; species Pseudonaja textilis. The sequence continues at coordinate 72,123,704 of NC_141992.1, forward strand.
GGGGGGGGGAAAGAAAGAGGGGAAAGAGAGTGAAAAGTTTAAGATTTGAAAAAAACAACCAAAAAAAAATAGTTTGAAAAATAATTATAATATTAGGAAGCAACAGAAGAGAAGATTACAGAAGAGAAAATTTGAAGTTGAGAGTCAAGGGGGCAAAAGTGGGAGGGAGAAAAAGAGGGGGAAGAAGGAAAGGAAAAGAAGTTATAAAAGACAGAAACAAGATATAAAAAAACAGGGAAAATGTATAAGGATGGAAAGTATAAGCCTATTTAGAGATAATGGGTGAAAATTTAATTGAAAAAGGGATTCTGCAAAGGTACATAAGATAGTATTGGTATATTACAAATAGAAATAATTTTAGAAAATATGAAACAATGTATGATTAAAATGATGGATAAAATACTTATTGTAATGCAGTGGAATATTTGTTAATAAATAAATGAAATAAAGAGAATGAGAGAATGAAATTAGGAAAGGATGGGAACATTTTAATTATTCTTTATGATTTATAAAAATATAATTGAAGAGAAATATGGGAAAAAAGAATTAATTATGGAAAGTTTATAAGTGTTCCCAAGGAAGTATGATATTCAATTGCAAAGAAATGTTAAAGTCGTTAAGATTCTAACTAATATTAATGATAGAATTGAATTGGAATGAGTGTTTTATTTAGTATATATATATATGTATGTATATATGTATGTATGTGTGTGTGTGTGTGTGTGTGTGGTATTCAGCTTTGTTCGGGTATTTTCCCATGTCATTATAGTTGTGCTTTTAAAGTTGTAGCAATGTTTTGGCAGAATCTCATCTGCCATCATCAGGCTTCTGTATTGTGTTCGTCTTATCTATATATATATATATATTTAAGAACATAGTGTGTATTTTAAGAATGTACTAAGCAGAATTCGATTGGAAGTTATGTACTATATTGAATGTTACAATTTTAAAGGCATAAATTGAAGTTTAAATAAGAGTTGAATGGATAAAATTAAAAGATATAAAGGTGTCATACTCCAATTAGTGACTACAGGGGAAAATTTGTTTAATGAGAAAATATAATATGAAATTGAAACAGGACAGACAAAAGTATAAATATAATGGTTAGAAAGACATTGAAACTTAGAAAAATATATATAATTGAATTTAGATAATTAAAAATAAAGTTGAGAAAACCAAGGGAGGGGAAAAATTATGGAGAAAATGTTAAAATAGTAATAAGATATGGAATAGAACACAAAGATGAATATGAAAAAGAATTTGTGTCTGTATGGAGAAGTGATAACCCAGCATCATGCTATTCTCAAAAAAAGATGTTTTATTTGTATTATGTTTTTGTGAAAACCCAAATAAAATTTATATTTTAAAAAAATGGTTTAAATTCAAAAACAAACCCATTCTGGCATTATAAATTGCTTCTAGCATTATAAAGCCTAAAATAAGCCAATGTCAAATGTTAGAAATACACTGCTATGTGTTAATGAGTTACGATGCAGCAGTTATAAATTGCTGTTACCTTTTGACCAAGAATCGGGGATTTAAACAGAAAAAGAATAGGAAAGGTGCCGCCTTAAGATAACTAGATGTGAAGAATAATATTGTTTTATATAGGTGAGATTTTTGAAAACCTACTTCTCCACACCAATCCTATAGACTTCAAAAATGTTTGGACTAAGTTTCAGTGGCATAATATGTATACCTTTTGAAAGCCATGTTATCAGGTCACAAAGGCATTGATTTAGATCATTCAGCCTAGCATCTCCTAGGTTCTATCTGACCCTTTCCATTTCAATTATTGTTCTCTTGTCCATGGAGATACTGGAATGGATTTCAGCCACATATCACACAAATTGATCATGTGCCATCAAGTTGGGGATCAGCTTTTAGCAAGCACATAGATATATTTTCTTCAAGAGGATCTGAACCAAGCGCTTGTGCTTCAGGTCTTCTAATGGTATACCTATCATGGCTGTAATTAAATCTATCCACCTTGATTCTGGTCATTCTATTCTTTCCTGCCATATTACACAAAGCCATTATGGAAATTTCATCATGAAAGTAACAACAACCCAATAGTTTTCTCCTACAACAGAAATGCATTGCCACTTGGCAATTTTATCCTCTTTTTGTAGGGGATACAATATTTTGTTCACTTCATGGTAAGGTGAAGTGATCTATAGCCATTGATCAGGACTGACACTGAGGGAAAAGTTACACATATCTATTCCAGCTTAGAAAGAATAGTGAGGAAGAACATAATGTGAACTGAGGTAAATTAAAACTTGAATCTGTCTTGGTATCATTTTCACATGGTGACAGGAAATTTTTAACAGGGACCATATCCTTTTTACATGTGAGAGCTGGTACAGGTAGTCCTTGACTTAAGACCACAATTGAGCCTCAAATTTCTGTTGTTAAGTGAAACATTTGTTAATCGAGTTTTGCCCCATTTTACGATCTTTCTTGCCACTTTATTGTTAAGTGAATATCTGCCAGTAGAAAAGTTAGTAACCCAACTGTTAAGTGAATCTGGCTTCCCCCATTGACTTTGCTTGTCAGAAGGTCGCAAAAGGGAATCACATGATCCTTGGGACACAGCAACGGTCATAAATAAGAACCAACTGCCAAGCACCTGAATTTTGATCACATGACCATGGGGATGCTGCAAAAGTCATAACTGTAAAAATCAGTCAGAAGTCACATTTTTCAGTGCCGCTGTAACTTTGAATGGTCACTAAACAAACTGTTTGTAAGTCGAGGACTACTTGTATGAAAAAGCAGAGAATTGGTTATTGCTGAAAATGATGGTGTCTTTTCATCTTATTGACCTGTCAACAGATCTTTCCTAAGGAGACCACATTGAATAACCTTGATCAAGACAACGTGAGGGAAATTTTCAGTGTCCTTTTTATTTGTCAGTTATTCCAGTGTATATTATCTTCTAGCCCGGCTTCTAGTATAACCCTGATAGCTTTACAATCTAGTCCGCTTCCTTATAAACTTTATTCTGCAAGGCAATCCATTTAAAACTATTTCTACTTTTCTCTCTGTTTTTTTACTTCTTCTTCTTTTATAGGCAGACTTTCCTTTCTCAAACTGCTTACCTTGCATATTAGGAATTTAGTGGGGTTAGTTGAAAGAGCAGCCTCCTTCACCTATTGCTTTATTGTTTAGCAAAACTGCAACAAACTATTCATCACACATAAAAAAAGGAACAGATATGTGCAATCCACCCCTGAAAGTATAATGCATTCCAAGACTTTGGATCCCTTTCATCTCCCAGTGCTCTCAAACAGATATTAGATTCTGAGGAGAAAAACATTAGCTGCAGAGAAGCTGCAGAGAAGCGAATGGCTCTCAAAAAGCTGATGATGTAGATACGGTGTTGATAAGCTGCCCAAGGACCCAAAGTCCCACCGAGCTTAATATTGCAATGTGAGAATGGAGGAAAGCCAAATAAATTTTTCAGATGGACAACTAGTAACATGCTAATGGCCAAATGTTGTCTAAAACATACACACACACACACACACGCACACACGTGTGTGTGTGTATTTATATATGTGTGTGTGTGTGTGTGTGTTTGTTTTCTTAAGTTTTCGCGGGTATTTATATGTATGGTATTCAGCTTTGTTCGGGTATTTTCCCACATCATTATAGTTGTGCTTTTAAAGTTGTAGCGATGTTTCAGCAGAATCTCATCTGCCATCTGGCTTGTGTATTGTGTTCGTCTGTTCGCCAATCAAGACAAAAAATCAAGACAAAAAATCAAAAATCAAGACAAACAGAAGATATTAGAAACACCAATCAAGCAGAACACAGCAAACTCCAAGACCAATAAACATAGGCCAAGACTCCCAACCAATCAGGATGAAGAAAAAACCATTCTAACACAGCAGTAGGTTAGCACCAAATTTAAAACAGAAATGACTGTGAAAGCCTGACTCACAGACGAACACAATACACAAGCCTGATGATGGCAGATGAGATTCTGCCGAAATGTCGTTACAAAAGCACAACTATAATGCACAACTTTAAAAGCAAACTATAATGACATGGGAAAATACCTGAACAAAGCTGAATACCATACATGCATACATACATACATACATACATACATACATACATACATACATGTCTTTACAAGCAATTCTGATGAAATATGTACTGTAGGTTATATTAACCTTTGAAGTTGCAACCAAGTTTGGAGTAGGTAAATTTTGCTCCTGCAAAAGCTGAAGAGGCTATTCTCTTTTGTTCAATGGATTTTTCCAAATCCAAATCAGAATAGAGCTGGAAGGGATCTTGGAGGTCTTCTAGTCCTGCAGGAGATCCTCTACTATTTCAGACAAGTGACTGACTGTCCAGTCTCTTCTTAAAAGCCTCCAGTGATGAAGCACCCACAACATTCAGCCAAGCAGACCAGGTGAAACTGATCTGATTTTCTGGCACTGAGAAGAACCTTCCCCCTTGTGCCTTGCAAAACAAGATCCCATTTTTCAGCTTCACCCTTGACTTGCAAACTGAACATGCAAAATATTTGCTGCATCAAGAAAGACTGAGCCACTAGACTGTATCTAGCAGGCCAGTGGAAGAAAGGACAGGAAAAAAAAATCACATATCACGTAATCACTTAATCCTATGCATTAAGAACAGTGGTGGGATTCAATTTTTTTTACTACCGGTTCTGTGGGCGTGGCTTGGTGGGCGTGGTTTGGTGGGCATGGCAGGGGAAGGATACTGCAAAATCCCATTCCCTCCCCACCCCACTAGCCTGCTTTCCAGCTCTGTTCTCCTGTGCAGGGCAACAAAAGAAGACCCAGCCGATCAGCTGGGACTCGGGAGGCAGAGAATAGAGGGGGACGGGGCCAGTCAGAGGTGGCATTTGCCGGTTCTCCAAACTACTCAAAATTTCCACTATCGGTTCTCCAGAACTGGTCAGAACCTGCTGAATACCACCTCTGATTAAGAATATTTTTCTTAGACCCTAATCATACAGGCAAATGTATCATAAAAGCCTGGACATCAGGTTTCACACGCACACAAAAAAAGCCCAACAATTCTCTGTCCCTGTAAAGATAGAAGGCCTACAGAGGAACTGTACTGCTGTTACAAAAAGAACAATTCTGCATTTCTTCCTCCCCCTTTCCTATTAATTACCATACAAAATAACCCAAACATATGACATTATATCATTGTATTGTACTCTTACAGCTGTGTTAAAATGTATGGTTTTTTTTCCCTTGAGAAGCAGAAGATAAAGACACAAGTTTGCTATTTTCAATGTCAGACAATCAGCCGCAGTCTTGTTTTATTCCAAATTATATCATAGAGAACCTTGAAGTTTGTTTATCAACTTTAGGAACTTTAGGAAGTTTATCAATACTTCCTTCCACACATAATGGCTAATGCAAAGTGAAGGATTTCTAAAGCCAGAAGTAGTTCAAAATCTCCATCACTTGCTTTTCCCACATGTTGCTTATGGAACAAATAACTATAATTGTTTGGAAATAACCCTCCCCCTACAGATTATTGTCATGCATACAACCATACGTTAAACACTATAAAAGTGGTCAGGATGTACAAATGTTTAGAAGACCTATTGCCAAGTACATCAGTTTACATTCTCCCTTTTAAAAATGGTTGAGAAATAGAAGGTTAAAGTTTCCATTGGACAAAAAATGCTGAATACATTTAACATTCTCTATTAAGCCACTCTTCCCAATCTGATTCCTGCCAAATCATTTTGATTACTGTTCCCATCATTCCAGGCCAGGCAGTTGGATGGAAAAATTTAGCACTCGTGGTAAGGAAAGTTGGATAAAACTCTGTAAAGACTGAAAAACGTATGGACATGCAGAAATAATCTCAGAGGTTTTCTGTCTGTTTTTTTCCTCTTATTTCTTGCTTCTTCAAAATGCAAAAAACAGTAAAATGTTATATGTCTGGTTTTTTCTTAATTAAGAGATGACCAAGAAAGCTGGGATGATGGTTAAGGGTTTTATCAAACAAGGTTTTTGGAACAGCACATCATTAATAGCTACTGTAAACATTTTTCAGTTTTAAATCAGAAAGCACAAACATGGGGTGGATGGGCTACCTCTTTATAGTTTTTGTAGTCCTTGTAGTACAGACACATATAAGAAAATATAATATTAATGAACTGGCTTACAACAAAGATATCGGTTTATCTGAAAGGGAATTCATAGATAATTGTCCCAAATCATGCATTAAAAATCTTTCTTAAACCTCTTTGTCAAAGTCAAATGGCCAAAATAATAATACCTATTAGCATATAAAATTATAGATAGTTCCTAGGGTAAGAACAAGTTCTGTTCCCGAGGTTTGTCCTTATGTCAAATCTATATGTCAGCCAGAGTAGAATTATTGTATTGTACACTACTATAGATACTGTCTACTATTGACCTCACCCCTTTCCTAAGAGGTCTGTAGGGGGCGTGCATAAGCTCACCAATGTGCCTATCATCCCTGTCCTATTGTTTCTTTTATTTTTCTTATATGTACCCATTTCATCTATTCATAACTATGTATATACTTATACCTATTATCTTGTAAGCGATTGACAAATCAAATAAATAAATAAATAGATGCAGTATTATATAATGAACTTTAATCATTGCGTATTTAACTTGAATCATTATATATTTAACATGAATTTTGCTCCATTCTTAATGATAGCTTGTCCTTAAACCAAAGCATTCTTAATCCAGGGACTTGCTGTATATCCTTTTATGCCATTTTTAGATAGTTTTTGTTTTTAAAGCAATGGTAAGGAAAGCTACATTTTCAAAATCCTGTGTTCTCTGTTCTACATAAGTCACTTAAATCACCATTCGCCTCTCTGTCTCTCTTTGTGTGTGTTTCTCTGTCTGTCTCTGTCTGTCTGTCTGTCTCTGTGTATGTGTGTGTCTCTGTTTCTCAGTCTCTCTCTCTCTCTCTCTCTCTCATCTCAGTATTTATTAACTACTGTATCAACATACATTACTATCAATTAATACATTATTTAATAGGCATATAGGATATGTTCACTATTATGAAGTGTGGGTCTATGGTAAGAGTGGGAGGACATCGAAGAATAGTCAACCTGTAACAACTTAGATCTTCTTGAAAAGCTGAAAATTGGTAGCCCCTCTATTCTGGTACTGTACACACTTACCAGCACATAAATACGTATGTATATATTTTCCACATATATAAAAAGTTGCATCAGGAAGAAAGCTATGAAAATACTATAGATCACAGGTTTAATAAGTATTAACTGTACAGCCCTATCTAAAATGTTAAATGTTTTTCCCTGCAATGTTTCTAAAAAGAGCTTGACATTTTGAATACCAAAGGTGAATAAAGGACCTATTTCTTTGACACAACTGGCAAGATAATCCATTATTAAGTATACTTCTTTTACCTAAGACATAAGTGATATAGTAAGTGGAAATGTCTGAGACTATGAATTCACAGCATATCTGCTTTTTTTTTCCTTTTAAAAATTCTCATTCAGTTTTACAGATAGATTTCAGTTGTGTAATGAATGTTGCACTTTTCTTTACCTTTATCTGTGTTTAATTGTCGAATTTTCCCTGGAACGTATTTATAATATATCTTTAGGGTATGAATTTGCAACTCTATTATCCATCCAGATTAGAAGTAGATTCAATAAAGAATTACATCTGATTGCTATAATGATTTAATGATCCATTTCCATGTGTTGGAAGGAATTTTTCAAACAGGCATATTTTATATTCAGTTCCATTCATTTTATGTTCACATTAATAGTCACATCAGATGACAGATGAGTAACCTTTGAGTGAGCAAGGGACACCCTTAAAATTTTAGAGGTTGAGGGATGTAAAATAAATGATGATTCACCATGCATATCAGAGGATTGGTCCAAAGTCCTGCGAAAGCAGGAAACAGATGGTCTTCCAATATCTTCTTTTAAAACCTCCAGTTGGAGCACCCACAACTTCTGAAGGTAAGTTGTTCCACTGATTAATTGTCAGGAAATTTCTCCTTAGTTCTTGGTTGGTTCTTTCCTTGATTAGCTTCCATTCCTAACTTCTTGTCCTGCCTTCGGGTGCTTTGGAGAACAGATTGACTTCCTCTTCTTTATGGCAACCTCTTAGATATTAGAACATTGCTATCACATCACCCCAGTCTTTCTTTTCATTAAACTAGACATACCCAGTTCCTGCAAACACACATGCAAAAAAAAAAAGTGTATGTGTGTGTACAAAAAATGCAACAGCAATGAGGCAGCGATCCTACACCTGCCTGCTTGATAAGAAGCCCTTTAAAAGTCATTGGGACTGATATCTGAACATAGGATGGTGTCTTGGACATTTTACCCTTGTCAGATTCTTTTTTTAAAAAAAAGCAGCTTTGCAGGTGGCTCTATGCAACTTGATTACACTAAAGTCTGAAGCTTGCTTCAGAGAAGAAAGAAACTAATACATCATATCTGCATAGCCTTGGGACCTGTGGCAGGTCAGAGCAAGTTTGGCAGCTGGTTGCAAGTAAAGCTGCTTTTCACACATAAAGGTCATCTTAATGTGAGATCCTTATCTCGCTGATGTATTGCCCTAAACCTACATAGATATTTTTTTTTCCTTTTCTTTTCTTTTCTGACGAAGTGCCTTAATGGGCTCTTGTTGCATTCCTTGGAAGCCTGGGTTACAAAAACATCAAGCTCCAGATAGGCATCTCAGCTGTAAATACTTGGTTAGTAAATTGGATGAAAAGGGCCCTTGCTTCTTTTACATTAGTCTCATTAAATTACGTGTTATTCTTCTTAGGTTTGTTGTGAACATTGCACTTGAGAAATGCTGTACTGTATGGCTTTTTATCTAACAGTAAGGAACATTTGGGGTGACATGAAACAAAATATCAAAACGGATGCGGGGAATCTCTGATTCTCACAAAGCACATTGCAATAAGCAGCCGGCAGAGTGACTGCAAAATTATGATAATTACAGAAAATATTACTTTGATTCCAGTTTTAAAATGAGCAATACTCTTTAGTCTCCAATCTGTGGGAGGAAAAAATATTACAAAGTTCTAGATCAATACATAATGAATTGAAAAAGGAAGACTAATATGAACAAAGGACATTAAAAAAAGGAAGCCCGCTTAGTTCCATAAGATACTCCATTGTATATTAGGAGAACCTGAATACTAAATCCAAAAATTATAAGTTATTATACAAATTCATGTGTGTATGTACAATATATCTCTTGCATGGAAGATAAGAGATTTTCCATAAGTGGCAATTGGTACATTTAGCTATTACACATCTAGTAAAAAGAAAAGGAGGAAGTTGCCACCTCAAATTCCCAGAGATGTGGCTGGATGTCATGTTGTTTTATTATATACATGTAATTATGATAATATATTTCTCCTGAATTTCCCATAGTAAAAAAAATATTTTAAACACAACACACTGCTAGATTATAGACTGTACCACCACAAGATTTTATTACCATTCTCCATGGAAATCCCATAGTTATCAGGCTGGTTATTGCGAGAAGTGTTTCTATCTTCTTGTTTTTAATTGGCTGTTGTGAACCACCTAGGATCACTATGTGATTTAAAAATAAATGCAGAGCAAGATTGTCTTGTTCTGCTAGGAACTTTCGTATATTTTTAAATTTCAGTGGATTTCCTAGCAAGTGCACTTAGCTGAGAAGTTTGGAAGTTGAAAATAACGTATCTGAAAAGGCTGGTTAAGGCCGGTTACAGCACACCTAGACACCTCAGTTTATATAAGAAGCCTTTTTTAAAATTGAAAACATGGTTTTCATTAAAAAAGAAAAGAAAGAAAAGCTAACAATGTAGATGACAAACCATGGGATGAGAAACACATCAAAATATTTTTTTAATTGATCAGGGAATCAATAATTTCAAAAGGTTTTCACTGTGACAATTATCTATTAAATTCAAACACGTGATATGCTGCTCGTCTTCCTATATAAAATACAACATATGAAAGGGAAGCTGATAAAACAAATAATTGTTTATTTTAATGAAATGGAGCTCAATTTAAATGTTTATCTAGTAAAATAACAGGATGGAGGAAAGAGAGTGTAAAGAAGTAAAATGTATGAGGTATGAGATATCACCCCATTCCTAAGAGGTCCTTAAAGGGGGCGTGCATAAGCGCACCAGCGTGCCTACCATCCGCATCTTACTGTCCCCATTTATCTGCGTTTATTCCCTTTGTTCTTGTTTATGTTCATACTTATACTTGTTATCTTGTACACGTTTGACAAACAAATAATAATAATGTAATCCATGGTAACTCTTCAAGGGAGTAATTTAAAAATACCAAGGGATCAATCTAAAAATTCTTCCAGAAGTTTCTTGGAATGCTGCAAAGATCACATTTCTGGGGGCAAAGACCTCTCAGATTGGTCTTCTGGAAATATTGCTAATCCAAATCCTCACACAGCCAGGTGATTGTGGAACACCAAAGCAAAAATGTGTGCACACCAAGACTGAAAATCCTTATACTTTCATTTCATTTCTTTTTAGTTTTTAGCTTTACTCACTAATCAAGATGGGGTTGTTTGACATTGTCACCAAAGATCATTAAGCAATGGTCATTAAAAAGGCATTAACTTGGGGTGGGGGCTGGGGGGGTAAAGTTGACTGTGGCTGATAGTTATCCATATCTGTTGGTGCACAGCATTCAGGCAAAATAGCCTCAGCTCACATTCCTCATTGACATACTTGCAGGGTGACTGGAAAACAAATGCTTAAGGGGATGTCTCTATTACCCATATAAACCACAAGAGACATTTGGAAATTTTCCAGAAAGAATTAGCTATGCCACTATCCTGTTTGAAACACACTGGTTTATGCTGACTTTGCTTTACCATTGCTCTTTTAAATGGAGCTGAGCTTCAATAGAAAGACCTAATAAACTGTATTGGATTGAGACATAGCCACCATTTGCTTACCCAACCCAAAATGTTATTTACTTATTTGTTTCATTTCTTTCAACCATTTGTGTCCCTCTCTTCACCTAGAAAACTGCCCCAAGTAGTTTACAGACAAATAAAGACAAAACACACACTGTTGCTTTTTTTTTTTTTTAGGTTTACAACCTAAAAAAAAAAGTCACAGCATGGGCACTAATTCTAAAAGGAAGGAAAATACTGAAAAGGAAATTAAACATTAAGGAGGGGGATTGAACAGGAAAATGAGAAAAACTGGATGCCAGATTTTTTTCCCATATCTTGTGTAATTGGAATAAACTGTTCAGTAAACAATCTAACAAGTAAAATTCAGTTGGTCTCCAGGAAGTAACTTCAACATCCTTCCCTTCTGCCCCTGAAGGGACTTTAATACAAGTGGAAATTACAGAGCGATATTTTAGGTGCTTGGATAGTATGCTGCTTTGCAGTGTGACATTTTTGCATAATGATCACAAACATTTGATCATCACAGGAATAACATAGAAAAGCTCCCCAAAAACTGAGTCGTTTTGGATTTTATTGCCATGGTTGCTTTTCCCAATAAAGGAGAAGAGGAGGGGGCATGGATCAATCTCTTTCTCAATTGCCAGCTATTTAAAGCAATATTTAAAGAAATGCCATCATATATACTTTTAGCTGGGGCAGTGTTTTGATGCCGCTATTTACTCCTGGGGATTTAAATACTCTCAGAAGACAAGGGAGCAGACTGCTAATATGATGATGTGTTGCTATGAATATTTTAAAACTTGCATGTCTAATGTCTAAATGTGGGTGACACACTATGACTGTGGCTTAAAAAGCAAAATGAAAAACAAATCCAATTCTTCCAATTTATATGTTCTGGAGTCATATTTTTGTATGGGGAGAAACCTAACTTGCATAGCTAGAACAATAAAGAATAAATATTAACCTTTCTTGAAATCCCATGATTTTTTTTAATGCATTCACTAATATAATGTAAGCCAAGGTTCTCTTCTTGAAGGTTTATCTGTGTGGTTGGACACCGATTTGATGACACAAAATCAAGCTAACATTCAAAATAAGAAGTAATGTGAGATTAGTAGATTTTTGTTTCACATACTTGTCCATATGTATTGGCATAAATAAAGGGACATACACATTGTGCTATACATCCATATCCACATATGCATATGCCTCATGCCCTTACCTTTAATTAAATATTATGCAGCACATGGGAAAAGAATAGGAAATATAATGTCAATAAATAAAGACACTGAGCAAAATTAAAAGTAACATCATTTACTATACCTCTTCACACTTTTCTATTCCTGTTTCTGCTCCATCGCTGCTCTGATTCATACATTGCCATTTGTTCTTTAAATTTTTCACTTCGCTGCCTTATTAATTGTATCTATTTTTCAGTGTTTTTCTTCCTCTTGACACATTTATTCTTCCTTCACATATATGTTTTCAATTTGATCTTAATTCATTCTCTTAATATGACCAAACCAGATCAGTATGTATGCATGCATGTATGTATGTATGTATGTATGTGTATATATATATATATATATATGTTTTCTGAGGTTCTCACACAAGATGCCACCACCACACTTCCATGTAGAAAACAGACTCACACCCACTCAGAAGATGAGACACGACCATGGACCAGAAGCTGCACTGCAGCTGCATCACTACCCACTTCAAACCCCTCCGAGCCATACATGAAGCAAACCGACACCCACTATGAAGATGCAGCACGACCACGAACTCGAAGGCAAACAGCAAGATCACAGCTCACCAACTCAAATCCCCCAGCAACTAAGACTAACCTGAGCACAACCAAGCCCCCACCTGAACAGAACACGCCTCCAACCAATCAGAACACGGCTAACCCCCCAACCAATCAGAACACAGCCAAGCCCCCACCCAATCAAGTCCCACCCCCACTAGCAGTTAAAAGGAAAAGCAGCTGCAATCTCACATCACTCTGAGAAGCACAGAGCCGGAGACAGAAGCCTGAAGATGATGAATGAGACTTCATCGAAACGTTGCCTAGACACTTTGAATCTTACGCGGGAGAAAACCCGAACAACCAAAGATCCATTTATTTATATATATATATATATATATATATATATATATATATACACACATCAGTATATATATTTTTTTCATAGTGGACACTCTCAGAGCAGAAGTCTTATACTTAGCCTGTTTTGTGAGGCCTACAATATCTGAGCCTTGTAAGGAGGTTGATTTCTGAAAAATACTTTTCTTTGCAAAGCTCAATAATCATAGAGCCTGCTTAGTTTAAAATGTTACTGTAATATTTTTATATCTGCGCTGGGAATTCTTTGATTCATAGACCTTTGAAGACCAGGGTCTTTTAAGAAATGTAGTGAATGTAACATCAGTAACTTAGAAAGGAAAATTAAATGGAGAGTAGCATGTAGACACTAGTAAAATGTTGTAATAAAAGTCTTCGGGACTTTCTTGAAAGACAATATTGGGAGTCTCAACATATTTAGAGGGAAGGAGACTATGAAGGGTATTCTGAAACTAACAATTTACTGCTACTTGCAAAAGTGAATTCATTTATGCCCTTATAACCATCTGACATGTTCATGTGGCAGATTGTGCATTATAACATATATGGAGGGCCCAGGAAAACAATGTCAATGAGACCATACTATACAATGCTGACTAAATTAGACAACTACCTTGCTTCCAGATTTTTCCAGACCCTTAGGGAATCTAAAACAAACAAAGAAAATAAAAACAAAAAGAAGAGTTGGCAAGCAAAGCAGAAGCAGCTGTTTGCCATGGCTTGCCAAATATGCACCTATCTCTTCTATGATCAATGGCTAAATGCTGAACAACACAAGTCATTGATCACTGTTCAGTGATTCCAGATGTTACAAAGTTTATCAAGCTTCAGTGAAAGCTGATGGGGAGTGGACAACAAAAGAGATGGAAGAACCCCCACAAAGAAAAATATAAGACAAAGAAGTAAGCATATGACAATCATAGTGATTGTTTGGAACATTTAAAAAAAATGCATAGTTCCTGCTGGTCACAAAATATTCTGGATACCAACATTCTAATCAAAATAGCGGGGTGGATTCCTCTTGTTTCTCACAGGAGGAAAAGCTGCCTTCCTTCCTTTCCTCCTTCCTTGAAGGGAGGCCCCTCCAACCTGGAATTATCCAGATATGTGGCAAACAAATTCAGATATTTGGCAAACAAATACATGGCAAACAAATCATCCAGCATCTCCTTTAGTCAAGGTCTTTCTTTGAGGACAATGTGAAAAACAAGATGTTGAGAAATTGAGGATCTAAAGCAGAGGGAAGGAAAACATGGGAAGGAAAAACAGAATTACCGAGGCAGGAAAAACAAAATGAGATGATGATGATGGAAATATTTCTATAAGTTTCTATGTATGTTAAATGGACAAGCAAGATATCTGCTTGCAAGATGATGGGCAGAGAAGTGAGTTTGTGCATGTATGGAAGGCAAGTAATTATTCTGAAAGAAAGCATGGGTTAGGATGATCCTTACAGAAAAAGAACAACTTTGCCTAAACCTGTAGAGCAGGGGTATCAAATTCGATTTCATTGAGGACCACATCAGGGTTATGTTTGACTTTGGGGGCCAAGTGGGCATGCCATGATGGCCATGGCCAGCACGACATCACTCATGTCGGGGGCCCCATGATGGCTTGAGCGCTCTGCCAGCAAAACTGGAGATCCGTTCTCACTGGAAGTGGCACCACAGGCTTCTGCTGTTCCAGAGCAGCCCCGCGGACCAGATGTAAGGACCCCACAGGCCAAATCTGGCCCGCGGGCCTTGAGTTTGACACCCTGCTGTAGAGAGTAGGTTGCAGAGGTGGGAGTCGGTTGCAAGGACTGAAAGCAAGTGAAGAAGCAATTGGAACTGATCTTTAGAAAAGAGAGAAAGAGAAAGCACATGCACAGGAAATATAAATGGCTGCCAAAATTTCTTTGGTTTGGAGACTCCTGTTATAGTCTGACTATCAACAAACTGCCAAGTTTCCGACACTTTTTAAAAATTGTATTTTCTCTCTCTTTCTCTCTTTCTCTTTTTACTTTCAACAACCAAGATAGTTGAACTTACTTTCAAGTCAGTTTCGTTAGGGAATTTTGGATTCATTATGTGAAGATCCAGCTCTATGGAAAGGGCTCTTATGCTTGGAAAAGTGGAAGGAAAGAGTAGAAGAGGTTGACCAGCAGCAAAGTGGATGGTTGGCGTGTTCACCTTTGGGAGATTTGAAAGAACAAGTTAGGAGCAGAAAGTCATGGAGAAAATCTATTCATGTTGAATCTATTCATGCTAGGAGTCAAAAATGATGAGCCACAACCAATTATTACTGAATGAATTAACAACCCTTTCAAAAATCGATACGCAGTCTAATTGAAGAATTTGTGCATTTTGTAGCTAAGATTTCTGTCTATAGTATAGGTGAGGAACAATGAAGGAAATTTCTTTGAAGTAACTCAGTATGTCTTTCCTGGTTTGGAGTCCTGGCAGACTCTGGTTATGGGATCTTTGTGGTCTGGCTCAGGTAGTCCTATCCAGTATTTTTCAAAAAGCGAAGTGAAGACATTCACTTTTTTGTTTCTTGTTCTTGGCAGTCCCACTGCAAAAAGTCTCCTACAGCTGGAGTTCACTCACAGGAGGAATTACTCCTGCTGCTCACTTTGGTCCTTACCTGTAGGCATGTTTAAACACTTTTTATTTCAAACGTTCCTTTCCTTCTTTTTAAATTTTAATTTATCTAACCACTTAATAAGCTCCTCAGGAAATATTTGTGATATAATAAAACTCTGCTTAAAATACACAGAAAGAGAGACAGAGACAGACACTCTCTCTCTCTCTCTCTCTCACACACACACACACACACACAGAGAGAGAGAGAGAGAGAGAGAGAGAGAGAGAGAGAGAGATGTTTCTAACTAGTTTCTTTTCAGTATTTAACGCTTATGCAATATTCCATTTGAATTTCACCATTTGAAGGGTGGAAAAATGAAAAGTTGGGAGAAGTCTATTCATTCTGCTGATTTCCTCTTTTTAAATAAAAGATACATTTAATATTTGAGAAATAACGGAGTCGTTCAGTACAGTTTTTGAGAATAATAATTACCATTAACTTTTCTGAAAAGGGTAAATCTATGTATTAGTTTTTAAAGCCTGTAAATGGAGGAAATGTACACATAATTCCATTACACACAAATCCATTTTAAAGAATAGTATGATTTTCAAACTTTCCTAACTTTAGGAATTGTATTAAATTTCTGTTAGATAATTCCAGATGCATGTATAGCCTAACAAGCAGCTATAACTTAAATTATGTATATTTCTCACCAGGTTTTGAGACAGAAGTAGTGGCAAAGCTTCATTCTTTGTGATACTACCATTTAGAATAGGTATTCCAATCACCCTATCTCCTAGAGCTGATGGGTGGCAAATCCCATGCTAGACTGAGAAAAAAAACTATCCACTGACTGGGAGTAAGTCATTATAATACCTGTAATCACCTGTATAACTTCAACTTTGTGTTCTTTGAAGTATGGATAAGTTCCACTTAATAAGGAAGAGCCTTTCCATGGAGAGGGAGCCCATAACTCTCCAGATATTTCCTAGCATCTTTTGCTAGCATATGCAATGGCAAGTGATGCTAGGAGTAGTAATTCAGTATATCAAAGGGGCCAAATTGGCTAATCCTTTATATTGCCAAGGTTATACCAGGACCCCTGCAATTAAACTTTCTTGATGATCAAACCAATACTCAAGAGAAATCAAGGATGAGGTTCTACAATTAAGTAGCTATAAATAAATAAAAGTAGCACCATAAAAACATAAATTTATTGTCATATAGTTATGGTTGAGTGATACATACAAAAGTGCCGCTTGCAGTAGACTGGTATACAAGAATTTTAGATAGTAAATCAAAATCAAAATCAAGCAGCAACATCTATGTAAAGATTAACTATGGATGATTGCCAGTCCTATTAAATTCTTCATGTTGATCCACCAAGTACAGAAAGGGGTGGGGGGCAAATTTGAGAGTTAGGGGTTTCACTCTGGTTTCCTGCCCCTCTCTTAAGAAGTCCTAGTGGGTTCAACAGAATGCAAGTTGCAAGAGGCTTTTCCCCGACTATACCTATAGAACTGACAAGATACCTTATGTCAATAGAATTATGGACATACAATAGAATTATGAATGCATATCTGCCTGAAGTAATTATGGTGATTTATAACTACCTTCCTGTTTTTCAATTCATTGATATGCTTACATTTGAGAGTCAGTGTATTATGTAGGACATGTTCATAAGGAAAAGTCTCATGGGAACAATGTCATTGTGTTATTTATTTATTTATTGTCTTTATGGCAAATTCTTTTCCTTACATGACAAATCTTTCTCTATGGCTCTTCTTTTTTTCAACATGACATTCATTTCCCCCCCTTCTAATTACCACTTTGAAAGAAAGCAAAGATCTCATGTTAAAGTCAGATTCAGAGAATCATTTTCAGAGCTATTAGGCAACTCAGCAGGGGGAGAAAAATCAATATTCTCTCTGATAGAAATTATGTGAGAGAATGGTAACACTGCATATTATAGGTGGAAATTGCAAACAAGTCATTTTTTTCAAATATTTTTCTCACTCTCAAATCTTTTTTCTTCAGTCTGTGCAGATACTTCCCTTTATTTTTTTTCAGTCTGTGTAGATACTTCCCTTTATTTTTTTCAGTCTGTGCAGATACTTCCCTTTATTTTTTTCAAGTGCAGCCAGGAATTTATGAGCTAATTCAATCTTCCTTCTTCTTCAAGAAAGTTTTGTATTCTTAATTGATTCCTAATGGTGCAATAACTGGATACGCTTGCCTTGTGCCACAGAGAATGATGGCGTCCACAGAAAATGATGATAAGGCCAAAATGACAATTGCTGTGCAGTGACATCATCCAAATATAAATGTTGTATACATGTGTCCTGATGTTTAATGCAAATTCATAAATCATGGCATTTGCTAATGCTGTCAACATAAGTTTTCATAATTTATCCTCTTTGCCACCCCACCACTCATTGATTTCACATGCGAATATGGCCTTCTTTCATATAGACCTTATATGTATCTAACAATAGTCAGTATAATATTATTTTGTTACAATTCCTAAGTTAATCATTAATGTCAGGTGCAAACAGCCAGCTCCGTATCTGCAGAGTTCAAACCAGCAACTTCATTGTTCAATGCCTATTCTACAACTATTTCCTCAGACTGACAGCTTTTGCCTAGGAAGGCATTAAGGGGGGAGTCAGACCTTGTCCCTTCTGTTTCTATAATGAGCCCAGACTAATTCCCTGCTTGAGACTTCTTCCAACTAGGATGGTTGTTCTCCAACATCAGCCAAGAATAGGTTTCATTTTCTTTATATCTTTTATCTCACTTTTTGATAAAAAAAAGTACTCAGGTTTTTTTCTTTTAATGACCTTGTAATTCCTTGCATCAGGGTAGACTTGGGCAAGTGAATTGGCATTGAGTATTTACTGACTGGATGCCCTTCCTGATGCCTACGTGGAGTGATATATAAAAAAGTAGGTTTACAAAACTAGTGAAATGACTAACATTATGCTGAAACCTCTTTCCAGCTTATTGATACTTTCACCATTGCAGCAGTTGTCCTTTGTAAGCTGGGTGGAGAACAAATAAAATGGCTTCCCTTGCAAGAAAGAAGCTGATTAAATATCACTTTTTGAACTGATTTGGGATGGCCATAGGGATTCTGCACAGCAACCCTTAGTAATAGCTCCAAAGAACACATGCATACTCATGAAACATGGAAAATTGCACAGGTTTCAGTTTTACATGTTAAGCCAGAAGTTTTTTTAAAAAAAGTATCTACAGTATTGGGTTTTCCTTATTTATTTGACTTTTTTTAAAAAAAATCTGCCTTTTATTTTATTGCTATTACTGATTAAGTATGCATGCCACCTAATATTGCTGCCCAAATATATGCCTACTTGCATATATTATAATTTTTGCAAACTCAGTGGACTTAATTTTCTGTAAAAGTTGGCAAACCAAGCGGTAGAAAACCTTGGTCTAGACTCAAGTGCCTTCGATTTGATCAAGAGGAAAGATGCAGCCATTATACTTTACTAATTCCAGTGACACAGTATAAGGTGCAGGCTTACCATCTGTGCATTTATAAGTGGTGGGAGACTTTAAATAGCCAGAGACACCTTACAAGTGGGCTCCTTGCCATTATTCCTTTGTCTACCAAATCCAAGGATTTTTGCCTTAGCTTTATTCCTCTAGTAATTGCCCCAAAGACTGGATGCCAAGGCTGCTTTTAATTATGAGTTACCCTAAAGAGTTTACATCACATGGCACCTTGTGAGTGCAAGTCAGGCTTTTGGCAGACCAGAAAGACATACTGAAACTGCATGATGCAGTTTCACAGAAGCATTCTCTGCTGACACTGGAGGGGGTTTGTTGCAAAAAGTATAAAAATGAGATATGATCCAGGTGCAAACAGTCTGGGACCACTTGCCAAGGATGGTCCATCAAGGTTCTTCTCTAGTAAGCATCAGGTGGCTAGTAAACACTGTAGGCATTACTACTATTGGCATAAACTTGTATATAACTCTGTTCATTCCAGATTGTTTACAATCAACAAAAGGAAATGCAAATGAAAAACAGTTACAGCCTCCAATCAACTGTTGTACCTTTCAAAAAAGACTCCTTTGAAATATACTCTTTTACACTCTTCTAAAAGGATAATAAGAAAGGGATTAATTTGACCTTGGAGAGGGGGCATACAATTCCAAAGGGATGAGGCTATTGATAAAGCTTCCAGTCATCAGAATATATCAGATAGGTAGATCCTACCTGGAACAGATGAAAGTGCAAGGACCCAAGCCATAAAGGATTTTGCCAAGTTTCAGGTAGTCATTACTTCAGTTTTGTAAAATGATTTGTTGTAGTTATTAAGATCTTGCACTGGTTTAGCTGGCAGTTTTGTTTTGTTTTTCTTTATCTTTTTAAATGACAATGTGTCCCACCTACTCTTTTAAAGTTTTCTTTGAGCTATTTTTGTTATGCTGAGAATATTTGGAGAAAGCCTGGAGAAAAATAAGGGCTGAAAGTCAAATTATCGGCTCATCCATCCATCCATCCATCCATTCATACATGCATACATTTTGCTATCATTATTCTGAAAAATCTATTTAGCCTCTTTCTTCATTATTGAGATGGTGCTTGTAGCTTTACTCAATAAATCAAGAGGATATATTTGTCAGAGCATGAGAAAGAAAGCAGTTGGCCAGTTTCAAGTGCCAGCTCCCAGGAAGAAAATTTCAAAACATTCCCGTCATCCTGATACTGTTTCTCCCAGAAAGGGTGCAGTTTTGATGACACTTTCCTCATGTCATTTGAAGTGTAGCAGGGAACCTGGGTGGGAAGGGTTGCACCTTATTCTCTTTCACACCCTTCCACTGGATTAAATATGATTTTTTCCTTTAATTTGATTTGTCACCTTTGAATATTTAGAAACATAGAACTATTTCTTTGCTTCTGACTGTGAAGAGTTTCAAATTAGATTCTAGACTGAATTGTCCTATACATTTTTTTCCTCTCTAAAGGAACCATGATATTTCTTAATTTAAATCAGGCAAGGAATAGTGTCTGAAGACTTTCCTTAATCTAAATAATCACTGGGAGCCAACATTGGCCATAGAAGGAAAGGTATTCAGTACATATAGAATGAGTGCGTATATGGTTCCCTTTCCATAATGGGGCAATGGAAAGACACAGAATTATTTGGATTAGAAAGGGAAAGATGTTTCATTTTCTTGTATGGTTACAGTCAAAAGCTATACCTTAATTTCATTCGCTTTTCATAGAACAAAATAATGTGATAAGATCCAATGAACTTCCCATGTAATATCTAGGTTGGCTTTTTTGAAATATGGAGAAGGAAATTGGGTTGACAGAGTCACCTGATGCTGAGATGAGCAGCATACAAATTTAATAAGTAAATGCATGAAATCAATAAAAAGAGTCTCCTGTTCCCATCTTTGAATAGTCATATATTTAGGGACAGAAGAAGATTTTCCACTGAAGAGGTATGAATGGAGGCCCTTTCAATATAGACAGTGTGCAGGCATGGATTATATTCTGTATTTAAGGAGGAGAGAAATTATTTTTTATAAAAGTTCTTATAAACTAATGTAAAGCCTGCTCATATGATCTTTATTTATTTACGTAAAGTCTTTATACGCTACTTATTTTTTTTTTAAAAAAACCCTTCAATTTACAGTAATAATAAAAAGCATAGTATTAAAACCAAATTAAAAACAACAGTAAAAAGAATCTTTTAAAAAGGAAATATTAAAGGGAAATAATGGATTGTGTTCAGCAGGACCATATGGAGGTCTGCATAGGAAAATCAAGGTTAATGATAAGCAAAATGCTGTGCATCCATCATTTACCACAGAATGAAATGGTTGACCTTGAACATGCTACTAAGTCCCAAATGGTCTTACATAATTCTGGTTTTATCATATTTTTCTCATAGGCACCTTGAATGGATGACTGGTTTTCAAAGACTGTTCTAACACTATTATCATGGCCCTGGTTTGTGTTGTTTTAATACACAAACTTAAAAAACAAGGAATCCTCATAATTACCAGCAAAAATAGAACTCCTATTAGAAAAAGAAGAAGAATCCTTCTGATACTACAGGTATCTGTTATTGGAATAAAACTGTACAAAAGTGAAAAGAACTTTAATTTACTACAGCCAGTGATTCAAATATAGTTAATTTGGGGAACTATGGAATCTAATATGCTAATGTTTTCATAAACAGAGCAAATAAAAGTGCCAACCATTCAATCCTAAGAGGTGTGCATACACATACATCTGTGAAACATAAACATCTCATGTACTTCAGGCCCAACTGCTGACATTGTTTTTCATCAGATGCATATTTAAGTATACCACACATTCCTATAATCTAACAGCAAGCACATTTTTCTATTTTTCTGAATGATTGCATTGTCTGCTTTATGAATTGTACTCCCTTATGAATTGTTCACTGCCCCTAATTATTTTTGTTTTAGCAATTGTCCCTGATTTCTCCTTCAGACAGTTGTAGGAGGCCATGTCATCTGCACCAGAAGTGTCTAATCAAGAAATGAATAAGCAAACAAAAAGCTTTTGGGGGGAAGAGGGGGGGAGAGAGAATGGAAATAAATGATAGTCTGGTTAGATATGGTGTTTTCTGTTCTCACAATTGCTGAAGAAACTAAAAGAGCTACCTGCTAGTTTGCAAGGTTGAGTTGCTTTATAAGAGGATGGTTGCCTTGTAAAGAAGGAGGTGTAAAGAAGACAACCTAAATTCAGTGAAGCAGAAATGTCTTTCAAATTACACATACTTATCTTATCCTATAATCTGGTGCCAAACTCCTTGAAAAAAAAAAACTGTTTGAGTAGGTGGTTCCTGTTTGCATACTTATGAATGCACATGTCTGGAATTCTGGAATGGGAAGAGGGAATGGCATTCATTTCTGTAAAAGTCCTGCAATATGTACCAGGGCTTGGCTATAAATTTCATTGCATAGCTGTGGTGAACAGCAATGAAATGAGTGAGGAAATATCTGATTAAAGTGTGCATTGCTGCTGAGGCAACTGCATGTTGCCATAGCAATCGAGATGAAATGTGTAAGGAGTGAGATAATTAAATCTAACCCCTTTAGAAGTTTTTGTGACATTCTATGCGCTGCCAATAAGGAAAAAAGTAATCTCCCATATTAAAGATAAAACTCACTCCTCGCAGAAGTACTTCTTGTTGATACTTTGTCGTTCTCTGTACTAAATACATGGCTTCAGGTATCTTATTTAAATGTTCCCCTTAAAAAACCCATGCAGTTTTGACCTTGACTTGTAACATGACAAAAGAATGAGCTGGTTTATTCTTCCGCAGAAGAGGTATGAATAGCCAGCTATCTGCCTTTATATATTTACCTTTGCACTCCTCCAAATTCTCAGTACAATAAAGCCAGACTACTGCCTTAGATTATGATTCAATAATATCTAGAATGTGCTGCCCTCTTCAGGAACTGGTGATCGAAAAGAAGGAGGAGGAGGAGGAGGAGGAGAAGGAGGGAGATTTGACTATGTGCTTGCTGTTTTAGAAAGTTGGATGAGCAAACACGACCTAAAGGATCCTGTAAGATGATAGCATTAGTGTTACAAGCAGAAGGCTTACAGTGAATGGTCACACTAAAGCTTTAAAAGAAGAAGGACAAAATAATATTTCTGTGTCAGACATTCAGCTGAGGAGCCAAAGATCAAAGAAGCTGATATAGAGAATTCACAACAGTAAGCTGTTTGATGCCAGAGAGAAATTCAGCTATGTGCTTAATTTAATCACATCTTTACTATTATTATTATTAAGTCTTATTTTACCAGTTGGGGTTTTATCACAAGCATCCTAAACTTGGCAAGCTCCCAAAATGTTGGATTCAAAGATTCTCCATCAGCTGCCCAACTGTGTCCTCAGGCAGTTACCACTTTCATCAGAACGATTAAGAAGCAGCACCATGGCTTTGTTGCCACAAGTCCTATACCTTCTAAGGGGTGTGTGATTATGTTGGTTTTTAATCCTATGCTCGCCACCCACTGTGGCAATTTGCGAAATGAACGCCGATATAAATCAACTGAATAATAAAACAAACAAACAAACAAACAAACAAACAAACAAATAAATAAATAAATAAATAAATGGGGGAGAGGCAGCATGGTTATGTCATGTTGCTGCTTTCATCATTCCTTTTGGCCCAAATCCCCCTGTGGAGGCCACTGCATCTGCTGGAACTATTTGGTAATTGTTTAAATTTTGGGGAGGCTGCAATCTGAGCATAAGGATGGACCGATAATATTATCAGTCTGGTCAAACAGATTATATGGATTTTACACTTACCTGAGACTATGTGGAATGCTAGTGTTGGAGGCCTTTATGCTTCAGATGTTTTAAATTTAGGGTGAGGGCTGACTACATATTATGAATGTGCTAACCATGACATGCAGGAAGGGCAAATTTAGAAACACAGAAAAGTAGCTTATGTCAGGTCAAACTGTTTATTTAACTCACCATTGCCCTGTAATGGGCAATTCAAGGCCTCAGATCAATCCCTTATGTTTAGATTACAGTGTGCTGCTGAAATTTGCTAACAGATTATTACCAGGGCATGATTTTTCATGGGGAGAGGGGATGGAAAGAAGCTTGTGAACCCTTTGGGAAATTCCATGGGCCTATTTTTGCATTAAAGAAAAACCTTTTTTCCCAAGCCATTATAAGAAGTGGGGCAAGAAAGCAAATCTTTCAGTTTTGTTGGTGGAAGTACTTGGCCATCGGAAACACTTCTGAGGAGGAAAAATGAAACTCAACCCTGATCCAGTTTGGTGGTAGCTGCTCCTTTAGGTTTCAAAACAAGTCACATGACCTGTTTTGTGATTGTCTTTGTTAGCAATATCTGGGATTGAATTTGAGGCTTTCTACAGGCAAGTAGTTCATCTAGGTGCTACAGTAGCTTTAAAGAATGATCTATACATACATAGCTTTCACACTATTGATACATAACATTTTCTCTCTCTCTCTCTCTCTCTCTCACACACACACACACACACACACACAGACACCAAGGAGTTTCAGATTTGACCAGAGTGACACAAAAGCAGATGTGACATTTTTGACACACACTGAAAAGCTTGCTTTGTATTTTTAGTCATTGATTTGTTTCAATTTTTTGTGTGTGGTTGCTGATCCATTATGTTGAGAATCCCCGTGGATAAGGGCATAATAACTAATAACGTGTCTTTGCTTTCCAGGGTATTTTTGGCATAATGATGAATTTCATCTTTCCCAGAATGGTAAGCAGAAATCTATTTTCTGTATCTGACACCAATAAATGCAGTGAGAACAAGCAAATTGTCATTTTAAAATAATGAAAATTCACTTAAAATAAATATGCAAGTTGATAAGGATAATATTAATATAGATGTAAGTATTTGCATATTCAGACCCTGTAAAGCCATCTATAAAACTCCCATTCAATTTTTGTTGAGTATTTTTTTGGTGGTTGTTTCTAAAGAAATACGAAGATTTACCACCTCTGCTGGAAATGCTTTGGAAACCTGGGGTGTTCACCAATGCATTTTGCTACATAATTTATTGTAATATATACATACCCACACACATGTAGTTTATGTTCTATCAGTAAAGAAAAGAATTGTATCTCTCCTTTAGATTGAAAGAGGGTTAGGCCTATATAATGTTTTACCATGCTGAACTGTATAAAAATTGATCCTTATTTATGTTTCACCAGGGTTTTGCTGCATATGTGAATTTAAAATGGTATACTTTCTGAACATAGACACTCCATCTTCAGTGAGAGTTGCATGCAACCATGTTGTTTATGGTTTACCAGGAGTGGGATTCAAATTTTTTAACAACTGGTTCTGTGGGCATGGCTTAGTTGGTGGGCATGGCGTGGTGGTCATGTGACTGGCTGGGTGTGGCCAATTCAATATCACTCACATCGAGGCACGCATCTCCTTGCCTGGCCTCTCATGACTGTGGGCATGCTGCAACAGTTGTAAGTGTGAAAAATGGTCATAAGTCACTTTTTTCAGTGCCATTGTAACTTTGAATGGTCACTCCACACAAGCAAAGTACCAGCAAAGGAAGGGAAAAAAACTCCAGAGAAGGTCCTGAGACAGGAAGTCTAGTCCTGCCAAGAATGTAATAAGGGTTAATGGAGAGGCAGTTTCTGTAAGCAACACCAGAATGTTTCCTTCCTGCCTTCCTTACAGGATTAGGCCGGTAATTTCTTCTAACAACCGGTTCTCTGAACTGCTTAGAATGTTAAGAACTGGTTCTAGCGAATAGG
The DNA here is from genome assembly GCF_049901715.1 of Pseudonaja textilis. Classification (NCBI taxonomy): domain Eukaryota; kingdom Metazoa; phylum Chordata; class Lepidosauria; order Squamata; family Elapidae; genus Pseudonaja; species Pseudonaja textilis. The sequence continues at coordinate 72,149,638 of NC_141992.1, forward strand.
TGCGAACCAGTAGAATCCCACCCCTGGAACAAACATACACACTAAGAGTTGCAAAGTTTTTCCTATTTCAAGACTAAATAAAAATAGGTTTTACCTTTTAATTAGAGCATCTTTGCAAGCAAATAAATGAAAGTTCATCATATCCTATCTGCAGAGTTTATGAATAAAATGAGACTTTATAGAAAGGTAACCTGGATAAGATATGCTAATTGTTCAAGAGAGTTGTACTTAACCATTCAATCTTCCACCTTACATTGTTCTTTGACCTTCTCATTCCTCAAAGTTCTCAGTGGAAATAAATGTAAAGCCATTGAATAATTGAACTAGTTTTACCCTGGAGAAAAACACTGCTGAAAAAAATATAATCTCAGGAGGGCGAGATACAGGATGTGTGTGTGTGTGTGTGTGTGTGTGTGTGTGTGTATGCACATTCACATACATACAAACAAGTGAGCCCTGAAAGTGTTTTGCTGCCTGAAAAATAGCAAATTGAAGAAAACATACGAGGCACGGTTTCAAATCAAAGCTTTAACTATGATGTCCAAGATTTAAGACTGTACGTGTATTTTTCAGCCAATATATTCTTTTTGACCCTTTGGGATTTCTGATTTGACTGGCCAGAGACATTTGTATTCAGCCTGATCTTTTGCCACATTTTCAGACGTAGTGTTGAGATGCACACAACTGTACAAGTTGAACACTATACCCGAATAATGTACATTACAGGGACTCTTCAAAATACTTGAAATTGCATATAGATTCATACCAGTTCCTGCTGTACTGATTCATTTACTCCATGAAGACTAGAAGAAACTGGGAGGAAGAGGTTCAAAATTGATAAAAGGGAAGAGAGAGAACTGGAATTAACAGAGATGAGGAGACCTATAACTTTACTGTAAAAAGTATCTGATAGGTCTTCTCATGTCTGCTCACTTGCTTCTTGCCATCTGCTCCATCAGAATAGAATAGAATAGAATAGAATAGAATAGAATAGAATAGAATAGAATAGAATAGAATAGAATAACAGAGTGGTAGCTAACCATTTGGGGCTCCTGTGCTTGCGTACCAGCACCCAGGAAGCAATGCGCATGCCCCCTCCCCCCATGCCCCCTGCGCATGCACATGCAATCCCCCCACTGCCGTCCTTACCTGCACTGCACCTCACAGTTGGTTTTTGAGCTGGTTTGAGGCCTTTTTCAACCTCCAAGAGGCTTGAGGAAAGCCTCTGAAGGCTTTGCAGGCCGAATAATAAGCCCGTTTCATCACTTCTAGTATTATATAATAATAGCCTATTATTTGGCCTGCAAAGCCTGCAGAGGCTTTTCTGAAGCCTCTGGGAGGCCGACAAAGACTTCAAACCAATTGAAAATCAGTTGTGAGGCACACACATGCACAGTGAGGTAAGTTTGCCTGCGGCTCACATGCTGGCACAAATGGCTCTGCGTGCCACCTGTGGCACGCATGCCATAGGTTCGCCATCATGGCCCTATACCATTTCAGACAAGTAATTCAATCCCTTCTTAAAAACTTCCAGTGTTGGAACATTTACAACTTCTGGAGGCAAGTTGTTCCACCAATTAATTGTTCTAACTGTCAAGAAATTTCTCTTTAGTTCTAGGTTGCTTCTCTCCTTGATTAGTTTCCACCCACTGCTTCTTGTCCTGCCTTCAAATGCTTTGAAGAGTAGCTTGACACCTCCTTCTTTGCAGCAACCCCTTAAATATTGGAACAGTGCTGTTATGTCACCCCTAGTCCTTCTTTTCACCACACTAGACATACTCAATTTCAGCAACCATTGTTTATATGTTTTAGCCTCCAGTCCCCTAATCATCTTTGTTGCACTTTAATGCAACAAACTCTCAATTTCTTTTTTACATCGTGTGGACCAAAACTGGTACTATGGTCAAGTAACCACACTATGTTGCATGATCAGAAAAAAAGAATTAGAAAGAAGCTGGAAAAGAACTGCTCTAAGATATACAGTGATGCCTTTAGAAATGTAAACTCAAAAAAAAAATATATATATATCAGTGCTGACCACAGACAGGTGAACTCCCCTTCTTAATTCTTCAAGAAGTCATCTACTTCATTGCAAAGCAGGCAGAAATGAAGAAACCCTGACTGATTCACAGTTTTTAGTGTTGACAAATGTTGTCATCTAATTGGACAATGGAAAGTCGTCAAGCAAACAACCAAACTCACAAAGTTCAACTCTGAGCTATTTATAGTCTCTTCTCTTAGAAGGGTCTTTAATTTAGCAGAAATAGAAGCAAGGGAACCCCGTGTTGGTTGCTTTTGCCATCAGATCTATCCTACCTAGAGTGAGGAATAACAATGTTTGAAAGCTGCTCTAGTGTAAATGGATGTTGAGATAAATTGGCACCTTTGTTTTCCCAAAATTTTATCCTCATACAGTAGGTGGGAGACTTCACTTTTTCATCTCATTGTCATGTGCTTTAGAATTTTTTTTTGGAGAAGGTTATTTTATATTGTTTATGATGAGAAAAGAGTGCTGCAGTTGTCTTTGCTTTGAAAGTCATTATTGCGTGGGAAACCAATAAGGCTGCAGATTGTTGAAAAGATGGCTGCACAATTAAAGAACAAACACTCCTACACATCTCTCAACAGTTGATCAGTTAAGAGCCTGGCATTCCACCTATGAAAATTGAACTATTTTTTTGTACTTCTCTCCCGAAGAAACAAAACACAATCTCAAGCCATTTCTTTCCATGAAGACAATAGAGTATTTTCAATACAGCAGTAGCATAATTCTAGACAATCCTAAGGAAGTCCTCAATGTACGCTTGCTCATTTAACTATTTTCAATGTTGTGAAGGTGGTGAAACAAGATATTTACAAGTCATGTGATCACAATGTGGGAACTTGGCCACTAGCATGTATTTGCAATGATTGAAGTAATTTGCTACCTTTCCAGTGGGCTTCTGATAAGCAAGGTCAATGGGTGAAGGCGATTTGCTTAATGACCATGGCAAAGTAGTCATATATTCACATTCTTATAAACTCACTTAATAATTGTACTGTTTCGTAGCAGTATTTCCACTCCCAAATGTGGTTAAGTCGAAGACTACCTGTATTCATTCCAAAGTATACTGCAACAAGCTATGCTTCATCTTTTTTTTTTTATTTTAAACATTGGATTCAGTGTTTGAAGGCTGGAAACAAATCAATCAAAACAAAGAAACAAATCAGCAACCACCTTCAAATAAAACGATGAAATCTATGACAATAACATATGTCTGAAGCCAAAATGCTCATAACCTCTGTGTATTATGTACCTATCAGCATGAGGTAATTGACAGTCCTCTGAAGGCTTTGTTTCTAAGCATACCTCACTGTCAACATACCGCTGCACATTATGCAAAAAATGTGCATCTCTATTTAGAAGCATTCCATTCTGATTCTGGCAATGCAGGACACTCTGGGGGTGGACAGCAAAAAGAACCATTTCCTTTAAGTGCAGAATGAGTCACTTCTATCAGTGTCATTATTGAATATTATAAATAGCAATGACTTGGCTTTCTTTCTGGAAAAAAAAGAGCTTTTGGGTTTCTTCAAAAGGTTTTTGGGAGGCAAAGGCAATGGGGAATCTTGGTCAATGGGAAATAGACTTTGAAAAAGGAAGGCTTCACTTCAGCATTTTTTCCTTGTAAGTCTAACAGAGAACATCCTAGGAATTAACAAAGATCTAGCACCACTATCAACAAATAATATAAACCAGAGTTTGGTCCTTCTGGAATAGGCAGGTTGCATTCTATGCAATGCATAGGTGATTTATTATATCACCGACATGTTCTTCATACAATACCTTTAAAATAAATATTTGTGTGTAAAATATTTTAAATTTGAAACCCACGTTTTATCTAAAAAGTAAATGTCCTGTCCCCGCTGAAGCGGGGTGCGGGGGTTGAGTTTAACAAAAAAAGAAAGAAGGAAAAAGAAAAAAAAAGCTCTGATTCTACTTTTGACAAGCCTTTACAACTCAAAGCAGAACTGTTTCAAACATTAAGCATTTCCAAATTGTCAGAATATCATATTTCAAGCTTGGAAAACATACTGTAATAATTGGAAAATACTAGAATGGCCTTCTTAGCCTCCACTTAAACTTCTTTCTTCATCAATCCACCAATGTTGTTTCAGTGCCAGGGTTTACTTCTATAATAAATGTGGGTGTGAGAACAAGTAAGTTGTCTTTCTCAAATCAGTGAGTAAATCACAACATGCAATCTTCTATTGTACAAAGACATCTACACCCTGGAATCTTTTAATTAAGCACTTCCTAAAACTGGACATACTGGTGAAAACTGGATCTTTCTCTCTGGGTCAACCACATCTTTTTTTTTTTTAATATGACTCCTTTGCCAAATTTATTTTTACATACTACAGAAGTCATGCTGTGATGCACTTATAGAGTTCCCAAGAATGATAAGGTTATGTTCCAGAATTTCTGTTTGCCAACAATTGATTTAGGCCAGTAAGGTTGTTATTTGATTCCTTTAATTAATCACATGTTAAACATTACAGGTTCAGTCAGAGAAACAGAAAAACTGGCTTTGGGAGAAGTGTTGAATTTTAGTTTGTTTGTTTATTTCTGTGAACAAAGGAAGGTGTGTCCAAGCAGTTCATTTCAAGGCAGGGACAGAAAACAGGTTTCAGTTGACAGTTCTTGTTCTTTTATGTAGTACATCTTGGGCAAACACCCACATGGATGTTGGCTTTGATTTCTAGTTTCTATCATGATTATCACCACTGAAATACTTTATTATGGTATTTGCAAAAAAAATTAGTATCTTGTAATTACAGCTCACTCTTAAAATCACTTTTAAAGCTACTTTGGAATCAGAACAATGGAGTTGGAAAGGATCACAGTGGTGATCTAGCCCAATCTCTGTGTAGTGAAAGATCTACTAAATAATTTTGGACAAATCACTATTCAGCTTCTGCTTGAAGATGTCCAGGGAAGAAAAACATACCAGTTCAGAAGGCAATCTATTCTACTGATTAGGAGCTTTTACTGTAAAAAAACTTCTCCTAAACTTAACATCTACTTCCATATGTGTTTTAAACTCATTTGTTCTGGTTCCAGTACTCCAGGGTGATAAAAAAAAATACAATCCTTCCCCAACATGAGATCCTTTAGATATCTCAAGTTAGCCACCATATCTTCATCAATCTTCTCTTCTGCAAGCTAAACATTCTTTTAAAAGTTCCTCATAAAGTTTGATTTCCTATTTCCTCATCAATCTACCATAGGCATATTAAGCTAAAAGGAAGTGAAGGCTAAAGTCAACAACTTCACTTTATGTTTCAATGGGGATTTGATTCCTGTCCAATAATCCGCCACACCTAAAATGTTAACTTGGAATGCCCATTTTGTAAGAAATGCAAGAAACAAGAAGGGAAGAATGGAATGCATTCAATGCTGTCTTACAAAGATATGCGTTCCCAGTAGCGGCATTGGTAACCAGCCTCAGTGATTTGAAAAAAAAATGGCATAAGATCACTGTGCAATGCAGAGGTGGTATTCAACCGGTTTGCACTGGCTCAGATGAACTGGTAGTGGAGATTTGGCGTGGGTTGCCGAACTGATGGCCACCCTTGGCTGGCTACGCCCCGACCCAGTCATCCAGTTGCCCAGTCACTCATTTTTCCCAGTCACTGTCCTAGCTTCCCTTACTGCATGGGGGCAGTTGCACAGCTTGGGCAGATGTCCCAGGGCTGCTGCACATGCACATGTGCAGCAGCCCCGGGACATCCACCTACCTGCCAGCCTTCCCGGAGCACATTTTCTTCCTTATCCCAGTGGATGTGCCTCTTCCAGCCCAGCCTGGCCAGCCAAGAGGTGCGTGGGCGGATGTCCCAGGGCTTCTTGCCCCACTTTTCATGAGTTGCCTGCAACAGTCCAGCAACCGCATAGAAAAAAGCACGCCTTGTTCTATGCGCCGGGCCTGGCAAGTCCAAGCAGCTGGTGCATAGAACAGGGTGGCACCAGACTATTGGAGAAGTAGAACGGAGCTGGAGATTAGTAGCCACCTCTTTTGCAGCACAAGAAGCCTCCCCCAATTTGGCTGACTGGTTTCCTCTTTCTTTGCCTGTTTGTTCTGTATAGCCAAGGAAGAGGAGACCAACCAGCCAGTTGGGGGAGGCTTTCTGTGCCGAAAGAAGTGGCTGGAGACTGAAAAAGAGTTGCCTCCAGCAGCAGCCCCCTTTGCCTGCTGGTCTCTTTTCACCACTTTTGCTCTCATTCTCGGCTTCTTCCATGGGGGCACTCTTAAAGTCAATCTTTAGGAGCTGGAAGATCTTTAGATCGTTAGATCGCCATCAACTCATCATTGGGAGAGATGTAGCCCCTGAATAGACAACAAGTCTTGGGCAGTTCTCTGACTTTTAAAACATGTCCGTGTGGTGTCTGCCTCCCTTCATGCTCCTTGTGCACACCAGGAGCGCCTAACTGGAGCAAGAGAGAGCAATATTGACTGCTATGAGGCAAGCACCTTGGCTTCCCCTCTTGCTTCTCACAGTCACCCTGAGCCAGTGCGGTTCTTTACTTGGGCAGCCAGATGGCCACAGCAGCACGCACAGCAGCAGCAGCAGGCTGTACTGCAACAATGAGGTACAGTAAGATTTGGTGGTGCAAATTTATCTCTGAGGGGCTTCTGGCAAAAAACAAAACAAAAACCACCCCAAAACAAAACCCATTCAGCAGGCAGACTCGGCAGGCAGTCGTGATCTTTAGTTGGGCTTTATTTTGTCAGCCCAAGGGCAGAGGAGGGGAGGAAGGTACATAGGAAATCACCCTGTCTCTGCAGCATTGGTCATGTGACGAGTGGGTATGGACAACTCAACGTCACTCTCAGGAAGGTGCCACACTACCTTTCTGAGTTGGCCATGCCCACCCAGTCACATGACCACCAAGACATGCTCATCAAACAAGCCACACCCACAGAACTGGTAATAAAAATATTTGAATCCCACCACTGGTGCAATGATGTCATCTGATGGAAGCACATGTCACATCATTTGCCTGAAGATGTCTTGATGCTTGTGACATTTGCTCCAACCTACCTATGTTACTCAAACTTACTTCTCTTGGGAAATAAATCTCCGGAGCATGTGGTGTGAGAAATTCTTCACTCAACCCTTATCTTCTTTTCTTTCCTACTAATGTCCCTAGGACTAATTCATTTTCCACTGGATTTACATCTTTAGAACCCAAGGATTAAAAAAAAAAATAGCATGGGTCATAAACTCAATTAACAACTTCTTCTTTCATTCATTTCACCTAACCAAGTTTTGGATATACGGGTGGGAGAGAGACCAGTTCAATTTTAATTCTCTCTTGGATAATTCAAGCAAAGGAAAAGAGAGAAATATGGTAGATAACCTATTTTCAATATGTCACCTTTCCAAACTTCAAAGTAGTTGCATAGAACTACAAAAACAAGTGTAAAGTGTATCTTAATTAAAATGTTCATATTCCAACAATATCTTAATTAAAATATTTACTTTCCAACTAAAACTAATCTCTAAACTGATAAGCTCAGGAGCAACATTCTCACCTGCCATTATATTTATTAGTATAGAATGGGAAATAAAGTTTTTTTCCCCTTTTGTGGGCTTGTCAGTAAATTGCTTATACTGCTCATCTCCAAATGTGTTTTCACTGTCATTAACTGAAACATAAATATCATTCTGCATTAGATGCTTTGCCTGTAATAAAAAGTGATGCTGAACTTACCCATATTATTTCCATCAATATAGTTAAGTGTGTGTGTGTGTTTGTGTGTGTGAGAGAGAGAGGGAGGGAGGAGAGAGGGAGGGAGGGAGAGAGAGAGGGAGAGAGAGGGAGAGAGAGAGCATATCACGTGTAGAAGCGATAAATGTCAGATAGCTAAAGAAAATAACTTGTTGAATATAATTAGACTGCACCTTAATAACACATTTTCTCATTTCCACCTCTAGCTGTGCTTAATGAATAAAGATTAAATGCACATTATGGTGAATACTCACGTCGCATTGTAGATTTCATTCAAAACAATTCTCCTTCACTCTTTATGCTAATGAATGATCGGATGCCTGTTAACTTTTTCCTTTAAGGTTAAAAACTTTAATTCATATTCCATTCCATTCACAGGGCTAAACCCTTAGTTACCTGATAGGACTTCTGCTCATGTAGCAAGGAGGATTTGCTTGCTCTTTCTCCTCTTAGTGCATCTAGCTATCCGCAGTCAAATCAATAGCAAAATAGATTTGGAGAATTTATGTAGCAATAGTAATAGCATTTAGACTTATATACCGCTTTATAGTGCTTTACAGCCTTCTTTAAGTGGTTTTACAGAGTCAGCATATTGCTCCCAACAATTTCATTCCACCCTCAGAAGGCTGGAAGGTTGAGTCAATCTTGGTGAGAGCCTGGTGAGATTCAATCTGCCAAATTGCAGGCAGCTGGCTGCAGCAGTAGCAGCTTGCAGTACTGCACTCTAACCACTGTACCACTTAGGCTTGTGTAGCTGTCCAGTTCACTGTTCTGCCTTGGTGTTATGTCCAATAATTAAAAAAAACATAAAAAAACCAGCCACCTGAAACAATTAAAAATAATCACAGCCCAAACAGAGTGATTCAGAAGAGCGACATTTTTCTTCCATCAAACATACAGAAGACAAGCCTAGCGGGGTTTATGTAACTACTTGGTCTAATCCTTGAAGCAAAACCCACATACCCAATGTCTTACAAGCATCCAACAGGGTCATTTGAATTTTGGGAATAGGGGGAAATGCTGCTTCACAAGGCAGATACTTGAACTGAGAAAGCACACCTCTTGAGTTGTATAAGATGGTATTACTTGATAGAAGAGACATAGACATTGCCCACCCTGTCACTTTGGAGATAAGTAAGCAATTTAGACAGTGGTCCCACAAATAAACTGACTCTATACCATGTGAAACTACATAGGTGACAATCACCATCTTAAATTGTACCCAGAAGCTCAGCAGAAGCCAGTGCAGCCTATGGATGATGGTATTATTTAGAATTATTATGACATACTATAGCCATAATGAAGGCAGCATGGAATCTTCCACTAGTAAATTCCATTTTACCAGTAGAATGACGCCACTACATGCAATGCATTGAACATATACACTTGAGAGCCATGGTGGCACAGTGGTTAGAATGTAGTACTGCAAGCTGACTCACTGCTCACTCCAGGAGTTTGATCCTGAATGGTTCAAGGTTGATTCAGCCTTTCCTTCCTTCTTCTGAGGTTGTTAAAATGAGGACTCAGTTTGTTGGGAGCAATATACTGATTCTATAAAGCCTTAGAGAGGGCTGTAAAGTGGTATATAAGTCTAAGAACTATTGCTATTGGATACAGCCCATTTATAAGATTTTTAAGGCAGAATTTATTCTGTTTGTTTGCTAGGCTTTTTGCTTACACGGCTATAGAAAATATAGACAATCAAACTTTCAGATGACTGTCTATAATTAGCTAAAAGCCATGACTGCATTTAGATTAGGCTTTTCTTGTGCAATTGTCCTCTTGTTCCAAATTTTTGTAGCATTTCAGATATCACTGCCTTTCATTTGTAACTGATCAGCATTTTCCAGTTCTTACTTTTTTCATGTTCCCAGGTAAATAAATCTGCATAGAAATAAAGATAGAATAGATGCCCAGTGTTTTCTGGTAGTGCTATCTTCTTGTTACACTAGAAGTCCAGTTTTTCCTTCTTAGGAAAAGGAAATCTCTCTATTAGTTTTTGTTACAATTACTATAAAATATTGTATATCTCCGTTTCCTGGAGCTCATTCTGGGGCTTCTTAGATCACATGTGATTTATTTCACAGGAATAGTAGTCCTCTTAATTAAGCAAAAGCCATCATTGTTGTACTTATCAATTCCAGATGATTGTGATAAACACAAGAGTAGGTTCTCCTGTAGCTTTGTATCATTTTGACAGATATGACCTTGATGAGTAGCTTCCTAATTTTTGGCACTTTAGAAGAATGAGGGTAAGTCCTAACTTGAGTTCAGTAACTATATTTGGCTATTCATTCAAAATCAGAAATATTTGAAAAATAGGGAGCACTTTTTACTTATTCTTGAAATGCATTATGTAACTCGTAAGTTATAATAATTTGTTTTCTCTGCAGTAACGTACAGTCTTGTCAGTAATGATTGACTAGATTATCATCTTTTATTTTTTAAAGAGTCAAATTAAATGTAAAAATCTCTTTGTTTACTAGAAATAATCATATGAAACATTTTAACAGTGCAGTTTTAAAAATGGAGAAAGAGAATGAAAGAAGATGTGTACCATTTTATTTACTTAATTTATATTGCTGCCTATTCACCCATGGCAACTCGAGGTGGCTTACATAATGTAAAACCATATTTAAAACAAAATAAAAACAATAAAAACTAACAAAAAGAATCAAATAAATGAGTAAAGTACAATTGAACAAAATTTAGGAAAAGAAAAAAGAAAACAAAAAAATCAAAAACCAACTTCCACACACACACCCCACGACGACAGCAGATCACACTTGCCCCCTAATGGGCTCCATCCCTCTCTGGGTTCCCCAGGCCCCTGGCAAAACCAGGTCTTCAGTGCCTTTCAGAAGAGTATTAGTGAGGGGGCCATTGTAATCTCCGGGGGAATGATGTTCCAGAGAGACGGAGCCACCACAGAGAAAGCCCTTCTTCTGGGTCCCACCAGGTGTATCTCCCTCAGGGGTGGGACCTGCAACATTCCCTGCCTCCTCACTCTAATGGGTCGGGTAGATGTGATTTTGTAGTGCATAACACAATAATTTAGAAAAGGAAGAACATAGACTGGCTTTGAAGAACATAATAAATATTAAAATAAAATATTCTTTTCAGACTAGTCCTGCCAAAGCTCAGGTTGAAATCCCTATCAAAAAGGTACCTCCCTTTAATGCTGAGGTTTCTGCCTAGCCTACCTCTTAGGCTTGAGAATAGAAATATCATCCTCTGCCTTTAGCCTTTTGAAGAAAAGGTCTGATAGAAATGGAACAAATATAATCTCAAGGTGAAGAATAACATATTACATACTTGTTTAGGGTTAGCTTCTTTTGTGTCTGGTTTCCTGCAAGTAACAGATATCTGACTGGCAGACTTTGAGTAGATGGAAATTATCTTATGAGTAGAGAGAGAAAAAAGTTTTATTGCTGAATTGTTGTTTGTCCTAGAGGGATACAAATCATTGGAAATCTACAAAGGGGAAAAAAAAAAAACTAAATTAGCAACTCTACTTGCCATGCTAGCTAAGTAGGCCATAAGGCAGTGTTCTTAAATTGTTTGACCCAATTACCCATTTTCCCAGTCTTAAATAATGTCACAACCCCCCTCCCCCATTAAAAACACCCCAAACTTCAAACTCCTGTGATTGGGAAGTATAATCTGTTTAATATGTATAGTTTTTTTCAATTATTATTTTTACAGCAGTGTTTTTCAACCTGAGGAACTTTAAGAAGGGTGGATGCTGTTTGGGGGAATTCTGGGAGTTGAAGTCCACCCATCTTAACGTTCCTCAGGTTGAAAAACACTGCTTTAGAGGTGTTGAACTACAATATAGGATAAAGTATAGACAGTGTATAGAACTGGCCTTGTATTTAAATAGTACTTACCCCAGTTCGATTCAGGAATATATTTAGTGTGGGGCAATTGGTACAGGATACAGCAGCCAGATTCTTGTTAAGACAACACGCATTGCAGAATAACATGAATTTTTAGGTTACTACATTGTTTGTCTGTAGAGCCCTGTTTACAATTCACAGCATTTCTCATTATCTATAAAAGTCTATATGGCACATTACATAATATTGCATATTATATATGGCAAAATACAATAGGCTCTCCCTTGCCAGGCTTGTATATTGCTGACTGTTTTGAACATGTTGAGAGGGTTTTCTAAGAATAAACTGTTTTCTCAGCCCAACTGTTTCTTGGAAGTGTGAGAAAGCAGCAGATTGTTAGTACCATAGCTGCAGGGGTGGGATTCTAGTGGTTCTGTCTGGCTCTACAGGACCGGTAGCTCTGAAGAGCAGCAAACACAGAACCGGTTCTGTGTCTGCTGCTGTTTTGGTCCACCTGCCAGCCTGGGCTCTTACCTGTCCTTTATTTCCTGCTTTTTCAACTGCAGCTGCTTTGTGCAGCACAACTGCGGTTAAAAAAAGCAGGAAAAAAGGGCTTTTCCAACTGCTGCGTACCCACATGCAGTGCTGCTCAGCTGTCCGGGCAGCTCAGCAGCTCGTAAATTGCACTTGCACACGCAGAGCAACAGAACTGGTAGTTATAGCAGTCAGATCCCATCCCTGAGTAGCTGTATGGTTGTACCCATTGTGCCTTGCATTTACACAAAACTCTTCATATTGTTCCTTTGGCCTAAGTTAAGTGCCTCCATCACAGGTAAGCAGGCACCTATGATGTTACAGTTATTTATGATATTTCTTTTACTGCATCCTATTGTTTGAATCACTGTTTTTCTGTTTATGTCCCAGAGCCCCTGCAGATTGGGTTAGTTTACAAACATTGTAAATAAGAGTATTATGAAGCCCTTTTTTGAGACCTCTGGTAGTCTGAGACAATGCAAGGCATATTCTTACATTATGGTTATGTCTCCATTTTGCTCTCTTGAACCCTGATTTCCATAGGGAAAAAACTCTTATGTCCTGAGCCTCAGCATTTTCCTTTAGACATATCCTCTTTTCCTCTTTAATCAATGCTGAGGCTTATTTTACAGTGAATAGCTGTAATCTCAACCAACATTTTCTTTACACACAGCTACTTTTAGCATCCTCTGTGCCACTGAAGGAATTCTGTTCTCTGTTTAAGTTTCTATACCACACCCATCTAGCTTGGTGGCCAGACGGCGCCCTAGATGAAAATGTAAACATTGCACAACTGTGAAGAAAGAATAAAGTACACAAGATCACGGAGTCTGCCACTTAGTCTGTGTTTTAGGGCACCTTATTGTTTGGAATACGATGCCAGCTGGAATATAACAGGTTGTCAAAAAAAAAAAAAAAATACTAATAGAGCACACACTTTTCATTACCAGTGATCTTGAAGAATACATTTGTGACTGTGGTTATTTCATCTGCATAGATTTTTTCAAACACAGATATATGTCCATTTTTTCCCCCACCCTGGTACCTACCTTGATGAAATCTGAAGCATTGAATAGGATGTATATCTCCCCACAGTCGTGATGGTTGAGAGCTGATAAATTGTAATAGCAACCTGGCATGAAGCCATTAGGTTAGGAGTGGCTGATATGGGTGGGTATATCTGCTGGCATGAAAAGAATAGCACTCATCTAACGAATTCAAATAAAATCAGGAAAATTGCAAGATGTGAACATGTTAATAAAATCTGACAGATTTAAACAGAACAACAACAACAACAACAACAACAACATACAGGTAGTCCTCGACTTACGACCACAGTTGAGGCCAGAATTTATGTTGCTAAGTGAGAAATTCGCCAAGTGACTATTGTCCCATTTGTTTATAACTTTTCTCGCCAAGGTTTTTAAGGGAATCACTGCAGTTGTTAAATGAGCAACATGGTTGTTAAGTGAATCTGGCTTGCCCATTGACTTTGCTGGTTAGAAGGTCGCAAAAGGAGATCACAAGAGCCCCGGAACACTGCAACCGTCATAAATATGAACCAATTGTCAAGCATCTGAGTGTAAATCAGGTGGCCATTGGAATGCTGCAACAGTTGTAAGTTGAAAAATGGTAGTAAGTCACTTTTTATAGTGCCGTTATAACTTGGGATGGTCGCTAAACAAATTGTTGTTATTTGAGGATTACCTGTATCTATCATCTCAGTCCCCTTATAATTTGAAATGTTCTAGGCACTGAGTCTACACGTCAGAACGATGAGTTTGGGCAAAACGGCTCAGAAGATAGCATCCCTACCCAGGCATGCACACAAACATTTAAATAAGCATCCATACAAGACAGCTTCCCATATGAGAAGAAACAAGCAAGAGAACTTTTATTGTATGCAGTACAAATAGCAATCAAATTCTGTTGGCCATTGTTTATTTGCTTACTCAGCTAAATTCAACTTCCCCTGAAAGTTCATATGCATAACTATCACTAGGATCTACCAGAGAGTTCTTTGTTCAGCTGGCTGGACATGAGTTTTCACCAAAAAAAAAAAAAAACCCAAAACAAACCCCAAACAGTTAGCATTCCATTCAGTCAGCTTCATCCTGAAAATAAGGGGAACAGTTGTTCCCGAGTTAGATACACTCTTTGCATGAATGTATTTGTCTTATAAGAAGTGGCTTAGGACTCACATCATCTGTCTTGACTGTGAGTTAAGACAGCAGCCTGGCAAATGAATGAAAAGGAAGGGAAAAAGTCAATTTAACCAAACGCTAAAAGCACAGACTGTGAATCTTTATTCATGCCTAAAAGCTATGGAATGTACTAACTGTTAAATGACAAACCCTTACTTAGCTCGCTGGAAGAGGAAAAAAGTCAGCCTCTTCAAATAACAGCTAAAGAACAAGGTAGAGTAAATACATCCAGAAACCTGTATTACTCTAGCAGTATTTAAAAAACTACTTTGAAAACATTACTTTGTAGAACATTAGCATTTATGTTCAAAGCCACTAAACCAAAAGTGCAATCTCACTCATTTGGTATAATGTTCATTTTAGAAAGAAAAACAAAAATCATGCATCTTCAGGAAAAAAAAAAGCTTTCCCAAATTTATTCTAGCAATCTTCACCACGGTGGCTGGACCTTTTAAAAGTGGAATACAGTTTTAATGTTTAAAGGTTATTCTGAACTCCCCTCTGTGCTGTATTTTTCAAATATAACTCAAGAAAGGACAACTTGTTATTAAAGAAGCCAGCAGGTGTTCTTCTCTCTGAAACATACTAAATGAAGATTTTTAACTGATTGTATTGGCTATGCGCTCTGGGAGAGAAAAAGAAAAATTAAATAATGAACGGGTGGGAGACTATTCCGTAGGTACCACATCAATAATAATAAATAAATAAAAAATCAGAAGATGGGAAACTCAGTAAAAAAAAATTACTGGAGAGCATGGTCAATGTTTGTGGGTTTGCAAAGGTATGTATTGGACATAAGTGTGCGCATGCTATGGATAAATGAGACAAAAACTTCAGAGTTTAAATGATGAGTGTTGAAATACTGTTCATTTTACTCTATGAGATCTTTACTGGGTTCACAAGTTGTCCATCGGGCTGTCATGTGATTTGAATAATTTTGGCTTAATATGTCTTCACTCTTACAATGAGATACATAATATTATTCCTTTAAATATCCAAATAATGCATATATTCTAAATTTATATATTATTTCTAACTTTTGCATTTGTAAATACAAATTAGCATTATGCAAACTTATGCAATTAATTCCACATTTTGCCCTGCTTTTTCAGCGCTGTCTCATTCTAGTTTTTTTCTGATTATTTGTCTGATTTGCTTTGAAAATGTATAGCTTTTCATTCCCAAAAGTTTAGGGCTCTATAGTCTTTAATCAAACAATATATTCAAAAAAGCATTTTTTTTATTTAAAAATTGGAAAAGCAGAATAGAAATTATTTCGCTTTTCCTATTTTATGCATACCTAACACTAAGTTCAGTCAATAGATTAAACTGGTATGACATTATAATAATATGCAATGGTATATATGTGTGAATGCATATTCTCTTCCTTTGGATTTGGTTAGTTCGGCACCCAAAGGATAAGGTAGGTTATAAAAATCGAAATAAATGTCATTCAGAGGGAAAAGGGCAACAAATGAGTTTCATCCAGCTTGATTTACAATTCAGTTAAGTGGAAATATGTAGATATAAGCTGATTTGCCAGTTCCATTAAGCTGATTTAGTCAGCTTAACTATCTGGTGGATAAGGAAGTTCTTCAGCTAGTATATATTATAGCTGAAAAAAGAAAAGAAAAGGAGTAAAAAAGAAAAGAAAAAAAGAGGATTTAAACTGTCCAGGCTGACTCATGTTTTAAATTTAAATGAAATTTCAAATGATTCCTTTTTATAAGTGAAGTTTTAATAATAATTTTACAGTACTCGCTCATATGAACTAAGATAAATTAAGTGCAATTTTGCTTTTCCATTTCTTATTTGTTCAGCAATAGCATAAAAATAGTTTAAAACATACTTTTATAATAATCTATACTATCAATGTCTCTTTTAGAAATATGCTGTCGGCTCTTTAAAAAAAAAGATAATTAACAGTTACCATTAAATATTATTTGAAAGCTTTCCTTGCCTTGTTAAAGCTGAGTTTTATGAAACTAACTTCTTCTGATGCTTATGGAAAGATTCCTCCAAACTTCGAGAGGCGCATGATTGAATCACAGGATTTATTGGAAAATAAATTATGTAAATTGTATCCACATTAATAAGGAAACTCTTTAAGATCACATGCAACTCAGCAAGATCACAATTAAGTCAGTAATATGTGCCAACAGCTTTTTAGTTTCTTCTAATGGAATATAAACTGAAAACAATAGCATTTTTTTTTGCCATCAGATAAATTCTCCACAAACAACTTAGAAACAGAAAAAGGACATTGCTATTCTTGTTACGCAAAAGATCACATGAAAAAAAAAATGTCACAGTGAAATCCTGGTTTAGCTGTCACCTTTCAACTGAACATTGAATTGCACACCTGGAAAATGTAACAAATTTCATTACCTAGTAATCTTAGTATTTTAGAAGCCACAAAAGCAGATGATGAAAAATACTGTTCCATATCCTAAATCAGGGATGTCAAACTCGATTTCATTGGGGCTGCATCAGGGTTGTGTTTGACCCCTGGAGGGCTAGGGAGGGAGTGGCCAGAGAGCATGGTTAGCTCGACATCTCTCATGTCGGGGGAATCAGTGGTGGCCCAAGTGCTCTGCCAGCAAAAACAGGCTCCTGAGCTCCGTTTTCGCCTAAGACAGCCTCCTGGAACCCTCAGCCAGTGAAAATGGAGCTCTGTTTTTGCTGGCAGAGGCACCGTGGGCTGGTCCTTTGCTGTTTCCAGGACAGTCTCATGGACCAGATCTAAGCACCCCACAGGCCGCATCTGGCCTGCAGGCCTTGAGTTTGATACCTCTGTCCTAGATTTTAGAAAACCATAGCTTGCCTCCATGTCAAATGATCTGACCATACAAAAGACACCTCATGTTCTCATTTTGTTCGTTGGCATAACCTCCAATGGTTATTAATTCAGGATAGAAAGAGAATGAGAATTGAATGGATATTCCAGGAATTGTCATAAATCTGAAAAAAAGCAGTAATTCTCGGTTGGATTCCAGAGACCATGAATAGCAATGTTATAACAACTTAGAACTATGCTTCTTTTCCCATTCCACCGTTGCTAGGAGAATAAGTGCAAACTGCAAACTCCTTGTTGTGGATATATTTTCTGAGGACTGGTGTGTGTGTGTGTGGGGGGGGGTTGAAGAGTTTTTCTGTTCTTCCCATTATGTGAGCTAAAATGAGAAATTGGTAGAACACTTATAAATTTCAAAGAAGAAAGAAAAAGAGACAGATAGAACAGAGAAAAAGACAAAGAAAAAAGAGGAGAAAGAGAAGAGAAAGAGAAAACCAGAATACAAGATGGCCATTGAAGACAGAAAATTGAGGGCTAGGATCTGCCAGCTGGATATTTGTATCAGATAGAATGATGTGGAACAAGCAATCAGGTCTGCCCCATTTGCCCTACTACAGAAGGAAATGCACCACTTTTGATTTCAACAGCCTAAGTACGGATAATATTATTTGTTATGGCTGTCCTAAAATGGTAAATGGGTTATCCTGATATTGAGACAAGTAGGAACTGTGGACAAGGCCAGAGTCCCAACTTTTGAAATTGAGATAATTTGGGACAATTTCCCCAAAGTAGCTGCCCTCTCAACAACAATCTAAATAAAACAATTCAAAAAGTCACAAACAATCCCTGGACAACACTGAAGGTTCTGTGAGCCTCTCTCACCTTGGCTAAAATAAGTGTTCATAACTACACCATTAGAAAAATATTAGATAAGCGTAGTATCCACAAGTAACAAGATATCACTGCTCATTTAGAAAAATCTCAATGCTCATCTCAAGTTTGCCAAAAAAGCACCTGGATGATCTTTTGGTGGAATGTTCTATGTGTAAATGAGTCTAAAGTAGAGCTTAATTAACCCATTTAGAAATATAGGGAGTCGAAAACATCCTTGCTTATAAAACATCCTTGTTTTAACCATTCTAAAAATGCAAAGATCATTTAGACAGCATGCTAACAAAGTTTCCTGTCACATTATAGTAAATCAACAAAACTTTGATCAATTATATTGACTGTGGACTGTGTATCATGAGTCTAATACACTGCTTTAGTCTGCAAACTGCCTAAGATTTCATATTTTGAAGAAATGGGTGGCAAAGAAGTCCACTGAACATCTGTTAGGCTTGTGTGCTTTATTTACCTTGGAGGATCACAACCGATGCAGACTTGTTTTACAACAAACATAGGGAAAAGGAAGTAATATGCATACAATTAAATAATAATTAAATCAAATGTAAAGTTTTAATTACATTTTTGCTTATAATTGAAACGGGAAGATTACTTTTCTGAAACTTAATTACTATTACCTTAAAACAAAATAATATTTTAATTATAATTTATTTATTAGGATTGTAATTCTGACCAATTTTTAGAAGATCTAAAGATCCAAGTCTTTCATGAGTTGTATAGCATGATAATTAAGTTTCCAAATAGTAATCGTTTTGTAAAGTTCAACCCACAGACTAGAGTTTGTTTACTTCTCATGACAGACTACTCTGATTATCTGGGTCAGTATGTCCTTGGATGACACCTGTTGCATGTTCTAATATAAAATATAATCACTTTGTTGCCTATGAAGTTTAGCATTATCCTATCTTGAAGATATGAAATCAAAGTAAGAGAACTGTCCCAATGCTTTACCATGTAATTAAACTTCATGGGAAGCGGAATTACAAGGGAGTTGCTTTCTTTTTCCCTTATCTCCATGTGGCCTGAAATAAAATTGACACATTTCCTTGGCTGGAAGGAGGTGAACTATTAATTTGGATACAATGGAGATTTCCAATTGCTCATCATGCCTTTACTAAGGATGATTTGTTGAATCTGGAGATTCAATCCTTTCTCTGCCTAGAAATTTGTTTATCTTGTTTCTTTACTGGTTTACTGTTAAATACAGGGGAACATTTATCACTTCCTGAACTCTGATGGATAAGGACCAGGGGTGGGCTGCTGGGGGTTTTCAGGGGTTCGGGAGAGCCCCTAGCTAAGATTCTGTGCAGTTCGGAGAACCCCCAAATCCTACTCCTGACTGGCCCTGCCCACCCCACCCCACCCCTCCCAGGAATCTTTATGAGGCCCATTTTGGATGCAGGTAAGTGCAGGGCATGCACAGAGGCTTGGGGAGGGCAAAAAATGGAAGTTTGAGAAGGCCAGAAATGGGCCCGTTTTCAGCTTCCAGAGAACCTCCAGAGCCAGGAGGCTGTTTTTGCCCTCCTGGAGGCTCAAGGAAAGCGTCCAGAGCCTGGGGAGGGCAAAAATGCCCCCCCCCATGGTGCAGGTGGCCAACTAGGCCACCCCCCCCCCCATGGCCATGCTCACCTAGCAACCAGGCAGAGAACCCTTTGCTAAAATTTTTGAAGCCCACTCCTGATAAGAACATGTAAGAATTTTGCTGAATTAGGTTTAGAGGCCATCTACTACAATGATTTGTGCCTGGAATGGCCAGTCCAGATGTATTCAGGAAGCAAACCAAGAAGGATAGATGGGCTATCTCCTCCTGTTACTGCCTTTCACCTCGTATCGTTATACTTCTTCAGATGTCTATATGATCAATGAATTGCATCCATTGCTATGTAAGAGGAAGACACACTTATAGAAATGAATTCTGCACCACTTACTGTTCCACTTCATTGCCTTATTCCCTAAACATATAAAGTCTTTGAGTATAAAAAGGAGCTACTACTTTATCCAAGAATTAATGTGGCTTGGATTAAAAAAAAATACCTTCACCAGCCCAGGAAGCCAGGTCCTTAAAGATGTTTCTGTATTTTTCCCAAGAGCCGTTTTCCAGGTACTGAAACATTCATTAGCATGGGTATCTCTTTACACACACACACACACACATATGGACAATTGGAATTCTTTTTTCCTCTTGCCTTTGAGAGAAGGTATTCAGTATCCAACCTGAGTTGGTCACTGGGACCAGAGGTTTACTTTTTGAAGCTTTTGGGTTTGCACTGGAGCCCATCTTTGGGGAACTTTTCCTTACCGGAATATGTGCCTTGGCTGTTCTATGAATACAAAGAGGGCTCTGGGACAAGCCCGAAAACTCAGACGAGTAAGCCTCTGGTCCTGATGCCTGAGCCACATTGGATCTTGCAACATTATCCTGGGACACGTACATTTGCCATTTTCAAAAAGTATTCAATGTTGCAATTCTTTTGTAGTTATAGAAAATGTGATTTAATAAAGGAAAATGTGATTTAATAAAATAAATAATACTAATTTTCTATCATTCAAGACACAAAACGTATGTGAGTTACAAATGCACAATTCTATGATACCACTTCGCCAGCAATGGAGCTACAGCTTATGTTTACTGGGGAATAAACCTTCCCAACTGTAAGATTAAGCTCGGGGGGGGGGAACCATCTAATCAACAATACATAAGTTAAATATAATTATTAAGAGGGTAACTTTATGCACAAGTTCTTGACAACAAATGCTTACTTTCTTTCTCTTTTTAATGAAATCTGCTATTCATTTGAAAGCTGGATTTTGGCACTGTATTGGACAGACTCCTATTCAATGTACAAGCTTATTTTAAAATGAGGAAAGTAGTGGCAAAAAATGTACTAAACGTACTGCACATTTGCATAAAAGAAAAATCCTTGAACAAAGAAAGATTTTCTAAGTTTTTGTCATTAATAAAGACAATTGCATTTTTAATCAAACAAAATGTAATAGTTTTCTAATTTTGTTTAAAGTGTTGCAGTACTTAAACATGCCAGATCAGGTTATTGTAAATCCCAAAGCAAATTAGATTCATTGGGTTCTGTTGATGTATCCAGGAGTACTATGTAAATCATACATTTCATGGCATACTAAGACACACATCTGTTTCTATTTTGCAAAAGTTAATAATCTAACTACAGGGTATTTAAATGCAACTTTCATCAACTGGAACACTGGAAAAAATAGAGGCTTTCCTATAAATTATGTATTCATGCCCAAATTATGCCAGCAGACTGCAAATCTCAGGAGTTAGTAACAATATAACATTATTTTTTTGCCACCGACTATTGCTCATTAGTTGATTCAATAACTAATGTTCAACAAATCTTTGTAATGTCACTAACTGGACTTATAGATGTTTATTGTTTTACTAACAAAAGTTTCATGCACAATAGATGTGGGAGAGTGAGCATTTCTTAACAAATAGGACGATGAATATGTAGCTTTAATTATATGTATATTATGCCAGAGTAGTTCTGCTAATGGAATTAAGTGTATACCTATGCACAAATATTTACACACACACACACTCACTCACACACACACACACAGAGGGATTTGAAATGAAAAGAAAACAATATGCCAACACCAATAAGAGATGAAATTGCAAATAGTTTTCAGAGCATATTTACATTAACACATATGATTACTGCTTCAGCCTGATACAAAATAACATTTACCACTGATTAATGCTTGCTTTTTTTTATGTATTTGATTAAGTCCCTACATTTTCTGATACCTCGCTTTTTTACTAATTCACAGAATTACTGTGAAGAAAAATCCTGCTTTAAAAGCCTGTGTGAATTCCAGCACAGTTAATAATTGTATACAGTATAATATTAAGACAAATAGGAGAAAAATAATAAACAGAAAAAATGCCTAAAACTTAGTTCAGGATTGACATCTATCAGACAATCTAATGTGAGAGAGATGAACAATTTACAAATAGGAAATATAAAATCAAATTAAATAAATGCTAGAAAATGGATGGTTTTCTACATTCTTACTTGAAGTTACAACTTTGTATGGAAACGATAACATATTTTCTCCCCTTTTGCTATTTGCTATTCTTAAAACATAGTACCATAGCTGTATTTATAAGAATCCATTCTTTTAATCTTTTGAAGAAGAAAAAAATAGATCAGGGATTCTATTTACCATTTTTACTCCACTTCTGTTTATTTTCTATATTTTTTTCTTTTTATGCAGCTATTCCCTTTTCCCCACCAAAACACATACACACACACATACACACACACACACACACAAAATTAGCCAGCTCTCTAAAATTATATGGTAGAAAATGTTAGGAATCTTTAGTTAGTATTTTTGCAAGTAGTAGATGGATAAGATCATAAAGGGAAGCTCATTGTTGTACTAGAAATTAAAACAGACAAATCATAGTTTAATAAATCAGTTTAAAATTCTATATACATTCCAGCATAATTATATAGACTTCAAGCATGCATTTAATACAATAAAATACATTTCCATTCCAGTATGATTGCCAATTATTTCCTGATTTGAAATAACAATAGTTATAAAGATAAAAAACAGATAAAAATAAGAGTACTTGGAATAATTTTGAAGCAGGGGTGTCAAACTGGTGGCCTATAGGCTGGATAAGTCACACGCAGGCCATGCCCACCACAAAACTGTGCATGAGGAAAATGTCATGAAACATCACATGATGGCAACATACACGGTGAGTTTGACACCCGTGTTTTAAAGTATTCAAAACCAATATTATAAATTCAATAGCTCATCATAAGTCTTTCAGGAATTATGATTGGGATTTGAGATGAGACAATTTTATCTATCTATCTATCTATCTATCTATCTATCTATCTATTTACCTATCTATCTATTTATCATCTACTGCTTTTATTATTTTTACAAATAACTCAAGTCGGAGAACATATCCAATATATCTTCTCCTCCTATGAGGTGAGGTGAGCTGAGAGAGAATGACTTACCCAAGGTTAACAAGCTGGCTTTCATGGTTAAGGCAGACTTGAATTCACTAGTAGTATCTCTTGGTTCTCACACCATTACCTGACCATTTTTGAATCTGTTTCTGGTTCAATTGTTTCTGATATCAGGGCAAAAAAATTTTTTTTTTATAAAAGCTGACATGGAACTTTTGACTTTGGACAGGATAACTTATATACGGTGTCAGGAATCCTAGTATTATGTCCCAGAACAGAGGTGGTATTCAGCAGGTTCTGACCAGTTCTGGAGAACCGGTAATGAAAATTTTCAGTAGTTCGGAGAACTGGCAAATACCACCTTTGACTGGAGATTTTACAGTATTCTTGCCCTGCCACACCCACTAAGTGATGCCCACAGAACCTGTAGTAAAAATATTTGAATCCCACCATTGTCCCAGAGACAAAGAAATGCAGATTAGAAGGAATAGTATTTCAAGTACTAATAAATACAATAATACTGGATAATATGCTGGCAGCTGAATTTTAAATCAAGTAAAAATTTGACACTGATTCAAAGGCAACTGCAGATAATAACACTGTAATTTTTCATGAATGTATTGACAAATGAATGACAGTAACCACTTCTCATTCCGTATAGAAAGATTACAACTAGGTAAAGCTGTTCAAAGCTTTTTTAGCTTGAGAAATTTTTTTACAATATGAACTTTATATTTGTTTATATTGTAAAACCATGCAGAATAAACCAGTTAATATTTTTAGATCACAAGTATGCATTATATACCAGTATGTGTGTGTGTGTGTGTGTGTGTGTGTATGTGGATGGATGGATGGATAGATAGATAGATAGATAGATAGATAGATAGATAGATAGATAGATAGATAGATAGATATAGAGATATATACACATATGTGTGTGTATGTGTGTGTAATAGAATAATGTGTTCCTAATTAAATGTATAGAACTTCCATTGGTATTGATTGAGCTGTATTTTTCCTCCACTGAATCAATTATGAGAGATCCTACTCTAGTTTATTATTAATTTTACTTCAGGATGAAGATAATCTGAACAATTTTTGAAAGTTAAATTGGATAGCAATCAAAATAGTAAACACACACACACACACAGAGGCAATAACCAGATTTCTGTCAGCAAGATAAACCACTGTTTGATGTCAGATTTCTAATGATTAAAGCTGCAGTAACTCAGAACACAATTGCAACAAAGTGTCAAGGTTAAATCTTGTTGCAAATTAATTTAAATGGCCATTTACAGAAACAATAATGATCAGCATTCTGATAGGTCATGAGCAATGATTTTCAAGAAAAATGGTTCTTAGGGGTGAACTGGGAGACAGATTCAAGCAATGTATCACTCCTTCACTAGTTACAGATATTCATATTTTATATATTATCCATATATATTATTCTGTATATGAGTATCAGTTTTACCACCAGTTATGCAGGCGCAGAGGTGTTCCAACTCATCCCCCACAAGCCTGCACTTTCCCGGTCACTTTAGCAGCTGCTGTGCAGCACTCTGCTGTGCCATGCAAAGCAGCTGCACTTCAAAAGCAGAGGATAAAGATGAGTATGAGAGCCCAAGCAGGTGGGTGGGCCCAACAGCAGACCGGTGGAGAGAACCGGTTCGGTCTTTGCTGCTCATCGCCGCTACCGGCTCAGCAGAACCAGGAAGAACCGATAGAATACCATCACTGATGGGTATGAGAGAAAGTTATAAACAAATACCATAAAAGAGTACTGCCTGCTCATTTTTCAATCATGATACTTATCGTTACGGGTCTGCTTTTATATATATTCATACATGTCTATGATCAAGAATAAAATGAAATGAAACACAATTTCCCCAAAACAATGTTACAATAATAGAATTTACTGTAATTACTTCTATTTTGTAGTTTCTTTTTTTCAGAAATTATGAAAGAAGGCCTGAAGATTTTTCCTTGCAGCACTTTTAACCAACATCCAATATTTAAGGAACTGAATCATTATGGGCTTCTTGCTTTATTATAATTTATATGTTAGAGGATGTTTATTTATACTATTCATTAAGGTATTTATAACATTGTATATCAGTGGTTCTCATGGTAAGAGGCAAGAATCCACATCATTTAAAAAATGAAACTGAAAAAATAATGAAACATTAAAAATAGTGCCATTAAAAATAGCAGATGAACAGAGTAATAAAAAAAGAGGGTGCGTTAAGACTGAGCTATGTTTCTTTAGGCTCCAAATAGTTTTCTTTTTAATTATCTGCTCTCAATTATTATAAGAAATAATATTGGATAAAAATCCTTTGCAAACATTATTTTTACGAGCAATAATAACTTCCAACAAGTAACATGGAAATAGTTTGACCTATCTTGCTAAAAGAAGCTTAGCATATTTTTTTCAGTTAAATTTATACCCCAGCTTTCATTGGAAGCTCAAAATGTCATACATATTCCAATTTTCCCCAAACTGGCTTTGTGAAATAGGTTGAACTGAAAGAAATGGAGTTCCAAAGCCATCCTTTCACCTATAAATTCTTTTATTTTTTTCATGATAAACTATAAAGGTGCTTTGGTGATTTTTGAAACAGAAAACTTCAACAGCATCTTGATGAACAATTTCATGTGAGAACTGTATATATAGTAATTATAACTGCTGCTAGGTGAATGATTGATGCTATTTAAAATAGTGCCATGGCATTGATATAACTCTTTTGACTGCTGTTTTTAAAAATGTATAACCAAGTTTTCAATCACATTGGAGCAGTTTTGGTCAAAAACAAGAATGTTTGAATTTAGAATGACAGTGGAGGTGGGTGGAGGTGACAGGAGATGTATTATTTTGGCCCTCCTATATTTAAATGATATTAATAGCCTTCTGCATTAGGTATTTGCAATGTAGGAAATCATTATCCCAATGAAGCTTTATAATTGGTAAAATAAAACCGCAACAGATCTTGCAGCAGTTAGATTTACACTGGGAGGTTTAAGAGAACTATGGTAAATGTTGTCTAGATGACTTTTTGCTCCAAAATAGGAATTCTTCTTTTTCCTTTTGATTACA
This sequence comes from Pseudonaja textilis, assembly GCF_049901715.1. Lineage (NCBI taxonomy): Eukaryota > Metazoa > Chordata > Lepidosauria > Squamata > Elapidae > Pseudonaja > Pseudonaja textilis. The sequence continues at coordinate 72,175,759 of NC_141992.1, forward strand.
TGAAGGCTTTGTAGCAGTGAAGGATATTGTTGGACCTGCCACAACTTAAACCTCTAAATAGAAACAATTTTTGGCTCCATTTATTGAGAAAGGTATAGTTTTATTAGAGATCAGGTGTATTGCAGTATAGTATAGCCAGAACTGAGAATTGCGCGCCAAAATCCCTAACTTCTATTTTTCCTTCCATTAACTGTCTCTCATTGCCCCACCCCATTGTAGCTAATCGGGTCCAGCAAGATATTTTCATAAATGTCACTCCAAGTGCCATTTAATATGTGGCTCCTTCTTCCAGCTGGGTGACCTTGAGGCAGCACCTCAAGGAGGTACAGCACTTACTTTCAATTTCCCAAGGATTTCCTCCTTCATCCTTCCTCGCTAGATAGTTCACAGCAATCTATCAGAGCAAAATAGCGAAGCACAAGCAAGTGTAAGGTGGTGGCGGACACATATGTATGAAGATATTGATAGAATTACAGTCAGTTTAATGGAGTGGTTAAGGCATCTGGCTAGAAATCAGGAGACTATGAGTTCTAACCCTGCCTGACGAATAAAGCCAATCATTGAGATTTAGCTTAGTCAAGTTTTTAAGCCTAGAAAGAAGGCAATGGCAAACCAATTCTGAAAATTTTCCCAATAAAACTTGGCCAGGCAATCTCTGAAAATCAGACAAAATTGAATGGAAGAAAAATATATGGTAGAATGATATTGAAATAAATAAGATAAATTAACATCTATTCTAAAATACTATGCTTAAGGGAAAGATTTATCAATTTTTTAACTTTATCCTGTTTGTAGGTCCTCAAAACTGGGTTTGCCTCTGCAAAAGTGAAAATAACTATTCTTTTGTTACTATATTATTTTAGATATAAAACAAGATATGAGAAGATGGCATAGTCTACAACGTTATCTATGAAGTGGGTTGAAGCATTTTATATTTAGTAGTAGAACTATGTATTATTTGGAAGAAAATTATTTTATATCATTTATGCCCAGTCAATGTAGGAAAAGGAGTAGAGGGGTATGGTGGCCTAATGGTGAAGATGCTTACCTCCCACTTAGAAGGTTGAGAGTTCAATCTTAGGTAGTGGCAGATTTTTCTCTTCTAGAGTGCAAAGAACAATTATCTGCTGTGAACTTCATGTGATGTCAGGAAGGGCATCCAGCCAGTCAGCTCTAGCCAGTCACCCAGATTCTACCTCAAGTTAAGGGATTACAGGGTCATTAAAAGGGAGTTTTTAATGTAGGAGAAGTAGCAGAACCTGGGGGTAAAGTTAAAAGATGGATCAGCTTAGAGTCCCTATTTAGTGACAAGCACACTAAGTCCAACCCCCCTTGAATTCTGTTGACCCTTACTGCTGACCCATTTTAATCGAGAAGATTCCTGTGCATAGGTTTTTAACAATAAATCAATTTAATTGAACCTTAATATATGAACATGGCCTTTCAGGCCTGAGAGTCAATTTATTACTCTTAGTTTTTTTTGTTTCTATACTGTACACAGTAAGGAATTTGGCATGTGGAGTGGGAGTCAGTGCTTATTTCTCATGTACATTTTTACTGTTAAAATAAGTCAGATTTGCCCCTTATTACTTGTACTTTCAAACTGCTGTCTTTTTAAGCAAGGTTCCTTTTGAATATTAGTTAATTAAAATAGTTAACTTAATTTTTGTCCAAGGAAGAAGGCCTATGTTCAATAAAATGATCTTCATTCTCTTAAATCTATTTAAATTAAAAACACCAGCTGCTAGGGCTGGAAAAAGAAAATAAAAAAAATCTCCATCCATGGTTAAAAGTGTTTGAAGCCCATCAATCTCTCTAACCACAAAGCTAATGTGTTCCTTCTGTTTTCTTTGAATGAAATCACAGAGTGGTTAGATGTTGATTTAACATAAAACAAATGGAAATGGGTGTTTCCTTAGTCATGTGTAGCATTTGTAAGGGGGAGGGGGTCAGGGTAAAGAAAGAAAATAATTAGTAAGTATTATGTGTAAGTCAATGATTTTGTCAGTTATTAAATAATATTTTAGATCGAGAGTTATTAAGAGGGATTTGAATAGCTAACCATGTTACACATAATGAAAAATATTAGGAAGTTAGAAAATTGTACTGTACCTGTTGCTTTAAATAAATAAATAAAACAAACCACAGGATTTCAAAGAATCCTGCTGGGTGACTTGATTTGAGTGAGCAAGGTAGGTTATGACTTGTGAGCCTGGAAATCACAGCCATAGCAGATTCGGTCATTTCTGAATGCTCTGGAGAAGATGACAATTTGCCATATTAGAAAACTTACATTATCTTGTGATTCTAATATTAAGAAGGTACACCAGAAGGAGATGGGGGGGGGGGGGACCCATATGCAGAATAAGTAAGAGCCAGCCTTAAATTAAAAGAGTTACACTAGAGAATTTCGAAAACTCAGTAACAATAAAAAATAATTTTGTTTTAATTAGATAGTCCCTGCAGTGTTTGCAAATAAGATAAGAGCCTCTTTACACATTGCAATAAGAAAAGAAATATACCATATAAAGAAAGGCCAGTCAAGAATACAGACATAGGCAGTAATATTAGAATCCTGCCAATGGGATATACAGTATACATGTAAAAGCTAAATATGTCTATTTATTAAGTTTATGAAGAGCAAGGCTCAGGATTGAATCTAATGCAAACAACAAGAAAGATAAATGATACAGAGGCTTCATCTCACTGAAATCAGGGAACTTTTAACAATTACATAAAATTATAACAATGGCAGTAAAACAATGGGGTGAAGGGAAATATGAATAGACAATATACAATTCCCACCCTTGTTAACTTTTAAATATATATTTAAATGAATTTAAAACACTGTTTTGTTTATCTTAAATCTTGTAAAATGGGCTTATAATTTTTTTAACATTAAACATTTTACAATTATAGGATATTAGAGATTTAATATTATATTAGAGATTAGACATATTAGAGATTTAATTAGTTAGTTAATTATATCCTGCTTTTATCACTTTTGTAAATAATTCATGGCAGTGAACATACCTAATGCTCTTTCCTTTCTCTTGTTGTTTATGCCACTCTTGTTAAAGTGGACCAGGGGCTAGGTAGGTGTAAGGGTAAGATCTACTAGTGGTGAATCCTTCTTTAAGTGAGGGGTTGTCTTTCACATCATAATGATCCTTAGTTCACCCCCACTTCCTCAACAAGACATTTGACTGTACAGGACTATTTTCTAACCTCCCCTTTTGGGGGAATGTGGTTGAAAATGTGGTTGTACAAAATCTTCAAAGGATCTTGTATGAAACAGATTATCTGGATCTCTTTAAGTAAAAATTCAGACCCAGGTACGGGACAGGGTTGGCACTGGTCAGACTTTTGGATGATTGTAGTGAGGGTGGGATAAGGGTTGTGTATTTATCCTTACCCTACTTGACCTGATGGTAACTTTCAATACCATTGACCATGGGATCTTTTTGGATCAAATCAAAGGATTGAGGATGGGTAGGTGTGAAAAGCATTTGAATAAAGTGCTTCCCAGTATTCTGAACACGGGAACCAGTAAAACATCAATATACCATTTAACTAAAGTAGGCCAGAACCATGACCATGAAGTGAATTCTTTGCAACCATTTGATACTAAAAGATAGTTTTTCAGATGGAGTATATTGAATTGTATTGTAATAACCAAATAAAACTTATATTTCAATCTGGCATTCAGAATTTGGTAGGCAGATTTTAAAATATAAAATAAAATATATTTCCCTCAATATAGAGGGAAAATGAAAAAAAAACCTTCCTAAAATTATTATACTCTTAGTTTGAAAAGTATAAATACAAAATGAAAATATATCTGAAGTAGCAAATATGGGAAAACAAGGTATTATTATTTATTTTGCAGTTATGGAAGTAGAGCCCTTTATTATAAAAGTAATGTTCTGGGTATATCCCTAATATCTCTGCCCAAAATTATTTTGTGGTAAGATGGGTGGCCAATAAATTTAATAAATAGCAATAGCACTTAGACTTATATAACACTTCACACTGCTTTATACTCTGAAAGAGAGCGCTTCACAGCTCTCTCTAAGCAGTATACAGAGTCAGCATATTTCCCCCAACAATCTGGGTCTTCATTTTACCAACCTTGAATGGAAGGAAGGCTGAGTCAATCTTGAGCCATGAGGATTGAACTCCTGGCAGTGAGCTAAATTAGCCTGCAATACTGCATTCTAACCATTGCGCCACCACAGATCCTAAATACATAAATCTTTCACACTACCCCTTCCCCTCTAGTCTCACTCAGAATCTGGGCCCAAGTTATGGTTTATAACAATACAAAAAATAGATTTAGATAATACCAATCAAAATCATAATTGCTATCCTGGCCCATGTCAAGCACAGCTTACTCTTCTGCCACAAAATTGACATAATTTCTGTAATGGGAAAGGACATGGATATGCAGACAAAGAGCACTGGTTCTCTTCCTCCAAAGAAACTCAACCTGCCTATGGTACAGGTAGCCCTATACTTAAAACCATTCTTTTAGTGACCTTTCATTTACAGTGGTACTGAAAAAGTGACTGACATGTATTTATAATGGTTGTTGTATCCGGGGTCATGTGATCATCATCGATCCTGACTGCGCTCAAGGTTGACCCATCCTTCCATCCTTCAGAGGTTGGTAAAATGAGAATCCAGTTTGTTGGGAGCAATATGCAAATAATGCTGACATTGTTAACCACCCAGAGAGTGCTATAAAGCACTATGGGGTGGTATATAAATCTAAGTACTATTGCTAAGCTCTATTGTTGTCACATTTTGTGACCCTTTCCTACAAGCAAAGTCAACAGAGAAACCAGATTCACTTAATAACTGCAGTGATTTACATAACAACTGTGGCAAGAAAGGTTGTAAAATGAGGCAAAATTCACTTAACAACTGTCTTGTTTAGCAATAGAAATTTTGGGCTCAGTTGTGGTCATAAGTCAAGTATTACCTGCATATATAAACTAGTTGCATCAACATGGTGTTATTCAAATTCTTTTAATTATTGCTCTGAGTGGTTCACTTCCATTCACATTTTTTTAATATGAGTTACCAAGAGCATGCATGTATAGTTATGTAGTTTATAGAAAAACTGTTTCTTTGTCTGAAGACAAAACCATAAAATATTCAACCACACCAGACTAAAACCAGGCATAGTAGCCTAACGGGAAGATCTTTTGCCAGAAAAGGCTTTAATATTTGATTCTGAGCCTAAATGTTTTAAAACTTACCTTATTGCAATAAGCAGAAATGCACCATCCAGGTTAATTATTCAGTTCAAAATGGAGCTATGATGTATAGTAAGGTTTACCATAAAACAGTAGGGTTAAAAAAATGAATGGAGTTCTTCCACTAGATTATCTTATAAAATCCTACAAAAGTTGTGGCATAAAAGCCTTGTCCAGAGTTGAGTTGTAAGTACCCTTGTTAAGCCAAATCTGTCTGAGACAGCTAAACTCATGCTTTTCTTATTCTTTGGGAAGAGCAAATATAATAATGTCTTTTCCAAAATAAAATCCTAAATACATTTCCAAATATTGTGCAGTGTTTACCACCACTGCTGATGTTTATTTTTTTCTGCAATGCACAAATTCAGGAGACTGTTGGGCATATCATAAAACAATGATATTAACCAACTGGCTGGTGCTGGAGACTAACTGGGTTCACTCTAATGAACCTAATGATTTCTGAACATTGCTTGGAGTTCAGATGCTCAGGAATTCATCCGCAAGCATAGAAAATGTTTCCTGGAATATAAAGTTTCAAAACTCCTGCCTTTTTCACAAGAAAGAAGTGGTCCTGTAGATCTGTGCTATGCAGTAAAATAAGGTAATGTGGTAAAAGGGCCAAAAATAAATGCTGAACTTTGGAGATTTCATGAATTACACAATGGAGTATATGGTGGTATGAATGGTTGTATAAAAATGCAGTTCTGTATGTCAGAATCTATTATCAAATATACTGGAAGATGAGAAATTGAGATGGGACTTGAAATGCTTACTGCCATGATATGTTTTAGCAATAAATCTCCAGAATACTCTTTTTAAACAGCGCATGCCAGATCCCATCATTCTGATTTTGTGTTCCACTCCTAAAAGCATTGTTTAAATGGCATGTTGAGAAGAAATTGTTTTGTGAGAGGTTTTTAAGCTTTCATGTAGGATATAACTAGAGGTTCCTGGAACACTCTGTAGGATTTTTATTTAGGTTCTCTCACAAATCCCAGTTTTACTTAGTTCTTTTCCGATGGCACAGTCCTGAATGTTAATTTTTTCTGAAAGGCCTGTAGATTGCTTGATGTTGTTCTGGGGTTCTTTGTGACCTGCTGAACTACATTATGCTGCACCCTTGGAGTGATTTTGACAAGACAGCCACTCCATTTCAAAACAATGCATTTGATTATGCATCAGTGGAGCAGCAAAGCTTTAGAAGTAGTTTTGTGAACTTTGATAGACTTCTTTTTAATTGCAGCCTTCATAATTATTTTTAGGTGGGGCTTAATTGGTCTCTGGAATATGTAGATGAAATATTGTGAGGAAAGCAAAGGTTTGTGAGATTCTGTGTGATTTGGCTGCCCTAAATCAGGTCTGGTTAATGACATTTTCACACATCTTTAATTGAAGGGATTGAACAGGATGGGGATGGTATTACTTTTTACACTTGGATATTGTATATTGTATTACTTTTTAAAATGAAATAAATGAAACAAGCACCAGACTTTAGTATTATTTATTTACTCAGACTAGGATAGAATTCAATGGCAAAAGTCTGCTAGAATTCAGAAAATTGGAAAGGAGGTGAATACAGTTTACAGAACTGTATATCATATGCTCTCAGGTGGTAGTTGGGTATTCTCAACGATTTCTCTGTCTAGCAGAGGAAACAACATTGTATGGCTCTAACTGGAAGGGCAATTTAACCCATTTTGTCAGATAGGTTCAATCTCCTTTTGGAAATGTGGTGTCAGGACAATTGGCTAAAGTGTTGTCAGGAACCCTTTCATTAGAGCCTATATGCAGTGAAAACTGTACACAATTCCTTAGGAAACATTGCCATAATCCATAATGGCTGGCCATTAATCTTCAAGTGCCTTTATCCAGTAGCTATATGAATAGCTCCTACTGGCTTGACTAGAATTGCAGCAATACAGAAAGAAAAACCTCATATTTAATAGAATTGTGTTGGGAAAGATGATTTGCTTCCTTTTTTCTTTAAGAAAAAACACAAGCATCATAATTGTTTCAAATAATTTTGGTTCTATGGTTTTATTGCATTATTCTATACTTGCCTGGACTATGGTAACCTAAAAAGGTGGATCATGTAAGAAAGCTGTTGATAATATTCATTGTTAGTCATGTGATCAAATATGACCAACGCATCACCAATGAAATCAGGCAACCAGTGAAACTTACATGCTGCTGATTTATCAGTTATTTTGCTTGCTATATTATTTTAATTGTTAAGTTTATTTGCTGCCTATCTTACTCTAGATGGCTTATTATTAGAGTATGGAATGAGCCCAATACTCAATAAAACCCTAAACTGTTATTTGCAGTTGGCATTTTTTAAAATATCAGTAATGAAAAGTCTTGTTAAGACTAAATCTGTAAGGTATCAAATAGTCTGTTATACTAATTATAAATCAGGTATATGTACATGAGTGGAGAAAAAATGGCAAGCAATTTTAAGAGAATATATATAAAACACTTAAAATATGAAGCCCAAGTATAACAAAAAAGAAAAGTGAGTGATAAATATGAAGAATGAATACAAAGCTTTTCATTTTCTGATAAAATATAAACAAAGAGAGTACACAGACATATGCATAGTAAGGACAATGCATATAGCCTTATGTAAGTACATAAGAGGTAACAACTCTACTATATATCTTTTATTTTTCACACACAAACACAAAATATTGTGACCACACAAAAGTAGAATTAATGTTGGATTAAGCGTTTTATCATAGTCCTGACAAAAATCTTCTGGCTGAAATTGCAGAAGAAAACCAAATGTTTGTGTAATTTTCTTAGTGCGAAAATAGTGGGGTTGTAAAATGTATAATTAGTGGCATGCTTTTAAAATCAGTATTCTGAGACAGCTTTCTTATTACTGTTCTGATCCCCTTAATAAGGATTTAATTCACATTAAGAAACACAATGAAGATCTGTTGATATTCCAACCCAATTACAGTACGTGAAGCAATCCAGCCCATATCACACCCTTTTAGGTTGCAATTTTTGCACATGCTTAATTCTCCTGCTAAGATCAGTAAGACCATCAATGTTTAACTATAACTGGATTGTGTCCTATATTATAAACAATTGCTTCAATTTATGTAAAGTTACATGCATATATAGAGAAAGAGAAGAAGAAAGAAAAATGGCTTCTGCCATACAAATACTTGTCCTCTGGGCAAAGTGAATGAAACACATAATGTCTTGTAGGGCATATTGAAGTGCAGAACTTTCACTCACATAAATTTTCTGTAATTCCCTGTCCCGCACATCTTTCTCTCTCGTTCTTTCCTGACAACTAATAGATAAGGGATTTCCCCCCATTCTTTCTCCTAGCCAAAAGAAAAGCAAACACAATAATCCCTGTTTATTGTTGCAAGGTTTGTGACCCAGTCTTGTTCCCAGTCTCTGACTGTCCAAAGGTCATCGTCAGTCCCTATGTCAGGGTGCTCCCCGTGCACGGTTTTCATTTGCACTGGCATTTACCTTTGAATTACAGATATATAGTTTATGTAATAAGATATAGTTCAATGTGTAACTTAATGTATTTGATCACTTTATATATACCAACTTTCTTTTTGTAAGGAAAAAAAAAAGCTCTGTAAGGATAATACTTTACAGCCCAAAGGAATTTAAGTTAAAGAATCAGAACCAGCTTGTTTCAGTTTTCAGTCAGTTGATTAAATAATCTCGTTCTGGTATATAACATTCACTTTCATGTTGTCTTTAAACAATTGAGGAGCTGGGGAGGGAATGTGACCCTTTAGCTTTCTTTTAAGAGATCAGTGAGGTTCCCTTTGAAAAGCAAGAGTGGCATATAAACACTGTTGTACCTGTAGTAAAACTGATTATACCTAGGGAAATCTTATGTAGCAATGTATGCATGTAACAATGTTGTCCTATAGCACAGAATCAAGCAAGATTCAGTGATTTTTTTTCCCAGATATAGAACATGTCTTTTAGATCTCCAGGCTGTCAGATCTCATTTTTTCCCCCTCTCTGCGAGACTTTGAAAATTCCATGTGAATCATTTAGCAGTCAAAAAAAGTCTAGCTCTCAAGATTTCACTCTTCTTTGATTATGGTACATATTCTTATTTTTCTATAGTGAATTCCTTGTCCTACAGATTCTCCACCCCCCCCCAAGAAAGCTTTGCACATCCTGAGATATGGTGGTTGGATAATGCACGATTAGGGAAGGCTGAATCTGTACACCTAGGGATTCTTTTATAGTGCCTATATTTTTTCATAAAACCCAGGCAATGATGCTTTTTCTTCTTGAAAGCATGTTTTCCTTCTATTTGAACAACATTTTGCTTCCAGCTATTCTAGACTTAGTTAGAATGGTCAGAGTTTTTAAATTCAGAAGGTAAACATGAAAAAAGCATATAGCACTTATAAAAAAAACTTGACAAATGTCAGAAGCATATTTTTTACTCTGATTTTACATTACTCTCTTCACATTAGTACATTAATCCTATATTAATTGGTTATCAAAAGGCTTCTTAGATGAATCGGAACCTTTTTTAAAAAAAAAATGACTATGTTGCTATCAGAAGAAAAAAAAAACCTTTATCAGGCCTCTTTACTGGTCGCAAGGCATGTGAGAATTTCTTAAATTTCCAGATCTCTCCACTGGGTATGTTATAATGAAAAATAAATGGGGGTGGGGGGGTGGGATCTGGTTTAATATTGAAATCATGAACCTTATCTGGTCACATACTAAATGGAATGGGAGGATGACATGCATATTAAAATTACAGTTTGTGAGGTTGTTAGTTAGTGTCTCAATTGAATTTAGGATTTTGCCTCATGTTGCCAAGATAAGGAAACAATCATTGGCTGGTTCTCTTATGATGAATTAGATAAAATCCAGAAGAACTGTCTCTAAAATCAGGTGAAAATATAGATTATTTAATAGATTGTTTAGAAAACAAAGTACATTAATTGTTTATTTACACTGTGCTGATTTATACACAAGGAGTCAACTCATTTCTGTATTAGCATGTTAGGACAGAAGAAAGGATCATGGCATGCACAATGTTTTGCAATAATAATGAGCAATATTTCTGTCTTTTGTGGCCTCATGGATTATTTTAGAGAGAAAAAAACCTCAATTTACTAATTTTCAAGGTATATGTAATTTAGAGCATGGGATCTTTTTAATCACTTCAAATTACACTTAAGACCACTACTTTTATGCTGTGAAGGATAATTATATTCTTAAAACAGTTTCTATTTTTTTAAAAAATTGTAGCAAAACGTGTTATGTCAATAGATCCAAAGGTTATTGTAACTTTGAAGGTTTACAAAGTAAAAAAATATTTCCTATCTGATTTTTTTGTGCAGAATGTAAAGGATTCGGCTCTTTCAGGTGTGGACTGCATAAGTCACTCAAGGAGAATAACCCTAGGACAATTTATAGTAGCACAGTGGAGCTAATATGGGAGCACTGGCTCTGAAACTGACATAATTCATTTCAGAAGATTGACCCTAGGGCAATTAATGGTAGCAAGCAGAGAAAATTCAAGAGCTTTTTGAATACCAATCTGGGCCTTGTAGTAAATACAACAGGAAGGGAAGGGGGGAAAAAAGCCCTGGCTAGACAATAAGGATATGGGTGTGTTACAGTTCTTTCACATATGCAAAGCTGCAATTATTTTGTATCTATAATATATATACCAGTAAACACATAGTATCTTTAATTTTAAGACATATAAGATGGCTTTAAAACCAAAATATTCTTGCAACAGTTCATACTACCCATGTTTTATCTTTTAAGATTTTGTGTATGATGTAGTGCCCTTTTATGTTTTTTTTTTTATGGGATGGAAATAGACCAAGTAAATCCTGCATTATGTCATACTATTTGTGAACATCTCACTTGTCCTTTTTTTTTTTTATAACATCTACGATGACATCAGTGACCTGAAGCTTTCCACATCATTGTCTATCAGGATAGAGCAAACATAGAAAAGCAAGGTGAAAGCGAAGACAATCTGATTCCTATTCCAGATAGTATAGGCAAAGGGGGAAAATGGTTTAACAACAGAGGTAGTATTCAGCAGGTTCTGACCAGTTCTGGAGAACCGGTAGCGGAAATTTTGAGTAGTTCAGAGAACCGGCAAATACCACCTCTGACTGGCCCTGCCCCCATCTATTCTCTGCCTCCTGAGGCTGAGCTGATCGGCTGGGTCTTCTTTTGTTGCCCTGCACAGGAAAAAGGAGCTGGAAAGCAGGTTAGTGAGGTGAGGAGGGAATGGCTGGTTCTCTTATGATGAATTAGATAAAATCCAGCAGTTAGATAAAATCCCCTGCCATGCCCACCAAGCCACGCTTACCAAGCTATGCCACACCCACCAAGCCACGTACAGAGAAGTAATTTTTTTTTAATCCCACCACTGTTTAACACGTGGTGATCCATTTTGAAACAATAGCCAAAAGGCTGGGGTGGGGTAAAAATGCATGGGTCAGATCCATGCCCTGATCCAAGCTTGCCATGTGTTATGGTTATTCAACATGGACTAGAAGATACAATTATATTGTACTTATGGTCTGATCATAGGGTGTCTGTATTGTAACATACATTGCATACTTAAAGCCAGACGTTTTGAAACTAATTATGCAACCAGTTGTTGTGAAAACCCACTCTCTCCAGTCTCTTACATTTGCACCTCAGCATCATGGTATTTAGACTTTATCCATGTGAAAAACTAATCATGTTCAATTTATGAATATTCAGGCTAGTAAATAACTACCTCACAAAGTTATTTGATTAAGTGGGGGGACATTATGCTTTGAAATTCTTGCTAGTTGCTAGAAACATGAAACAGTAACCATACAGAATATTTGTAACTAATAGACAATATAATCTTGGCATGTCTGGTATCAATAAATATTGTTAATTTAAAGTGGAATGGGCAGACTTCAGGCTTATTGGATCAAAGAATCAAGAATAACTAATGAGAATGAAACAAAATGCTTACATAACACATTAAATAACATTACTATTCTAAGATTCATCCTCATGTCAGAATTGAACTGTGCTTGCATTTCTTCACACAAAAATCCATTCCTGGTGAACTCAAACTTTCTTCATTTCAATATCTGAGCAGTGAAATGCCCGAAGTTCTAATTATATAACATTCATAAGTGGTTTCCAATATATTGCAGATAAATGAAACACACCTTTTGCTTTACTGATTTAATGTGTAAATCTCTTTCTTCTGTAACATACTGTATTTAAAAGTGTGATCCGTGCAGGTTATTGCAGGGCAACAGTTCTACACTTGTCATCCCATGAGGTGTGTGAAATCAGATGTGTGAATCAATCCAGAGACCTAGCAGTTTTAAAAACATCCAGTTTTCAGACCACGTTGCACTCTCTGAAATGGAGTTTGTGTTTGTGCTGAAGTGAGAGAAATTCTATCTCTGAAAGAATTTAGTGAGGAAATAAACAAGGTCCGCCCCTTCACAGTATTTTGGGAAAAGTACCCCTTCCTCAAATTATTTACAAGCTTTATTGATCCTGCACCGATATACATATTTGCACACTGATAGGAAGGAAGGAGGAAAAGGAAGGAAGGAGCGAGCGAGCCTAGGGCTTTGCAAGGGTCGTTGTTATATTTGTATAATTTTCTTCTCTTGACCTCCCTCAATGCTGCACGTGGGCAACTTGCTCAAGCCCCCTCTCGCTACCCCACTAACGTAAAACACACGATCGCAGGCGGCCCGAATCGTCAGAGTGAAGAATGGCGGACGGGCTTGACATTTTGAACCTGCTGGCGGATACTCATCCGCGCCCGATTAGAGCTTCCCGACTCGAACTTTCAAAGCTTCCCGCCGCCTTCGCCTCTCCCGCGGCGTTCGCTTAACCTTCCTCCCTTTCCGAACTCCGCTCTCGCCGCTTCCGTTCGGCAAACGCTGTCCTCTCGGATTGCGAGGACGAATCCGGGCAGGGAAGGACGGGCTGGGGTGGAACGGGCAAGAGAAAGAAGCCGGCGACTAAAGTTTGAAGGAGCCCGGCGCTCGCTGCCCATCCGCCCGCCCCTTGTGCACGGGAACGGAGAGGGCCGGCGAAGCGAACGGCCGCGGCGTCTGCGAGTCTGCAGCGTCGCGACCGGTTGGAAGGGATCCCGACCGTCAAGCAGCCTTTCCAGTTGGGACCCTGAGATGCGCTCTCGCTTCAAGGCTGCCCCCAAAGCTTGCCGTTGCCATTGGCTGAAGGGAACCAGCGTCTCCTGCTGCCGCCGCCGCTACCTCCAGACCGGCTCAAGCTTACACCGACGCCGTTCCCCCCTCCCTTCTCTCTTTCCTCGGATCCGTGTGCGTTCCTCTCGCTTTCTCCCATTCCAGCCCACCTTCTTTTCCCTCTTTCCACCCCCACCCCCCAACCCAAGCGGTGCCGCCGCAAGCAAGCTGAAATGGACTGGAAAATGGCCAGTGGTGGCAGATCGAGCTTTTAAGATTATCCGTTTCACGTTTGGTACTTTAAGCTGCCTTTAATCTGTTTTTATTTGCCAGAACTCCTAGTTTTGGCGGGAGAAGGAAGGGAGAAAAGGGACGGGTGTGTGTGTATGTGTTTGTGTGTGTGTGTGTGGGGGAAGCGGGCTAGAGGGAGGGGGGGTTTGGGAAGAAAAGCTGCCGCTGTCGCCGTTTCTCTCCACGATAATATGTTTATATGATTAGCTGAGCCCAGGGGTGGGTAGAAGAGAAAGGGAGAGAGGGGGTGGAGATTGGAAGAGGTGGAGGCTGGAGGTGGCTCCAGTTCAGAGCTAGTGGAGAGTCTGTGTCAGGACTTCGCAATCCCCAGTCACACGCCGAGAGGTGCCTGGACGAAAAGGAGCTGGCGGTACTATTCATTGGGTTCCCCCCACACCCTTTCCATTCCTTGCTTCTTTTGGGGCGATTTCATGCCCGGGCTCTCTTTCTCCCCTTGGTTTTAAGCGCGGCCAGTTGTGGCTCTTGATCTCTTGCTCTTCACGGGGCAGGCAGGCAGCAGCAGAGCATCCGAGGAAGACGCGAAGCCCGAGGAAGGAAAGGGCTGGAACTGGAGCCTGCCAGAGGCCAGAATGTCATCAAGGGTGATGCAAAGAAGATGGAAGAAAAGGACGGAGTAAGAGAGCCTGCCTTCTTAGAAGAAAATATTTGATTTTTTTTCTTTTTGTTTTAATGCCTGGGTCTCTCTGCGCATTGCAATTGCATCCCCTCTCTTCTCGCCTTCGCCTCCTCCCTGAAGAAAAGAAATCGAAGATCGAATTGATTCTCCTGTTGGCATCGTGCTTTTGTTTTTCCGTTTTTCTTTTCTTTTCTTTTTAAACAATCGTTCCAGTTGCTCAAAGAAAAGAAAAATCTAGGACTCCGGGGCTGGTCATATCCAGTGGGTTTTGCACCTAGCTCTCTTTTGTTGTGGTGCTTTTAGAGTACCGGAAGAATTGTTTCGATTTTCCTTCCTGGCTTGTGCCGTTTCTTTCCTCCTCTCCCCAATAATTTGTCTTCCTCCCTTTTTTTTGGGGAGGGGGGAGGGACAGAAAGAGCAGCGCGCGTTGGGAACTGCGGGGGGAAAATGTTGACTTAACCCCTCCAAAAGCCCCTCGGCTGGCTGGGTTTGCTTGGAGAAAGGGAGAGAAGGACGACGAAGAAGAGAAGCCGCTGCCTTTTGTAGGTTGTTTTTTTTTTTGTGTGTGTGTGTGTCCCAGCTCAGCGAGCTGCGAAGCCAGCTGTTTCCCCGGCTTTCTGTACTTCTACCCAGCCCGGCTCTTTTGCCTGACCGGCGACCCTTCTGCGCGATCTGGCTTTCTTCAGTTGCTGCCGCTTCCCAGGCCCAACCCTCGTGATCGTGAAGGGACTCATCCTGCACCTCCTTTCTGGGGCACCCAGATGCCAGAGAAACCCTGGCTCGCAATTGGCTGCAAATTCAAAGGTAAGCGAGGTTGGTCGAAGTGGGGTGGGGTGGGGTGGATGAGCTTTTCTGTACTTATGGTACCTGTTTGCTCCTGGTTTGCGAGGCATTTGCACGCGAGGGGGCGGCTTCGTGGGAGAACGGGGTGCGCGTCCCTAGTCCTTTGTTTTCCCTGCGGGGCGGGTGGGGGGGGGAGAAGGGAACCCCGCCAATACACCCGTGAGATGCCAGGAGAGTCTTTCCTGTCCCACTCTTTTCTTATTCGCATCCATTCCAACATTTCTATTTTACCTTTAAAAACATAAATGAGAGTATTATTTAATGACCAGCGAAGAAGTGAGAACTGAGGCCCATGGAGTGGAGTGGAGTGGAAGGAGGATTGTGATGGCTACTTCTTCCAATTAATTTACCGCCTTCCTTCTTCTGGCAAAGAAACCAGTGACTGCCAGTGGGGCTTCCCAAGAGCCGTGAAACAAGGGACAGGGAAAGAAGGGTGACCTAAAAATGCAATTAGTTGTGAACTAAGATGAGTGGATGTGGCACTCCACAGGATCAAGGCATCTTGGAGAAAAGACTTAAAAGGAGAGCCAGGTAGATCAGATTCAAGCCAAGGGAACTGCCCTGGGAGAAGAAGGCATTGGTACCCTTAGCAACAAGGCTCTTGTTCAGAGAATTTAGGTTTTGGAAAAGCACCTTTAATGTGGGGGTGATTGTTCTTGTTATGCCTGTTCTTGTGGGTGGCTGGCATCTGACCCTGGATTGGTTGGATGGGTTCAAGGAGAGGGATCTCTCTAAACTTTGCCCAACTCTAACCCATTTGATCCGGCGGCAGCGTTTACCATCAATTTTGATGGAACTTTTATTATTTTTTCTGCTGCCTAACTGTCAGCTAGTTAGAGCTATTCATAAGGCCCTGTGATACTTCCCTGTCAGGAGGGATGAGGTTTTAAACAACTGATTTTAAACAACTTCAGTTGCAAAGAAGCCTGCCAAAGTGAGTTGGGGCTAATGCTAAACAAGAAATGTATGGAAGGAGGAGGGGTGGGGACAGATCACTCCAGCCATGTCTTCTAACTGTTTTAAGTTCTTATTTCACCATGGAAAGAGATTAGTGCTTGTGTGAGTGTAAGAAAGTTCCTTGGGTGATCTTTCTTGCTTCAGAGATGGAAGAAAAAGCTTTCAAAAGCAGCCTTACAAGTTTTATAGTAACAGCAAGAGCCATCTGGATCCTGTTACTGTAAGAGATTTTTCTCCTCTCTGTTTTTCGTTTGCTCCTCCAACATTCTTTAGTGGAAGCACAGATTCCCTGACTGAGAGAGATTCTTGTCGAGGAAACTGCCTGGCAGTTGATTTCATTAATCTGGCTGCATGAATGCCTAAGCAGGCCCTGCCTGCTCTTGTTCCTCCTTGTATTTCAGTGGCATATCGAAAGGGAAAAGTTGCACTCCCTGAATAGAGAGATCCACTTGTTGCACACACATTTTCATTTATCACACAAGGAAGCAAAAGGGATCTAGCTGTCCTTTGCCTGTCTCCTAGAAAGGCTTTCACTTAGCAATAAATAACTGTTTTTCCCCCCATTGTGGCCTAAAGACTGGTTTCTTCTTTGCTTGTGGAAAGAAGTCTAGGGCCACCTGGAGACAATGCAAAGAAAGTGTGTGTGTGTGTGTGTGGAGTGCTGGAAATGCCTGAAAGGATATTTGGTTTTTTTTCTTTTCTTTTTAGCATTAGAATATCAAAAAGAAAAGTCACAATGAAATTTAAGGGAAGGTGATAATGGATATAGGAAAAAACCTCTTACCTTTTCAGAGGATTTCAGATACAGGAAGATTTCTTGCTTGCCCATATGTTGGAGATGATAACTGCTTCTGATAATACTAGTGATAGTTATTAGATGCACATATAATTGGTTTGGCAGAAAGGAAAAATAGCTTATTTGGGGCTTTAGGTGTGTTTTTCTTTTCCTTCAAAAAATATTGTCCTTGTTAGAAAGAATCCTGCAGAACAAATCCTCTCTTGTTTGGTTTCTTCAGATACTCAGATTCCTTCCCTTTTGTTACTTGCTACTAAAAGAGGTGCCATTTCACATCATTCTGCACAAATTGTTTGAATTAATGCGAGTGTGAATTCTTACCCTTTGAAGGATCCCATTAGCATATCAAAGGTTTCTTAGCTTTCAGCTCAATTGAGAAAACTTCAGTCTGTCTTCCATTTGCTTCCAAAGCAGAGGCCCAAAGGGCAGTGAGGAATTGAAAAGGGGTAAAAAGGGGAGGTAGAATTGGGTTATATTTCTGAACTTTTACCGTTTTGTAATTATGCCAGGAAAGAACATAGTCTGTATGCTGCTGGCCCTTGTAAGCAGCCAAACAATTATATTCCATTGATTAATGGTTTATACTAAGAAAAAAGAGTGACCTTTTTCATGGCAGCCACTGTTGCATAGTTTCTGGTATCTGCTAGTTATTTTGTTTGTGAGATTTGTGAGGCCTTTTCTTTCTGGCTCATCCTTGGATATAGTCTACATATCAGTGCATTGGAGGAGGGGGGGAATGGGGAAAAAAAACTTCTAATTACTTAAAACACATCCACACAAATCAGTCTTTGAAATAAAAGACCATTCTGTTCACAGCCTTTGAAAATGAGCACATATTTCTTTCAGTACAGCTTCTAGGAAGTGCATTGTTTTTCCATAGAATGTTATTTTCTAAATAACAGAATGTTATTTTCTAAACTGTGTCTTGGGTAAATTTATTGACAAATCTTCCAAGAAAATAAGAATACTTAGGTGCTTTTTTATTAATGATGACAAAGATAACCAATATATGGATACGTTACTGATATGTGCTGGGGTGTTTTGTTTTTTGCTGTTGTTATTGCCATTCTCAAAAATTGTGAAAGTAGTGTAATCAATATTCTTCAGATAGTTATAGCAAAGACTGACTGTTTCATCTGCTTACAGAATATTTGCAAATTATCTTTTAAGATGCTGTTGCATCTGCACCCTTTTATTCATATGTTGTAGTACTGATTATCCTGTGTTAGTAAAAGAGATAGCTCATTTTACTCTTTCATTTTCTTTAAAAATCAATATTCACAATCTGGCAGACATGGAGAGGAGCAGAATGCGGTACTTCTTCAGTACATCATTCATAGGAAATCAGAGTTTAGAAGATATATTAGGCTTCACAAAAATAACTTTCCTGTCATCTCTTAAGTTCTCTCACACTTATTTTTATTTCTCCAGTTTATCAAGTCTTTACTTTGATATGACTTCTGATGCTCAATTTTAAATGCAATTGTTTTATAATAAGACAGTTCTCATATTCAGAATTGTTCATTAACAAAAAAAAGGTTATCTAGAAGTAAAAATGGGAACAAAATCTAATGTTTGAGGACTTCTGCTGTTGTGAAATTGTCAAAAGCTTTCATGATTGTATAGGGTCTTTTAGGATAATGTGAAATTATATAAGGATAGTTTCTTAAAGTTGCCTTTTTTCCTGAATTAGTCCCTGTTTGGAGGGTATATATTGAGGCAGTTTTCATTAGGAAACTTACATTGCTTTTAACTTTTCTGCTTTGGATACAGAGTGCTAAGGAGGAAATAGATTATCCTGCAAAGCTAATAGAGATAATCTAAAAATTATCTTACTATTTTGACACATTCGATTTGATTTTGATATTTGGCAATTTCAAATGCTGGAGAATGTCACAGAATGAAAACTTTCAGCATTTTGTAAGATGAGGCCACTTAGAAATTAATGTGCCACAGTAGTGTTTTAAGCTGCCATTTTTAATCATAGTGGATTATGTTCTGTTGGCAATAGAAATTGTACCTATATTTTAGGTTGCTCTGGAGGTTAGCGATGGAGAAATCAACTTATTGCATCAATATGGAGTAGAACAAACCAATTATTTAAGGTTTTGATTTGAGAGATTCCACTAAAACATTCATTCATTCATTCCTCCTCTCTTTCTCCCTCACATGCCTGTACATATATTTACATATTTAGCTTCCATGTTAGCAGAACATCAAAGCAAGTAGCCCATTTTGTGAATAGCAGTCTTGCAAGTTGTATTCCAAGTCTTACTTTAAGACAACAAGGAGAGCTTCTGTGTTTCCTTCCTTCAAATAGAGTAAAGTATTTTTAAAAAGAAAATCTGCCTGGCAGTCAGTCCATAATTTGTACCTCAGAATATGGCTTCATGTTTCCTATGTCAGGAATGAAAGTACTAAAAAGGGGTACATAAGATGTACTAAGAAAAGTATGCTGAAATGAAAGTAAAAGTATGTATGAATGTACATATGTATGTATGTACATGTGTATGTACATACATATAGATATATACATGCACACTGACATTTAAATAAATGGATTTTCTGTCATATCAATATCTGGCACTTAGCCTGATTTAGTTATTGTATTTTTAATTGACAAAAATGCATATTCCAAAATGAAATATGTAATTTATTGTATTTTGCACCTGCTTGCAAAAGAGTGAAATCACATACCATTTGGGGTTCCTAATGACAAATACAAATGTATAATAAATACTACATTAAAAAAGTTAAGAACAATATGAATTGATATTTAAAATAATAGGTGTTGATTTCCAAACTGTGGATTCCCTAATGTGTGTGTCAAATATAATTGCATTTACTGTCATTTTGAGACATTTTCCCTTTAATGTATTCTTTTTTAAAATGAGCTGTTTCACAGTACATATTACACCTAATCTCTGGATTTTAGGCTTATTTAGCATTAGTAATTTCAAATAAGAAGTTTTAGAACCCATTATTATTCTACGAGATGAAGGCTAGGAAAGAATAATCAGGTGTAACTGGGGTAGGCTTATAATTTTTAATCTATGCACAGAAGAATGGTTAGCAAATAACATACCACTCTTAATAGAATTACAATAATGAAATTACCATCTACCCTAATAGTTACATAGGGCTCAATAGTTCATAGGACTAATATGGTATATATGTGGGAAAAAAAACCAGTAAACGTTGATAATACATTTAAAAAACAAGCACACACTAAAGTTAAAAGATATAAAATATTCTGGATGAATAGGAATCATGGATGTTTAATAATTTTGCATGAAGTAGTTAATTCACTCAGTTCTTTATACAGCTAGATATTAGCTGAACTTTTGGGGAAATGCACTTTTAAAAAGATATATTAAAGATGATACGCTTGTATCAATTTAGTGAAATATAATGCATTATTTCTTACTGCTTGCTTCTTTGTTTCTGATGAAAATAACTTGTGAAGTGCATTTGTATGTATAAGTATTTTTATTGACATAGAGATGATAGTTCTTTAATTGGAATTGAAAACTTTGTTGTAACTTGCCACATTTAAGATTTATTTTAAGGGAAAAAATGTTCTCTCAAGCAGGTTTTGAATTACATTGCAAGAAAGATTATGGACCATTATCACAAATGGTACATTTTATAAATTAAAGAAATAGTATATAATTAGCATGTGCCATTATTTCCCTTCCCATGTGGCATTTGTACTGGTGAATTCTTCAACTATGTGGAAATGTGCTATCTCCCCTCACTCACACACACATACACACATCCAAAGAGGTAATGATCAAAAACATAGCGGTAGATTATAGTAAATACAGAAGTAACACCTGCAGGGAAAGTGCAGTCAGAATAGCAACAGAATCACTATTGATTGTTTTAGTGGCAGAAAGAACTTAAATGCAACTTGTGTAATTATACAAAATGAAGTTTTATGAAATAATATGCTTCATCTTTGCAGAAGATTTTATATGTTGTGTGCTGGTAAGTAAAATCCCATCACGGTTGTATAATTTTGTTCAATTATCAAAGCAGGTAAGGGAAAAAAATCAATTTACACTGAAAAGCCACAAAAATGAGATTACCTTGTTAAAAGCAGGAACTTGCCTACAGTGTCTAAATTGCTTAGGATGACCAAGAATAGCAGTAATTAATGCACTAAGAATAATATACTCTAGTCTGTACATTCAACCATAGTTATTTCCTTTCTCTATAAAGAGCCTAGTAGGTATCAATTTATACTGCTTTAATTTTATTCCTCAAAGTGCAACAATATTTTTTATACTACACATAACATTTTTATCTGAGACATGGTTACTAAGTTCAATTTTGTGTCTATTCATTGATGGAAATACGAATATCAGTACAGTATTGAACTTGTTTTTGAAATGGATAGATAGACAATCATCAATTTTTCAAGTGAAAATACAGGGTAAAGATAAATGGTACTTTGCAGAGTGGTGTTAATAATATACACATATATGCCATCAGTACAGAAAAACACTGTTTATTACTCCAGAAACTATTGTTCAGCTTTAGTAAAATATATATTTGAGTATGCAATAGTGTTTTTGGTAGTGTCAAACATGTACATTTTGTCTGCTGATTATATGTTTTGTATTTTGGTAGCCTGAAAATATTGCCTCTGTAGAGGAAGTTGGAATTTCTAAGTCTTGCTTTTTCATTGAGACATTTCTCACCTGCCTTCACTTTCCTAAAGCACATAAACTCCTACTTCACTGAATCTCTAGGACTGTCTTAGCTAAAAGGAAAAGGCAACAGTGTTATTCGGGAGAGCCCCTTTGTGAATCACAAAGTTATCTCACTTGAATTCGTGAATAAAAAAATAGCTGAAAAAGGAAGACAAATGCCAACTGAATAAAGATGTTAAACCAGATTTTTGCCTCAGGTTAAAATTGAGGTAAGCTCTAGTCCAGAGGTAATGTCTCCCTCTACAGAGCACAAAAATAATCAATGAATGACAGTAGAGCAGCATATCTTGAGAAGAATTAGGGATCTTTGGAGGATGATGTCTTAGAATAGAAGGACCAGTGACATTAAAATATTAAGGAATTTAAGTGATTGATTATGAAATCAGCTTCTTCTGAACCTATTTGTTCTTTAGCTGAAGGCAGATGAATAAACAGGACACAATTGTGAGCTGTGGTGAGAGTGTCATAAACAGAAATGATATTCTGTGAAGAAGTTGCAGGAATGAAGCAGGAATTCACTGTTAATATTTAAAACAAAGAAAAGAAAAGAATTTACATCTGCTGCAATTCTTGCAAGAGACTTCCTTCCTTCCTTCCTTCCTTCCTTCCTTCCTTCCTTCCTTCCCACCTATAATATATTGCAAGAAGTATCTTATATGTTTTCTCTTAAATGAAGGAGTAACTAACTTTTAAATAGATTTGTGCCACTAAATTTGGCTCATGATTTATAAACATTTCTACTTCAATTGTTCAACATTGCATTGTGCTTTCCATTTTTTTTTTACAAGAACATCGAAAATGAACTGTACGCAAACCAAAGGATGATCAAAATCTTGTGTTTTAGATACTGCACTGTGTAATTAATCTGTTTATCCAACAATTTGCGCAAAGGATAATTCAAATAAAGTATGAATTAGAGACCTAACTCAAATATATTGAAATAAATTATCATTAGCTTAGAGAGTTTGTGGCTAATGCGTTCTTTTAATTTTTACATCATTTCTGCTAATTTTGCAATTATATTTTAATCTTTTTCATCCATTTTAAATGTCTGGAATTTGTACTAAATGTCTACTGAGTTTGTACCAAAGGTCTACTATTAATACTCCCTATCCCTGCTGCCATCTTCAGCTTCTTATGATATTGTAAAGGTTGGTAAATGTTTCTATTTGTTTTCTGAATAGTCAAGTTTTCTTAAAGCAAGGAAAAACCTGTCATAGAAATAATTATTATAAGATCAGCATTTGTTTGTGGATGTGCTAATTTTCAGTGAATAAATACTCATTTTAAACAAAAGATAATACATCCTGTTGTGTGATCAATTATAGATATACAATATATAAAAACAGAGACATGACATACACATTTATTAAAACTACAACAGTTTGATTCATGACTTGTGAAAATTTAGTTTATAAGATTCAACTACTATAAACATGCAGAATGCTTATTGAAACTTCAGCATGTTGCCATCTCCTGTATTTTAAAATCTTTACCATTCAGTTTGTTTCTTTGATGCAAATTCAGTCTTGCATCCAGCCTTTCTTGGCACAGCAGTTTCTGTCTGCTGTATTTTGATTATTATTTTGTTCAGTTGACAGAATACTTAAAGTTCCTTTACTACTAAAATTGTTCTTTGCTGTTGAGTGAAGGAATGACCGTCTTATTTTGGATAGTCTTATTTCTCCTTGTTTTGTTGATATTGTTGGTAATTAAATTAAGGTGGAATTTAGAATTGATTTTGGAGCAGGGTTTTATGTAACGTAGAGTAGGTAGTAATTACGATCACTCAGAAAAGGGAAATAATTCTTAGTTTTGACAATGAGTAATCATAATTCAGCCCACAGTTATGTAGGAGACCAATGGTTTATTAGATATCAGATATTTTTGAGCCTAAAATTACAAGTAGGATCTGCAACAAAATGTTGTGGAATGAAGTGCAAATGTTCAGGAATTGAGCCATTATCCCCCTATCATTGATTTTCCATTTAATGTTTGAATTACTTTCTAGTCATTGAGCACTCTTAGTCTCCCTGAGCTGTTTTTAGATAGTTGCTCTCCCTTTCCGCCCCGACCTTAAGGATTTTAGTGTGAAGAATTTTCTGAGTTTTCTCAAGTTTGCTGTTGTTCTGTTGTCTGTAGTTGCCTGTATTATTTTGCTTAGATAAGCAGTGGCTCTCATAACTGAAATTGTAGAGGGAACGATATCTTTACTGGCATGCCAAGAATTTCTGACACACTCCACCCACCAAAAGTGATTCCACCAAATTTGTTTGTATAAGAATACATACAACATACATACAAAGAAAGAAAGAAAGCAATGTTCAGATTCTGCTGTTTTTCCATTTAAAGTGTTGTTGGGTGGCATTTTTTGGCAAGCTCTTCTGTCAGATTTCATGATATTTCAGGATAGAACATGATCGTTGATATGACTCAGCCATTGTCTTTGCCATTTTGACATGTCACAGCTTGATGCTATGCTTCAAAAAAAAAAGATTTTTTTTGGTCAGGGTTTAAAGAAAGAATTTTGCTGGCTCAATGCAAATAATGATATAGAGACCTTTTGAACTAGATAAATAATATTGATCCCCAAAGACATACTTTTCCTAAAAGTTTTGTTTCATGCCCTTTCAGTGGCATGAAAGGCTCAGCAACAACTGTGATTGCATTTTAATTCTGATGAAATATTCTTCACTGACTGACAAGACCTGATTGTGTTGAGTGTCGGGTGTGCATATCTGTACTTGATGAATGTTTTTTGAAATCATTGTAGCTACATTAAAAAAAAATTGTCTGATGTATTCAAGAAATCTTGCTCACCTGCAGAAAAGCAACTGAAAATGCATTGTTGCTGATGGACAAAATAAAAACATTAGGAAAGAAAGACAGAATTTCTAGAGTGAATGGTTGATTTCTCTTTTGGTTTATATTTACTTTGTAAATATAGAGACTAATTAAGGTTTTCAAAAATGCTACCTGATTCATTTGTTTTTGAAATGGCTTTTCTACCTATACACCCTTCCTTATTATTGTACTTTGTCCTTCTTTCCTGATCTGTGTGTTGGATTATTAAACTTACACTGTGATTTGGATTCAGTGTTATGACTTACGTGATTGTAGTCCAACATATCTGATTGTGACTAACTAAATTTTGGCTAATATCCACAGGAACACATCACTTAGAAATAGTAAAAAAGAATCAGTACATGACAAATAATAAATAACCAAAATAACTAGAAATGTTCCTTTGTAGATATGCTTAAATATAAAATGAAATAAACATTTAATTTATAATTTGACCCTGAAAGCCCTTATGCATTTGTTTTAACAATTTTCTTTAATTATCTTTACCATATTCTTTATATTAAAAATATTATTTTCTTTCTTTCAGTTGATGTTATTTTATTTAAATTTGATAGTAAATTTCATTTTTCTCCCCTTTAGTAGCATTGTCTACATTACCAACTATATTACACTCAAACTGCTAAGACTGAAATTTTATAAATCAGAAAGTGAATTTTAAATGGAAGCTACTAATGTTTCCTGATTAATAGAAAAAAAAATATGCCAAACATTTAAACTAAACTTGAGTGTCTAAAGTCAATATACTAAACCCAAAAATCTGGTCTTTTTGTATAAGAATACATCATTTATCTCATGGAAAGCCTCACTGAATTCAATAGAAATACATAAATTGTACTGAGAGATAAGAATTGACTCTTTTAGAAACACAGTGAAATAGTCTTTCATCTGGGAAAAGTGATATTATAGTTTTCTGGTAAAATACAGTTTCTTTGAGAATTTAAACAGCAGTGTAGATTGGTTATTAACCATAGATCCATTTGACTTCTCTAGCACTTTTGGCACAATATGATTGAACTTTATTGAAATTATACTGATCATTAGATAGGGACAACAGTTATAACTTGTACATCAAACAAAATGAAATTATTTTTCCCCCTGTGGAAAAGACTTCCCACAGACTGAAATAACTTTTTCATTTGCAAGAGAAAAAATAAAAACAGTTTATGAGAACAGGTAGTTTTCCCCCAAAATACTATTCTCATTTCAAATTATGTGCTTGTTTTTTTCTTAAAATATGCACTCTGAATATGTATTCAGTGTAATTGATGCTAAACTTTGAGCCAGTGAGTTAATCCCAAATGGAATCAGTTTTGGTTTAGGTGACAGAGGGACATTAAACAGAGCTCTAATGCTGGGTTTGTTTATTTTGGATAAGAAGATGATTTAGCCTGCAAGTGATGACTTGTTTTGGGTGGTCCTTCCACTTCAGGATGGTCCGGTGTTGATTTACTTTTACCCATAAAAGACTTTTTGAGGCTTCAGAAAAGAGACTTGCATGTTGGTGTGCAGAAGCAGCTTAGCTGCTTTGAACTGTAGAGAGTCACCTAGAGAGCAAAAATAAAAATTAAAAATAAATCAGGATGCCTCCTTCAGGACCTACTGACATCAGGTAATGCTTATAGAAATGAGATAGCTTTCAGAATTTTCTATAATATTGTCAATTTGTTTGGGTACTGATTAACTTTACATTTCCTACATGGGTTTTTTCTTTTCTCTTTTGCCAACTCTTCACATTACCTGCAGAGGGAGCTTGTATATATGATAATCTAAATAATCATTGTATTTCGGGAATAAAATGTTTCCTTCTCCCCAGCATAAATGCAGTTTTCTGTTTGTTAATAGCATTCTTTGTTAGATTATTCAGATTGTTTATGTGGAAACATGCTACAGAGTGGAAGACTATATTTTATAGGCATATTTTTGATTAGCACTTTACTTCTAACTGGGGCAAAGGCTCTTTCTCTCAGGAGTTATAAGTTGCTTTAAATGTAATTGTATGAACTCTTTACTTGTATTACAATAATTGACAATAATTATAAACAATATTTGGAAAACAATTATAAGTCAAGGTAATACTGTTAAATGATTTTTTTAATCTTCATTAATTTAATGCTATATTTTTTGAATTTTGTAAATTCAGTATTCTTTTTCTTTAGATTTATTGCATACAAATGCAATGTGAATGCTTAATATTTCATTTTAATTAAAATTTAACTGACAAATTAATGTAAACCATAATTAAACATGACATCCAATTGCTAAACATTTAAAATACAGCAGCAAACCTTTTATTGTTTTAATAAATACAGAAATTAAAGTTAATGGAAAAGTGAAAGTATTAAATTATGACTAATAAGCATATTTCTATAAATATTGACTGGCATAAGGAACTAAATCAATAAAATATTCTTCTTTTATTAATATCACTGTTTTAAAATAAAGAAATTGATTGTTATACTTGCTAGACTTACAACAGGGTTCAAATACCAAAGCAAGTTTTATATAATAAATCCACAAAGTCACCCATAAAATCATGAAATAGAAGAAATATTTGTAAGATAAATAAATATGACTCCTTACTTTGCTAAGCAAGAAGGAAAATAGCAAAGGTATTTAAAATAAATATCTGGTTAGGCAGAAAAATTGTGATTCCCCCCCATTTTAAAGTAGTTCATAGCATACTGTCTGCTCTTCAGTATGATGTTGATGCACAATAGTATGTGTAGCTTCAAATTCCATAAAACAGAAATAGCATTTGGCAGTATCCTCTCTTGAAACAATCCTTCCAGAAAATTGGTTTGACAATTGTTGTTCTTTTTTTTCTATAGCTTTATTGCAGTGTGCTAAAAATCAAGTGTAAAATGTTTAGGAGAATGATTGTATTTTGGATTATAATTTATTTTAAAATCAGAAGGTGTTATGATATTAAGAACATTACTCTTAATATCTTAATAATCGATATTTTAATATTGATTCATTATTTGAATTGACTAATCTTTGCTAATAAAAAAATAGCTTGTTATTATAACACCAAATGGCCATTTAAGTGGAGAAACTATGCAGGTTTGCAATAGGTCATTCTCCAATAAAGAGATTTACTGTATCATATTGAATAGAAATTATCCTTCCTAAGCATGTTTATGTATTATCATAGCAATACGGTATCAGATTTGCATGGAGCATCTTCTTAAGAAAATAACAATGTTAGCCACATTAATCAATTATATATCAATAGAATTATGATAGTAAGATTTACTAAAGACCCAGAAATACTACTAGAGTATCTGGAATTGTGGATCTTACTAAGTTTGATCCATCCTTTATCAAGCAAATAAATTGAATAATAAACTTATTGTTATCTATTGGCTTTTCATATTCTTTCTCCTTCATAAAAACTTCGTTCTACAGCAGGATTTTTCCAAAAGTTTCATGGAATTTGAAAGAACCTAATTTTGATTTTTGTGAAAGAAAAGGGGCAAAAAGTGCATTCAGAAGCATCCATAGCAATTTTTCTGCGGTACTACAGAAAAGGCAGGTCTTGTTCTTAGATTTTATTTTATTTTTTAAAAAAGTTTGGCTGCCATTTGGGGACAGTTCCCACAGCTTAAAATTTTTTGAAACTCCTAAACTAAGTAGTTTGTAAGTCGAACAGAAAGGGTGACATAAAGTAACATTTTCATATATTTCCCCCCAACTTTGGTAAATGGAAGACATTATCTTGAGCAGATTGTTTAAGAGGTGTGTACTCCCAATATTGTGGTAGGAAAATAGAAAAAAAACTTTATTTGTTTTGCTTTTTTTGATGTGTGTGTGTGTGTGTGTGAGAGAGAGAGAGAGAGAGCTCTGTTCTCAAATGGTTGCCTGACAAAGAATATAATGAATAGTACGATTTTCCATATGTGTAATGTTGTTATGAGACCTAATGGTTAAGGAAGGCATTGGGCTAAATAAAAACTGAGAGACTGTAAGTTGTGATCCTGTCTTAGGCACAAAGCCAGTTTATCTTGGAGCCAGTTGCTTTCTATCAGCCCTAGGAAGGAAACAATGGTAAACCACTTCTTAAAAGCACAACTACTAGGACTTATCTAAGAATCAGACACAATTGAATGGAATAAAAAAAAGTTATTGCTTTATACTAATTCTACTAGCAATACTACTACTACTACTACTACTGTTACTACTACATATAATAGTAATAACAACAGCAACAACACATAGCTTCTTCCTAATTATACAATAACAATACCAATTTAAAAAATCCCACAATCAGTACACAAATTTTGACTAAAGTCTTTGTTCCAAACTGAATTCTTCCTCTGGGGCTCTTTCTTTTCTCTTATTCCCTGTTACTATCTTACCTGATACATATAGACAATTTAAAATGTCATTTTTGAAGGCTTAGCTGGAATAAAGAATTGACTTATATAATTGCTTGTTTGCACAAGAGCGTCAGGCAAGTTTGGAGTATGCTTAATTTGCAGATGTATTTTATTTTAATGATCATTGGGTTTGGTTGCTGAAGAGATACTTTGAAGAGTTGGGCACTATCTTTCTTCCCACACGTGCCTATATGACTTTACACATTAGCTTGAGTACAAAAAGAGATTGTATCATAAAGACCTGTCATCTACTTAAGCACATTGGCTTTTGCACACTGGCTTCTGCTAACAGAAGAGGCTATTCCATTGACAGAATAAAAAAATCAAGATAAAATTAATTATTTCACCTTGATTTGACAGACCTTGTGTTGATTAACCTTACATATTTGTAGATAGCTGAATATCTCAATTTATTAGAATGATTTCTGATTGATTTATAATTATATAGCTAAGATATTTGTGACCTATTGATGACAAATACATTTGCACAAGTCAGGTATGAGGCCATCTAAGATAAATGTTTGGTTCAAATAATTCTGTTTATAATGTCAGCAGTAACAGGTAGGCTTGTGCAAATTATTTGTTAGGGTGCTTTACTTGCGAGTGAAGGGCCCCTCTGGATTGCTATGAAACAGAATTGGCCACAGCTGTTTGGTATAGTTTCTTTGAAGTTCTGATGCATAAATCAGGTGTCTCAGTGACTCCAAAGGGATGGATCACTCACATGCAAAATGCCCTATTTGATGATTTACAAAGCCCTATTAATAATGGCTTCAGATAAAGACAGTTTGTGCATTTGTCTAGTATATTAAAAAAAATCAAAATTACTTTTCCACACTTTGTTTCTACCTAGAATCTTTGGTATGCAATAGATTGTTGCTCAAATCTGCATGGCTTCTTTTTTTTCTGATTCTTTCTTCTTAGGCAATGGGTTAACTCAGCAATGACGCTTCATTCATTCAATAGAATATGTAGGTAGAGGACTTTCCCTGCACAAAATAATTCAGTAAATTCACTGACCCAGTTTGAGCCGTCTCTGCTTGTGTATTCCCTGTTCTGTACTTCTGCTGTGTGGTGGTGGCAGAAGAGGACTCTAGAAGCCTCTGCTTCTAGAATTGACCTTGTTTTCTTCAAATTTAGTAGGAATTCCCTTAAACAGTAGCTTTTTAACATCATCAAGATCCAATTAAAGCTATGGTTTTTGTTTAGTTAAAATATACATTTTAGTTATACATTGATCAGAAGATGTCTTCTCTTCAGGTTTTTTTAATTTTAAAGATTGACCTGATATACCAAATTAAAAATAAGTTTAAAAATATGAAGCCATACATGCAGACATTTCTTCAGGGAAGAAAAAAAAAATTAAACCCTTCAACTCAAAATATGAATGCACAGAAGGACAGAAATGAAAGTATAGACAGTATATAACTGTTTATAAATAGTTATAGGCTTTATCATAAAATTTTAACAACTTGGCGTATATAGAGTGGATATCCTTTTAGTTTTCCTCAAGAAAATATGCACTGGAGAATATTTCTTAAAGTGTAGTCCTGAGACCTCCGAGGGATCTGTGAAATCAAAATTATTTGCCAACCTATGTTGAAAAATAATACAATATTAAAATCCTCTCAAACAGTGGTATGAAGGGTAGCGGCGTCAATCTTAATTTTTAATATGGCTGATGTCAATAAATATAACCCATACAAACAAAAGCTCTTTGGGGCACCTCCATAATTTTTAAACGTTGGGAGTGGCCCTTGGTGGAGAAAAACGGTTTTAACACTGACCGAGAAAATTATAGGATCCATTTAATAGAAGAGAAATGTTTGCCATCTTGAGTTATGTATAAAAATAATACAAGCGGGATTAAAACTATCTAAAAAAGAAGGCGGCCTTGTACATGGCATTGAAGGGAAAAAATTGGTGCCAGATTGAAGCGTCAGGAAGCCACTCTCTTCTAGTTTATTTTATTTACAATGGACCCCAAATGAGAGACTAAATTTAAATTCAGCACAAGCTATAGTCCATTCCTTTATATTTGAGAACCATAACATGGTAAAGAATGGGTTTGAGTGTACATTTATGCTTTTTTCTCTGCGACATACATTGTGCCAGAGGTGAGACCACACGGCACATTTTCTTGAGCTTTTAAGTATAGCCTGGATAAAACTGGGTTCTAGATTGTACCAAGTTTGTGGCTAAGCCAACCAAGGATTGCTTTTCTTCAGAATGTATGAAAATTAGAATATGACCCCCACCTATTTTCTCCTTTGCTTAAAACAAAAGTTTTCTGGAATTCTGGGGAGGAAAAAAAATAACCTTGCTATTTTTAATCGTACCCATTCACTTCTGTTCATTATAATTGTGTCTGTTTTACATTGAGGCTGGTAATGTCCCGTAATGTTTTCAGATCGTTCTGATTAATTCTTATCTTTTGCACCTGTTGTCAGTAATTAATAGGCTGCCTATACACAGACCACAATTTTTGGAGCAGTTTAAGGTTTCAGCCTGTTGATATTAACAAATGCTACTTTGAAAAAAATCCATTTGGAGATGGTAAAGCTATTTAAATAAAGATTATTGGATTTTAGAGATATAATTACTTCACTGAAAGAAGGCTTTTTATTGAGCTCTCTATTGGGAAGGGGTATCAGTGCTATAACTCCTGCAGCCTGATAATACAGATACTTGCTTAGAAAAAGAAGTTCCATTGTGTGGCTTCATCCCAAGTAAATAAGAATATAAAAAACTTTAAGAGCACACTTTTTCCTAAGCATGTTAAGAAAAACTATTAAGTAGGAGAATCCTGATTAAAATCCTGTACTGTGGGATTATTTTTTATATAGCCATTTTAACACATTCTCTCTCTCTCTCTCTCTCTCTCTCACACACACACACACACACACACACATCCTGTTTCCAAACTTTGCAACTAAAGTGTAAAATCGCATTCTTCCTTGCGATTTTAAAATTTGCATCTACTTTCTTCAATTGATGCCTGTATGATCCCCACACAATAAATAGATTGACAAGTAGCGTTTCCTTAGATTTATTTTCTTTTATGTTGTATGATTTGCCATTGCCGAACTGGACTGTGTGCTAACTGTGTTTGTAATTCTCTCTCTCTCTCTCTCTCTCTCTCTCTCTCTCTCTCTCTGTGTGTGTGTGTGTGTGTGTGTGTGTGTGTGTGTGTAGCATTTTCCTGTTCAGTGAGATCATAAATTCAGTCATGAGCCTGCGCTGTAGCCCTTTTGCTGGCCATGCTCATTTTAAATGATGATGCTCTACCAGCAAATCACGGTGGGAAAGCGTTTCTGCTTATTATGTATAGAGGAGTGATTTTTGTTCTTTGTTTTCTTTGGGAGTTTCTTCTCTGCCTTTGGAAGCATGCCATGGTTATGACTAATAAAATCTTTACTATTTGGCAAATGGAATGTAAGTGACAGGAGTGATTGGTTGAGGAATGAAAACCCTGCTGCAGATTCTACATCAAAGCCGTGGAACCTTTGAAATGTTACCTGTAGATGGAACATTTTGATTTTAAGTTGTCAGCAGCATAGAATTCAAATTTCTCTTTCACCCAGCAAAATATTTTGTCAACAGCACTTTTAAAAAAAATTATGTCAAGAATGTGATATTTCCAATCAGGTTAGTATTATGGCACTATATTAATGGACTGTAACATTTTCTAGATAAATAAGATGTTTAAAATAATGACTAACATTTATACTCAGAAAGACTGGCTATTGTTTTACTTTAACGTGACTTTCCCTCCCACTCTTTTAGGCAATGTATATAGTTGTCTGTGATTTCTTGTTCTTTCAATGTTTTCACTGTGACATTCAAAAAGTATACTATTTTCCTTGCACTTGAATATAGGCATTGCTTCTGTTTTTGAAAGTGAAATTCAATACCCAGGGTTAGCTCAAAGACAGAAGTATTTCCCATTTTCACTGAATTAATTTTGCCTGTGTTTTCAGTTACGAAATTCATAAATGAATTCTTTAAAAAACAAGTTTATTATTTTGGTTTTTACTATAGAAATATGTAGTTTTCTTTTTAAATTATTTTTACTTTGTTTTGCAAATTAATCAATATAATTTGCATTCTTAATATGAAACATCGTGTTTTATAAAATTAGTTAATTTAGTTTTCAGGCAAGGATGTATCTTCATATAAAATCTGTCTTTGAAACATAAAGAATGATCCTGCTGTGATTTTAGAATCCAGAGTTGTGCAAATGACTATATATTGAGAGATGAATCAGAACTTAACTTCCAAGAAGTAAATGCTTTGAATGAGCAAAATAATTAGTTTTTCAGAATTTCATTCCATATGTAAATACTCATTTGCAGTATATGATTTTTATTGAGTGGCCTTTTCTCAAAAATAAGTAACATCCATTTCATTATTTTTCTATAAGTACCTCTAAAGGAATAATACAGCCGCAATAATTAGTGTTGTTCTTAAAAAAGGAAAAAATGACAGTGAATATTTTATGCAAATATTTTATACAGAGTAAGCTTATGCATGACCATTCAAAAGTCATTCCCAAGGACTGCAGTGGAATTTAAATCCTTAAGCTTGTATGGGAAACCTGCCTAAAATGCAATACAGATTCTAATTTAAAACAAACATTTTTTTGTTAATTTTCATTCATGCAATAATTCTGCTGATTTTGATTGTTTTCCATGTAACTAAGATAAAATTTGTTTTGTTCTATTTTGTTAAAAAAACCTCAAATGAATAGGCTTTTTTTTGGGGGGGGAATGGGGAGATTATCTATGAAACACTAATCATTTCCATAGTAGTGATTTATAACTTTATCAGGTCATTACTAAAGTGATTAAAATAGTTGTCCTTACCATACCTCTTTGGTCATAACAATGACTGGATAATTTTATCAATTGCTAATGAAAAAAATGAAGATTCTGAGAATCTAATTTTTTTATTATGCACAGTAAAAATGTCAAAAGCCATAAATGGTAATTTAGAAATAATTTGCAAATAACTTTGCTTTCTTTTCTCCTCCCTGCTGCTCCCCCAAACTTTTCAATTAAACTTTAGTTGAGTAACAATTAAAAACAATTGTTGTACAATATATTCTTATTTAGTCATTGTTAAGATTAAAACTACATCCTCATTAAAGGAAACTGAAAACTGCAAAACTGAGGGTTAGAAAAAAGAAAGAAGCTAAAATGACAAGTAGTAGAATTGTTAGGAAAGAAGAAAGCAAAGAGTAAACTCTGCTCAAATACTATCTGACTTCAGGGAGTGCATTGGAGAATGCAGGAATTAGAAACTATAGTGGATGTGATCCAAGGAAATGTCTAATGGAGAGGCTTTGAATATATGGAACTTCCAAAAGTGGACCACCATATTTATGTGACAAAACTTTTTTAAAATGAATTTTCA
Source organism: Pseudonaja textilis (assembly GCF_049901715.1). Lineage (NCBI taxonomy): Eukaryota > Metazoa > Chordata > Lepidosauria > Squamata > Elapidae > Pseudonaja > Pseudonaja textilis. The sequence goes on from NC_141992.1 coordinate 72,210,119, forward strand.
AAAATCTGTTCTTTATGTTCTTTTCTTATTTCTTTTATAATACATGTCTTCTTTTCAGGAAGGATCCCAAGGAATAGCAAGTGCTTCTCTGAAATATTTCTTATCCCTTCATTCCTTCTTTCTTTTAGTTTTATCAAAATGACACGAAATAACATGCACATATGTACCTTAATAATGGGCTGTGTCACATTTTCTTTTCAGAAAATGTCCTTTCTTTTTATACCTTTTTTTACACACAGGTGTACTCAGTAGAATCATAGTAACCACACGTATATATGCTGATATGGTATAACTAAATATTATTGAATGAATGAATGCTGCTGCTTCGCCTTCTCATTTTGCTCTTTACATTTAAAAAAACCTTACATAATGTTCCTCCATTCATGTTCACTAAATAAAATCCAATTAAATGTGGTATCTAATTAGTATTAGAGATCTATTTTTTTAAAGTTTATAAAGATATAAATAACTTAGATCTAGGAAATAAAATTTCATATTGAATATCACTTATGCATTCCCTGATTTCCTGATGCTGTATTCTTTTCAGTATTTGTTTATTCACAGTAGCAGTAGTCTGTAGTTTTCTACGGGAACACATTCTCCAATAAACTTAATGACTATTGGGCTCCTATTGCTAATAACTATGCTTCTCATGTCAATACATTTTGATAAGAATTAGTAACGTGGTTCGTATATCTATATGCCAATAACCACTCCAAAAATAATTTTGTTTATGGATCCTTACTAGTAAGTTTCTGCAGGAAGGAGAGTGTGAAATTATTTTTTTTTCTAAAACCATAACAGAATAACTGCAGTATCTAGCTATCTGAGAGAAGCTGGTAATCTCCTTTCAGACAGAGTGTAATTGTGTCTTTCATTTCTGCAGGAAGGACTTGACAGCAACATCTGAGTCAAGGTTGCACTTTCTCCAGTTTGATGCTCTGTTGATATAGGGAATTTAGGGTTCTCACACTTTCCAGACAGCATGGGCAGTTTGTATAACTTCTTTAAAAAAAAGAAGGAAGAAAAATCTTGAAAGTTCCAGGTTGGATAGCTGTTGTCTTAGTTTGTCAGACTAGACTGGGGAACTGTAGCCCTAACCCTTAGGAATGGCTACAAATGATAGCAAAACTTTGATGGCTATCAAAACTGATTGCTGGGTTCAAAGTTGTCACTAAGTTAAATCTGATTGGCTGCCTATATAGTTTCATCCTTTTGAACCACTTGGACCAGTCACTCACTCCCAGTCCCACATACTCTCAAAATGGTGATTGTGGGAAAGAATAAAGGAACAATGTGTATACTTATCTGAGCTCCTGAATGAATGCAGAATCTGAATCTAAAATTCAATAACAATTAAAACTATAATGATATCTCATAGCATAATGAATGCATAATGCATATCCACTGTGTTTTTATTTATTTATTTGATTTATATGGCCACCCATCTTACTGAAATCACACTAGGAAGCTGCTAATATAGAAAACACAATAGAAAAACTACAATATTTAACATTTATAATGACAAACAAGGCAGAATCCAATCTACAATAAAATATTATCTCATAGAGTCCAATTAATCTCTTGACTTATCCCCATGCCTTAGAGCCCACCCAAGTCTTTAAAGCTGGTTGGGAGGTTGGGACCAGTCTAATCTTCAGAAGAATGGTGTTCCAAAGGACAAGTGCTACAAGAGAGAAGGTCAATTTCTTTGGTTCTGCAAAGGGGCATCTTTTCAGTGGGGGCACTCTGACATGCTTTTCCACCAGACCAAAGAGCTCCAGCATTCAGCGTTCGTAAAAAATAATTCCATTAATTGTCATAGTCACTCTTTTAGTAAGATGGGTGGTTTCTAAATTTTACATATAAATTAATTAATTAAAAAGATAAATCATGCTTCTCAAATAAATTAAAATAACAAATATTTGGGTTGCGTATGATTTTACTTTAATTTCCATACAGTAGCAATTTTCTTTCATTTTAATTGCTGAAAATTTAATTAGATTCTTAATTAGAAAAGAATGGTGCAAACAAATAAGAAAGACTTAATAATTGTTAGTTATTTAATGTACCTCTGTTTGAAAAATAGATCACATAATATTTACGCAAGTACCAGATCTAAAATTATTGATAGTTTATTGCACTAAAGTAATTAAGGAAGACATGGTTCAATGCTGGATGTAATAAGATTCATATATAAATTTATGAATTTATATATATTCAAAAGTGAACATTTACTGTTTTATTCACACAGCTGAAAATATCTGTTTAAAATTAATTTTGAAATTGAGATAAAATATCATTTTCCATTGAGATAAAATAACATTTACCATTTACCAGAATTTGCGAAAACTCAAATTCTGCTGCAATAATACTTACAAATGTTATATTATGAACTTTGATAAGTGCATATACTGGATTATAGAAATTACGTTATATGTAATGTATAATGTAATAAAGACTTATATAATATAATATTTATTATATAATATATAATAATGTTTTCTGGAAGCCACTAGAGTCAAGACAATCTGATCTCTGGGTAACACTACAATGGTAAATGTTTAAGAAGCAGTTCTGCTTGGTTCCGTTGCTGCTGCCATGCATGCCATGTTAGCCGCTGAACAACAGATTGGTAGACCAGGACTGACGATTCGGCTCAATTCTGAACCAGCTCGTGAAATTTCCGAAATTTTAACAATTGCTTCTTGCAAGTTTCAGCATCTCACTGGCTAGCATATTCTGATGGCAGGTGCTGAAACTGAAAAGGCCCACTTTCTGGGTTCTTGAAAATGATATTCTGGAATGTTCCCATGTCATCCAAGGTTTGGTAAAAACAAAACCATTAAGCTGATGGCTTAGTTTGCGTGAAGAGTGGTGTAACACTACTCCGACTTGTCTGTCTAAATGAAACAGTAAAGCAAAAGTCAGAAAAGAGAAAACTTTATAATAGTGATAGATCTGCCAGCTAATTCATATATAACTAAACTACAGTTTAACTTTCTGTCTCAGATCGCTAGATACATTTTTTTTTTTTTTGGAAAACTGCTTTAAACCCTGCAGACAAGGTAAGGTAGTATTTAAAAAAACTAACTTCTGAGAAAAGGCAAGAAACAATGTGTGACTGATACAGATGACCTTTTAAAAGGAGAATTTGCACACTGCTTCCCAGAGGAAAAAAGAATGTTGCATATGTATTTTGAAATAGTAGCATGACAATTTTCATTACAGGTATGAACTTTGAAAGTTTTAGTTGTCACCTATTATGTGGTAACATTTTAGAAATTTGGAGGGCTTACAAGCCTGGGTACGTGTATGTCCTGTTCAGGGGTGGGATTCAACCTGTGTTACTACCGGTTCGGTGATTACGCTGCGTGTGTATGTAATAAACCTTAAGCTGTGCCGCCCAGACAGCTGATGAGCGCTGTGCGCGGGTGCACAACATTTCAAAAGCCACTTTTTTACTGCTTTTTCAAGCTCAGCTGTGCTGCGCAAAGCAGCTGAAGTTGAAAAAGCAGGAAATAAAGGACAGGGAAGAACCTGGGCGGGCGGCCGTTCAAACAGCAGCAAACACAGAACTGGTTCGGTGTCTACTGCTCTTCAGAGCTACCGGTTCTATAGAGCCAGGCAGAACTGGTAGCATCCCACCCCTGGTCCTATTGTACAACATTACTTTTGAAGAAAGCTGAAATTTTGAGGCACTTAGATGATGGAAAGCATAGTGAAATTGTACTTATCAACTTCCATTTCAGGTTTTAACCTTCCCCAAAACATTCTGTTCTCCAAGGATTGCTCTTATGGCCCGCTTGATATATTAATGTAGTATATTTTGAAGAACTAGAGTAAACTAAAGTCCTGGCTGTGAGCTTTAATTTGTTACCTGACGAAACTCTCTCTGTGTTTTCTTTATCCAATTTGTATTCCCCTCCATCTATCCAAATCACTCATCATACAGTACTGATAATCTTTGCTTAGCAACCACTTGTTCAGCAACTGTTCAAAGTTCTGATGATGGTGAACAAGGAAACTTGTGAGCGGTCTTCAGATGAGGACTGGTCATAAGTCTCTTTGTTCAGCACCATTGTAACTTTAAGCAGTTAGGACCAGTCCTCACAATTTAGCCATTTCCACAATTCCAATAGCTGCAGTGTCCCTTGGTCACTTGGTCTCCATTTGCAACCTTCATAGCTGGCTTCCAACAAGCAAGATGGATACAGAAAGAAGCAGTAAATTGCTAGTAGAGGTCACATTGACGTTACACTTAACCACAAGATATGTTCGGCAACTAAATTACCTAGCAATGGACTTTCAATTACAGTAATTAACTAAGGACTATACTATCTATATATCCATGCCCGAGCTCCACCTTTAATATCCTGGCCCCAATATTTGGGGTACAAGTTGGATCTAAACAGCTTTTTAAAAGACCAGTATAGAGTTAGAACTATTCAAGTCTTCGTAGGCTATTCGACATCCTGGTAGACAAGGCATGCTCTTCAGTCTCCACCAAGTGATACTTTCACCCAGGGTACCCAGAAAATACTCACTTTAACCGATCTGTTGGGGTGGGCAGAAATCATCCAGGAAAGGTATTCCGACAAGTAACCTGGTATCATGCCCTGTAAGGCTTTAAAGGTGACAGAAGCCAACTGGGAACCAGTGTTGAAGTTACATAGCCATACATGGTGCAGGTTTTATGTTTATCATTATATGTTTGATACTGACAGGACATGAGGACGACTCGGCCTTTTCTCCTTCTAAGGTAGGTAAAATGGGGATCTAAATTGTTGGGGGAAATATGCTGATATTGTATACTGCCCAGAGAGAGTGCTGTAAAGTACTATGGGGCGTTATATAAATTTAAAAGCTATTGCTATTGCTATTTATACTTTGGTATTTTTTATCATACATTAAAGAGTAATGCTGGTTACTGTTGGAGTATTACGAAGTGATGGTTGTGGATTTTAAAAATATTGAGTAAATGGTTTTAAAAAAATGACTTTAGGTCAAAAAGTATGAACTACTGACCAATTCCGCTTTTTAAAAATAGATCAGAAAAGCCTTTTTTGAGACAAAGTATATTGACACATGCAAGAGTTGTGCAAAGAGGCGTAATAAGAGCTGACATATGAAAATGTAAGGTCTATTTTTGTATCTTATTACAGCTCAGATTTATTGAACAGAAGATCTTTAAAAGCTTTTTTTCTCCTAATGTCTCTTGCATCCTATAAAAACAGTACTCTCAGCCAAGTATAAGCTTGTTTTTTTTTAACTACAGTTTTTGAACTGCAGTATGAGTGTCTGCAACTAATCTTTCTTCTACAACTAATATCCTGCTAATGTCCTGCTAGACTATAGAACTATATCTCTTATACCATAGAATTTTTTTAAAAATAAACGGATGATCCAGAGGTAAATAAGATAAATGGAAGTTTTTTATTAAAAATCCCTAGTTCAGGAATATATCTAGGTAATGTAGAGTATTGAGGATACTGATTCATGAAGGAAGAGCACCCAAGGTAAAATTCATTTATTTATTTAATCAAATTTCACCCATGTTCCTTCAGTTCCAGAATAATACAACATTACTAATGATAGGATGGAAGTGTTCCTCCTTGCTAAGTTTCCACGTTGTTAGTTGCAAAGTCGTGTCTGACCCATCACGACCCCATGGACAATGTTCCTCCAGGCCTTCCTGTCCTCTACCATCTTCTGGAGTCCATTTAAACTCACGCCTACTGCTTCAGTGACTCCATCCATCCACCTCATTCTCTGTCATCCCATTCTTCTATTGCCCTCAATCTTTCCCAGCATTAGACTCTTCCTAATAATAAGTTTCCGCTACCTTCTCCATATTAACAATGTGGAAACTCTCTTGAACATTGTTCTTGTTGGTGTGCCTCATTATCCTGCAATGTGATATTTTAAAAAAAAAGTTTAGGTCAAATTTTGATCAGTTTAGCCTGTTGAGTTATCAAATATAATGGGCAAACTGTAGTGAGTTTTAATTGTACTTTCCAATTCCAATATCCAATTTTAATTCAAAACAAGCTGTTTAGAGGTTATGAGTCTAAATACCCACCTATCTGAATTAGCATCATCATTGTCATAGAACTGTGAAAGTTGCAGTCTAAAATATGTAAATGATACCAACCTTTACTTGATACTAGAGAAAAGCTCAAGCTCTCTTCCTTGTTAATACTTTAATGATTGAAACATATTAAAATGAATTATCTTTTGCTATCCTATCCCATATTGCTTTGTTTGATTTCACATATTAGCTATAAATGAATAGATTATGAGAGTCTTGCTGGAATGATCACTATAATGTAATTGTAATTACATTGTTTATGGGAAAAAAAATGGGTGGTCAATCAATACTTTAAAAATGTTTTAATAGCAAGCTTTGGCTTTGATTGACAGTTTCTTGTAGAAGGGAAACCACAGTTTTTATTAATTTATTTCAGTACGTTATTACTCAGATACTGAAGATCTGCTTAGTAAACATGAATAGAGTTTTCTTTGACATAGTTTACTGAAAACATTGTAATGCTTTGTTCGTTTGATACTTATGTGTGGAATAGCAATAGCAATAATACTTGTACTTATATATTGCTTCATAGTACTTTACAGCACTCTCTAACAAGTTTACAGTCAGCAGATTGCCCCCAACAATCTGAGTCCCCATTTTACCAACCTCGAAAGGATGGAAGGCTGAGTCAACCTTTAGCTAGTCAGGATGAAACTCCTGCCTATGGGTAGAGTTAGTCTGCAATAATGCATTCTAACAACTGCACCACGGAATAAATCACTGTGATCAAGTCCAGTGATATAATTTGATTTTTGCATTCTTTTTCTTTTTTGAAAGAGATTTTGTCACCTAAAATTAATGTCAAATTGACAATAGCAGTGTTTAACTGCCAACTCCAAATAGTAAGAATTGAATTACATTGGGTATGAATTCAGATCTGGATTTTTAACATTTTAAATTTTTGTGGAAGTTGCTTTCTCATCGCTAAATAAGGCTGTTGTAGACTTCATTATGCAAAGTTGAATAATAGTTTGATTTAAGGCATTAAGAAACTCTTATCCATACACATTCTTGCAGTGGGGATCCAGGATTCTAATTAAATGAAATGCCAGTACAGGTCTTTTGTGTTCTGTTTGAAGAGTGTTGTGTGCAAATTCTAACCATCTAAATTATACTCAATAGCACAAACTACATCAGTTGGTAACCCTGATTATTAAATAAGTTCAATAATTTTGAATGTCCTGACAGCATGGTGCAAAGTGGGTAGTTTGTATTTATAATCTCCTGTATTAAGGCTGGTTGAATGTAAAAAAGGTTAACCGATGTAACTATGGTTGCTTATATTTCAATTATTATTAATAATTAGAAGTAACTGCCGCCCTTCTAAATTACACTTAATTTTATTAGAATTTTCCTCTTCCATAAGCAGGAGGTTTATCTGTAGCTCATCCCACAGAATTTTCTCTGCCTTTATTTTTTTTTATCTATGGTTGATCTTGCTGATGGTGGCTGTTCCCCAAAAGCTAAGCAGAGTAAAGTTGGAAATATTAAGCATTCCCTTGATGGCATTTCAGCCTCACATGATGCACTTAAGGGGGCTGTTTGGTGTGTTCATGGTAGACGGAGTTCTTGAAATGAAAAACACTAGAACTGCACCAGCCAAAATGGTGCAGTTGGATTAAAACCAACCAACCAACCAAATCTAAATATGAACACATTCACCTGATCCTTAAATTGGTGTTAAAATGGCTTTGACAACTTTTATATTTTGACCCTGGTTTCAATTCCTGCAAGACTATGCAACTCTTGTTTTTTTTTTTTATTTGTTTCTTACTGAAAGCAACCCTACACTATTATATATAAAAATTCGTAGGGCCAGGTTACTTGATATCTGATAGTATCTGCTCACCCTTTCAAACTTGCAGGGCTGGCATGCTCTGGGTTCCTTAGATTTTATAATTTCCATCTATTCATATCTCAAAAGTTGCATCTACCAGCGCATGATCAGGATGGCCTCCACTCTGGTGCTGTTTAGAAGAGACACAGACATCAGGACCTTCACCCAGGACTTTTGTGAGGACAAGTGAGACCCCTTGCTTCATTCATCTGAACTCTTGTGCTTACCATCTTTTATTGGTTTCATTGTAGTTTCTTTTTTAAAAAAATTGTGAGCCATACAGAACCAGGAAAGTGACAGCACTGAAGGGCTCATTTGGAAGAAGTAAGGCCCTCAAGTATCAGTGTGTCCCCCTAGCCGTTCCCAGCTGGTCTACTGACTGGCTATCTGTAACAGTCATATATAAAATAATATATGATTCGGGATAGCATGGTACATTACATAGAAAAATGATACCAAGTGCTTGTGTGTTCTCTCTCTTTTGAACTTGAGGGTAATGGAATGATAATTTTGTCATTTCAGAACCTTAGAAAGGCAAACCACGTATTGAAACGAGGTTTTTTTTAGCATCCTCATTTTTCAGTCCTATTTTACTACAGGATTTGATAGTTTGTGGTATTCCAGTGTTCTGAATGAAAACAGCAGGGATTAGGTTATTTTGGCAAGACCGAGCAAAAACATTTGGGCAGCATGCGCTAATAGTATTTTGGGGTTTGTTGTAGAACTTAACTATTCCAGATCTCTGAGGACTTTCCAACTTTGTCTAGAAGCTTTACTCCTTAGAGCCCTGATGTGGAATATATTGATTTAATTCTTTTCATATAGGCACAAACACAAAAATCGAAACACATATCCTTTGGCAATATTTAAAAAGAAAATCCTCTCATAGCCTAGTACTGTAGAAATTAATCTTCCTGATGTTGGTGGGAAAGTACCAAAATAGCTTCCCTATTTTTATTATCATCATAAATTGATATAACCAAATTTTGTCTTTGTTCCAATTATCTTAACAAGAAGATTGTATCTGATATTGATATTGGCAGGTTGCTTAGAAAACCAGTCCAATTTATTAATAAGTTTTTAAAGCATTAATAAGCATTTTAAAGAGAAGATGTCACTTAAATGTTAATGCAACATATATTTCTACAGCCGAAAAAAGTCAATTGAAAACACATTGGTGATTACAAGTCTGACTGGAAATGCTTAGCATTTGGCTGTATAATTTACTTTTTCAATGTTTGGAACATTGCCATACTGGAAAAATAATAGTTCTGCCTAGCATATATTTTCATTCTGGAGTCGCTGTATGGTAATACTTCAGTAATACTTTCCATTGTTGTCATAAGGTAAAATCACCACTAAAGTGATTAAAACTATGATTTGTACTAAACTGGTGTCTTTTCCCCCTCAGAGTTGCAGTTCAGTAAAAACTGCTTTTTATACTTACTGCTATATAAAATGCTTATTAATGGTAGCAGATGTTGCACTTTAATCCCTTAAAAATGATTGTTTGGTACCAGCAGGAAATTTATTAAGCTTGAGTTGTGTGAAATTGTGTGTGCATAAGCTGCTATTTAGATTGTAAAAATGCTGTTGAAGATTGTTGAAAAGTTCTGCCTGTAATTGGCAGAAAGGTATTAGCTGCTCCCAAAGACGTCTGTTTCGAATGCTGCTCTTGTGCCCCTGCTGCTTTATCATTTATCTTCTTGTATTAATGTCACTGAATTATTAATTTATACATTGGGTTGGATGGGGTGAAGGCACCATTTAAACGTGTGGCAAATGTATCCTTATCGCAGGAGACATGAAAGGAGTCATTTTGTGTTATCTATAAAATGGAAAGGACATTTTAAAATTTCATTTACAGTAATCCACTTTGCTTCCAGTAAAACACCTAGATTAGCGTTACCATAATATAATGTTCTTATTAAAAAATTTGTAATCTTCTTTGCTTCTTTCACATATGCACACATTTTCCCTTCATTTGCACATTAAAAAACACACCAATGTTCCTTTACTATCTGATGGCTAGTAGGCAAATGGAGTGTGCTGTTAATTGCAGTTCAAAAATGTAATTCGTATTAGTGGCATGTTGAAGCAAGTCAGGACAAAAATTATGAGTGTAATTATTAAACCAAGCATTTGGAATAGGCAAAATGAATTTTGTATTCTGTGAAATATTTATCTCTGAAATACAAAGTGGCCAAATAACTGTCTTATCAAATTCTAAAAGATTTTATGAATATGAAAAATCACAGCATGAACAAAATAAACTTAAAAAAAAAAAAGAAGAGAGAAAGAGACCAACTAAAATCTATAACTGCTTAAATAAGGATACTCCAGCAAATCAGTCTTGAATTTTAGTTGTGTTATTAAAATTTATGATAAAAAAACTTTGGAGTTAAGAATTTCAAAGTTGGTCAGAATTTATGGAATGCTAGAATCCATGAAAAGAAGACAAGCAAGAAATACATATTTGCAGCATTTATTTTATGCTCAGTATTTATTTATTTGTTTGATTGATTGATTTATATTGCCGCCTATTCACCCATAGAGACTCGAGGCGGCTTACACAATGTAAAATCATATTTAAAACAAAAAATAAAAATAAAAAAAATAAAGAACTAACAAAAAGAATCAAATAAATTAGTAAAGTACAACAGAACAAAATTTGGGAAAACAAAAAACAAAACAAAACAAAAATCAACTCCTACCCCCCAGGTCTTCAGTGCCTTTCGGAATGGTATTAATGAGGGGGCCATTGTAATCTCTGTGGGAATGATGTTCCAGAGAGACGGAGCCACCACAGAGAAGGCCCTTCTCCTAGGTCCCATCAGGTGTATGTCCCTGCGTGGGACCCGCAGCATTCCCTGCCTCCTCGCTCTAATGAGTTGGGTAGATGCCACTGGCAAGCGACGTTCCCTCAGATAACCCGGACCCAAGCTATGAAGGGCTTTAAAGGTGACAACCAGCACCTTGAATTGTACCCGGAAGCAAATTGGCAACCAGTGCAGCTCCTGCAGGAGAGGTGATACATGTGCACACTGGGGTCTGCATAAAACCATGCGGGCTGCTGCATTTTGCATCAACTGGAGCTTCTGGATGCTCTTCAAGAGCAGCCCCATGTAGAGCACATTGCAATAATCAAGATGGGAAGTGACCAGGGCATGAGTGACTGTACAGTATCTGTAACCTTACCCTAAAGCAGTGTATAGTAAAACACATTTGAATTTTAAAAATGCAATTTAGAAGGTGCCCATCAACTCTAAATTGAATTTTAAAAAGTGTGAAAAGTTACATAACCTTTCACATTTTTAAGATGCCTTTAGAATAATGCCATTTCTGCATGCAAAATGAGTTTAAGAGAACTTTTTTATCTTTTTTTAAACAATAACAGTCCTAAGTTTGATAGCAATAGCACTTAGATTTATATATCACTTCATAGTGCTTTACAGCTACTCACTAAGTAGTTTACAGAGTCAGCATATTGCTCCCCAAACACTGGGTCCTCATTTTACCAACTTCAGAAGAATGGAAGGCTGAGTTAACCTTGAGCTGATCAGAATCAAACTGCTGGCAGTTGGCAGAATTAGCCTGCAATACTGCATTCTAACCACTGCGCCACCACAGCTCCTCTTGATCATCTTGGGTATCTTCATTCAGCTTATTTAAAGAAGAGCTATGCTTGACTTTAGTTATATATGAGATATGGGGGGAGCTTCTTTGAAATCTACACAAAGTTTTGGAAGTTGTGGGTTGTTTAATGCAGCCTTGCATATTTCACACCCAAGTAAAATTCATATAGAAAAACACTATTTCCTGCCATCTCCTAAAGGCAAGAAGGTTCTGAAAGAAATTCCAGCACTGTTTCCTTTGAAGACCTCTTACCTCCATTGGCTGGGCAGTGCTGGTACTGTTGTTCCCCTCCACACCTTGTGGCAATACTATGTATTGTGGGCTGGAGTTAAGATTCAGTCTGCATCAAGCATGTTGCCACTTCTTAATGTTGGATGGGGGGTAGGTTTCTCTGTGCAGCTTGCTATCCCACTATTTGTGAAATATTTTAATGGTCTAGAAAGGGAATGAGAACAAACTGGAAAGCCAGTGAGAGCGATTCCTCCCCTCCATTATTTAAAAAAACCGTAATTATTATAAAGCTTCCTACATGTGCAACTCTCCTGCTGTGTAAAGTGGTATGTCTGGAAAATCACTTTATGTCAATGACTGGCAATAGGCGCTGCTTTTTCTGCTGATGATATGCATAGTGGGCTTAGGTGAAAAGCTAGCTGATAGTGTTATATACGTTCCTTTCATAAATTAGACTCACCCTTATGGATTTTCTGGCTTTGTTTTCATGATAATTTAAAGATCTCAAGAAATTGTTCTTTTTTTAAAACCCTAAGTAATATATGTCAGCCAATTTTTTTTTCTCTTATTAGAGATTAAAATAGCATCACAGTCTACAACTGGGATACTAGAAAGAGATAGAAAGAGCTGTGTAGCTTTCACGTTTGTCTGCAGAGAGGCGTTCCACTACCTTGAGATAATTAAATGGTCTGTAAAGCATTTGGGGAATAAGGCTTCACGGAAAGCACTCTAATAGTTTATTTTATTTTTTGTTGTTGGTTTTTAATGGGACTAATCTTTGTTCCACTGGGACTTTGGGGCTATCGGAATGAGAGTAAGGAGTTGAGGAATTCTCTTTACAGATGTACTAATGGTGCTTTTAAAAGACAAAGAGAGGATATAGAAGAGAGGAGGGGGATTCAGAACTAGACAAGATAGCATTTAACGATCGTATGTTTACAGTCTAATTAAATATATTTAGCATCAGCAGTGTCACAAAAGCTGACTTTTCCTTAAATGTAAATTTTCCATAACATGTCAAGCAGGTAATGATTTTAGGACTGTGCTTATGAACATATTCAGGCCGTAGGAAGAGTTCAACCCCCCCCCCCCTTTACAGTTTTTTTAAAGAAAAAATCATTTGTTTTATCTTCAATTACCTCATTGTTGCCAAGAAATCTCTGCTGGTGGTATTGATGACCTAATATATGACAGACCTTAGGTCATTATTATTTCATTTAGTGGTTGTATGTATAGACCAAGAGGGAATCTGAATATTGATCCTCTGAATGGCTAATAACAATGATTTATTAGCTAGGAATTCAGCAAAGTGAGCCAAATAGAGTAGCAAGATTACATCTTATAAGTTACGATTGATTTTGTTTCATATTTTGCTGCGCAGTGATTAGACTATGCTATCACAAATATTAGTTTGGAACTTGTGTTATTTCGTGAAGAATCAGAATGTAGAATTAATTAGCAGTAAATGCAGATAACATGTCCATCAGCACAGCTTTGAGATTTGCCATTGAGAAGGGTTAGCCTAAGTTGTTTTTCCTTATTCTACTTAGTCTGTTATGATTTTAAGTTGTTTTCTGTCCAATTTTGCTCATTTTGATGTGAATACTGATTTCTTGTTTTTAAACATAATGTGAAACTGATTTCCTAATACAGTGTAAATCATTACAGCCTGTCTGCATATTTAGCAGAAAAAAATATGGCTGAGTATTTTTGAATCTTATTATTGCAAACTAACAGAATAATTGCATAAAATATTAACTTATCAGTTACATTCTGTGTTTTTCTTCTTCCTGATTAGTCTTTCCCCAGTCTAGTTTATGTATAGAAAAGTTGTGCATGGAGGTTATATATTCTCAGTTTTAAAGCATAATACAGTAGGTGTCTGTAGAGTTTAATGAGAACACATTTTTAAGTGAATAGGCTGGGCTCCTCCATTTATTCCATTGACCTAGATGATGACTTAATGTATGAGCAGGTAAACCTGAGTTAGACAATGCAGGTTTCACAGTGTTTCCACATTGGCTCTGAAGGTTTCCCAATGGAGTCAGACAACTGCTACCACAATCACTTTTTCTTCTCTTCCTTCAGGATTTAAAAATGATAATTTTCTCTTCCTTCAGGATTTAAAAATGATAACATTATACATTCACCACAGTGTTTTAGTTACTGACAAAGGGCATAGAAGGGCATCATCACTGGGGCAGAACAGAACCCCCCCCCCACTTGAATAGTGTGTATATATGGTCCTTTTGGAAGTTAAACAGTTTATATATAATTACGCTGGAAACGGAAAGATAAAGTACGGTAGCTCACTTATATTAAACTATTAAAAAACTGCTTTTGTGCATAATATATTTCCAGTTTCATCATATTATTCCATCTAATGTAAGGTATTTAATTGCCAGTTTTCTTTCATTTATTATTAAAAATTTACTTTAAATTAGTGTTTCTTGCATAGTCCACATATCTTCACACAGTTATATTGTACTTTTCCATGAATCTTCACACAGTTATATTGTACTTTTCCATGAATGGCCTCAAGCCCATGTAAACTACAGTTGCAACTTGCAGTACCTTGAATATAAAGCTTTGTTTAACTCAAATATTAAATAGGGTTAAATAAACAGGATGGTATACGTAACCCACAAATGTATTTGTTGTCAAATCTTCATGCTTATTTTGCCTGGTGGGGGTTGGACTTTGGGCAGCTAACATTTGAATTGGGATTATCAGATATGAATGATATGCGTGTTCTTACTTTATCTTCTTAATTCACTCATTCCTCCTATTTCCATTTTTCTTATACTGAGAAGAAAAAGGTCATAAAATAAATTTATTTATTAAATTTAAATGCCGTCCATCTCATTGTTAAGTGGCATAATATATCATCCAGAACTGTTGGCATGTCTTATCATAGTCTCATTATCTTTGCTTGCTAATTCTTCTGATAAATTATCTGTTTTATGTTGAGGAAAGCACACTCACTTAGCACCACTGATGGGTGGATCTTAATTAGATTATAATCTTACATTCTCTTGAATGTTTATCTTCCACCAATTCAATATTGACTCTTTAATGAATGCAGAGATAGATTTTTATCAGGACAAACTGTCCCCACCTGGTAGTTCAGATCTTTCAGTGGTCTCCTGTCACAAATGTAAATGAACCCATTGATCTTATTGGTGGCTATCCTCTTATTTTCTTTCCCCGCATTACAGACTTCTCTAGAGAGCTAGATATTTGCATAATGTGTTGGAATTATGATAATTTGAGCCTGGTCATGTGCCTTGAAGAACTCTTGATTGATATCTTCTTACCTAGGCTAAGGAATTAATAACATAGGAATTAATGCTATTGAATAAATGGCTGCATTTATTCTTAACAGTAAGCCAGGTTTTCATTATGGGTTGTTGAACAAGCCATAACAGCCTGACCTGTATGTAATAGGAGTGGGGAAATTATGATCCAGGTAATGATCTCTCTTTTTGCAGCCTGCAGAATATTTTCTGACCATACTTCCAAAATTCACTTTCCCAATACAGGTAGTTCTCGACCTACAACAGTTCATTTAGTGATTGAAATTACAACAGCAATGAAAAGGTGACTTATGACCAGATTTCACACAACAGTTGAAATATCCCTCATGTGAACAACATTCAGACAGTTGGCAACCAACTCATATTTATGACAGTTGCAGTGTCCCAGGGCCGTGTGATCTCCTTTTACAAGCTTCTGACTAACAGAATCAATGGGGAAGCCAAATTCAGTTAATAACCATGTTGCTAACTTAACAACTGCAGTGATTCACCTAAAAACTGTGACAAGAAAGTTCATAAAATAAAGCAAAATCGTGTAACAACTGTCTCACTTAGCAATAGAAATTTTGGGCTCAATGGTGGTTGTAAGTCGAGGATTGCCTGTATTCAAAAACTAAATATTTATTGTCTTTAATTTTGTTGTATGTTGCTCAGAATCACTTGCTCATAAAATGGGTGGTTCTTAGGTAGGTAGGTAGGTAGATAGATGGGTGGGTTGGCAGACAGATAGACAAACAAATACATAGAAAAAAAGAACTTAAAAACCAGGGAAACCAGTTTGATATAATGGTTAAAGTGTTTGCATAGAAACCAGGAGACTATGAGTTCTAGTTCCACCTTATGATGATGAAACCTGGCTGACTGACTTTAGGCCAGTCTTTTCATCTCAACCCAAATATCTCACAGGTCTTGAAAAAATAGGAGTGAAAATTATGTGTATACACTGCCTTGAGTTACTTATAAAATAGTCCACTTGCATCTTCTAAAAAGGTTGTCATCTATATTTGAGTGGTGAATTTTAACCAATTTTGTAATGCCTGAACAGGATCTAGGGAATATCTGCAATGATGCAAAGGAGAGGGAAAATTCACCACCATTGGTTCTAATTTTGTGTTTGTAATTTCACAGCCAGTTTTCAGACACATCTCCCTTTCAACCACCTTCACCACTAAACCTTATTTTTCTTTTTTTTAAAAAAAAACAAATTTTATTGATTTTACAAACAAACAAACAAAACAAAACATCATTAAACATTAAAAACATAAAACCTCTTTCCATTGTAACTCTTTACAAGGCAGGTAACACATTGCTTTATATCACATACTTATAATTTATCCCATTTCCATATAAACACGTAAATTCCCTTTACCAAATTCCACATTATTTTTCTTACAGGTAGGGGTATGCAAAATATTGTGAACCTGAATTTGAAACTGCTGTATCCTAGCCATTCTGAAATTCTTCCAGGTGTGAAATAAGAGTTTCTTCAATTTCAGAATATCTACTTCAAATTTAAAACAGCTGCTTCAGGCTTGAAACAGTTCTGGAAGAGTCAAAAAGGCCCATTCTGAACTTGAGGCAACTGTTTAATTTCAAAACCTTTTTTATGGCCACACTCTCATGTAAAGGTAGAACTTGTACAGTTTTAACAGCATGAAACTTAATTAAAATCAGAGCATGGGAATGTGCTGTTGGTTGTTTTAAGTCACTTTTTCCTCCCAACTTTGTATATTAGGTTGCACTCAAAATGACCCTACAATATACGTCTTATATTTAGGTTTATAGAATTGAAGCTAATTGGTATCAACTTTATGTAAGGAGTGCAGTGCGATTCCATGGTGAAACTGAATCCCTACTAATACTATGTATTGCTTAGAGGTACTCTTTGATAAGTAACTAGGGATGCCGTTAAATTGTCTGCTATTGTTTCTCCTTTAAAAAAAAGGAACATATCCTATATTGGGATATTATTGGTTAAGCTGATTGCATACTATCTTTTTGTTTTCTTCTCTTCTCATAAAATTTAGCATATGAGACCTATTTATTTTGCAGTTTTTGCACAGACCTAGGAGTGTTTAATGAACAGAATGGTAAACATCTACAGATTGTGCCTCTGGTGTCCAAACTATCAGCATATTTAACATGCTCAGCATGAGGCTAAGATATTACAGCTGATAATAGTGGTAATTGACTTTCTTATGCATTCTGTTTCCTCTCTCCTTCTCCAATCCAGAGAGTAATCATGAGGGCAAACTGAATAGCTGGTTAGCACACAGGACATCCCAAACATATTTTTTTCGAAAAGTAATATGAGATGAAATGAATTGGAGCAAAAGTATAATGAATATTGGTAACATTTATGATATTGATAATACAGAAAGCATAGAGGAAAGAAAGAGAATATTGGGAATAGAGTATTATTATTGCCTCATTAGCTCAAGCAGACTTTGCTTTCCTAAATTGTTAATCTAAGACACCATTATTTTATGTGAACAGGGACAGATCAGTGAGTTGGAAGATATTCTGTGCAGAAATGAACAAAATCTCTTAGGAAAAGAAAACAACCTTTGACATGGTGTTTGACAGTGGCAGCCATCTCTCCCCCCCACCCCATTTCTGTTCTCCTGCCTTCACTTCTTTTTCTGGAAGTAACTGGTATAGATCCCAATGCCTATGTGGTCAGAGAAGATAACGTTATAATGCTTGAAACACTGAAAGCATTATTGTTTTGTTTCTCAGGCAGTAAATTCCTCTTTGTGAATAAACTGGGTTGTAATGATTAACACGGGATCTGCGATCCCAGCACTCTTACAGAATATAATCAGCCCACTGCTTTGTGGAAAGACTGTAGCTGGCTCACCTCAACCTTGAGACAGAGGTTCTCAGAATACGTATCATGATTCTCCAGAGAAGGGGTGTCAAATTTGTGTCATCATGTGATGTGAATTTTTTCCCGTTCACTAAACTGGGGGTGGGAGTGGCCAGCATGTGATGCATCCGGCCCACAGGCTGCAAAATTTGACATCCCTGCTCTAGAGAATTTCAGTTAACTTGAGGGAGTTTACACTAGCAGCTTTCTGAACACCAGCAGCTTTCACTAAGCTTCTGGCATTGGACCAGACTGTGTGAGAGATCTAGCCACTACTTCACTGCCTTTTGCCCTCCTAGCAACAGTTTGTGAAATATTCCCAACCAACTCCAAAGTTCTCCTAATGCCAGTTCAGCCATGATTAAGGTATTCTTGCCTAGATTCATATTTTCTCTTTATAAAATATAGCTTTTCCTGATTTCTTCTGCAGTTCATGCTCAATTTTGATACTGAATCTGTTAGCCTGCTGCAAGTAGTCAATAGCCTAAGCCTTCCATCTTGAGATCATTCTCATTCCCCAAAGAGAAGTATATAATATTTGGGCAAAGACCACTGAATAAAGACCTGGTTCTAAAAGTGATTTTTGATAACTATGCAGCTTTGTGTATGAAAGATTAGCTCATATTTGGACAAAGGATTAGCTATCACTCTTAATTTTATAAGTTTTGAGGGACTTGGGGGATACAATAAAGAGAAAATGTTTATTTCAAGACTAATAGATGCACTTATTCTTCAAATGACTACTTGAAGAAGGAGATGGCTTCGTCTTTGAATGTAAATAAAGATGATATGAAGAAAAAGAAAAAGATGAATTGTTGTTAATTCCCTGTTCTTCTG
Source organism: Pseudonaja textilis (assembly GCF_049901715.1). Lineage (NCBI taxonomy): Eukaryota > Metazoa > Chordata > Lepidosauria > Squamata > Elapidae > Pseudonaja > Pseudonaja textilis. Next base: position 72,228,937 of record NC_141992.1, read on the forward strand.
TAGACTTTTAGGAATCAGACAGTATGATGCAATGGCTACCAGAGCCATTGGACAGTATCTAGAATAGCAGTATCTTAGACAGAACAATATCTAAGGAAGCATTTTGGCCCAGTAATTCTATTTGAGATCCAATCCATAGATTGGAGTTAAAATACTGAAATTTCATGAAAAGTTTAACAGATAGATATAACCATTATTATATCTAAGATTAAGTGTAAATTTAATTTCAAGCAGATTTTTGTTTGTCCCTAAAAATCCTTTCCTTCCTTCCTTCCTTCCTTCCTCCCTCCCTCCCTCCATTCCTTCCATGCATCCTTTGATCCATCTTACATGATATTCTCTGTTTGTTTGTTTGCTTTAAAAGGGCTTAGGATATATCCTCTAATTTTCCAAAGTAAAATGCATCTGATGGAGATCAGGCTGTTTCCCAGAGGGAAGGATTTAAGTTACAAGTGAAGTTTTCCAGGCAGCTTTGGTTGCATTGAAATCTAATCTGCTTTTTGGCTCTAAAGGCTGTCTCCCTTCCTCACTGTCAGGCCCAGCTATATATGAGCTTTTTCTCTTTTTAAAGTCTGAAGGGAAATGGGCTATTTGCAAAGAATGACCACTTACTATGATCTACATTTTCTGTTTGCACAGAAGTAACCTGATACAGCTTTTCCTGCTGGTGTTTGCCTGTTTTGGGTTTTGTTGATGCAAGATTTTAATGATTGTGTCTCCTTATCTGTGCAATTACATGGTCTGAAAGACTAGGCTGTCAGCAACATCCTTGGTCCCAAGTATTCTCTGGCTCCAGGATTTATACCTGCTAATGTTTGTGGGGGATAGGGGAGGGTAGAATCTGACTAGAGGATAGATAAAGCATGCTGCTTTTCTAGAGCCATGTAATAAAAATATTGGTAATTTGCAATAAAAAGGAAGCTATTTTCTTCTTTGAGATGCATTAGCCAATTATTTGAAAAAATAAGCCATCAAATTTCTTCATTTCTATTTGAAGGATTTTTTTTTTAAAATGTATCATAGTATAGATTTAGGTGTTAAAAAAAGTCTTAAAAATTGTTGAATTAATATTATCCTGAAATCATTGCATTTAAATAGCAGTGGTTAGATATGGATTCATTGGAGATAATGCTTGGAAGAAAGGTTCAATAAATCCCTAATAGCTGGATTTCAGGTTTGTCATGATATCTAAGAGACAAAAATCAAGATACATTTTATTATGCCCATCTCTCATTCCAAATATTCATTCCACACAGATGTATCTCTTTGCATTATCCTCTAAACAGTAGTTGATACTGTAATATCTATATTGTACTTGACATTACTTCCTGTTATTTTATATATTCCAACAATTCAGATGGACCAAACTTCACCATAAATCTAACCATATTGTCACTTTAAAATAATAATAACAGCACAATCTGGAAAACTGGATTTTTTCCCTTCCAGGAAAATAGTCTTTAGTTTCCAGTGTTTTAAATGTTTGCTTTCTTTCCTTGTTTCTTCAAACATGTTACAGTAATGAAATGACATGCAAGAATTTTTTTAAAAAAAATCATTTAGGCTCTTCAATGTCCAACCCTTTGATGCATTTTTCATCTTTGGAAGATCTATGTAGAAGAGCACTTTGTTTTGAATCCCAAAAGCTAAAAATCATAAACAAAGAAATCTCAGCATTTTTTTTAAACTTGTGACTCCTTCAGTAATAATCAAATGTTAGCTTTATTTCCTTTGCAATTATTAATTTATCTCAGCCGGGAACAATTGTTATTCTAATGAGCGTTTTGGTTCACTTTTTATTGTCTATCAAGTTTGCGAAGTCTGCTATTACTACTCAGGATTTTGTTAAATAAAATATCCTAAACATCTGTTATTCTTCCTTTGCCTGTCCATTTATATGTGTGCTGTGTGTATAAATACAAGGCAGTCCATCCTTCTTTGCTTAATAGCTTGACTGTTTTTTTCTAATCGGTACTAGTTTTTGCAAAGAAGAAATAAAAATAAAAAGACAAACCATCCTTTCAGTGATACATGTAACTTGTTTCTTTGCGGATGCTGTAGATTTTTCACCAGAGAATGCTCTTTTTGCTGTGAGTGTAAGACTTCAAGATGTAACGTAATTATTCCTTTGTGTCAGCTTCAGGAAACTCCTGCAGCAGCTGATGTGCCACCTCTAGATTAACTAGCAATAGATCTTTTTTCTCTTTTCTTTTTTATTATACCTCTAGGTATCTGCCGAGAACTTTGTCAGTCACACTTTTGAAAGTAGCAAGAGAATAGTTGTCCATTTTTTTTTTGGGGGGGAGAAGAAACGATATTTTCCTTTTTTTTTTAGAACCTTTGTTTTTGTACCCATCATTATTTTTTCATATTTCACTAGTATATTAAAGTAGGAAAAACTGAATTTAAGTTTGAAGTTAGCCTGGTACCACTTCTGAAATTGAATAGGCCACATGAATAATTTCTGAATGATTGTTAGCATCCTGTCTTCTAAGTCAATCCCAAATATTGACCTACTCAAGAGTTTTGCTTCTCAGAGAGCTGAATAGGATGGCTTATAGCATGCAGGTAATCCTTGATTTAGAAACACATTTGGGAGTGGAATGTCTGTCATAAAAAGGTGTGGTCACAAAGCGAGTCATGTGTCCGGACCTGATTTAAGGACCATTTTTACCATGGACCTAAGTGAATAACCCACAGTCATTAAGCAAATGACATGGTGATTAAACAAATCCAGCTTTCCCAGTTGTGTTCCTTTCTCAGAAGACTGACAGGAAAATCACAAATCACAATCATGTAACAGCAAGCAGTTGCAGCTGTTGTAAATGTGAAATGGTTTCCAAGTGCCCAAATTGCAATCACGTGACAATGGGAGTTGTGTGATGGTTGGTCATAAAGTCACATTTATAACTTTACAATAAGTTACATTTACATCATAACTTTGAATGGTCATAAGTTGAGTATACTAATTATAGTATAGTGTAGTATTGATGACTACCTGTTACTATACTAATTATAAAAATCAAGGAAAAAGTATATAGGGAGTTAAAAAAACAACAGTAAGGATTTGGGAAACTAGACTCCAGTTTTTCCCTGTTTTCACTTTCATTCCAGATATCTTCCAAATTGCAGGATATATACGTTACATGTAATTAACCCATTTTCTTCCTTTTATTAATGTGGAGTAGCAATGCAAACCATTTCATTAAATAACAAGAGAGTTTATTGGTTGTCTCAAAGCATCTATTACAGTGTAATTATAGGCAAGCATGCATTTCTCAAAATATTCAGGATGCAGAGGTGAATGAATTCCTTCATTCAAGGACCAGAAACAGATATTGATTTAAATGACATATAATTGCCCATCTTGCAAGAGTGACTCTGGTTTCAAGCATGTTCCAAAATAAGGAGCATTGAAATAATTTCTGAGCATTATCTTTAGGATCAGACAGAACATCTGTTGTGACTGATTTTTCTAATCCTATTAGGCACAAATGTAGCATAGGCTGAAATTGGCTATTTTGAAAGCCAAGCAACAGTAGGCTGGATTTGGCACGATTCATATTTTCCCAGATATTTGAAAAAGAGCAAGTTTGGAACTTACATTGTTGGGTTGACTCTTCTATTCTTTGGTAAAGTAGTGAGTCAAACAAAGGTGACCAGGGCAGATTTAACTGTTCACAGCTTTGTAGTTATTTGTTTGCATTTGCAAAAATAACTTTTGCTGCCTTAGCTGTAGGCAGCTTTTTCAAAGAGAGATGAACATTCATGGAAGTGCACAATGCCTGGTCTCCTGCTGTGTTGTAGAATGCAGTTTGCTTCTTAGTATAGAGAAGATCCACAGATATACATCAGTTTCTAGTTCTGGATGGAGATGAGTAATAGTTTTGGATAGAAATACACAAGAGTAGTGGAGAAGTAGATGCAGCAGGCTCTTGTCATATTAATGCAGGTGGCTTTGGTGATGAGGGAAGGCGGCCCAATAATTGGTGTCTAATAACAGATTTAATGAAATAATTAATGCAGAGCTGCATGAAAGCCCTGTCGAAGTTCAGTTTGCATACCCTTGGTCTGTAATTACGGATTGGGAATGGTGTACTCTGCACAGCCTCAAAAGCGTACTTTTAAGTGTTGTTGTTATTCCATAATATCCAGGCACGTCTGGCAGAAATTATTTCCCTTGGGATAAAAGCTGCAACCCCATTTCCCTTATTAGTAAAGAATGTTTATGAAGACAAACATCTTTGCACTAAGAAGTAGCGTCTTCACTAAATATAGATGTTGAATTTAACCCAGGGAGGGGAATCCTGCTATCTCAAAAAAAATCTTACACCTTTTCGGTTCTTTGCTTCTGCTTTAAACAGGTATTGAAGCTGCATGTTACCCAAAGGATGAAAATTGATCCTAAAAATGTGAATGCAAAAGAGTGCTTGAAGTGTTGTCTTCCTGCTCTGTTTCTTGAAGCAACTGTCCTACTTTCTTTTTTACAAGGTTGTAAGATGTCTTTTGGCCTTGCAGGGTTTTAGCTTGAAAGTGCCTTGAAATCCTGGAATTCTTGCAAGAATGTGCTACCATCCTTCACACACACTATGTGCTTCTTTTCTCATGGTTTCCAAATTGAAGTCTCCCTTCAGTTAGTAACTGAAAGCAGATAATTTTGTGTCTTCCATCACTGGTCAGATTTCTCCTCAGGCATAGAATCTGATCTCTACTGTTTCATTTAATGGTGAACATGAGTTGATAATTTTCATTTTCATTTCTTTCCCCAGTTATGAAGATGAATGATGTAGACCACCCTCTTGAATGACGCTGGGCATTTTATAACTGGGATCGTTAAGGAATAAAAAAGAAAACCGTTTTAAAAGGGGTCAATAATGGTGGCTTCTGATTGCAGAATGAAAAGGTTTTGGCTGCTTCTGATAGTAAGCTTCCTGCAGTGTTCAGAAGGTAAGATATGTTAATGTGTAATTTGTAAGAATAAAATATAATTCAGATTTATGATTCATCCTTGTCTGAGGGAGCAATGTAATTCATTTTGGAAATGATGCTTTATATTTCTGTTGCATGAGTCCAACGAAGGAATGCTATTCAGTCACATATTTTGGAATACATTGATGCATTTTGGAACTTTTACTTTATTTTTGTCATGCTATGTTACTGTAATTTTTGACATATTTTAGGATTATTCTTTCACAGGATTTTCTACTATTTTGGTAGAAGTTGCTCTCTCTCTTTTTTTTTTCTCTCTCTCTCTCTCATGTCCCTCATATCTATCTCATCTATCTATCTATCTATCTAGCTTTCTAGCTATTTCAAATTATCTAAGAAGATAGCATATCCTTGATCCACTGTAAAAAAAAAATGCAATGGCAAATGTCTGTATGCTCATAAAGAGATGCAGACACATAATCACAGCTATAAATATATAGGTTTTTAGGTCTTACTGGTAGATGTGTAGTAAATTGAAAATAAGCATAATTCATTTCAAAATCAGGTCACTGAAATTGAAAATGAGCTACTGTCAGGCTATATCTTGTTCCTATTTAAAATTATTTTTCTACTTGTTTATGCAATATCTAATATTTAAATTAGAGAAAAGAATAAGCTATTTTTCCTCTTTTGCAATATTTTTCATAGGGGTACTTAGAGGACAAACTGTGTCATGACACAAACCTTGTGGCTGACATACTAGTATCCAACATCAGGACATAAATCCAAAAGGCTAGAGTTTGAGTCATGACAGTACTAAGCACAACTTGTCATTTTTGCATCATTGTGATTTCCACTAGATGCTTGTATCTGTTCAGTTTCCCCAGCTTCACAGGCTTAAGATATTTCAGTGCAATTTTTGCATACTATAAGCACAGTAGTGTTATAGTATTATAACATAACTTAACAGTATAAAACATCATTTATCCATCTAAGTTCTCCTGAAATGATTGGGGGTTGCATGTTTCTGTCATTAACCAATTTGAATGCCATAAAAATAGGAACATGTATAGTACCTTACTGAAAAAGCTGGAAATCAGATGCAATTTACAGAACCACTTAACAGATGATAATTCACAAACTGGTTATTGATGCAATTTTATTTCAGGTCTTCTCAGAAGTAAATCTCATGGAATTCTGTAAAATTTTATCCTAGCATGATCAAAGCTGCAATTTTGCTGCCTTATTTTTTTAAAACTAATTTCTTTCAAAATGATTTTTTGCTAAAAATGACAAGATTAAAAAATGGAGTGATGTATCACCAGAAATTAAGTGCAGCGAGTAAGTGTTGGACTTGACTAAGATTCCAAAATTTGATTTCCTTCTCTGTCAGGTAATTCATCTTGAGTTTGTTATCCTTCCTTTTTTCACAGTCTTATCAGGATAAAATACAGTAGCCCTGTCAAGTCAGAGAAAAGACAAGATAATCAAATGTGTGTTTTTAACTACCTAAATTTATTGTAGTGAGTTTGGATATGCATAGAATTGCAGCTAAATTATAGCAAGCTATGCTTAAATGTATGCATATATCATATTCAGTTTTTCTCTGTTTACATGAAGAACGGTAAGAATATAGAACTCCTTATCCAGGTATGAAGATGCCCCATTTAGTTTTGACTGAGGACATATTTTTACAGAGTAGCTTCGGTCTTGTAGCTGGTATGCTGCTAGTTTAGACTGAAGCCACTAAGCTATTTCAGAATTAGTATACTCTGTGGAAAAAACTTTTTTTTCCTGTGTACATACCTGGATTTTATGGAGAAAGAATCCTTGGTAGTTGATAAACTCCTTAACTCTAGCTTTCCCCTTGTTGTCCTATTGTAGGGCTTTTTGCCATGATGGTCATTTATGTTTTGGCTGCTGGAATGTATAGAGCTTAAAAAGAGAGAACCAGGAGCTGTTTCACTTGTTTGTATGTGGTTTAGTTCAGGGAATATTGACTTTGTTGGAAGATGAAATGCAGCGGTTTCATGAAGTCAATATTCCTTTCAATAATAGGAAAATAAAATGACCAATTTGTTCACCAACTCTTCTGTCGCATCCCAGTTTGCAAGTAACAAGCAATAGTTGTGGCAGAATTAGAGAACTATAAGTGCTTTGTATGTTGAATTCTTCTGAAACAGAGAAAGAACTTTGTTTTGCCTGGGTAATTTCAGCCTATTCTCACTGATGATTGATCTTGTATTATACAAAGCACTCAAACAATGAGGAGATGATGAATTTTACCAGACTGGAATGGGGAGGGCATTTCTGTATGCAGACAACAGCACTGACCAGCCTTGTTGCTGAGATTGGTAAGGCTATAAAAACTTGTTTTCCTCCCGTCTTGAGAATATGGTAAAAAGCTATTGGTATGATTGTGGGAATGAGACCCAGGTTTTGTAGATTTTATTACAGTTTTCAAGGTCCCTTCCAAGTCTCAGGAGATACCCCATTAGAGATTTGGAAAGTCAATATATTCACAGTTTTATATACCAAACACTGCCATTTTATTTTCTGTAAGCATCTTTATTACCCATTATTGTACTTGGACTCATGATAATTAGTTGTGGTCAGAGAGAGGCAGATTTGTCAGCATCTTGTATTTTTGATTCTATAGAAGGTGAAATCCAAGGTGTTGTAAAGCATTGATATAATTTAGACCATAGTTGGATAAAAACACATCTTGATTTACTTTGAACAAATTTGGAGATTAGTATGGCTTGATTGAATCCAAGCAACAATTAAAAAAAACACTTTGTGTGTTCCTGTAACTATCATTAGAAATTAAAAAAAAAATTATTTAAATTGTGTTTGAAACCATTAGATGAACTCAGTTGTGGTCTGCAACTGGTTTAACAACTGGTTCGGTGAGCCTAAGGCACTTGCGCACCAGTCTTTTTTTTCCTCCTTCAATTCTTATGAAAATGACATGTAGAATAGAGATGGCTCAGTTATGATACTTGAAAATGTTCAAGTGTTTAGGTCTAGTACTATTTATAGGAGGGAAAAAAGAACCTTCTGTCTGGGGAAAATACAGATTACTTTTCTTCTCCCTCCATCTAATTTTGTATTCAATATGGTACTTCAATTAAATATATGCTAAGAACATAAAATGTGAAATAATATATTCCCATTCACTTCTTCCTGAAGCCTGCTGAATGACAAACAGAACTGTTTACTCCATGAATATCCTGCAAAAAGCTTTTACATATCTATTTAGCTTAATGTTGGGTCTGTTCTAAGATACGGCTCATGGGCTTGAATTGGAAAAAAAAGTATACTAGGAACTCTAATTTAGATTTCACGGAATGAAGATCAGCAATCTCTCTCAGGGGATATTGCCCTTCAAAAGCCTGGTTTGCCTGACCAACTTTTAAGACTATTTCCCCCCTCCCCTATTGGGTTGATAAAGTATTGAAGGCCAAATCTTCAAAACACACTTCTCACATGTGGTCTGTTAAAAAACCATTGTGATTTTTTAGAGATAATTATCTACATATGTTCCTGGTGGTCTTTGCATACCAGTATTTGAATTAAACTTTATTTTTCCGGGAACATTCAGGTTACAAATGAGAAGATATGTACTGCCTTTTTGTTAAAAAAAAAAGTCTTCATTTCTTACATGAAAGAAAATTAGGGAGGAAATTGGGAAGAATAGACCGAAGGGAGCCACACTAATTAAAAATTATTAGAATAAATCAAAAGTTGTGGTTTTCTATTCTGGAATGGAATACTGATGTGGAGGTAGTTTCAAGCCAAAACAGATGAATTAATCTTATTTTATTGGAAATTCTTGCAAGATAACTGCCTTTTGGTTTAATAGATATATAATAGGGCTTAGAGGTGGATGTTTTTATAGCTGGCAAAAGTCTGGGAAATAAACCTTAACAGAGCTTTAGGCTTGAGTATCATCCAATTGCCCAGAATATGAAATCTTGAATAATAGAAATTTTGAAAAGAAATGGCAAAAGTGTTCCTATACCAACTTAGAGCAAGCCTACTTGGACAGTTGCTTGACTTGCTAGCTATTTTTGTGTGCATCCATTTTATTAATGGAGGCCAACACTACACAATTTTAGTGGCTGAGAATATTTTGCATTCTTATAAATTCTTAAATACTGCATTCTTCTTTTCTTTTTTAATACAGTAATAGGGAAAAGGTGGATTAGGAAGTTTCATCTATTAATAGGGAGATGTATCTTGCAGTCTGGAGAATTTTAAGTACAGTGCTGGGTAGGGAAGATGTATAACACTTTCTAGGAATTTGCATATGTAGTATTGGTAATATTCATATACCAACAACATTCATTTATGCTTGACTATAAGAGAGTGTGGCTTTTTAAGCATACTGTATATTTGTTGGCTGAGATGAAACTATCGTGATAATTTGTAATAAAGAGTGACAATATGTGCATTCTACACAAAAGCTACGTTCTCAGCAAAGGCACGGAAGGAGGCTTGTTTTGTGAGGTACTCCATCAAAGAAGACATTTCCCAAGTACTTTTACTTTTCAAATAAAACAAGCTGGACACTAGGCACAGCGGCAACAACAAGAAAACACAATAATTTTACTGATAAACATTGGTGGAAATTTGTTACAGATGAGCTGTTTAATAGGACACTGCAGTTAATTGTAATTATTTATTGATATCTGAAGATAAATCAAGGCTTTTCTAAACCAGATTAACTGAAAAGAGAAGGCTTCAGTGCTTTCAGGTTTAGAAATTCTCCTGTTGATTTTTAAAAGCATAATAATAGGTTTTTATATTGGAAAATTGTAGCCTTTGTAATCAATTACATAAAATAGGAAGCACCTAAATTGAAAACATAAAGGAATGAACTATACTGTTTTACTTAGCTTTCAGAAATGTTTCATCTTGAATGCTAAGCTATGGGAGCTCTGCCACATATGTATCTTTCAAAACAGCTTTGTGGAGCAAATCAGCTTAACAATTTGTGCATCTGATATGAAACCTGACTTGTCCATAAGTTCTGTATTTCTTTCTTTTAGGAAAGGAATTAAGTCCTTTTTCTTTAGCCAGAAGATAATTTCTATAAATTTAATTACTATGATTTCATGTATTTTATTAGATTTTTTATCAGTGATATATTTTATTGTTAAGTCTTCTTTGAGTTTAAATGAATATTAATCATTTAATTGGAAGAATTAATAAAGTTTTGTTTGAGTAAGGAATTGGAACTAAGTTCCTCCATTCAACAATTTCTATATTATGTTTTAAACATTTTTGTATCCAGATTTCCTGACAAAATTATCAAAGCATTAACTAAGATTACTGCTTTGAACATCTCTTATATAAAATATTTGTTGTGCATGCTAAAAATAAGTGATTTGGGAAAGAATAGTTCCATTATTAGTCCCAAACATGAGACTGAAGTGTTGATATCTTGTGTAGACAGGGTACATGGTTCAGAAATGATTTGAAAAACATGATTTGGAATATGCAAAAGTACAAGCACAATGGTTCCTTAAATTGGCATAGATTTTTTTCAGGTTTAAATCAGAATATAAAAAAAGAAAGTTGTTTTAATTGGACCCTTTAAAAACGTGGTTACTTTAATAAATTGTATTTATAAATGTGGTTTTAATGAATGGACTACTTAAAGCAGCAATGTATTTTTCTAGGTTCATGCAAAAACCTGAAAATAAGGTAACTGTATTATTATTGTGGTACTCCATGTTTTGAATCACTTTTCCTGAATATTTTTTGATATATGGACATTATTCTATTAGCCAAATTTGGATCCAATTTTAAATCATACGATTTGGAGTAGAATGTCATATCAAATTGGAAATCTGTTTTTAAACAAAGCTTAAATATGTTGTATATAATCCAACTTAAAAGAATGGTATGTGTAAAAGAAAGGGAATACTTTTATATACTTCTGTAATATAATGACTTTAAATCCTTCCAGATAACATAATAAAACATTCTCCAGAAAAAGAAATAGGCAAACTTAACATTTCTTTAGTAGTCTGCTAGGAGCACAGCTTGTATTGTGTGTTGTATGCTGAAATGTTATGCTTCAGATCAAATTCTTGAAAGGAATAAAAAAATTCATCTCATCAAAGTCACTTTCTCTCTCTTATCTGCTGTTCTCCACCATTTTATATAGCATTAGTTTATCCCCGGCATAATCTTATCGAGTTCTGCAGATTTATGGGTGGCCAGGTGTTGCTGACCTTTGGAATGCTGTAAAAAGATCTCAATAGCTATTCTTATGTTCAGCATCTGATGTCATTTTTAAACCCCTTAGATAGAAAAAGGCATACTTTAGATCCTGTAATTCTTATAAGCAAATCAAAAGTGATCCAGAAACTCTAAAAGCCAAACAAAAACCCTGTGGATTTAAATAAAATAAACCATCTCAAGTTCTGTCCAAGCTCTGAAATTTTTATTCTGCTAAAGCTTTTTGTAATTTCTTTATCCACAAACTTTTCTTTGACTAGAGGGTGTAGTATTGATGGCTTAGTTGAAGTGCCTCCTTTATCAGTACTCCTAGGTAAGTGTTTCTAAAGACCCTCTTAGTGATCCTAAAAAGTAAAATTATTTGCAGCCTGTTTTAAAATAATATAATATTAAAATCATATTAAACAATAGTAGAAGTAGTAGTAGTAGCAAAAACATGTCAGTTTTATTATGTTATGTAGTAAATATAACACATATAAAGAAAAACTGCTTTTGGGTCAGGGGAGGAAATTTTAAGAAACATTGTCCTGGATCATTTGTTTTTGACTAAATCCAAATCACATCTTGAATACAGTGTCATATAAAAATACATTCAGGCCTTTATGTGAACATCATCCACAGTTAACAGTGAGATGAGTGCATTTTATCAATTAATCTTGAGCATTTACACTCAGAGATTAATAAATAAATTGGAACTCAATTGTAGTCTAAGAAGATGGGGAAATAATATTTGCCCTTAAATATAGATACCACACGAGGCTGTCTGTGCAACAATCTCCATATCTGAATTTTGTGTTTGATTCAATTCTTTCTCATGTATAAATTGCTTGCCTTGATATTCTGCTTTCTCTTTCCAAATCAAATTTTGGGCTAAAACTTCATAATTGCCAGTTAGTGTGTTGTCATCTGGAAGATATTATATTGGTTAAATCCATTCAGCTACTCATGAATGGAAACTGATATTTCCCCTGTAACATATCTAAATACCTATGTGTATACGTGTGTATATGTGTGCACATACACGCACACACATTCCCTGCGTTCTTCGATGGAATAAAGAATTGCTTTTATATTTATATCATAAATAGAAATGGAATAGCACACAAACTTGTAAGCACAAAAACACACACTCACGATACACGCATGAACACACATTTTTTTCTGCCTGAATTGTCAAATGAGAATCTTACTGAAACAAAATGTTTGTAAAATGAATTTCAGTCATATAGTCCAAGTTCATAAGTTCATAATCCAAGTTCAGTATCAATTCTGTTTAAGAAAATGGGGTTTTGTGGTCATTTAGAATTGATTACGCATTTCAGTGGGTTTGAGATAAATCTGCTCTTTGTAAACAGTAATGTACTGTATGTTTTTTGTCCTTTTTCATTAGTTAATTTATAACAGATGAAATTGGCATGCAGCATGGAAAGCAATAAGGAACAAACTGATGGTTTGTGATGTGTTTTTGCCTATTCAAGTTGATGGGAGTTTTGAAAACTTGTTTGCATATTTCTGCTTTTTATTAAGATGATTCACAGTAAATAATTACATAAAAAGTACATAAGAATTGTCTTAAGTTTGATACCATGCTTCAGAAAGGCCAGTTAGGATAGATTTAATGAGCTGTAAAACCTGCTGTAAAATGTATTATAAGTAAACTAATAACCTGCAAATTCCACTTCGAATAATTTCCTTGAGGGACATATCATTTAGGATGTATTATTAAAGAGAGAATGTACGAATGCAATTAAAAAGAAAAGGCTAAAGTTAGATTGTATGCACTGTGCTCTGAAATTAGGATGCCTTGAAGGATTGTCATTGTAGGTGATCTAGTTAAAAATCTGGTCTTTTGGTATATACCTACATCTCAAACTGTTCTAAATTACAGTGCATATTTCAAGGAGTCCCAAGCCTGTTACTTTTAACTAATATGTGGCAATGTGGCATTGCAGAATATTTTAGATTTTTTTTAAAAAATATAAACTTGCCAAGGTATCACCATATCTTGCGAGATGTCAGTGTTATTAAATGACAAGCTCAGCTTTCCCCCCAGAAACTATAGCTAGATATGTATGTCTGAAATTTGATAAGATTAATAAACAATGCAATATATTAATACTTTTATATGAAATCTTGCAAGATGTTGAGAATAACTACATAAAAATATTGTGATATTTGGCACAGGGAGATTTCAGACTTCCTATTACCATTTGTATTATATAATCTTCTCTGAAGAATATTCAATATTTTGGTAAAAAAGGGTCAATTCAAGATTTCTCCCAAAGCAAAGAATATTTCATATTGTCACATAATTTAAATTAGTTCTTTACTGATTTTTTTTTTTCTTATGTGTCATGGAACCATAGTGTTTCATGAAAATAGTTTGAAAAACTCAGTTTTAAATGTGAGCATATATGAATTTGGAAATCCTGTAACATTTTTTCCCTGGCAGTGATAGGAGAACCTTTTCTTCATTATGAATTTACAGATATGTAATAAACCTGCAATAGTATATTACTATTGGTTAGTTTTGGGTTCATCACAAAACACATAATACAAGAATAGGTTGACACTGATTTTAGTGAATCCAGTAAAGAAGTAGCAAATGTAGTCTATTGACCATTCTTCCATCAACAATGGCAGGAATGAAATCAGGATAAGAAACCCTACCTTTTTGGTTCTAATCAGCATGCAAGGATTTAGATAACGGTTTATGGAACAACTTGTACAATTGCTTATATCCTGTTTCGGGCATAAGTTCTAGAATTACTCATACAATAGCTTGCAAATCCCTTTGAGGAATTACTGATATTGTATATATTAATGGATCAAATGGGATTTTTGTCAATGTTGAGGCCTCGTACTGATAGAATGATATATCCTGTTTTTTAAATGTTACACTTAATCTTACCCTACTTTTAAATAAATTCACTATACTAGCTAGACCAAGGGAAGTCCAAGTGAAGAACAAATCCATCTGTCAGTATTGATTAAATTATAAAATTTCAAAATTAATCATCATAACACAAAACCAAAGAAGAAATGAGGGGGAAAGTTGCAGAATGTGTTACAAATGGAAAAAGTCCAAAAACTTTTGACTGCAGGTAAACCTTAACTTGCAACCATTTGTTTAGTGATATTTCAAGGTTATAATGGCACTGAAAAATGTGGCTTACAACCAGTCTTCACACTTACATGCAGCATCCCCATCAAATCATCATGATCAAAATTTGGATTCTTGTCAACCAGCCAGCATATGCAACAGTTGCAGAATCCAGAAGCCATGTGATAGCCATTTGTGAACTTCCTAGCCAGTTTCTGGCAAGCTAGTCAATGATAGAAAAAAGCAGATTCACTTAATAACCACATGATTCACTTAACTAAAGTGATTTGCTTAACAACTGAGGCAAAAAGGTCATAAAATGGAGCATGATTCACAAACCATCTTGCTCAACAATAGAAATTCTTGTCACAATTGTGGTTGTAATTTGTGGTTGTAACTTCTATATTGAACAAATATAATCTACTTGCCCTTTTTCCAAAGCAAATAAACAACCCTCCTCTAATTCAAATACTAATGGACTCCACATCAGCAGGCATTTTCTTATGTTTCTTAATAGAAGTCAGGAACCAAATGTAATTATTAGCTTTGGTTTAGGATAACTTGGTGTTAATAAACTTTTGAAACAGATCATTGTGTTTTTATTTTATTTTTATTTTTTTGTTGGATGCATTCAGGTGTTATAAAGTGTCAATTTTATTTACCTCAGAGCAGCTGTACTTCGTTTTCTGTGTAGAATTACAAATTGGCTTATTTGAAAAGCTGACATTAACTGGTGAGCTTTTATGAAAATGGACTTCATTTGAGTAAGGCCCAAAAATGAAAGAGTAAATCCTTAAGATGCCAAGCAACAAGCAAGGTCCATTTTGAAAACATTTGGATATGTTAAGCAACGGTAATACCCCGTAACCATTTAAATGACAGCAGCTGACTGTTTGAATTAAATTTCTATTTGGCTTAATTTGGGTTCCTAATTATTCTTAACTTACGTGAGTAGATTTCAATTATAGTATACTATGGGGATTTGTAGCTAAGGCAACTGAAGGAATCATTTTACCTAAAGTACTTTTGTTAACAGATTAAGGCAGGTTAAAATAGAAGGATAGAAAATTGAAACTGCTTTCTAAGACAGACAACATTTTTTTCAAATGATACCAAGGGAAATAGGAAAAAAGGAAGTTTTTTCCTGCCCAACCTCTACTCTAATGATTCAAAGAATTGTGTGTGTGTGTGTGTGTGTGTGTGTGTGTAAAGCCTATCTTGAAATAGGCTCAAGATCCTAGTAGTTCTCAATTGACTTCAACACTGGGCCCTATCTAACAAAGTGAAATTCAATGTAAAGAAGAGCAAAGTCTCACTCATTCATAGCATTAGCAAAGGAAAGCTGGAAATAAGCTGGATGCTAGATACAGGTTTATTTTAGTTTCTAGTCAGTATTGGGAGCTATCATCTACCAGCACTGTTTAAATGCATATGCCATACCTATGGCCCAGCCCCACCCACATAGCCAGCATCTGGCATCTCCAGTTAGTCCATCCTGCTTCTGACTGCCTCACATCTACCTGGAGACCGCTGGTCAGCTGTTAGGAGGGAGTATGCAATCATCAGGTCTTGTCATATGGGCTCGGCAGCCAGGGTGACACCACCCAGCCGAGCAGTTAGTCATGGATCTGATCCATGCTGTCCCTGTCAACACAGCTGTTGCTGCCTTCCCTGTTCCCCCTAATCACTTTTAGACAATCACTTTTACATGAGCCAGCAATTTGCTACAACTGCCAAAAAAGCCAGTGCAGCCCTAGGCTACATTAACAGAGGGATAGAATCAAGATCATGTGGCATGTTAGTACCACTTTGTAATGCCTTAGTAAGTTAGTAGTTACTAAAACTAATGTTAAGACCATGCTTGGAATACTGTATCCAGTTTTGTTTACCACAATATACCAAAGATATTGAAACTCTTGTAAAGAGTGCACAGAAGAGCAGCAAAGATGTTTGGAAGCTAAAACATGAAGAACGCTTGCAGGAATTGGATATGTCTTGTTAAAAAAAGACTTGGGGTGACATGATAGGCAGTGTTAGAATATTTGAGGGGTTGCCACAAAGAAGAGGGGATCAATTTATTTTCAAAAATACCAGAAGACCAAGACAAGAAGCAATGGAGAGAAACTAGCCAAGGAGAGAAACAACCCAGAACTAAGGAGAAATTTCCTGACAGTTAGAACAATCAACCAGTGGAAAAACTTTTAATTAAATACCCCCGCCCCCTCCTTGTTGATTGATATTGTCACACTCACACCACCTGTGCTTCCCTCAAGTGCGGTCTTGTCTGAATTTGGAAAAGAGCAACTGGGCAAAGCAATGTCCTAGAATGCAGTTTCTGGGACCATGGAATAATGCTGATAGAAGCCAAATAGATGGATGCACCACAATCTTTTCCAGAAGCTGCTGAGATTTTTAAAAAAAGATGAAAAAGGTTGTTATACTTTCGACCCTTTAGTTGGTCTTTTTAAATTTCTTCTTTCATAGTATTTAAGATAATGTGGGGTTTTTTCCTCCACTGAGACCAGTCTATCAGGACAATCTGGTCTACACAACTATGTGACAGAACATACTGCTTCTGCTTTCATCTTTCAGCCCCAATCCAGGAGCCTTCACTGTCAGTCACCTTTGCGACAAACTATTTTTGTGTAAAATATAAATTTGTTTAAGATAATATCTACATTCATACCGGAAGATAACAGTGAAAATCACAAATATTGTTGCAAAAAGAAGATAGAAAAAAATAATCAGATATTTTTGACTATTTGCAATGTTTATATAATTAAAAAATACTAATTAGATTCTTTTGGGGCATCAAGTTATGACAAAAGTTCCAGTCTTAAAGGGTTTTTTTTGGTTAGCAAATGGTAATGTCTGCAGTTTACAACTATGGTAATCCATGTTTTTTTCCACTCACAAAGCAAAGGAGACAACAAAGAGAGTCATTTTCAAACACATCATGTTCATTCTTAGCAATTCCTCATCCCTGTTTTTAAGGTGTCTATATACCTGCTTATAACAACTTCAAGAAAAATAGGTAATATAATAAACTTTAGGAAGTTCTAAGTTGGTAGGTTTATCACATTAGTTATTTCTTTCAGTATCCAACTTAAAATAAATGATTGTTTTTCATGCAGGTTTTGGGCCCATCCTTCAAATAACAACCTGCTTTTAGCTTTGGTTAGTGGATGTTTCTTTGAAGTCCATTTTTGCCTTATTTTTTTCTTACTTCAGTAGAAACCCTTTTAATCATGTAAGCAAAAAAAAAAAAAAAGCCATTTGTAGCTGGTGTCTGCTTTGTTCAGGGAATCTCCATGTCAGCAATTGGACACCGTATTGTTCCAGGGTATCTTTGTTATCACTGAATATGAAACTGTTTCCCAATGACAGGCAGATGGAATGTTGTGCTGAATGTGTAAATTGGAATTATCGCATCTAGCATTTCTCTTTGCCAGGTGCCAGCTTGCTGCTGTGGCTCAACACTAATGCTGAAGGGCTGCCAGGAGTGGTTTTATTTGCTAATTATCTAATAGCATCTCCAGCAAACATCTTGCCCAGGTGTTTTCTGAAATACCTAGGACAGTGCGAGGTGGCAGGTGGCTCATGTAGAACAGCATATAGAATGTTACTAGTATTTTACATTCATCTATGTAATTAAAACAAAGTTCAGATTTCTTTGTGGTTAGGAGAATATTTGAGTATCAGACTCAATATTATTGAGGCCTTTGATTAGAAATTGGGTTGGTTTTCTACTTTTTTCTTTTAAGGTAAATGAACATTTTCAAAGGTCAGCAAAGCAACAGGTACATATCCTTTTTAAGGTTGCTGTTTTTTAAGAAACTGCAATAAGTTTTTATCTGATCAAAAAGTGGAAAAAGAATCCCATATATGCATTGTGAATATGTATTATGAATAGAGAGAACTTTTAGCTCACATTTGAGAAACATCTGGGTAACCAACCCTGTGGGATAATCCATCATGATAGTGAAATATGTCAAGGATTTGAAGAGTGGTAGGAGTAATGAATACATCTGTTCTTTCTTCATTTCTAAGATCAGGAAACATAGTTTTTAAAACAAAGATGATGGTAATCTCATGAAAAATGTGTTATAATATTAGTCTGGTTACAAATAGTAATGTGATAGAAAACATTCCCACACTTATATTAACACAGGGATCATCCCTAAGGGATGTTTTTGATTGAGGCACATTTAAAAGTTTGAAAATATATTGCACATATTTTTCCCAAAATGGCTGCTGAGGGAGGGGCTTACCGATTCACAAAATGGCAGCTTCAATGCAGGATAAAGCATTGATTTCCTAACATTTCAACTTTGATCCTCTGTAGCTCCTCTTTTTACAGTACATTCAAGAGTGTTTATCTGTATTTTTATCCTTTATCTGTGGTTATAGGCGTACCCCCAAGTTAAGCATCCATTATTTTTAATTTCCAAGAAATCCTATGTGGCCCATTTTGGATTCAGAGGTATTGTTGGGGTTAAAGATAATTCTGGAAGCTAGTAATTTATTTTTAAAAGTGCAGTATGCTACTTCCCATATTTTTAAAGTATTTTTTAAAATAACTAACATCTTTGACAAGAAATTGTGAAACAAAAAAAAATGGATGGGTTTTGTCTGCAATGAGTAACCCATGACGTATTGATTAATATACTGCACTCTTCTAATTACATCTTCAAAAAAGTCGCTTAAGTAGTACAGTCAAGTAAAGAAAAGTTGCACAATGCATGTGGAACAGCCTTTTTTATCCTCCTTCTCTTCTTTCAACACCACATTTAAAGAGATTACATAATTCTAGTAATGCTGCTTTGATCTGTCATTGACATAAATAAGTCTTTTTGAGGTTCTTGCCATTCTGGCTCTTTGTGGTCTATAGGTCTAATCAGTAACAGAACAAAGCTGAATAGATTAAAAATTTATTGCTTCTTTTTTTTTTAAAGCGCTGTTAAATATTAGATTTAAATGGCATTGTTGTAATAACAGAGAATCATTTTGAGCATTTTGGGGAAAATGCCTCTTGTTTATAAACTAATAATGCAGAGAAATGGATTCACTCTTCCTATGTCGATTAATTAATGCGCCACAGCTCATAAATGCACATTCCAGCATCTGTCTGCTATCCATTATCCAAAGTAGATGGCACATAATTTGCCTTTGTTGTTAGAAGATGAGATATATGTTCTGTTATACATTTAAAAATGTCCATGTCAAAAGTATGTGTTTTTGATTACTTTTTACTGACATTACTCCACACTAGTATTGTGGTAATTTTCAAAATGTTATCTCAAATTAGCATGCATTATTATTTTATGATTTGAATTTCTAAACATTTAAGCAAAGCAAAATCAGCTTACTAAGAAATCCAGTCTTTTATTATACTGTGCCTCAGCTGTATCTTTTACAGGTATTACTAAAGTTTTTTTAGTGAGTGGATAGTCTTGTAAGAAAGACATATCTGTTGTATTTCCATTGGCCAAATAGGTTTGTCTTCCTCTCCCTCTCACTAATCCCTATTCCTATGCTTCCCTTCTCTCTCTTTCCCTCTTCTCCCTTCTCTCTATGTATCTCTGTGTGTTTTTTCTTGATTTTTTTTTTTGGTCGATGGATAAAATTTCTCCACAACTTTCATACCCTAGAGGAAAGACAATTGAACTGGACTACATGTGATTTTAGCTTGATGCCTGCCAGAGTCTCTTCCACCTTGAAGACCATAAAATTTTTTTTCCTATCCAAATTTAATGTGGCTATTTAGCATACTTCACAGAAGGTGAAAGTATATAGCTGCTTAGTATTTGAATGGGGACAAAAATGATATTTCAAAGCTGTAGGCTAAGCTGGAATTGGGCATTGGGAATCAAAAGGAATACAAAAACAAATCACTTCTATATTGTTTTTAAGGAATATCATGGTTAGGTTCATCCAATTATTAAGACCAGAGCTTATCTTGAGGGAGGTTATATTTTTATGATGCCACTAAGTAAATAGCCAACTGAATTCACCCCCTTTATTTAAAATAAGCGTGACTCATACAGGGTCCATAGGCCTTATTAAAAATGAGGTAATGATAAAATGGAATAATCCTTTGTGCTTGTTTGAAAATATTTCCACTAGTCCAGAAGAAATGTCAAAAAGGTAGAAATGTCAGATAGCATCTGAGGACTAGAAGGATTAGTAATATCCAATCTTATCAGTTCCTTTTGTAAATGTGTGATGTTTCCTCAAAGGACATCAAAGATTCAAATCACAAAGCGAATTCTGTTCAGCGATTTACCTAAACATATCATTGCAAAAAGAAACAAAATAGCATTGATGCTGATTATGATCTGCGTGTTTATATGTTATTAAATATAATCCGAGTCTTAGTTACCACATAATTTTTCTCCAGGACCATCTGTACCCAACCTGGTCCTTAAGGACCCTCAATGGTGCATTCATAGCTACTATAATATGTGTACATACAATGGGTCCAGAGTATGGTGATATTAGCCTGGTCCTATGTTGATGTGTTTGATGATCCATTTCTTAGCTCATTCGTTTTTTACTTTCTTGGTTGTCCACTGTATTAACAGAAGGTTCCAACACTAAAGCTAAAATGATTGATATTCTTCCTATCCTCCTTTTTCAAAGAACAACTTTGCCTTCTATAAAGTGACAGGAAAATTATTGTGCATACCATTTTGATATCTGTAAGTATAGACACCATATAGAATCAGAAAGTCTTTCAGGGCTGGTCTACATCATATTTCTTGTCTGCCTTTGCTTTCAGTGATTGAACATGAAAGGCAGAAGTTCATTTGTTTATTTATTAAATTCATTTGCTGCCTGTCTCATTGTGGAGATACTCTAAGTGACTAATTTTACTAATTTAATTTAACTAAGGACCGGAGTCGTTTTTGATTCTATACTATACTTACAGAGATCAGAATGGTATAGATCAGAAGTCTCCAACCTTGGCAACTTTAAGCCAAAAACTTTAAGCAAAGCTGGTGGACTTCAATTCCCAGAATTCGCCAGCCAGCAAAGCTGGCTAGAGAATTATGGGAATTGAAGTCCATTTGGCTTAAAGTTGCCAAGGTTGGAGACCCCTGGTATAGATAGAAACTTTCTACCACTTGAGTATTAATGGTGGTAACAAAGTGTAGGAAAATAGAACTCAAAAGCGATGCTTTTTAGTGTGACATATTATTGTAGTGTATAGTAATTTTATGAAAATTTATATCTTCAATTTTCTTTTTCTACCTTATACAGTAAAATAAATATTTGATGCTGGTCTGAGACTGTGATAAGATTTGTTGATTAATTGGTAAAAACATAATTTCTTAAAGCATTTCACCTTCCTTCTGTTCTCAGGGAATACAGGAAAATTTGAACAGGGAATACAGGCAAATTTATCAAGTAAGGAAGAAATCCTTGGGCATTATTAGCCAGTCATTGTGGGCTGGGTCTTGATGGATACTCAAATAATGGCTAAATGGTGTTCAATGACATGCACAAATTTGCTTTGCTTGTTTGAAATAAAATCACAAATCAGAAAGTTATAATTATACTGTTAGGAAACACAATATCCAAATTGCATAAAATAATATAAACTGAAAGATGCTTCAATAACTTTGTGAGAAGGGAACAAAAGTGGGGAATAGAGTGTTAGGAAAATGAATACACAAAAGAGGTTGGAGGGGTGTGGTTTTCTCCACAGTAACTGCCATTTTACCATTCAGTCGTTCAGTCATTTGATACATAGGTGGACTTGAGTAGACAACATGAAATATACAACTTACCATTTTGCAGAGCAGGCATACAGGTACAGTGCAAACCAACTTGCTGATAGTGTGTTAAGACATCCTGTGAACAGGAAGAATAGCATGTGGTCTGGCTGGACAATAATTATGTTCCAATTCTTGCTGATTTCATAAAAAATGAAAGATATCCTTTATTGTATTTTAGGGTTTTTTTTTCTGGAGAGGGGTAAGATCTGACACCAGCCATCATTTACACAACTGCTTTCAAGTGGGCTTCAGATTCTGGTTTGCCTGCTGACTTGCCTGCATTGTTTCTCAGCCTAAAAATAGCAGACAAACTTTGCTTCCCAAATAATGCCATGTCTTGGAATGATCTGTGTGAGCTGCTAATATGTTTATCATAGGAACATTATCTTTCCACTCAGATACAAACAGCAGAATAAAATAACATGGTTCTTACTTCATTTCAGTTAAAGTGCTTATATGCACTCGGTGTAAAGCATTTCTTTCTTTAAATGGTATCATCAACAACAAACATTTATTGTTCACCTTAGAAATGCATTTTTCGTGTTTGCTTCTGCATGAGTGACAATTAATCACATAAATAAGCCTTGAATATTGGAGAAATAAATAAGCCTCTGATACTACAAGCACCTTCAACTGAAGTTTTCTTATTTTGTGCACATTACATTTCAGCACTAAATGACCATAAATGTGTAATCAAGAAATGCCATTAATGTTCCAGAAATTCAAATGTTTTTGACCTGGTTTATTGAGAGCTACCAAGTGAGTCTCCTATGGGCAAGCTCCCTCTCCTCTTGTCAGTGGCTACAAGACAAAAGAAAAGTGGATACTTACAATTTCTTTTGTTAATGAGAATTAAGGATTTTGAGAGGGGAAATTGCCTTGTACAAGTATTGTGCTGCAAACTTTGCTTCTGCCAGCAGTTCCTGTTTGTTTTTCTTTCTAATGATGTGTGTTTGGAATCAGCAATCTATAAAAAATGTATGCATATTTGCATTTAAAATTGTAAATATAGAACACCTTTAAATTAGAAACAGCTTAATTAGCACAGAACACATGGTAGCAATTTGCTTATAATTTATGTTGTTTATAATGATAGCTGACAAATTAAACAAGCTAAAACCAGGAACATTAAAACGTTTGATTTGATCCATTGACAGAATTCTTTTTTTGCATTAGTTCCCGACATTTCTTGTGTGTTTTATATATTACTTGTGCATTATAAATATTAGTACATTGAGAGGTGATTTTTGGAATTGCTAGTTAAGGTTTTTTGTAATGGATACTATAAATACAGCTAGATAGGTTTGGAAGGAACACAATGACATTATGATGTATGGAATATTGATATGTGACCACTGTTTTTTATTTGAAACTTTTTTTTTCGGTTCAGTGTGAAGGGTACTGTCTTATTCTAGAATATTCTTTGGAAAATTCTTCTGTGTAACTTGGCTTTAACACTCTGTTCTGCTCTGTTGCTATCATTAGGTTTTTAGCCATAGCAGGAGAGATTTATTTAGCAAGGTACCAATCTAGTCAGCAAGGTGTGTCAGCCTTTCTGTATTGCTTTGACATTAATCTCTCTTAACTTAATCCATTACTATGAGCATCTGGGTCAGAGACCAACTTTGTCAACTAAGAAAAACATCCTTATGGTAGACAGAAGTCCCTGAAAGCCTAGTAAATTCATTACTATCAGGTAACCTGAGATTGTTTTTCCTGGTAGCTTGGAATTATTAATGAACTGTTATGATAAAAGATATTTTTCCCAATAGGTATCTGTTAGACAACTGTTTTAAATTGGCTTTTGCCAGGAGATGATATAGAATTATATAATTAGATAAAATTATATTATTATTCAGTGTAGTCTTAAAGAGCCAAGAAGATGTGGTCTTCATTTTTCATCCTCATGCAAAGCAGGATAAAAATTCCTAAAAAAGGTGCTACCTTTTTAAATATGATTCGGAGTCAAAATTTCTGTTTGACTAGGAATGCTGAGAAAGAAATATGCATTTGAAATTTCCGCTTAACACTCTGATATGTATGGATTGAGGACAGGGGCAGTGTACTTCACTTGGATCAGTCAATACATTTCTTTTTTTTAAAGCATATTTACTGAACAAAGTGTCCCGTTTATTAGTAGGTTTAAAATTCCTTCTGATAATCCAAATATTTGAATATTTATAATCCAATTTTTGAAATCAATTTTATGTCATGAAGCTAAAACATTGAAATAATTGTAGAGATGTTATTTTTCCACAGCTCCTGTGTTTCTTCATGTCTAGTAGAAACAGCACAGATAATGGCATACGAACATTTCTTTCATTAAAAAAGCACAGAATCCTGCTTTTCTTGGCACAATATTTTGCTTATTTTGGCATAAAGTTTTGTAATGTAGAAAAGATAGATTCTGGGAGACTTTTCCACCAAGATTTCAAATGATTCCAGCATTACTACATTTTAAGTCATTTCCTCTGTCTCTTAACAGTTTTAGATATATAAAATGGAAGAAGTCATTTTCAATAATTATTATTCTTTTAGCGACTCGGGTAATTTGTAGCTTCTCCCTGATTTTATCTGAGCAATTAAACCAGAGGAGTAATTGTATAAAGCAATATGAGAAAAAGAGGAGAAATAGTGGGATGGCGGAGCAACGTGACAGCCAGCTGAATTTTTGTAGCTTAATATGATTTTTTTTTTAAAGGAAGGCATTACCACCGTCTTTTTACTATTATCATTTTAATCAATGCCATTAAAAAGAAGACCTGATCCAGCTCTGTGGAAAAAACAACAACAACCCACCTTCTTCAAATCAAACGCTGCATTTTCATCAGCTTTTTGAAAAGTGATCTCTCAGTCCGTCTACAGCTGTATGAATTACGTGACGAAGTCAAGTCTTTAGCATAAGACAATTGCAGCCCTGGCATCATCTTTCATCTTCTTTCCCCTCCGTCTTCTTGGATTCCCACGCTTGCGCCTGCATTTTCTAAAGGTCATGCCTATTGGGGGGTGCCCTTGTAAACCAACCTCTGTATTAATGTAGCAAAGCACTCCTGATTTTAGGCTGTATGAATAGAATGATTTCCAGGGCTGTCACGGTGCTTTTTATGTTCCTTAGAACAAGTAGGGAATAATCTTCCCCTCTGCCCACAAGAACCGTTTTATCCATTTGCCTCAGAATAATAATTCTTTACCTTTCTCAAAGCGTTCTCGATATGGGAAATAAAGCTCAGTTCAGTTTTGTTTAGCATGATGGCTTTGACGTTACACAGTTACACAGTTTTTTTCACTGTGGCTCAGGATATGTTATTAAAGAATATGGTCGGTTGAACACTACTTTAATTGTACATTTATAACTTGGGTAACTAATTGCCAACTGCTGATAAAAAAGTAATCAATGTTGATGGGCTTGCTACAAACAACTAATGACTATTTTATAAATGGGTGGTTTGTCGTTGCTTTATTTAGTTAGTCAAGAGACAATTTTATTCTTAATTAAGCATTCTAACTTTTTCCATTAATGGGAATATTGGTTTGAATTTGTTATGGGACCAAAAAGTTTCAGGCATCCAGATTTGCAAAATGGAATATTTGTGAAGCTGAAGGTTATGCTTAGGTTGAAGACTTTTCCTTCATTCCTTCATTCCTAGCTTCATTTTACTTAAAAATAGCCTAAAACAAATAGCAGAATTAAGTGCAAAGAAAAATAAAACTGTAAAATAATATGAGCCAACTGCTCTCATACATTTAAGTTGGCATTAATGTTTTGAGTTCATATGAGAAAAGATGCTTGCGAAGCCTGTTTGGTAGAGTCCTTGGTGGTCTCTGAGCTTGGTTGTTTGCTTGCAGACATTTGTTTAGTCAACTAAAGTAATGTCCTCAGTGTCCAGTGCTCTCAATTTTTCGGCAAAATGCTGCTTTGGAAAGGAGAGCTCATCTGTTTATAAAATGGCTGTCAGGAGAAAAATATCCAGTTTCAAAGAACCAATTTTAAAAATGCTCATTAATTCTTCTATTCGTTTTATAAGGCCACCTATCTCAGGAACTTACCACTCGGTTAACTCTAAGAAAATTTATGGGATCTGTTTGGAGCTCAATGGAAACTACTGCTTTGCAGCTTGCCTTGTTTTAAATTAAATTAAGTGGAACGAGTAGCAAGGTAAGTGCCAAGTATCTGTGGTACCATTGGATTCCTGAATTTTATCACTTTGCTACTATAACTAAAGGGTTATTAAAAGTTTATTCTGGTAGCTGAGCTATAGTACATTTAGTCCTTGACTTAACCACCTCCTGTTCAAAGACCATTCAAAATTACAACCCACATTTTGAGTGAGAGGGGACTTGTAACTGATCTGTGACATTGCCACCACCCTAGTGTCCCTGTGGTTATGTGATTGTAAACAGGGCGCTTGGCTCACGATTCTGCCATTATGGTAACCATGGCTCTTCTCAGGAGTCCCCTACAGAAAACGAGGTCCCAGGGATCTTGTAGTCTCTAGCATCTCCCTTCCTGCCAACATTTCCCAGGATCTGCCCACTGACCTTCCTACATTTTCCAGTATCTGCTCATTGTCCTTGCTGCCCTGCTCACTCTCCATAATGCCTACATGAAGCACCTCACATTCCCCACCCTCCTTACCTGCAATTCTTGTCTCTCCTACTGAATGATTTGCATGATTCCTGGATTACAACAGCAGCAGGGACTTGTGGGATTGCCATTAGTAAGTGATATGATTGCAATATGTTGCTGCATTTTGTACTATCTAAAGCTTCTGAGTATTCTTTAAGGGCAGATCCACATAGAACACATTAGAATAGTTAAAATGGGAGGTGACTGAGTACACTTTAAGGGCAGATCCATGTAGAACCATTAGAATAGTCGAAATGGGTGGTGACACAATGCTAATTGTAAGATCACTTTAAAAAAATGATTGCTATATTAGACAATGAGGGAGAAATTGGTCTTTGGAAGTAAGCCTGTGCTTTCAAAGAACCTTGCTCTGTTGTAGGTATACCTAGGGCTTTAGAAGTTAAAAAGCAACACAAAAGAGGCATATTCGGTTTCAAACACAATTCAACACCCATAAGTGTCCAGTGAAATCTTAACTACATACTATTTTC
The DNA here is from genome assembly GCF_049901715.1 of Pseudonaja textilis. Lineage (NCBI taxonomy): Eukaryota > Metazoa > Chordata > Lepidosauria > Squamata > Elapidae > Pseudonaja > Pseudonaja textilis. The sequence goes on from NC_141992.1 coordinate 72,256,120, forward strand.
CCATAGAAGGAGTTGGGAGTAGATTTGGTATACTAACAAAGCCAGTGATTTATATTATTTTATTTACCAATTATTCATTAGCTTTGCAGCATTTTTATACTGTTCTTTGGAAGCCACTGGCTGTATACAAGAAACATTATTATCTGAGCTAGGATACTGGAGAAGCCCAGTGATGTTGACTTCATTTCTCTTGCTGTCCTAGCAGAAATGTCTTGGAATGCATATACAAGCCTTTGAGCAGTTGTGGCAGCTTTGTGGAGCAGATCCAAAAAGGCACTTTGCTTTGCTGAATGATTTGCACATATGCTCCTGAAGAACATATATCATGCAGGGATTTGCTACAATTTGAATAATTGACTGGCAAATTTATATTATCAGGCTTAAATGGAATATTGCTATATAGCTGCTGATTTGTGAGAGAAGGATTGTGTGCATCCGTTCAGAGAGCACTGGTTTCCCTGAAATACACTTTTTATTTCATGGCAATAAAATTCCAAAAATAGATTTCTTTAGGAAAAAAGATGTATGTAATTTTTAATTAAAACAAAATAAATGATTTGGGGTTCTGGATGTATTGATTATAAAGTTTGACAAGCATGTTGTTTATTTGCTTCCCTCCCAACCTGGTCTAAATTTGAATGTGTTCCTGACTGGGTGGTAGTGCTATTTCCTCTTGTATTCTGGCAATTCCCTGAAGCAATTTGATGATTTAAATTAAAGGGCTACAAAGCAGTTGGCATAGCATGCAGATGAAAATGGAAGTTTTATAAGAATAAATAAAATTTTACACTGATTTTAATCTTGACATTTCTGGGAAGCCAGGTTTAATTATTTAACTCAAGTTGTTGATTCAGTTAAAGTAGTAGTAGTAGTGATAGTACTAGTACTAGTGATACTAGTAGTATCTGGATGTTAGAAGAAGATTTTAGAATGCTATCAACATGTTGTGATATGTGATGCCCATATTATATTATGAAGGCATCTTAAATGATTCTGCTGATTCTGCCAGCTCTGTTTTTAATATAGTATTTAAAAATCAGGTTGGAAGATAGCAGAATAGAACAAGAGAGCAGCTTTGGGGGTAATTGGGGTCCCTACAGTGCTAGTTTCTCTGATACTTACTTGGAAACTACATAAAGGTCTATCATGCAAGAACTTTGAGAATCAGGAATTTGGGTTTACTTCGACTGTCATTCCTTAACTTCTAAAGTTTTGTTATACATACGTCAATCTTCACATCCTATTCCTGGGGGTATCTAGTATCAAGCATTATTCAAGATAAAGATATGTAGTTGCAACATTGCTATTTTGTTTTGTACTTATTTATGCCACAAAAGGAGTTTGGTACATGATCTGTAATGAACATTTTTTGTTCTCATTCAAATTCCAAATGTGGTCCCCCTATCCCTTCCTTTGCAGTATTTATAACTGCCATTGAATTCTGGATGCTCACACAAAAAGTCTCTTTTAGATACAGAATGAGTCATAATCATTCATTTAGTGATTTTTCAAAGTTACAACAGCACTGAAAAAAGTGACCTATGACCGTTTTTCACACTTACGACTGTTGCAGTATCCCTGTGGTCATATGATCAAAATTTGGACCCTTGGCAACTGGCATGTATTTATGAGGTTTGCACTGTCCATGGGGCATGTGATCACCGTTTGTAAACCTCCCAGACAGTTTCCGAAAAGCAATGTCAATGGCAGAAGATCCGTGGTGGTATTCTACTGGTTCTGCCAAGTTCTGCGGAGCCTGTAGTGCTGATGAGCAGTGGAGACCAAACCGGTTCTCTCCATCACTCTGCTGTCTGCACAGGCTCCCATACTAACCTTTATGTCCTGCTTTTGAAGCGCTGCTGCTTTGCGTGACACAGCAGATTGTTGCGCGGCAGCTGCTGAAACGACAGGGAGAGTGCAGGATTGCAGGAGGTCAGTTATAAAGCCTGCGCAAAGTGCACATTTGGTGTGCGCGCACGTACAAAGTGTGCCCACCAAGTCACGCCCCCCCCAAACTGGTGGTAAATTTTTTTGAAACGCACCATTGGAGAAGACACATTTGCTTATGACTACATGATTCACTTAACAACTGTGACAAGGAAGTTCATAAAATGGAGCAAAACTCATTTAACAACTGCTTAGTTTAACAATGGAAATTTTGGTATTAGTAGTGCTTGTAAGTTGAAGACTACTTGTATTTTTTTTAAGATGCCAGTAAGAGAAGCAGGCATGCCATCAACACTAACAATAATGGGATTATGATGTTGATAAAATTATGTACTACTACATATAAGCAAAAAGCTTCCTAAAGTGTATAGACAAGCCAACTCTCTCTCTCTCTCTCTCTCTCTCTCTCTCTTTCACACACACACACACACACGCTCCCTCTTCCTCTCCCTCCCTCCCTCTCCCTCCCCTTCTGTGTGTGTGTGTGTGTGTGTGTGTGTGTGTGTGTGTGTGTGTGCATGCTTGGAGTGAAATATATAATTCAAAAGTGAAAATTGTAGGTACTGGTCTCTGAATTCAATATTTCATTTTTATAGAAAGGTAACTGCATCTGTTCATAACTCAGATTCATTCAGAAATCAAGTAGAGTTTAAAAGCTATCTTCTTTTTAATTTAAAAAAGATGATTTTCTGATTTTCTTTGTGCTTTTCTATGGGAATGTATATAAACAATTAAAAGTAGTTAACATATGCTGTGATTTTAATCGTAATATCCAGTTTTGCAAAGTTGTACATCTGGAAATGGACCGATAAATAGAGAAGAAGAAGAGGGAAGAGAATAAAAGATTCCCTCCCTTCTCTTCATGCTTTTAAGTAGCTGCTGGGAAAGAGGGAGTAGTTTGAAAACATCTTGTAATCATGAATTAAAATGAATTATGTCACATAGCTGTGGAGGCCATTTAGTATTTCAAAAACACAGCAGGGGACCTTTTTTTAAAGACATAATTAAAAACAACAGAAGATATAGACCATTATGGATCTTAAGTTTCAGGCTTCTAGAATAATTTCAGTCCCTCTGAAATATCCCTTTTTGCTGTCATCCAAAATGAATGTGAAGTTTTCCTGTGGTCATTGCTTTCACTTTAGAAAATAGGGCAAACAGTTAATAGGTCATGGCTCCATTTTGATCAGTATTAGAACATTTGGGCTAAATGCTATTTGCTTAATTTTAGATGAAAAGGCACTTGAGAGGAGAATATTTGAATGATATCAGATATTCACTGCTGTAAAATAATTCATCTTTGAAAAGCTTTGTCAATTTGGTTGATATATGTATCCTGGTATAAATAATGGATTTCTTTGAAAAGGATTAGGTGGAAGCCTTATCTACGGGAATTACTGTGAGAAGCTTACTTCTCACATTGTTGGACAATTAAAGTTTGCAGATGGCAGTTTTGGTTATTCTGTGGCATGAATTAATTTCAGTTCTCTCTCTAAATGTATTTGTATAAATAAATGTATAAATTTATGGCATTCAGCTTTGTTCAGGTATTTTCCCATGCCATTGTAGTTGTGCTTTTAAAGTTGTAGCAACGTTTCGGCAGAATCTCATCTGCTATCATCAGGCTTCTGTATAGTGTTCATCTGGATGAACACAGATGAACATTATACAGAAGCCTGATGATGGCAGATGAGATTCTGCCGAAACGTTGCTACAACTTTAAAAGCACAACTACAATGATGTGGGAAAATACCCGAACAAAGCTGAATGCCATACATGTAAGTACCTGCGAAAACTTAAGAAAACAAATGTATAAATGTATATATTTCTCCCCAAAAAAAAAAAAAAAAATAGAAAGAAAGGAAAAGGAAAAGGAAAAAAAGAAAGAAAAAAAAAGTTAGGAACATTTCCATTCTATGATAAACACTTCATAAGACCTAGATATGTGTATTGTGATATTTCAGATGTCTAGACTGAAAAAAAATATATGTAATGTCTCTGTCTTAATGACTGTAGCTATGTCTGGAAAATTATATATCTACAGACATTAAGGGTTTTGAAACTTATGATTTAATTTCCAATTTTTTTCCAAAACATAAGAAGTATTCTTATAGCATTTCAGAACGATTTCAGTGTTGTCTACCTGACTTTCCTTCGATCTGGTATTAACCAATGCATTGGACCCTAATTCCCCAAATCCATACAGCTTTTGATTAGCAGTATTTTTTTTCAAACTTTACAATTTTGTATGTTTGTTTGATTGTACCAATGACTTCAGGGATTAAGTCTGCAGATTCTAGTTTGCAAAGTATATGTTTAATTCCTATCAGTCCTTCAATGGTTACCTGACCTCCAGCATTTGCTTGATAATGTGTGAAAAAGGCTTGAAACTTAAGCTTAACAAGGAAGGCCCTTCTCAAATAACTTATGTCACATGACATGGTTTACATCTGGTCTGATATTTTACTATGTTGTCTATAACTTTCTTTGCTTTGTTCTGTATTTTTTTTTCTGGTCTTTACAAATGGTTACATTCTCTCTTCTAAAATCAAGTAGCATAGATCCAATCTGGTAATGATTCAACTTTATAGCCATTTGCATCTTTAAATAGGATATTGTCCAATGCAGTTTGTAGTGTTATCCCTTCCACCATTCCATAAATAAAGCATTGAGCAAGTGCATCAATGCCATCAGGCATGAATAGCCTAGTGGACTGGGAATTAAATGCCAAGTGCGGGTCAGAAGCTATGAAGGATGAATAATACTCAGCAAATGTCTACATATTAGGTAAGGAACATTGCTTCACTGATGCAGAAGAAATTGAATAAGCACCTTGCAATGTCTAAATGAGATTCAGTTTGGGGAAGTGGCTAAGGTATGAGGCTAGAAACCTGGAAATTGTGAATTCTAGTCCTGCCTTTGGCACAAAGCCAGCTGGTGACCTTGGACTAGACACTTTAGCTCAGCCCTAGGAAGGAGGCAATGGCAAACCATTTCTGACAAATCTTGACAATAAAATTGCAGGAAGTCTGTGAGAATTGGACAAAATTCAATGGAAGGAAAAAAGATGTCCAGATGGAGCATAAAATCTAATTTTGTTTGTCTCAATAACTTCCACTAGGTCATCAGAGTATTCCTTCCCTGAGTGAGTTGGACAATGGTTTATTAAGGTGAAAAAGATATTTTGTTTTTTCCAGATTCCTTCATGGCACTGGTATACTTCCTTACAGTTGTTTATTTTTCTGTCTGGAACACTTTGAATTTGGGAACCTATCAAAAAATTATCTCATCCTTCAGCATTTATCAGTTGGGGCATAATATTGAATCTACTTTTCACAATGATGAAAGTCCTTATTACTTCTTTCATTGTCTGAAATTCAACATAATAGATAATTTTGTCCTGTCGGTTATGTAATTCAGATGTTTAGTCTACATTTTCTTCATTTATATGTATGAAATCATGTTCCTTTCAAGCATGGTCTCAAAAATTGGAGCTTTATGTAAAAATGAAATCTACGTTTTTAATTAATTTGTTATGATATATCCTTAGATTTAGCATCCTTTGTTGTATTTCAAAACAAACAAGTGCTTCAACAAAATAGTAATCTACATACAAGATGTTACAAATTGAAAAGGTGATGGGAAGAAAAGAAAAACAAGCAAATGAAAGTGCCAGGTAATGAAGTCCTTTTCATAATAATTGTGAATAGAAAACTTTCAGAGAGAGGATAGGTCAAATCAAACAATTTCTCAAAAGAAATAATGGAATTGGATTCTCTTGCTGCAGTGAGGCACAATTAGTAAACCAGATCTTTAACATATTTAACTATACTTCTCCTGAATGCTAAAACATCCCCGGAACTCTACATGGTGACTCTAAAATGACATAATAGGGAATCATTTTAATAGTTGGCAGGCTACCAAAGTGTAGAACTTATTTTAAAATAAAAGGACATGAGAATTGCAAAACAAGTTCTGAACATAACAAAATATTTATTTCTTTTCTAGCTTATTTATGTTTTATCCAATATTTATTTTCACTGTTGTTAATGGGGAATATCTCCACTCTACAATCCTATTCAATTATGTTTCAGTTTTGAATATTAACAAAATGATACCTTTTGGGTGTTTCCATCTCTCTTTCTTAATTTGACTGAATTTGTGATAGATCAGATTTTTAAGTAATTCATGTTGTACTTGTGTTAATTGGAACTGCTTTTTAAAAACATTTACATATGCACCCACATCCCCCAAGTTACAATATAAATATAAGAATAAAACGGAAGAGTAAATAATTTAGGGTAAAATTATGTAGGAGGAAATTAAGAACAGGAAATGTGCTTGTCTTATTTTTGTTAATGGAAAACAAAGCCTGAGATCTCCTCCATCAGAGCCAAAAGTAAATTAAACATTTTGGGGTGTGTGTTAAAGAATAGACCTTGGGAACCAAACATCCAACTGTCTTATTTTTAAGTTTGGTGCTAAAGACAATGTCTTTGGGGCATTCAAAGATAGCTGTAATTGAACATTCCTGGCAATTAGTCATCCAAAGGAATAATTATCCCTTAATTTAGCTTTCTGAACTAACTTCCCTATTAAATTTCACTCTTAACATAGCCATCTTAATAAGGACTTTTGCCTTTTCATTTTGATTGAGCATGAAAGCATCTGTAGCAATAGTAAAAATAATAAGGTAACAGCCAGAATAAATTACTTTGCATAAATTATACATCTTTATTATTTTGAAAAACACTAGCCCATGGCTAAGGTTATTAAAATAATTTTTGTACTTAATAACACACTTCTTTTGTGAATTATTTGACAATTTTCCATCTGCTTATATCAGTTGATATACCTGTTCAGTTGATAAGAAATAAAAAAACATTTGATGTGGATAATGTTGACTTTATTTTTAAGTCCAGGTTGATCTGTATATATCCTGCATGATTTAAAGCTATTGTTAAGGAAGGAAGAACTGCCAAGAAATTATTTAGTGCACAAAAATCTTTATACTTCATTTAAAAATGTTGAACAGAATATACAATATGATGTGTCTTAATATGTATCTCAGCATTACTGCTTTATCCATGCCAGCTAGCTTTATCTCACTGTTTAATTTTGATGATTTCACCAAATAGCTATCATTCCTTCTATATTATTCAGTTTAGTTATATTTGTTTCTTATTCTTGCAATTAATTAACAAAATTAAACATTTTGGATCATCTTAAGATCTCTCCAAAAGTTATAATGGAAGTTATTACCATGGAATAATGGACACCCTCAGTTGTGCTTTTGCAGCATAATTTTTTCATTGAGATAATGTACAATCTCTGCTTTACTACATAGACAGGATTTTGGCTTTCTTTGAAATTATCGTGATTAATTAGACTATTAAATAGAAGACATATCACTCAGCCACAAGGGCTATCTACTCTTCAGATTTTAGATGTATATCATACTAACCTAGGGCTATAAGGATTATTCAAATAAATTTATCTAATGAACTTAAAATATTTGCTGTTGCCTAATGAAAAATGGGAAGGATGATATAGTAACACATCATTAAAAGTAGAAAAAGTTTATTAAACCTTAAACATAAATTGGCACATGCCACTAGAATTGTGAATATTGAGTCTTTGTTTTCCTATATTCTAATCAAACAAGAGTGGAAAAAGTATTCCCATGGAGGCTTTTTATACATAGAAACTACTAGCCAGTTTCTTTATTAAACAATGTGCCTTTGTTAAATACATTTTATTATATGCAGACATTACGACTGGTATTAGTCACAGAACGTTGTTCTTATAAAGCCTAGCTGTGTGAGAACTCAGAATATATAATGCACTTTGGATTGCAAATTCTCCCTGCTAGCACCCAGACAGGATTTATGACTGAACTATAAAATGTGAAGCCAAATAATGTACAGAGCTAAACTATGAAGAAGAACCGCCATGTGCTTTTTATATCTACCTATTGGAATATTATTGTATAATTGTGTATTTTTGGATCAAAATCTAAAGATAAATCTAAAAGGGAAAGTTAAGTTTCTAGCTATAATGGGCTATAAGGGTATTCTTGAGGAAGGGAAGGAAGAATTGCAACCAAGACAACCATCAGAATAACAGAGAGTCAGTTTTGTTTGATGATTAAGGTGCTGGTATAGAAACATTCACAAAATAAAACTCACAGAACATTGTGAAGTGTAGGCCTGCTTTAAGTATGGGTGACTTTGGGCTACTCTTACCCCAAGCCACCTTACAAACTTCTTGTTGGGAAAATTGGGAGGCAGGGGTATTTAGGTATGTTCATTATCCTGAATTGATTCTTTCTCTATTAAATAAATAAAGTTAGGGTAAAAATCTAACAATAAATTATAAACCTTTTCATTTTCATAACGTTGAACATCAGTTAAACTTAATGAAACCAAAATTAGTATTTGCCCTAGCCTCAAATATTTTTGTGACTGTGGCGTTCAACATACTACTTAAAAGATTATGGATCCCAGCTCAGAATAATGTATATACCCTTGCAATAGATGGTGAAGATAAGCTCGCTTATCCTTATTTTTATCTGAATGATTCAAACCCTATTGTCTTTCAAAGACAAACCATTAATTTCCATAATGGTATATAATAGAACCAAGATAATGCATAACTAAGTGTATTACTTGTAGATTAAGCCAGGATCATATATTACTTCACTCTTCTCTATCTTTAAAAGATATTTGGTTTTATGGTGTCAGTATAAAAATATTAGTGTTTTAGAATTAAAATAATTGATATCTTTCTCTGTGTCCTTGCTGTTAAATTGGATAATAGTTTTCAAAGCCTGTAATATGGTTAGCTATAGACTTAATGTGACTAAGCAAGGCATCACAAGATTGCATGGATTTTAATTCTGTTTACTCAGTTTTATTTTAGTGGATTCTTGTTATAGATTGCTTGACTATATGTTTGATTAACTGAATGCTTCTAAGAATCCCAAGACCTGTGTGCCAGCTAATATAACAGTGTGCCTTCCCAACCTACTACTGACCTTGAAGAAATGCAATGTGACACTCTAAAGCAGTGGTAGTCAACTTGGTCCCTACCGCCCACTAGTGGGCATTCCAGCTTTCATGGTGGGTGGTAGGAGTTTATAAATCACCATTACTGTGGAATCAGTGGGCGGTTAGACTAAAATTTACTACTAACAGAGATACAAAAGTGGGCAGTAGGCATAAAAAGGTTGACTACCCCTGCTTTTCTAAACTGTTCTGATTTTGATCTGGCTATAATATAAATCAATAAGGTAGGATTACTAAATAAAATTGAAATGAAAGCCAAGAAAGAAGCAGTTTAAGAAACAGTGGGCATACAATCTCCAAGTCCATGTTAATTCATCAAGCCCAATTTCTTTACTGTTATGCAGCCATATGCTTTTGTTGGCTGTTGTGGTAAGCAGTTTTCTGAGAAGATCACCATGGTGAAAATATATTGTATAAACAATCCATGCTTATCAGACATTTTTTATTTCAATTTGCATTGCATTCTATCAGAATGTCAGTGGCAGAACTATAGGAATTATAGTCTAAAACCTCTAAGGATATCAGATTGATTATTGCATCTTTAGATAGCATTCTCATATATTGATTTCAAACTACTGGTATATATTTTCCTTATTTGCTATGATTTTGTGTACTGTTTGCAGCTTGTTTCGGTCTCATGGATTTTGAGCCTGCCACACATTCTCATTAGTTGAGGAGTCACCCAGCTTTTCCTAATCTGGTATCCCAATTATTTTTATTGGGGATTGAAAGCAGTTGTAAATCCCAACATACGCAAAGACTGCAGTTGAGGAAGGCTGGTTTTTGTGGCTTTCTGATGCAAAAAGATGTTGCAGTCCTTCCAGGTACTGCATCCTTAGCCCTTCACTTATAAAGTGTTTTGTTCTTTCTATGGTTGTAGAAAATAGGCTTTGACAAACTGCAAACATGACAGTTTTGCAATTTTGTCATTGACATCTTCCACAAGTGTTAGAAAATAAAAAGTTGTAGAACACATACTGTTTGAGAAGTAATGTTTGCTTAAAGCAGAGGCTTATCAGATTTAAGGATGATTTTGCCAGCGTTTATGTACGAGCTTTTATTTCCATGAAGAAAGCAGCTCTCCATTCCATATAAAGGTATGACCTTGGGAAGGTCTTCATTGCTATAGGCGACTTGAAACTTTAGAGCTTTGGTTGCCTTGCTATGCAACCAAATTCCTAAAAGTACTGTTTTATGTTTTTGTTCTGAACTTTTTTTGGCTCTGGTTCTCTGAATAGTTTCTTTGCTTAACTCATGCTAGCTTGGTACATAGACTGTTTACTGAAATCTTATTTTTTACTTCATTCTTGCCTCATGCCTGATAAGGATTGTATTGCCAGGTCATAAAACAAGGCAGCTGGTATTGTATTTATTGTACAATAGTTATTGTACTACAGTAACTACAGTACTTGGTAGTGGCTAAAGTTGGCATGAAGTGTTTGCTTATGTTATTCTTGTATTGGAGAATGGAAAAGTGCTTAACTTCAAGAAGAGTTTAACCTCTGTAAAATTTATTGTCATTGCCAATTTTTCACAATAATATTGGAAATGACAGGTATTAGTTTCATGCCTTTTTTTGTCCCACGCTTGCAATATTTTGAAAATATTAAGTTGGAAACAAACAGAGATGTATAGTTAAAGTTCAATTGACTGGCAAGCTTTTCAAGCACTTGCTAGATATTCCCAGTTCACATGTTAGTTATCAAAGTTTTATTTCTGATTATCTACTTTCATTGTTTGGATACTCTGGTCCAAAGTCATTACTGAGTTAAGATCTGCTACAAAATTTATAGTTATTGGTTGTAGAAAAATAGGCATAATACAAAGGAATCTCAAAGGAAATTTATTCCAGGAACAGTTATTTCTGAAGTTGTAGCATCTGAAATCAGAGAAAAAGAGGCAGGTTAGCTGTCTATTCTATGCCCTCCCATGGCAATCTTTAGCAAGGCAGTGGATTCTGAAGTTCGTTGTGAAGTCAGCTACCACAATGATTTTACACCAAAGGCTGAAAAGAGTCTGACTTAAAAGCAAGTCAAATGCCATTTTGAATAAACCTTTTGAGCTTACTATTCTTGAAATAAGTGTAATAGCAGACTAATTCTGCTAATAAGTGTAATAGCAGATTAATTCTCTTTATTTTTGCATATAATGCATTCTATTCATCATGTTTTAAATTAGTTCAATGACTGTCATTCTGCGATGGTTCTAATATACGTTATTATTTTAAGGAAAGACTAGGTCAGCCTGTTTGATGCCAGTACAGGAAGGAAAAAGGATGCGTTGCATACTTTGGGGATATGGAATGAAAGGCGTGTGGAAAGGGAAATAGATCTCTCTCCTTATACGTTTTGATCATTCAAAATCTTCTGTAATCTTCGTGGACTGTCAAAGTGGATATTGAAGTTTAAGCAGATATAGAGATATTGTACTGTTTGCAATATTGCACTGTTTTAAGAAACATATTTTAATATCCTAATAAAATTAGAGAGGTGTTTTTGTAAGGTGTATTTGTAGCAGCAAATCTTTGTTTCTGTCCCATTTCTTAAGATTTCTTTGTTTCTCTTTCTGTCTCTCTTCCCTTTCCCCTTTGTTTTTCTTCCCCCTTCTGTGTGTGTGTGTGTCTGTGTGGTGTGTCTGTGTGGTGTGTCTGTCTCTCTCAAGCAAACAAAAACACACATATTCACTTCATGTAGCAGGCTTAACCATGCAAGGAAGTGTTATAAGGTCAAGGTTTCTTGAATAGTTAGTTGCAGCTGGAGTATGAAGCTACTTCATATATTTGAAGAATAGAAATATATTGTGAATGGAATTGCAATGAATGGTTCTAATGTAACATCAGGATGTTTAGCTTTCTCTTCATGTATTCAAGAAATCCAAATAGGAGATATGAGCCACTCAGCTGGTTCCATGCGATTTCCTCACATCTTGAAGTTTGTTCTGCATTGTTGAAAAAATACACACAAAACTGACCGGAATTCTAACTGAATATGATAAAACAGGATCGTGTGTGAATGTGAGTGTGTGCATACACACACACGTAGCAAAGTGTTGAACACATGGAAGGCATGGTCAGTAAATGCATGGACATTTTTTGTAAAAAAATGAATTCTGAAAGTATGTGGGAGGCCTTTTAAGCTGGATAGAATAAGAGAACAAAATCATTTTGAAAAGACTGAGACAGTTTTATGTTGCTTACCAGTATATTGCAGCTAAACAGTATGATCTTTATTCTCCAAATTTATTAAATAGATTTTCCTGACTGATAGGAAACATTGGGGATTTGTCTACTTTGGCCTAGTGTTAGTTCAGGTTTTAGTGGGATTTACATATCCTTGGAATTGCATCATGATTTTAATCTCAGTGGGGAGTCAGGTACTCATTCGTTGTACAATGGTTCTAATTTGGAAGTTTTAATTAGGAGCCAAAATCAGTTTAAAGAACTAACAAACTTTTAATAAACCTTTGGGGGTAGTTCTTAAATTTTTAAAGGAATTTCTCCAAACTTTGCTAGCAATGCTCCTTTTACAATGGGAATGCAATTCAGCTGGAGATTTGGTTTTTAATCTTGAATCCAACCTTCTTCTTTTGTTGTCTACCAGCAATTCATCATTTTTACAGGCATTCCAAATATGTTCATCCAGGGTGTTAGTCGAGGGGAGAGTGAGAGAGGAGAGAAGGTTGCTGTTACTCATTTAAGAAACATATTTTGCCAGCTGTCCCACATGATAAGACCTGTAATGACTTTAATCTACATCTCCCCTTTGTTAACCTACAGGATTATGTTAGCTAAATTCAGGGTGCCGAACCACCTGTACGATTGTGATTTAAACAAGACCAAAGTTCTGTAGTTATACCTCTCTGTAGCCTAGTTGTAAAGACAACTCAAATGGTGAGACTTGTGTTTCTTCTGTACATAGACCTCTTATCTATATTTTAAACTACATATCTTTTTTATAGAATAGATAAATGTCCCAGATCCTGTCAACACTTTGAAAAAGAGAAGATATGTTCAGTAGGCTTCTCTTGAAATGTGAGTTCATATGCCATAAATTGTAATTAGAGTTTTATTGAAGTGATAATGAATAAGTTAAGATCAGCATCTTGGAATACAAGGTTTGGTACTGTCAACAGTGACAGGTAGGAAGTGAAAATTATCTCAACTGGGTCCAACATTTCAACATATTGAAATGTTGAATATGATCAAAATAGTACAGAAACAATAAAAGAGAGGAGGTAATTTTTTTAAAGCTGGTTTTAATGAATATTAGATATGCAAATTCGAAACCAGATTAATTAAGAGGATATGGGACATACCCACTTGAGCTGACTTCACTAGACATGACTTCACTAGAAATATGGAAAGTGTTTGTCTTCCAGTCTTCAAACCTTTTTAAAGCTCAGGGGATTGGAAGCATCCTACATCTCCAGAGGAGGATAATCCAGAAGCAAGGGAGCATGAGAATGTGTAGCATGGTTTTATACCCATATATTACTTCTCACAGATCTGGAACCTTAAACCTGTTCTCTGTCAGAAAATGACAGGAAGTGTCATACCTAACTAGGGAATGAATCCTGTAGGGTGTTGAGCCAAGTAGCAAGTAGGGAGTTAGCACTTTGAATTATCAGTGCAGCAATAGTAGAGTAAAATTATAGAGTATACTGTTTATACAGTTAGTAGCCAGATTTTAGACATGCTCAAACTTTTGTCTAAAGATTGAAAGGATATGTGCCATGTAAACTGGATATAAGAAATATTATTGGAGAAAACAATTATTTTACTTTAACCAAGATAGGGAAGTAGCATGCATATTCCTGTAGTCCAAAAGAAAGCAAAGAGAATATTTATGTTTCTTTTACACTTTTCTTAAATTTGAATTCTTAAAAATCTAAATTGTACATTTGGTGAAGTTACTATTTTTTCTGTTTTGGAAGAATGCAATTTTGTGTTATTTCCATTGCATCAAAATATTCAGATATTTGTGTAAAGTGAAACTCTGATTTATAATTGGATCACCATATTGTTCAGAGGTATACTGCAGGTTGGAATTGGGATACACTGGACAGAGTATTTTCTAAAAACTTTATGGTGTTATCCATTGCCTCTGTTATGCTAGTTGGATTGAAAATGAACTGCAAGTATCTGGTAATCTAAGAGATTGTAGCTATTGTTATTTTGCCAAGACAGAAATTTACAGAGAACAATGACAATGTTAGAATTCAAAAGTAGATATTCTTAGCTGTTATTCCCAAGGAAAATCAAGCCCTCCCAAGATTTCTTCCACAACATCTAGTTCCTTAACAGCAGGCAGAAACCTCATGCTCTTGTTAATAATAATAATAATAATAATAATAATAATAATAATAATAATAATAATAATAATATAATGTGATGATGAAAGGGCTATAATTGAAGCATACATTCCATATTCGTTGTGTTATTTTGTCATTTACCTCAGAAAGAGGTTCAGAGAAGTATACATACTAAGATATTCTGTTGTATAACTTATAAAATACAGTATAATGGACCTTCATCCCGTGTGTGTGTGTGTGTGTGTGTGTGTGTGTGTGTGAGAGAGAGAGAGAGAGAGGGGGGGGGGTAGGGGAGGGAGGGAGGGAATGTGTCTGTTTGTGTGTATGAGAGAGAGAGAATTCCCTGATCCCTTTTTCCTTTTTGCATTAATTGGCATTACACAGGAAAGACTAATACTGCATTATGAAGAGCTGAAAGGTTATTCAATTTGAGATACAGATTAGTATAATGGTGGCCTTTTGGAGTTATATAAGGGATGACTAGAGAGACTTTAAGAATTATCTCTATTCATTGTTTTGAATGGTCAGTGATGAAGAAGTCAAAAGAATGCTTCAAGTAGCCCACCCCCATTCTTCTATTTGTTGAAAATGGGCTACTCAAACCTATTCATGCAAATTCCACAGGATGTCTCCCAGTATCATATCTTCCATTTCTTAGAATACTTTCCATTCATTCTTGGCTTCATGCTTGGCTTCAAAGACAATGTTCAAACAAAGGGATTGTGTACCATAATGTCCACTTTTTTTTGTTCACCCTGAGATCATAGGTCAAACTCTGGTGGGAACTAGAATCTAATAACCATTAGTTCTATATATAACATCTGAACAGTTTTGGTATCTTTGGCTGGAATCTTAGTTATCTCAAGAATAGATTCCAGAAGTACACATTTTCTATTCCTTGAAAAGTCTGCAATCCATTATAAAGTCAACTAGTTTAATAATTGTGTTTACAATAGTCTTTGATGCAGCTAGGGAGCTAGTTCTTCTGAGCAAAATTGGCCCAATGTTAAAACAAACAAACAAAACCTGAAAACATTTTTTAATCAAAAAAACAGAAACTTTTTCACATTGTTATGGCTGTTAGGTAGAATCATGTCAGCAATGGCAACCATATGAATAACATTACATTAATCTTTCTTGTTAATCTTGCTGAACAATCAAACTTTCATACAAATTTGATTTGAAAGAGGATTTATTAAAACATGGTTTGCTTTTTATACAATAATTGTTAGAATTATGAAGTCACAACTAGAAAGAGAAAAACCGTGACTTGCTTCACGAGTTGTTTTTTTCTTCATTATTCTCACTTTGCTGATGCATTAGGGAAAATATTTTAACTGGGTTGTCTATGATTTAAATCTAATTCCGTAGACTGCAGGCTTTTTCCTTAAAAATCCCTTCAGCAAGTGACCTTGTCAAACACAAAAGCATAATGGGAGCCAGCCCAGAGACAGTGGTTCATTTACAAGCAGCTGTTTGCTGCTGTCAGAACAAAGGGAAGTCAAAGTTTCATTAACAGGATATGACAGCCAGTTTCTCAGTCGTTAACATGGTTATGGACTTGGAACTTAAGAAAAATGGGCCAGGGCCTAGCTCCAGGTTTGTGTGAAACCCTTTCAAAATCTACACATTAAGTCATAAATCCATGAAGCTGAATATGCATACTGTATATTCAAAGCTTTAACAAATTGGCAGGGAGGCAATCTGATCCTTTACTTCATTCTTAAAAGAACAGATATGGCTGCTCTAATGAGTTGCCCTTCTTACATTTACAATCTGAAGCAGGTTTTTAGGAATGCCTTGTAGCTACATTTCCAAAATTTTCAATTTTCATACCATTCAGTTTTATTTATCTTTTTGCACTACATCTAGTTTTTAATGTGTTGCACTCTTAATTAATTGTTAAATTACATGTTGAACATAACCCAATGTATAAAAAAATGTTGGAAGGATGAACCTAGTGGAATAGGAAATACTTTTTAAGAAATTAAATCTTGATGCTGTTATTAACATCTATTCCCACTGCATTTGAAGATAAAGTTGCTTTGTCGTAAAGTGTATTCTGTCAATCACAAAGGTAAACATCAGTTTTATTGCTGGTAATTGGCACAATATATTTCTTTTTCATAAAAGTTGAGTATGGAAACAAACTGATGAAAGTAGTCACGTTGTCTGTCTGAAAAAAGCTCTAGTACAGTGCCTGAGAGATACCCAGTTCAATATAAACTATCCTGTGATATCAGACTAATAAAGAATTTCATTATTTAATCTCTTTCTTTGTGATGATTATTGAGATCATAGGCTAGATCAGGTATTTGTTTGAATGCTACAAAGTTTGAATGTGTTTAAACAGTACCTACTTTTTTTAATGGAAGAACAATTTACTTGGGATTACACAGCGCACATGAAGACACATACATAACGGCTATGTATTGTATCTCATGCAGAGTTACAAGGCTGAATGAAGGCAAAGGAACTTTATCAGTCCCAAAAGGGCTATATTCCCTGAGAAATACATGATAGACAGTGCCTTATTGTTGTTACAAAATATAGTTTAAAAGGAACAAGGGAAAAGCAGTGACATCCAGGCATTTATCAGACATCTGGATATATGTATCATTTCATAAGTGGTCAGTCAGCAATATTCAGTTGTGTCTAAAAATCCTAGCATCATTTCAGGAATAAAATAAACTTGATTATTAGAATTATGGGGATGATTTAGTAATCACTGACTCAATAGAATGGGTTTTCTTGGCTGAAATGGGACTGCACATGTAGAAAATGGTGTTGATTGTTTTATTTCTTTTCCTTCCTTCCTTCCTTCCTTCCTTCCTTCCTTCCTTCCTTCCTTCCTTCCTTCCTTTCTTTCTTTCTTTCTTTCGCATTCTGGTATATTTTTTTCAGAATTGCACCACCAATAAATCATCATTAACTATGTTACTAAAATGTGAATTTTTCAGTATTCAGCTATAATAATTTACTTTATTCAGAAAGTTTTCTCAAAATTGATACTTCCTTTCCATTATAATAATCCATAAAACAAGAATCCATTAAAAAAAAGTCTTCTGTTTTATGATACTTTCTATTCAACTGAAGCATATTTAACTTGGGTAAACTAGCTTGTTTCTATATTACTACTAGTGCTGCTTATTCAGTGTTCTTGTCTGTGGGACCTCATCATGAAATGGTTTCATTGTCGGTGCATCTTAATTCATAAGTTGGAAATATGTGGAATATTGTTACCTGAAAATTAATTCATCCTACTATCATATTTACCAAGGACACTGGTTGAATTGCCAAAGGAACAAATACTGTGGATTTTTTTTTAATTAAAAAATTACCATTGGATTTTAAATACCATGTTCCTCTACTATCTTAAAAACCGATGTTCCACATATTCTTCACTTCCATTTTTAGGAGCTCTAATGACTCTAAGGCTGTTGAACTGAAACAGCTTTGTTTTCCTTGATGAATTAACTGAGAATTGGGCCAATAGATCCCCACTGGTTCTGTTAGAGCTCTCAATGCCTTTTTACCTACGACATTTACTGGACCACTTAGTAATGATGAGTATAAAAGACACCATTCCATGTATTCTGATCCTATGATCTGGGTTCCTGGTATAGTGCTTTAGGAATGGGAAGCCATTACTGTGCCCACAGTCATATAACTGAGTCTTTTTTTTTTATACCTAAAATGAAAATAGTAGAATTGTAGTATGCTTTAAAACAAAGCACCAGCCTCAAGTGGAAGTCTACCTTTTAGAGTTCCATTCTTTCTCTATTTCATGGGGTTTTTAATGGTTAAATACTATATAAATACTTTAAAATATACTTTAATAAGGGTTCTTCATTCAAATAGCCAGAAGAGATCTTTTCTCCACATTCTGTCCTGATTTTTAACAAAACAAGGCTTATATTAATAGCTACAAAAATATTTTTGGAACACTAAGCTCTGGATTCAACTTTCTTATTGTTAAATAAAACACTTTTGCTCTGCTGTTTTTTACTTGCTAAGTGTGTGCGTTGATGAAAAAAAATGTTTTGCTATTTATTTTGCCTCTATTTTATTGTCCTTTTAAAAATGATATCTTACTGAATTGCTTATTTATATGTTGCATTCTAACTCAGAATTCTAGCAAACTAACTATTCTGCCTGGCAAGCAGATATTAGCAGGGCTGGATATGAATATCTATATAAACAGCAGAATGAAAAGTGTTTCCCAAAAGAATCTGAGGTTTTAAATTACAGCATGCACAGTGCAGCTGCTGCAAGAGGTGGCGGTTGAGTTGCTGCCATTCAGTGTTTAAATAAAATCTTATCACCATAGGCAACAGCATCAGCAGTGATTTATCAGGATAGAGAAATAAGAGGCAGGAAAGTATATGTAAAAGTTAAAACCCATTATCTTATTATATAACATTTCCACCTTCAGTTTTATATATAGTATTAAATATTATCAGCAGGTAAGGTTCATTCTCCTGTTATATACCTTTTAACTAACAGGAGAAATTCTTATTAACACCTACCTATAGACCACCAATGTGCTCCAGTTACTTTGGAGGCACACTTGGTCCTATTTGAGATGTAAAAGAAATAGAGGAAGGTAATAATGGGGTAAGTCTGTTGTGCTGAGTGATCTACTTGCTTTTAACATTGCTTGGAGCCTGGTATAAACTATAGTCTTTGTATTGAAAGTTTTGGACCTTAGTAGTTTACTTCCCAGTTAATTGCTCACAGTTGCAAAACACAGCTATAACTATATATGACTTTTAAAAAAGATGTTTTTGCTCTGTTTTACCACTGCCTATGTTTGATGCCACACTTATGGGTTCCCTTGAATGTCTTTCCTGAGCAAGAAGCTTAGAGATTTTCTGATTTTCTGAGTTACTCTGAAGAAGCAGTTCTGAATGGCATGTCAGAATATTCTTATCAGACTATGATTGGCAGATTAGATTGAGGATCTAGGGGTTACTTTATTCTGAGGTTATTTTGCTGAGAAGCATAGATGGGTAGAACAATTTCATCAATTTTTGAAACAGTCTTCTGTAGTGTTTTGGATTAATTACATAAAAGAAAGAGGATAATAATCTGCTGGTCATGTCTTCTCAAAGACCCTACCCAAATTTTCATATTCTTTCTTTGAAATTCAATTGATAGGGCGAAATAAGGATGCAGTTGAAACAAACTGAGTGGGAGCTGGCTTGTTTTATCTGTGGTAGCATTTGGTAGCATTTTATATTGGTCTATTTCTCCTTTCCTATCTCCTTACACACATATATTCAAACTCCCTTATTACAAAGACAGTACAAAGGAACACAGTTTTAGAATAATCCAAAACAGCTTCTTTTGGAGAGATGAATAGAATATAGTTTCTCACCAAACAATTATTGCACATAACTGATAATCCAGATGATGAGTGAAAGTCACAGGGATGTGACATTAAACATGACTAATTTTTGTTCAGTTGAAAATACCAATAATTTGTGCAATTTTATTCAGAGGATAACGCCCAACAACATGTTTCTTCTTCTCTGAAGCCCATAAACATAATAGTCAATGAAATGGAAGTGTAATTTTGCAAGGAATGGGGAATCAATCAGTTAGCCTCATATTTTTGTTTTAGAAATTCCTTTCACTTAATGGGCCTTCACTTCCTGAAAATGGAGGGCATTTTGTTCATTATTTTGCTTGAATGGTACTTGCTCACTAGCAGATGGTCACTTTCCAACTGATTTGTCTTGAAAAAAGAGGATTAAATTGTTATACTGCCAAGGAGAGATGTTATAATGTGTCCCTTTCAAATTAACAGGTCTTTCTTAAAACTACTTCATGAGTATTAAATAGTACAATGTTACATAAAAGGTTAAAAGCTGCTGTAAATGGTATCATGGAAATTAAAAAAACCCACAATTCTTCAATGGTTATGGGTCTATACTTCACTATACAAGGAATATAATTATTCTTTTGAAGAAAGCATTTTATTGGAGCTTGTCATGTGGTCTGTGGTATCAACAGCTTCTAATTAAAGTATTTTAAAGCTGAACTCATATTCACATTTATCTGGGAGTAATACTGAATTCAGTAAGACTTTCTTTTCAATAGACCTGCATAGGAATGCACTGAAAGAATGTAATAATTTGCATTCTTACATGGAAATAAATCCAGTGAACCAAGTAAAATTTACTTCTGAGTTCACATGGATGAATTCAAACTGATAATTCACAAAGCATTATTTTTAAATTTGAGAATAACATACTGCAGGAAAAAAAGTAAATAAATGAAGGTGGTATAAATTAAAGGATAATTCCAAATGTAAACATCATCACAGAAATA
The DNA here is from genome assembly GCF_049901715.1 of Pseudonaja textilis. Taxonomy (NCBI): domain Eukaryota; kingdom Metazoa; phylum Chordata; class Lepidosauria; order Squamata; family Elapidae; genus Pseudonaja; species Pseudonaja textilis. Next base: position 72,276,780 of record NC_141992.1, read on the forward strand.
TTTTGAATTGATTGTCTTATTCTATCTGGATAATTGCTTTGTGAAAAATTAAACATGTAATTCCAGGTTTCTGAAACATAGATGTACATTCTATCAGCATTTTTCTAGTATATCATATTTCAAATTAATAATGATTAGTTCTGTGAAAGAATCTTGATTATGCTTTGAGGGAATATAAATTGAAATTCAGTATTGTTTGACAGACCAAATATAGAAATTAAAGGTGTGCTTTAAATAAAACACAAATATATTTTCTCTAGTTCCCTCCTTTCTTGAGTTTATCTAACAGGTATGTCTGTTTTTGATGCTACTGTGTCAAAAGATGGCTTTGCCTTACCAGTATTCTCATATTTGTCTGTAAAAACTCAGTGAATATTAGTGCATGGTTAGAAGCAATTCAGAGTCAAGGGTTAACACGGAGAGACGTTTGAAAGCTTATGTTCAAGATTGCAGGGGCAAAGGAAAAAAAAAAAAACTTGAAGGCCTGGAGACAATGATTGATGGCTTAACTGTTAGTCTAACGGATGATATACTAAAGATTTTGAAGCATTGACAAATCAAATTGGCCACCTAGATTAGATTAGATAAAGAAATACCAGGTTCACTAGGTATGCTACTAACCAGCAAAGCTGAAATACTTTTTTCACAGTGGATTATGAAAGTGCTGGTATAAATAATTTTGAACTCATTCTGTAGCATGTTGAGCCTAGGAAAACAATAAGATAGTGCTTGGTATGGTGCTTATAGAATATGAAGTTTTGGAAGGGAGGGAGGGAGGGAGAGAGAGAGAGAGAGAGAGAGAGAAATAAAACATGAAAAGCTAAGTGGACTTCTGGGTTCAAGATATCTAAATGGACTCCAGAAAGAGGAACATATGAGCATAGTTCTAAATTTCCAGACATATATTCTTAGAACACAGTTGTGACTCTTATCTTCTATGAAGTGTGCAGATTAGATTATAATGAATGCAGGAGACCCGCTCATGAGAAAAGAATGTAGTTTGTTTTATATAAAATAGGGTGGATTATTTCTGAAGATGTTGATACATTATTTAATTGCCTTCACTTTTTGTAGAACTTACCTTACAGTTATTTATATTACACAATATAGATATTTGTTAATGTTGCTTTAATCAAAAGGTGCATTTTTCCTATCACTTTTTTCTGTTTCAAATAAGCTTCTGCACTAGAGTCAGCTGTATTTTGACATGTATATTACCAATAAGCATAAATAAATTTTGTTTTCCCTATTCCATATTATCTAAACAGGTGGCAGCAACTGGCTGACCTTGTCGAAAGCCTCTTGGTTAATACTTACATGGTAGACATCCAAGCTATTCCTTTGCTGTAAACTAAACTGTGAAGTTGAAAAAAATAGTGAAAAACTCTATATTTCTGAAAAGGAAATTACTTGAATGCAACCATGATGTCATCATGAATTGAACTTAACTTAAACAAATTTCCTTTACTGTGGCCATTTAATTTCTATGTTTCAGATCTGACCATAAGTTCTTGCATCAACCTGATTGCTTGCTATCCTTGGTGCTTGGATTTTGCCTTCTAACATCCCCTGCCCCATATCAATCTATGGTTTAAAGAAGTTTTGCAAGTGAGGGAACACAAAAGGAAAAGAGCTTAGTGATTGTGGTATAGGGTGAGTCAATAGAAGGCAGATTCAGTATACCAGCAGTCACAGAAAAGAAGCAGCATTGAGTCCCCATCACGATCATATCCAAAGAGAATTGCCGAGAGAATTCTTACAAGTTGTTGGAAGACATATAGGGCCAAAGCCAAATTTCCACTTGAGCCTCATTATGAGAAGGTTAGATCAGGGGTTCCCAACCCCCAGGCTATGGCCCACCATTCAGAATGGGGCTATGGAAGTGGTTGGCGAGTGCACAGCACATGCAGTGGGCAAATGAGCGCACATGTGCGCATGTCCATTTGTGTGAGGAGTAGACACATGTGCCTGCCGCTTGCACAAATGGAGCTGTGTGTACATGCTTGTCTGTTGTTCACATGGAACCATCCACTCTGTCCCCCGCTCCCATTGTGGGTTTGCAAACTTGGAAAGGTTGGAGGCACTCTCCATCAGAAAAAAATACTAGATGATGCTTTACAAATAATGTCTATTAGTCTGTGCTTACACCTGGGTTTGGTATGGAAAAGTAGCATTGTTTGTTTAATATTGTGTGTATGTGTGTGTTTGTGTATTTATGTTTGTGGGGGGTGTGTGTTAGGGGATGTGGGAGGGAAATCTCCAGCAAGAGACAGGAGGAATGAGGCTCTATTGATGTTTCTGGATGACTTTCAGTAACCATTGCTATAATTTAGAATAGTGCCTTGATGGAGACATTGAGTTGAGGATTGCGGATAATATTTGTAATGGTTCTGCTTCTTTATTTGCAATCACCATCAGAAAATAATACTAGATTTTTTTAAAGTGTTTTATATTGACACAAAAAGTATATAGATTCAAATCCTACCATCTGTCATGGTAGCTTAGCCAGTGATTCTGATAATCACATACTCTTAGTCCAGCCTACCTCACATAAATGTTGTTGAAGGAAAAATGGAAGGAAAGATCATTATGTATGAATGAAAAATAGGATATAAAATGTCACATGAAAATAAAGGAGTTCCAACTCAATAGATAGGGGAAAGAGATAGATAGATAGATAGATAGATAGATAGATAGATAGATAGATAGATAGATAGATAGATAGATAGATAGATAGATAAATTAATTTTTACTGAATGGTCTAGGTTGGGCATCTTTTGGAGTCTTTTTAGGGTTAGGGTAAGGACTGGATGTGAGAACACAAAACTGAAACTCTGCATGAGTAAGAATGTTACTGATGATTATGGGGTTGCTATAAAAACGTCAGGATTTGAGAGATATTTTTTCTAATGGGGTTGTTCTACTTTTAAGAGACAGGTTTTCAGATTGTTATTATTGTTACCTTTATTGTCAAGAGTACAACATATGTACAATGAGATTGGCTGAGCCTCCCTCCATGCATCCCCCCCCAACACAACTCACAGTGAGGACAGAAGTCCCTAACCCAGTCCTAATCTTATTACACTTTGTGACCTTGTTGCACAATGTGCCAGGCCCACTAGTCTGTCATACTATGTTGACATGAAGTTATTTTCCATTCAGAAGTCTGACAGCCCATGGGTAGAAACTGTTCTTCAGCCTGTTGGTACAGCTGGCTATGAAGTGCTGACCGGGATGTGAGTCATCCCTGAGAATTTTCCTCACTCTTCTAAGGCAGCGAACCCTAGCGATGTCATCTAGTGGTATCAGGGAACAGCCCACAATGTTTTGTGCTGGGCTCACCACTGTCTGTAATGTCTTTCTATCCGCAGCTGTCAAGCCAGCATAACACATCATAATGTAGTATGTGAGGACGCTTTCTATTGTGGACCAGTAAAAGGAGGTCATCAGTCGTTGTTCCACTTTATTTTTTCTCAAGACCCTAAGGAAATGGAGTCTCTGTTGGGCCTTTCTGGCCACCTGGGTTGTGTTGATTTTCCAGGTGAGATCTTCGCTTAGGTAGACTCCCAGGAACTTAAAGGAGGAAACTCTCTCCACACAGCCCCCCTTTGATGTAAAGTGGGGCAGGTTCCTCTCTCTTCTTCTGGAAGTCTAACATCATTTCCTCTGTCTTGCTGATGTTTAGGTGCAGGTTGTTTTCTAGGCACCATGAGGAAAACTTTTGAACCTGCCCTCTGTAGACTGTTTTGTCTCCACCTATAATGAGACCCAATATGGTAGAATCATCTGAGAACTTAATGATCACAGTGGATGGTCAGACTATACACAGTCATGTGTGTACAGGAGTACAGGTAGGGACTGAGCATACAACCCTGTGGGGAGCTAGTGCTAAGCTTCAGGAAAGTGGATGTGACAGACCCAGATCCTCATTTCAGTGCAGTGTAGAATAACCACATAACATGAAGAGAAAAACCCTTTTATCAGTTTTTGCTGATAAAATAATTGTGTGATAATTGGTAACCTCATAAAATATCCTTTACTGGGTGCAAAAGTGCAAAACTCTTTTGCAAGTTGGTGCGGTAGTTTAAGATGTAACTTTAAGATTTAACAGTACAACTGCCATTTTAGCTGCATTTCTATAAATTGCCCTAAAATGTTAAGCAGTGGGCAGTATACAAACATTCTGTGAATACAGATATTTATAAATATAAATAAATATGTATTTTTAAAGAATCTATAGAATACTTTAGTTTGTTGTAGGATAGATACATAAAAACTTGATATACACCCAATGGATGTGTACCCATTATCTGTGACTGCATTATCTTAGAAGATATTCCCCTAAATGTTAACACTAAAGTGTGTGTGTATGTGTAAAAGGTAAAGGTTCCCCTCGCACATACATGCTAGTCGTTTCCAGCTCTAGGGGGTGGTGCTCATCTTGGTTACTCACTGTCCCAAGGTGGCTCCATGGTCATATGGCCAGCATTATTAAATGCCTAAGGCACACAGAACACTGTTGTTACCTTACCACCAAAGTGGTCCTTATTTTTCTACTTGTATTTTTACATACTTTCAAACTGCTAGATTGGCAGAAGCTGCGACAAGTAAACGGGAGCTCACTCTGTTACACAGCACTAGGGATTTGAACCACTGAACTACCAAACTTTTTGATTGACAAGCTCAGTTCAGCACCTTAGCCACTGAGCCAGCGCGTCCCTTGTGTGTGTGTGTGTGCACGCGCATGTGTGTATGTGTGTGTATATGTATATGTTCTTATAATCTTAGCGTTCTCTTGTCATATTGCAATACATTCCATTGGGCCTAACAATGGATCTGGTATATTGTATCTTATACATAAGTTACTCCAAAATGTCAAGTTTGTTTTCCAAGAATCTATTTCAGGTTCTGTGCATGACTAGTTTTTGTCCAAGTCTCCAGTGTTTTTGCAGTTAGAAAGATGCTGTTTCTGTATCAGGCACAATATAAAATCTTTCAGCCACATCTTATAACGAAGATGAAAAGATGATTGACAGTTTACCTAGCTGCACTGATTGTTGTCTTTGATTTCAGGCCAATTGGATAAAAAGGAAATACATGAAGAGATCTCCCCGGGTCTGTGTAGAATATCAAAGGTTGAATGCAGAAATTGAAAGTAAAAAACAATAACACACAATAGGGCTTTTTTGTGTGTCCCCCTTACCCCATGTTATTATTGCCAAACACTAATTGCCATCCTTATTTCCATTTTTGAGGATGTATTATGTAGTTGTGGTGACTGCTAAGAATTTGGAGGAGTACATGTATATTATTTTCTGAATTTTATGCATGCTGTTTTGCATATTAGCTTGAAACTGCTAATTTAGTAGTCTTTATTTTTGGTCGATATGAAAAAAAAATTGAGATAGTTTTTTTTCCCCCCTCATTCTCTGCTAGTTTCACTGAGTGTGTGGGTTGTTCACCTTTCAGGAGGGGAAAAAAACAACTAGAAAGTGTGGAAGAACTATCCCAGTAGGCACATATAATTAACTACTTATTAAATGCTTTTCAGGAAGTTAATAGAATGAAACCTTACTATAACCAATACTAATCAATTATTGTGTCAATAATGATAAGCAGTACAAAACAAACCCACTGAGTCTTGGAGCCTGAGTAGAGAACTTTGTCAAACAGATTTGGCCCGCACCCTACCAAACAACAGGAGGTGCCTGCTCTTATAGTGTGATTAAAGTCAAGATGATGGGCATTTTCTTGGGATCTCTTTTAGAGCAGTTTCTCCTCCCCTTCCCAAAGGAGAGTTAGTTGTTACTCTTGTTTCTTCCAAAGTTAGTACAAAGTATGGGGTCAAATAGCAAAAACAGCCTAATCAAGGACTACTGAGAACACTCTCACCAACACTGACAGGACAAGCCACTTGGAGAGCAAATCCCATTCCCTTCTTGCACTGATGATGTTACCTAGTTGGGTGATGAAATGTCTGCAAGCGAACAAGCAAGCCAATAAACACCAAGGACCCTAGAGTGCAACCCTGAGCCATAAATATTCCCCTCTATAGGTACTAGACCAAAAATTCAGAAAAGATTTCTTTTACCATATTGTAATATTTTTGTTGTTGTTTATTTGCTTTTATATTTCTACATTGCCTTGGACTTGAAACAATCAAATTGCAAAGGCAAACAGAATATTAGTATACAAAGGAAAACATATTTTTTGTTCTGTGGTGAGATGTATTGATGGAATACTTTTCTCAGAGAGGCTCACTTGGTGCCACATGTAGCATGATTTTAGCATCTATTACTCCAAGCTTTTCTTCAAAGTCATTTTAATTTGCATTTTAATTTTAATATTTAAAATTGCTTTGGATTTTGAACACTTGTGTCACTGCTACCGAGCTTATATGGTGTATTTTATAGTGCTTTCTATGTGATTGTACCTGTTACACTTTTAATTGTATCTTTTAGCCTGTTTCATTGTAAACCAACCAGCCTATATAAGCCTTTGGGTCGTTGTCAGCTGTTTCTAGACCCCTGATGGAGTTAGACTAGCTTTTACAAATACTCTTCAACTTGCGACTATTTGTTTAACAACCACTTGAAATTACATGCTGAAAAACATTCCATACCACAACTTGTCACACTTACAACTCTATACAGGTAGTCTTCAACCACCCTTCCTTAGAGCTTGAATTCTGATTGCCTGGCACTACTCTATTATTTGCATTTCTGTAAGGTAGGCAAATATTAGTTGCATAGAAAGGATAGCCAGCCACCTACCAAATGGATTTAGAACTTTTTGTTTAGCAATATATAGGTCAACGTATGACAACAATTGGGTCCATTTCTTGCCACATTTGTGAAGTGAATCATTGCAGTTGTTAAATTAGTAACACCAATGTTAAATGAATCTGGCTTCCCCATTGACTTTGCTTGCCTGAAGGCTACAAAAGGGGATCACATGACCCCAGAACCTGTAACGGTCATAAATGTGAGTCAGTTGCCAAGTGTTTGAATTTTGATCACGTGACTGTGGGGATACTACCATGGTCCTAAGTGTGAAAAATGGTCATAAGTCACTTTTTTCGGTACCATTCTAACTTTGAACGGTCACTAAATGAACTTTTGTAAGTTGAGGACTACCTGTAGTGTCCCCATTGTCACATGATCAAATTTTTAGCACTTGGCAACTGGCGTGTATTGTTATGGTTCATGTGATTACCATTTTGACCTTCCCAGCCAGCTTCTCACAATGGAGGTAGCTGGATTGATTTGATAACTACATAATTGGAAATAAGGAGAAATTTTCTGAGAGTGAGAACAATCAACCAATGGAACAGCTTGTCTTTGGAAGTTGTGGGAGGGCCATTACTTGAGACTTTCAAGAAGAGATTGGACTACCATCTGTCAGAAATGGTGTAGGGTCTCCCGCTTGGGTGGACTAGATGATCTACAAGGTCCCTTCCAACTCTGATTATCTGTTATCTGTTAATTCATTTAATGATCATAGTGATTCACCAAACAATCATGGCAAAAAAAGTTATAAAGTCAGGCACGACTTGCTTAACAACTGCCTCACTTAGCAACAGAAGTTTGTGATTGTAAGCTGAGAACTATCTGCACTAGCTCAAGGGTCCAGTTACACTTTGTGCACAAGCAGCTCACAGAATGGAATGGATTGTATGAAGGTGAACAGGTTATATACATGAGGATAAGGAACCAAGGTGCTTTTGCATGCCAATTTTTTGGTCCTTATTTCCTGCTGTTTTTTCCCTTTCAAAGCCAGATGCCAAGTTTGGAGGGACTTGCATTTAAATGCTTTTTTTTCACTAGTGGTGCAACATGTTTTGATGACAAAGGAAGAAACTTCAGAAAATGAAGATGACAGAAAGAAGGGAACTGAAGTAATTAACAGTTATTTAGCACATGTAAGCAACATGGAAGTGCGTGTGTTTTCTTTTCTACCAGCCAAAGTAAAAACAATCGTGAACATCTTTTCAACAAGCAACTGCAGGAAATGAAGGCAGCAAGATTGTTGGTTGGCAAAAAACAACAACAGGGCTATGGATTAAGAGGAGAAATCCAATAGGAAGAATCATTTCATTTACAACAGTGTTGTAAAACTTATTATGTCTCATTAAAAAGACAGCATTTTCATCCTGAAATGCTTTTTTGTTAAAGCTTCTCCTAATTGGCATTTGTTTGTTTTTCTCCAAAGTACCAGTCCATTTAAACCGCACTGAAGATAAAAATGTGGATTCAAAGAAAAAGCTTTAGAGGGAACTGTGACTAAACAGGTGCCAAATATTCAAAATGTTTTTCTTTCTCCCCATCAACCATGATGACAACAGCTGCTATTAGAGGAAAGCTTTCTATTAAATCGGGTTCCTGGAATCATCCTAAGTAATATCAATTCTAGTTCCATCTTTCTAATGTTAGGCTTCATAGTGGCATTTAGTAGGGAGGGGGCAGGGGAAGGACCATTGTTGAATACCACAATTGTTGGTAGCATACTTTTGTTGAATCAAACTCTGTCTCTGTTACACAACTGCCTGTGTAGCATGGATAGTGTAGCCGAAAATTCTCTGATCTGAATGCTTGATAAGGTTTGGTGTCCAAAAGGGCAAATGGGACTCACAGCAATTATGGCAAAGGCATGTCGGTTTCCTTGACAACCAGATTGCAAATTCTTTCTGATTTATTATTTACCACTTCAAACTCCCGTACCATGATTTAATTAGGAAGAGGGATTTTTTCACAAGTCCCTCCCTTTTCCCAAAGTGGAACGTCCCAGCCCTGTTCTTTTTTAAAAAATGGCATCGTAAACTGATCAGATCAACTTGGCTCAAAAGCGTTCGAGTTGAAAAGTCCCTGAAATGTTTGGCAATGCATTTAGTCGTGTTTAAATCCTGTACAGAGAATATAATACCTAATGGGTTATAAAAATCTAGGTACTTCGCCTGATTGCTTTCTGCCACTGGGGTTTGAATGATTAAGGGGTCTCTTAACTGGATTTGGTAGCATTTCAGGAATCTTAAGTCAATTCCTGAATGGGGTGTTCCCTTAGCTCTGCTCATTGTTCAGACAGGACACAACTAAAACAAACAAACAAAAACACCAAAGCTTGGACACACATTTTAAGTTCCCAAATCTTGTGTTTTCTGGCTTGGGAACACAAGCTCCACCCTGCAAGAGTCCTTTTGGGAAGGAAGATGCTTCCCCATCTCTCACCCCACCCCCATATGCATTCTGTTACCATAGGCAACACATGCTTCCCTTTTTAACATGAAAAGCTATGGGGTGCAGGTTAGGCAAAGCCCCAGCTCAAAGATAATTAGAATGAATTTCCCCCTGAAATTGAATTTCAAAATGAACTCTGTGCTTTTGCAAGAGACAAAATTGTGATAAATTGATTTTTTGGTCTTGGACTTGATAAATAAGTCTCAGATACACTTGGACTATTAAATGTTACCTTGGCTAGTCAAGCTGAGTCTCCAGTTACCTAGATACACCAATCTTTAGTTTCAGCTCCTTTGGAAAATACTGTCAATGTTACCAATGGATGTGGGGAGGAGGGGAGAGACAGACTTCCTGTAAATGTTTTCATAGGTACATGTGGTCAGAATAACGGAATAACACAGCTAAGTGCTATTTAGCTAGACTAGTGCTCAAGAAGTGAAGTGAAATTAATATTAAATTAATAATTTAAGTAAGCAAAGTAACACTGTGTCCTTAAAAATGTCTGATTGCAAGTTGTCATTGATGATAATATATTTATTTCTCTTAACTATTTAATGTAAGGATGCTTGATTCAGAGACTGTACACAGGACTTGGATGTCAGGAATTTGACTTTGTAAAATTAAATTGAGAAATAAGCAGCAGGTTTAACAATGACACTCATATAGGATTATTGATACATTGATGCATTTAATGGTTTAAGTAGAGCAGACAGCATTTCCCTCTCTGTCATCTAGGAAACTCACACATGGCAAATTGAAGGGAATTGAATTTAATCTGCCTGAGAAGAATATCATCGGTGAAACCTGCTGAGAATTGTACTTCCAGGAAGTTTTTCAAAGCAGGTGTTTTCTTGTTAAATTAGGATTGTATAACATAATCAACACCTTCCTGCATGCATGTGCTGTTTTATTTGGAATTTGGCAGAGCAGAGTTGATCTTTATGCTACCTTATAAATTAAAAAATACTGTAGTCAATCCTGAGTGAGTGATGAAACAATAAAAAGTGGCACAATGTCATAGCAGGTGGCAGTTCCTAACTGATTTAGCTGATCTTAAGAAAGCTAAAAAGGCCAGATAGATAGACCACCACCACTGAAATCTCAGTGTTATAAACTTAGTGTTTCCAAGTAAGATTCTTGAAAGAAGCAAAACTATTGTATGGTTATTAGCTGCATAATATGTCAAAAGGTATTTGTAGGAGATTTTCTACCTCTCATAGAGAACAAGCAAATCTGTTGCACATACAGACTTGTTTTCAAGTTGGAAAGGAAGGCTTATTTTATCATGCCCTGCATCCAGAGGTAGAATGACATAGTTTTCAGGGACTAAACTATGTGAAGTTACAGCTTTTGCAGTGCCCCCATGGTGCTGTTAAAATTTGGGTGCTTGGCAAGTGCCCCACATTTATGACTGCAGCATGCAGTTCGTCACCCTTCACCCTCTTCTCCCAGCTGATCTTCATCAATTTCTGGCCTGGGATCCAAGTGGTAGGGGAATGTAAAGCCATGGAATGCATGCAGCAAGTGATTCCACACAGGCCTTCTTTTTGCTCAGTCCAGTCTTCCCCCTTAGAGGCTTGGGCTGTAGCCTCAGCAAGACTTCCTTCAGTTCTGGAACCTTCTACAAGGTCACCCCTTTGCCCAGAGACCTGCTGACTGTACTAGCACCTTGTCTCCTTAACAGTCCTATGCGGCTGCTTTCTCCCAGCTGATTCCACCAGTCTCCCTTTAGCCAATAATATTCTGCTGCCCTGTTGCATTTACCGCATACATTGTGGGACCATATCCTCATCCAGGATCTGCATTCTAGGTCAGAGGCCAGAAGAAGACAATGATGAAAGTTAGCTGGGCAGTACAGGGGAGGCAGGCATAGGTAGCAGAATCCAAAATGCCCAAAAAATTAGAGATGGGGAAGGAGATAGGAGGAGTTGAAGCAGAAGTGACTGTGGTAGAGAAGAACAACCTTGTCTACTGAAGGAACTCATTGGGCCCAGTTAGGGAGGAGGTAGCAAGATGGAGTTGGCTGTTTGTGCAGGACAGGAATAGCATGATATTGTTTTCTAATGATGATATTCCCCAGCCTAATAACTTTAACTGGAATTGCCATCACTAAGGGGCATGGTTCACTTAGCAACAGACGTTCTGATTCCAATTAGTATTGTTAAGACTACTATCTATGTATGCTATCATTATTTTTGCATATGTTATGCCACAGTTGGTTTCACCTGGATTTGTCAATCCTTGATTATCAAGATAAGAAAGTTAGACACAACAGGACTTCCGGTTTGAGCTTTGGCAACAGACCGAAACCTCGTCTCGGCGTGCTCTCCATGCTCACAGCTGGAGTGCCCTGAGCTGGTTGGTTTCAGGGCTAAGCCACCTCGTAGAGGTGGCGAAGAGGGGGGAGACTGCCTGCAGGGTTGAGGAGAGCCGCATCTCTCCTCCCCAGGTGGCCATTACTCCCTTTCCTGAAGGCGGTTGTAGCAGTGGTCAGAAATGGCCACCACAAAGAAGAACTCGACCGGAAAAGAATGTGCAGGAGGAAGATAAGAAGAGAAAGTTTTGGTTGACCAGGTCAAACAGCAAAAGCAACAAATAAGGTACCCTGGAATTGAAACTATTAAAATAAAATTATTCCCTAAGAAGATTTTTAAGCTGCGAAGGAGAGAGAAAAGGGAAAAGATTTGGGTTTTTTTTTCTCCTTTTCCTATACTGTCAGCTAAGAGACTTAAGCAAGAAATTGGAAAAAAATCCACTTTGACATCAATAGGCATTTAATGCTGAAAATAAAAAGTCAAAGGGATAATAAAGATTTCTGGATAATCAAAAGTTTTTGAAAACAGGAAAGGAGAGAAAAAGAATAAAAGGGCAGGATCTGGAAGGGAGGAGACTGCCTGGAATTAAAAAGAACTTACAGCAAAATCTCAACAAGACTTCCAAAAGATACATTCTAACTGAAATATCGCAACAAAAACCCCAGGAAGAGAAAGTGGAAAAAGAAATAAGAAGATATTAACTCGGGACTATTTGGATTACTTGATGATTTCTGGATTTTTGGTTATTGTATTTGAATGACTAAAATCATTTGGGTGGTTGTTTAAAACTGTTTAAAATGGCTCCACTTTTAGAACTGAAAATGGGACTTAAAAAGTACAAAGAAGGTGAACAAGAAGGGAGAGGTTCTTTTGGCTTCGTATTTCAGTTTTTAGAAATGGAGATTTGGAATTATGAGAAACAACAAGAAATGCCTGCAGGACAAGAAGATTGGGAAAAAGAAGAAGCCATCTTTAATGAACAAGTAATCTTAGGTGGGGAAAAAAAAGGAAAGTGGGGAAAGAGAATGGAAAGTTTAAGATTGGGAAAAAAACACTCAAAAAAAAAATAGAGTGAAAAATAAGTATAAAATCAGAAACCAACAGAAGAGGGAAATGCAGAAGAGAGAATTCAAAGTAGAAAGACAAGGGGGTAAAAAGGGGAGGGAGAAGATGAGAGGGAAGAAAGAAAGGAAAAGAAGTTATAAAGGACAGAAACAAAATATAGAGAAACAGGGCCTATTTAGATATAACGGGTGAAAATTTAATGGAAAAGGGGATTCTGCAAACGTACATAAGATAGTATTGTTATATTAGAAACAGAAATAATTTTAGAAAATATGAAACAATGTATGATTAAAATGTTTGATAAAATAGCCATCGTAATTCAGTGGAATGCTTGTCAATAAATAAATGTAACAAAATGAATATTTAATGATTTACAAAACATACGTGAAAAGAAATAAGGGAAAAATTAATTATGGAGATTATATGTGTCTTTAAGGAAGTATGATATTTAATTGAAAAGAAATGTTAAAGATGTTAAGATTTTAATGATTATTAATGATAGAACTGAATTGGAATGGAATGAGGGTTTATAATTACACATATTTATAATCCTTTCTTTAAAAAAAGAATATAGCGTGTATTATAAGAATGTACTAAGTAGAATTCAATTAGAAGTTATGTATTATATATTATATTGAAGGTAATAACCTTAATGTATATATTGAAGTTTAATAAGAGTTGAATGGATGTAATTAAAAGATATAAAGGTGTCATACTCCAATTAGTAACTACAGGAGAAAATCTGCTTAATGAGAAAAGATAATATGAAATTGAAACAGAACAGACAAAAGTATAAATATAATGATTTGAATTGAAATGAGATAATCAAAATAAAATTGAGAAAATTAAAAGAGGGGAAAAACTATATAGAAAATGTAGAATAGTATAAGATATGGAACAGAATACAAAAAGGAGCATGAAATTGAGATCTGTGTCTGTATAATGAAGTTCAAGCCGGGACCATGCTATTTTCAAAAAAGATGTTTTACTTGTATTTTGTATGTGTGAAAACCCAAATAAAACTTTATTAAAAGAAAAAAAAAAAAGCTAGACACAACAAATGAATTTCAGATATTTCTGTGTTTTTTCCTTAATTGACTTCTCCTGCTTTGGAGAATAATTTTGAATTTAGGATGATTTCTTAGGTTTAAATGTGGGTTATTTATATATTTGATTTAACTTGCTCGTTAGCCAACACAAAAACTTCTGGAGTAGTTTACAGTTATCAGTAATAACACAGTTCTTGCCCTCAGGTTTATGGCATATAAGCAAAATAAATGGAAAAGGAAGGAGAAGAGAAGCAAAAGGCAAGACACTAATTCATAACATAAAGAAAGTGAGATGAGCAGTACCTAAATTTGATCAATAAAATAAATATATGTTACATTGTTTAAGATAGGAACAGTTTCTTAATAGTATGATTGCTAATCTTCATCACATGATCAAAATGAAAAAGAAAGCTCCTCTTAAATAATAACAAAATAAACATTATTTTTAAAAACCATTTTAGAACTATAAATAAAAGGAAATTTGCACAGGCTAAGGCTGTTTATAACACAGTGAATACCACTAACAACACAGAGCAAATAACCCCATTGAAAGATTGAAAAAAACATCATATTGTAGATTAAAAACATTTCAATTTTATGAGAAAATTCAGAGACAGGCTGAAAACAAAATAGCACCCCTCCTTTTGCTTTTGGATTCTTTAAATGGAATGTATTAGCATATGCAAACATCCAAAAACAAGCACAATAGAGGATGCAGCTTGGGATTTTCTGATCCATATGCAAAGTCTTAGCCTATCTCTTTTGGCTCTTCACCTTTTTTATGGACCTGCTTGTTCCAGTAGCAAATTTAAACTCACCAACTGATAAACAATAGACAAATAGAACTCGTGTCATGCAAACTTATCAGATCCACATGCACTATATTATTTAAATCCTACATAAATGTTGGTTAAATTAAAAATAAAGAAAAGGGGGAAAAATCCAGATGGCTTTTGAAGCAGACTTGGAGATTTCACTAATTCCAACTTTGAAGTAAGATTACACAGTGTCCTTTGATTGTCTGGTCTCGTACCAATTATTTTTGATTTCCCAAGTATATTTTGTTAGTGCACAGGAGATGATGTTGTCACACATTTAATGCTGGGGTTATGTAGGCAATTATTATTTTGCTGCTGTTGCAGAACTACTGCTTCTGGGCTCTTTATAAGATCAGTGTTAAATGATAACATCTTAGTAATATTAAAGTGTTCATATCTGGTCCATAAAACTGATGGAAAATTAAAATACAAACTGCTTCTAAAGTCATATATGTAAACGTGGAACATTTTTATATTACCCAACATAAAAGCTAATCAGTACGCGAGAGAAGAGAAAAACCTAAAAATATGTAAGCTATCTGGGCTGCACCTAAATTGAAGTGTAACCTTGTAAAATAGCATTGGAGAGTTAAAAAAATATAGTCAACATTGGTAACTGTACCCCCAGCTTCAGGATAGCTACTTAATTGATGGTTTACATGAGAAGCATTGTTCCAGCCACATGAATAAAATAAGCAAGATTGCTTCCTAGTATGCTCATTCTGGGTTTGAACATTATTCCAAACCTTATTTGGCTGAAATTATTTATTGAATATATCCAAGTGACTGAGCTAATTCAACATTCTAAACTATAAATTATGGTTTTGAAAGTATTATCTCAGGTTTGACATGGCTGTTGTTATAATCATGGTGATATATTGGGAGATATATCAAATCTCATGCACTTCACAGCACTATTGAGAGGATAAAACTATATACACTATCCTGTTCTTTGAAAATGCTTGAAATAAAGAAATTTATGAGTATGCATTTTACACATTATGTAATGAAACACAGTCACCTAATGTAATACATTAAACTTTTGCCTAGGAAAGGTATTACAAAATTATTTTGTACTACAAAAGAAGAGTAATTAGAACACTATGGCTTTGACATGTACATAGCCAGTTAACTTGACCCCATTTGAGAATATAACTTGAGTCAACGTTTTGCAAATGCATTGTTTTACAGTAATAATCTCCAACAATAGTGATGCCTCTGTCATGATTTAGTGAATACTCTAGAGGGCTTTACTGGATAATCTCATGTATTAGAGCTATTAGCTCCTATGAGAATGTGTAGTTTCAGTTCGGTCTGTTGGACAAACATGCAGATCCGTCTCTTACATTTGGGAAATTGAAATCCCATTGAATACAGGCTTTAGGATTTTGGCTATTAAAATGATACAGATTCTATCTATCTATCTATCTATCTATCTATCTATCTATCTATCTATCTATCTATCTATCTATCTATCTATCTATCTATCTATCCATCCATCCATCCATCCATCCATCCATCCATCCATCACCTATCTTATTCACAGCATCTATCCAGAGAGTCGTTTGGAAGAGTCATGACACAAATTGTTACCAGTAATCAGGGGTTTGGGGAAGTTGCCAAAGGTTTTGCCTTCTACGTATTGAAAACATCTAATTGCTTTCGACGCTTAGCATTGTGATGCAAACTAATGATAGGAACATTTTAGGATTCAGCAGTCTATCCAAATGTCAAATCTGTACTGGAAAAATAAGATATGCTGATAATAAGTGTTGCCACTGAAATAAGCTCAGTCTTTTTTTCTTTTTTTTTTTTTTTTGGTTGCTGTTGTTTAAATTGGCTTTAGAAAAGTCCCAACTTTCCCATCATTATTATTATTATTTTGCAGATTGCAGCAGAAGGGTATTGATAGAATTCTGAAATGGGTCCTGGGAAGTCAAACATTATATTATCAGGTTGATTAAAAAGGGGTCGGGGTAGCCTAATCACACATTATTTATACACCCATTTACATACTGAAGTTTATAATACAATAAAGCTTGAGAAATATATTTAAAGCCTTGCATGGCATGGGTCCACCCTACTTGAAGAAGTGTCTCACCCCGATGGGATTGGCCCATTCCCCCCACACCAGCAGGGTGGGCATACCCTGATGCCATCAGTCAAGGAATTTTGGCTGGCAGGGTCCATCAGAAGAGACTTCCCTGCCATGGCTCCTAACCTAATCCTTGATATGAAATAGGAGATATGTGACTATTCTGACTTTTCATAATTGCCTCAAGATTTGGCACTGCCAGATGCCAGATGGCTTGGGACCTGGAAGTGGTTGACTAATTAAAAACTAATTCCGCCCCCTCCCCTCCCCATGTAGTAAACTCGAAGTAAACTTCAACCTTTTTTTCTTCAGAAGCGATATAAACCTGGCATGACATATTTACAACTGTTATGTTAAAATATGTTCAACTGAGAATGCTGGTTGCCTAAACAAAATGAACTGGATGAACACATTCAGATTAAATTTAATATGTTTGGACCGAATTACCTGAAAGAAACCCTGACTGATCTAACTGAATTTGCAAGTATTAATTTACTAGAATATTTTCTCACTCCTAGAATATTTTATCAAGTGTTGCCATACAACAGAATTAAACATTCAGATGTAAAACTCACTCAATAAAAATATGACTACTTAGCATTAGTAGACTTTTTTGCTTTCATATCTTTAGGGCTCAACAATGTTTAAACCACGAGAAGTAGTAAAATGCTTTTGATGTTTTCTAAACAGACTTTTTAAAAAAGCAAAAAACAAAAGTATTGATGCCTTAGAATCAACCCTATTTAGAAAACAGGGAAATAGACATTCTCACCGCCCTGTTAAAAAACATAACCTCAACCCCTCCTCCTCAAAGCTCATGTATCAAACTGCTTTGTTGCAAATTTGGTTTATCAACCCTGGGAATAAAGGCTTTTTTCTTTCCTTTGTTACTTTATGAACTCAGCAGTGGTTCTTTGAATTAATGTTGCTTAGAGACATTTTTTTTTGTTCTGTTTTTTTCCTCCCTGTATCAGCCTTATGTTGATTCAAACCAAAGGGGATTGTATGAGAATTTAAAATAAAAGTGTTTATTGTGCAATACCAATCAACATTTCTTAAAATCTCTAAAATGTGTAGTTTTGTTTTTGCTCACCTAGAACCTTTTCCTTCTGGACAAGTAGCATGTTCAGAGGGAGGGAAAAGATATGTGAGCTTTCTGACAAACATCCAAAAAAAAAGTTTTTGAGATGTTAAACACCAATCTGCATTTCACCATGCTGTCATGACCTATTGGAATCATAAAACATCACGGACAATTTATTGAATAGCCCTATAGCCCCTGAACGCCCTCTTTTGCCACCATTAGAAATTCCAGAGCTGGATTTTTGCAGCAAATGGATGAAAATAAAAGACAAGTTTCCACTTTTATGGTGATGCTGGGATGCATAAAATAACAAAATACACAGAAACCCTCGCTTAGGTTTAAAATGCAGTGTATGTATATGGTGGGACCTATTGTCCTGCCTCCATTCTCCCAGAAAATTTAGCTTTACCGACTGCCATTCTCTATTATCCGTCTCCAGATTTTTGCAAAGTGCATCTATAAGAAACGTGCCCATCTCTAATCTTTCATGAGACAATCTGTAATAATTCAGAACAGCCTTTTATGCATGCCTAGCATGTTTATTTAAAGCAAGTATTATCTCTCTCGCCTTGAGAAAATTTCAAAAAGCAGATATTACAAGAAACATTAGCAGGCCACAGATCATGAATGGAAAAATCAGTATTTTCATGGGGTTTTTTTTGCACCTCAGTTTATTGCTAGCAAGAACCTTATTTAGCTGGACAATATATAGGCCAATATATTGTCTCTTAACTTTGTATGTTCTTGCCTACATATATTTATAAACATGTTTATGTATACATGTCTGCATAGGTAGAAAGCACAAGATCGCCACATTCCATACAGCAACACATTTATGTATTTATATCCTGCTGTCTATTTTAACAAAATCTATGTTATCTTGCAGTTTAAAAGCCTCAATAATAAAAGCAATAACTGTTTTAAAGTTTTAAACTCAATACTAGCATTATGAAACTAGCAACGTTTCATATACACTACAAAAAAAAAAAACATTGTTAATCATAATTGAATGTAAGGCATAGAAAGTTTTCACTTGAATTTCTTTGTTAAATAGCCAAATTCATGTGAGAAAAGTACACACATCATGGTGTCAAAGTACTAGCTGATAACCTAGCTACTGTATTTTGAATGACCTTGAAGCTTCTAAGACAACAAAAGAAAGATTCACAACATACTTCAGTAACCCAGTCTGGATATTATATTAATATGTATAAAACTGTAGCATGATTAGATGTGAAAAAAATAAACTTGTTTTACAGTTCTCTACAATCAAGCATGTCTGTTTGTTATGAATTAGTATTACAAATTGAAAAAAGAAGAGTGTAGCCAGACTTATAAGGAATAAAGCATAAGTGGAAAATTATACATGCATGTTCATAACATTGTGCCTGTCATTTAAGCCTATTTAGACTTACGTGTGTTATCATTCTTAATTGTGTTAGTATATTCCGCTCAGATCCAATGATACTTGTTGAAAAACTGTAGTATGTAATGATATTTATAATGGAATAGACATGTTAGTGAAAACAAACACTTGAGCTTTAAATCTTTATTTGCTTTTGAGAATTTTTCCATTTTCTGCATATATCAGACAGCCCTGTTGCTCTGTATGAAAGAGGATGAGATTGTGTTTTTACTGTATGCAATGTATATATTGTATGAAATGTGTACATGTATGTTTTTATGCTTGGTCTTTGTATTTTTGTAATACATTTCATGCACATGAGAAACTACAGTACTATTTCATGGTTTTTTTAATGATACATTCGGATACATTCACCAATGAGATGGAGACTTGATTTTAAATTTTATGTACTTTGTTTATTTTCCATAATTTTTGTCCTCATTGGAATCAAATTTAAATTTTCATGAGATCTAATGAGGACTGGACAGTGAGCTAGGGATTGAGCTGAAACTGATGAGTGTTTTGTGTTAAAAGCAGTACTTATTAAACTATTTTTTTTAAAGTTAAGATATTTGCTTTAATTTAGAATGAAAAAATCCTAATAATCTTAATAGTAGAACTCATATATGAATGTGAATGTGTTCCTTGCTCTGAATTCAGAATGCTAATACTCAGTAGTGTATTGAATTTTCTGTACGATGTTTTGATTGATCAGAAACATAAAAAATATCTTTTCTTTTTTATATAATTACATCATTACAATAAGAGACAAAACTTCTAAATATATTTAAAACTTCAAACAATGAAATCAAAAGAAAAAAAACAAAAAAGATAGAAAAATACAGAACAAAAAAGAAAATAATCTACCTTATATGTTAAACTTGTCAGTAGTCACTGATTTACTCATGACCTATACTACCATAATATAATTAATACAAAATATCAAAACAGTGCATTTATTTCAAGTTATTTCATCAAGTTTTTTAGTGTAACAAGATTGTCAAAAAAATATTAACAAATTCTATTTTTTTTTAAAATGTGATATTTGCAAGATGACTTTTTTCATTCTACAAACTAGCATGTTTTATTTTAAATGGCAATCATTTTAGTCCTGATAGAAATATCTATGTATTTTTATGAATATTATGTTTGATGATTTTAATACATTTTTTTGGAATCATGTACAGGAAATAAATATATGCATATTAATGCTTTTACCAGGCCAATATTAATATAAATTTAAATGTCACAATCTATTTTATTTGTTTGTTTGGGGATAAATTAAAAAATGAAAGTCCCTCCGCCATCCCTCCTGCAGATCCCATGGCAGCAACTTGCAGTTTAAATAGTCAAGGGCGTATACTTTTATTTTTATATCTGTATTACAATAGAACATTGTTAATTCTGGTATATTTTCACTGCAGAAATACAGTTAAACAAATGTTAGGGCTAATAAATTGAACAAAGCATGTTGTTTGCTAAATCTCTGCAAACAATTTTAACTGTTTGTGAAAGCTGATTTAAGGTGAGGGGGAACAGTTTATTTTACCTGCTTTGCCTTCCTTAGTGGAAACTTTATGTTATGAAATAAAAATGGGCTGGGAAGAAAAGTTTATATTAAGCACACCATCTATATCATAAAGATTTTCAGCAAAACAAAGTTTGAATTTCTGATATAAGCATAGAAAATTGGTTTATTTATCGGACAAATATAGTTACATACGTTTCCCCTTTTTTACAAGAAAAATGTGTAAGACAACCAATGTTTGCCCCAGAAATGGTTTATATGTTGAGCGTTTTCAGCACTATTTTTCCTCAACCAGCTTACCTTTTCTCAAATTTGATAAAGCATCTTATTAAAAAAATAAAGTGCAGATGAATAAGAAGCTGTGTTTATGTTTATAGGGACATTCCTGTTTGCAGTGAAAGACATATATTTTTTTTTGTCCCAAATAGAAGATATTTTGGAAAATATTTTAGTTCTTACTTTTTCCACAGAGCAGTCTTAGTTTCATAACTGAAAGTGGTTTTTTAAAAAAATATTTAGTATAATTAAATTCTGTCCCAATCATAAGGTTTTGGGTGACTACATAAATAAAACAAGCAGAAAGATATAAAGTCACAAAACTATTAATGAAAAATAAAATTTAATGAATAAATCCAGAAATTATTCTCTAAAGATGGTGTGATGTAGGACAGGGTGGATTACAAGATCCTTTCATGAGTTGAAATAGGATAAGCAGACTACCAGGACCAAACAGTCCCAAAGATAATCAAGAGCAAATCCAAGAGTTATTAAATTTATAGGTGACACTCTGTAATGAATTGCTACATATTGCAAATACAAGGTACCACAGGTTTAAATTTCCAAGTTTGATTGGGAAGAAGGAATTATTTGTTGCAAGTATGCAGCAGAAATAGGTTTTTCACTAATGTGCAAATTGACACATGCAAATTACACTATTCAAATTATCCTAATTTTCAGGGTTACATTTTTTTTTTCCTAAAAAGCACATATTGCTCTAAATATCTGTAATCTTACATATCTGCATTATAGGTAGATATGTACAGAAGATATATAGTTTAATATAGCTTACTGAAATTAATAAACGTTCCACCTTGTTTTAGACAAGCCAGAATTGCCTTTCACAATTTTGTTTATTTATTGCATGCAGCTGTCTTCTGACCATTAAAAAAATTCTAGGATTTCCTTTTTCTTCTCATTTCTTTAAAGAATGAACTGTACATGCATCTTATAACTAGATGCCAAATAGCATTTAAAAATCATTGCACATGTTTGAGTTGTTTTACAGTGCATTTTAATCATCATGGCACTTCTGCTTTAAATCCTTTCTTGAAATGCATTATCTCCATAGTTCTGCTGAAACCAGTTTATGTACCGCATTTCAAGATTGTTTTTGAAGGATAGGTTCATTAGTAAATTACAATACAGAAAACCTGAATGGTTGGTTTGCTATCTCAGCATTAATGAAAGCAATATATTTTGATTGTTCTCTACTTGCAACTGAAATGAGGTGGTGCACAACTGGAAAGGAGGGCCTTCATTTTGACCATACTTTGACTAACACACTCTTTTGATGGTGGTAAAGCACCTTTTGGAAGTGCTTTGTTCTTCTAAAACAGCTTCCTTGATGTTACTTCAACTGCTTCTTCACATTCAGTAGGAAAAAAGGGGCTTCTTTGTAGGGGCTTCTTTTCTCAGTGAAAGCACTGGGTAGTTTCTGCACTAATTCAGAAGAAGGCTTTTCTGACATTGCTAGGTATTGCAAATTCAATGTACCACAGGTTTAAGTTTCCAAGTTTGATTGGGAAGAAGAAATTATTTGTTGCAAGTGTGCAGCAAAAATATATTTTTCATTGATGTGTTCAAAGAAGCAGTCCCAGGGAGAAAAAAGGTTAATGAGCTTTAAGAACATGATTTAGGGTAGTTTCATTCAAGCCTAAATCTAGACTTTGCAATGATAGAGAAAAGAGGAGTTAGACCTGTATGGAGAAGTAAAACAACCCTTTAATTGCAATTGCCTTCTGAATGGAAATATATTTAATTCTTAGATTATTAGGACAATCATATTAAGAGGGTAACACAGCAGCATCTTGAAAGGTTGTTATGAGCCACAGTGGCACAGTGGTTAGAGTGCAGGGCTGCAGGCTATTTCTGCTGCCTGCCGGCTGCCTGTAATTTGGCAGTTCATATCTCACCAGTCTCAAAGTTGACTCAGTCTACCATCCTTCCAAGGTGGGTAAAATTCAGACTCAAATTGTTTATGGCAATATGCTGGCTTTGTAAAGTGCTTAGACAGGGTTGTAAAGCACTGTAAAGCAGTATGTAAGTGCAATTGCTATTGTTATTGTTAAAGCTGTTCCCAACTCAATTTAACATAATTATGAATCTAACATAATTTTAATATGGAGTTGCTGTGAATCTATTTTCATAGGATCATGTGTCTTTTGCAACAATTCTGATTCCTCTTAACTTTCCCAGGTTCTGTTGCACATTTCATCACAGACCAAAACTACCCTCTTATTGCACATTGTAGTTCTCTATTGAGAGGTAAAATAAAGCACACCTACACTTTTTTTTTGCCATATCCCAGCTTTCAAAAAATTGCTGTTCTTTACCTGGTTCCTAAAGAAAAGCGGGAAGGTTTTTCACCTTTATTGTTACAGATATCTTTGCTTATTTAATACTGCTAACGTCTTGGATTTCATAGCGAGATTTCCACTTCTCATCATTTTGCACAGCTTTTTTCTCTCTGGTTCACTCTTTCTTTCTTAAAAAATGAAAAAAAAAAGAGGGTGATGGTGAGGAATGTGCTACCTATGTTGGGAATTCACCAAGGCTTAAGCTAACTATTATGTTTAGCAGCAGCCCAAAATATAGAGCAATCTAAATTGAAGGATAATCTCTTAAAAAAATCTCATCTGTGTTTTTTTTACTCTAATACTTACAGGCATGTAAACTGCATTCCCACCACTTCTCCTGAATTGTTGAGAAGAGACTGTAGAAATCTAGATGACAGCAATGTATAATGTTTTTTTCTGCACTATAAATCTATCCTTCCCAGCCACCAAACTCAAGAATATTCCTTCTGCTTTTAATTATTAATGCATATTTTCTTGGCGTTTGTTCATTCCCATGGTTTAGCGATACAGCTGAACTACTTTCAGAGAAGAAGTGTTTCACGACTCAGTGATTATGGTGTCCCTTAATATTAAAGCATGTTGCCATGTATTTGCTGATACTTTGTCTGGTTTTAAATTATATAGTCCTGGCAACCTCAATTGAAATACAGTAAGAGTTCTGATTTCCACAACAAATACAAAAAAATCCAAACAAACCACCCAAAGCTTTTGATTAAGGCTTATATATTTCATATATTTCCTGTAAGAAATTTTGGACTGTAGTATTTGGAATTGTTGCTTTTATTTTAGTTTTTTACAGTAAAGCTAGTAAAGAGGCCTATTGTGGAAACAGTTAACGTTAGGCAAGAAAGAAGATAGATTGTATTATTCTGTCATTATTCAGAAAGTTAGTTCTAGCCTTGAGAAAGTGGTGGGAGAGGAAAAACAGTTACTGAATCTTGAGGAAGTAGAAAGTGTGAGAAAGAAAACTATCCCATCTTGATTATGTGGTCTTTAAAAAGGACAGTGAAGATTTGGGACTGGATTTCAAAATTCTCTTACTACACAGCAATAAAGTAGCATTTCTTGAATTCCTGCGGTGTCTGTTACTTAGTGCACTATAGATGTGTGAGATTACAATTTAGTCATTGCATGCCAGAACACGCAGCACATCTGAAAGCTAGCAGATTGGAAAAAAACTGGCAGTTGTTCTGTGTTTCAAACACTACCTCTTTTTGATGGCAAAATTTGTGCAGATAGTCATACAACAGTGCATTTAGTAATGTTCAAAATTATAGTGGCACTGAAAAAAGTGACTTAGGACCATTTTTCACATGACCTTTGAATCACTCCAGGGTCATGTGATCAAAATTCAGATGCTTGGCAACTGGTTCATATTTATGATGGTTGCTGTGTCCCAAGGTCACACGATCACCTTTTGCAGCCTTCTGACTGCGATGATTCAATTAACAACAGTGGTAAGAAAGGTCGTAACATCGGGCAACACTTGCTTAATAAGTGTCTCACTTAACAACAGAAATGTTGTTGGCTCAATTATGGTCATAATTCGAGGACTACTTGTATATGCTAATTATTGAGGTGAGCACCAGTTTGGTGAAATGATCAAGGAATCTGACTAGAAACTGTGAGTCCATGAATTCTAGTCCAATTTTAGGCTAGCTGGGTAACCTTGGGCCAATCACTCACTCTCAGATATAGGAAGGAGGCAATGGCAGACCACTTCCAAAATACTTTGCTGAGAAATTTTCAAGGACTTGTCCAACATAGGCAGACACTCTTACACATACTCTCCTGGGGTATATTTCTCTTCGTCAAAATCGTCATATCTCCTAAAATTCTAGATCCCTCCATGCAATGAAGAGAAGAATGGAATAGAACAAAACAGAACAGAACAGAATAGAATAGAAGAGTTGGAAGGGACCTTGGAGGTCTTCTAGCCTAAACCTCCTGCTCTAGCAAGAAACCCTATACCATTTAGACAAATGGTTGTCCAATCTCTTCCTAAAAGCTTCCAGTGTTGAAGTGTTCACAACTTCTGAAGGCAAGTTGTTTTACTGATTAATTGCTCTGTCAGGAAATTTCTCCTTAGTACTAGGTTGCTTCTCTCCTTGATTAGTTTCCACCCATTGCTTCTTGTCCTGTCCTCAAGTGCTTTGGAGAATAGCTTGACTCCCTCTTCTTTGTGGCAGCCCTTGAGATACTGGAACACTTCTGTAATGTCACCCCTAGTCCTTCTTTTCATCAAACTAGACATACCCAGTTCCAGCAACTGTTCTTTATATATTTTAGCTTCCAGTCCCCTAATCATATAACTTCATTAATAAGAAGTTAAATGCAGTAGTGATGCTTTTTCTTCAGAGAACCAGGCTATGGGGCTTATGTTATACTCCCACCTGTTTTTCATAATGTTTTCCATCTGTGTCAGTTGCATTTCCCAGTTAGCACATGCTATCAGTCAGGCACAGAGCTGTTGCTAACTCAGTTGTGTGTATAAGAAAACGGTATTCGAGGCTGGCACAGTAGCTGGCAGCAACGTGCAACTGTCAGAGGGCAAATACAATCAGAAGAAAAGTGCGGAGCTTAATATTGACTAAAAGTTGAATCTCCTATTGTGGAAATAAAAAAGCCTTGATTTTAAGTGCAACTGCTATGATGCTTTACCAGTGAAAGAACTGTGTGTTTTGTACATGCTTCAAATGTCTTTTGTATTTTGTTACATGTCCAGTGCCGTCCTTATAAAAAATAAGAGATATCAGACTGCAGCCTTAACAAGGAGCTTCTCCTTCCGGCTCAACATAGGCCTTGAATTCTGTTCTCAGAGAATTGGAATTGGTTCAAATAGTTTCATACTTTGTGACGAATATTCCAGCTTTACAGAAGTGTGAAATGCAGTCAGCTTATCACAAGATATTTTTTCTGCTGGTCATGCTTTTACAGCATCTGATAAAGATGGAAATCCCAATTTGTCTGCTCACATATCACACTTAATGTAAAATGGTTGGGCGACAGATGCATCCACTGAGAATCCTGCACATGGCATCTTGCCATGGTATAAAAACCACTTTGAGTGGTTAAGTATGCAGGCTAGAATACATACCACTTCCAGTCACTACAGGCCACAGAGGATAATTTATGATAAATAAATCAGGACCAAAATAATATGTTTGGGTAATCGTTATTAAAAATGGTTTATAAACCAAGTTTTCAACTCTCTGGTTATTGTAGGAACTCAGGTTGAACATTTGCCACAGAACCATTTTATAATTAGATTTATTGTGAGAATATAATCATAGTTTGCATTAAAGCAAAGGAAGTTAAACAACATTAACACGTAGCTCAAAAAAAAAAAAAAAACCATTGAAAAATTCATTCATCAAAAAGCTATTGCACACACAAATCCCACATGCCTATGCACCAGATCTGAGATTAAAAGAACAAAATGAACAAAAGAAATTGAAGAATTGAGAGAACACATAGGTTTTAAATTATCAAGTTTAATAAGCCCATAACGTTTTATTGTTTTTTTTTTTGTTTTTTTTTTTTAACAAGCAGATGCCCTATTTTTTCTGTTAATTCTAGGCAGAGAACATAGCCTTGCTGTGTAAACTTCTCAGGCTGTCTTGAGTTCAGCAATAGGCTGGGAATGGGAGAGAGCATGGAAAATAAATAATACTTGTGACATAGTACTTGAGTTTAAAGTGAAGTCAATGCAAGGGCTGACCCAGGATGAAGAAAGCCAATCATAAACATCTGTTGAAAATAATTAAATTAGTTAGAACACAAACTAGGGCTCATTAAGCAAAGGTCCTGGCTGGAAGTATGTTGTAAACCTGATGGCCAAAAAATGACCCAGCCACTCAGCCGCCACTACACACTTAGGGTAAAAATTCTTCCAGAGTTTGACTTGTTTGGACCCTGAATTCTGCTGGATGTTTCCTGTAAGCTCTAAAGTTCATAATTTATTTTTTTTAAAGAACAGATTTCAACCATGTGTTTATTTATAAAATGATGCATTCAGAATAATGACCACATTTAACTCATGATTCAAAAAGGATGTGAACAAGCTGCTCTATTATATGAATATCCCCATCCATCTACATAGAAAATCCAGGATGGGCTGTGGACGGTATACATTTGGTGGTAAAAGTATAAAAATGCCCTCATGTTTAGGTGTTATCTCTCTAACTTATTTGTGAGGGAATAATTTAATAATACAATTTTTTTTTTTAAAGGTTTTAGCCGAGCAGCACTACCATTTGGTTTGGTAAGGAGAGAATTGTCCTGTGAGGGCTACTCTATTGATCTTCGGTGTCCAGGAAGTGATGTCATTATGATAGAGAGTGCTAATTATGGACGGACAGATGACAAGATCTGTGATGCTGACCCTTTCCAGATGGAGAACACTGAATGTTTCCTCCCTGATGCCTACAAAATTATGACACAAAGGTAAAAGCAGTGCTGATTAAAATATATTAATAAAAAAGAACATAGTGACAAAGGTTTAATTACAAGTATAAATATCTTAAGAAACTTCAATAAACTTTCCAATGTGATCTCCCCATTTCAGGAAGAAAAATCCACTCATTAAATAAAGCTTGCTACCAAGATTGAGCATTTTCCCTAAGCTCCATTTAGGAAGGGAAGGGAAGGGAAGGAAAAGAAAAGAAAGGAAAAGAAGGAAAAATGTGATTTTTATTTTCTTAGATGTCAAAAATCTTTATTTTCTGACATGTCAAAGAAATCATTTTTCCCCAAAGTCTATACTTAGGAGAATCCATAACACTCAGCATAACTCACTACACACACAGACACACACACACAGACACACACACACACATACACACAACTAGTCTTCTACTTATAAAGAATTATCTTTCAAATGCTGTCTGTAAGTTTGCAAGTCCAACAAGCATTAAAAAATTCTCCACTGTATGGTTCTTGCTTTGCATAGGTGATGGCCTGGGATATTTTGCCTAATGGGTGGAGTGGCTGGATGGGAGAGTGTGAAAGTGGTTTCTGGGACGCCAGTTATGTATGTGGTGCAACAGAAGCTGTCTTTCCCGCCCCCCCTTCTCCCGCCTTCCTTTCCTGCCTTTTCCTACCCATCAGGTTTGCTGCAAGACCGTCACTTCTGTAGTGTAAGAACTGTATTGTGCTACAAATCTAGCCTAGAGACTCTCAGTGGAAAAATCCACTAAAAAAAAAAATCCATTGTCTGCTAATACAATTTATACAAACAGTGCTTGACATGACATAGAAGGCTTTAGGCAGATCACTAGAATATTTCACTTGTTTTCTTTCCCTCTAATTTTGATTTCACTTGCTAAAAATTCATTGAAATTTGCCATATGTGTTCATATTCTTTATTGCTACAAAGAAAGTCCTTTCACATGTTTGAAAAAGTAATATTTTGCTTTAATATATTTCTTTAGATTATAGTTGGATCCCAGGTGAGTTGTGATGATAATTAAGTATAGAATTTGAAATTTCATTATTATTTCATTTTGTCTGAATTACAACAAATTTTGTTGGATAAATCTGTGGGAAATTGCAGTTTCATTTCAAAGCTTGAAAAAAAAATCATTGAAAGAATATATGATGAAAGATCCAGATTTTTCTGGTAATTTCTTAGGAGTTCTATAGATAAGTTTAATTTTCATTAGAATTAAATCTCAGGAATCCCTTTTCATGTTACTTCATGAAACTGAGAAATGATTTATCATATCAATATCTAAATCAGCATAACAACAGTGCTAGTTTTTTTGCCTTTAAAAAAAAAGATGTACAGATAAATTTAAAATCGCTCATGCCTATATAGTTTCTAAAAGCAAAAACATTCTAATGATTTCCTCTTGGATTTACTTTAATATCAGTCCAAACTGCTAATTCATTCAGGTTTCTTTTTCCTTCCCTCCCTCTTTCATTTTTTAAAGGGAATTTCGGTCCAATAATTCAGTTTCCCTTTAACAAGACATATAGTCAAATTTTAGTGTTGTAACTGTTACTTGAAAACAAGTAAGTCTATTATTGTAAATCTAATATTGTTTATTATCGTTATTTCAGTGACAATTTATTTGCTATCATCCTTTCAATTTCATTTTCCTACAATTGCTTAAAAAGGCTATGTAGGCCTTTTGCCCATTAGTATTTTCATAGCATCACCCAGGCATCCTTGGAAGTAATGATGACTATTATTTTGTTGCAGCAGTAGATCAATTATTATAAGCTGCTGGTAGAGAAATGACCATCATCACAGATTGTGTGCTTTTACAAGTGAATATCAGCATGAAAGTATGTTTCATAGATGAAGATAATAAGCCTAGTTTATTTAGTGTTTTACGCTAGTATTAATAAGTGGAAACCATGTTACATTCTGAAACTGCAGGACATCCCCTTCCTTTCATTATGTCAGTCATTCACTCTTCTTAGAACATAGCTGTGCCTGTCAAAGCTCAAGACAGGAACAGTTTGCACTCTGACCTTTCTATTTCTAGGTTAGCAGACAGTCTATTTAAAATTCTTAGAACTTCATTGAAGATTTCTTTCTTTCTTTCTCTCTCTCCACCCCACCCCAACACTCTTTTTCTCAGGAGTTGACATGTCCTCTAAGAAACAAATAACTTATACCAAATGATGTTTTTAATAGCTTTTCTCAACATGATTGACATACGGATAGGAAAAAAACCCACAAACTAAATTACTTTTCTGACCCAGCTCCTATCCAAGTGTCATTTGCATGCATTTCCGCCCTTGTCAAACTTTTTTTTTTAAGTGCAGGTTTATCAGATGAGCTTCCTTTCAAGTGAAAACAAGGCTGTCCTTTTTTCTAAAGATAAAGAATAAAAGGAAAGTCTTTCATGGATGATCATAGAATTGGAAGGTTGGATCAGGAAATCATCTATCTTATCTGATTGATATCATCAGTTCTTGGTTACTTTGGTCCCTTAATCCTCAAGTCTGCTGAACAAATTTGAGAAGATGGCATCCTTCTTTGTTTATTTAAAACTTTTGTATGGCTTCTCATGTTAAAACTCAACTGTGGCCACCCATACAAATTAACACACAACACGGCACCCTCTTTGGAATCATATTGCAAATATTGGTTATATTACTTTGTGACAGTGCAGAAAAACTGGTTCAGTAAAGTATACTGAAAATATAAGATTGTTACAATTGCAGGTTTCCCATGGATTTATACCATTTCTTCTATTTCTTGTAAAGAAATCAGGTTATCAGTATTCAACTGACTTTTTAGAATCAAAAGTTTTCAAAATGGCAGTTGTTTCTGTTGTGGATCAAAACAGCTGTTATTTTTAAAAATACATCTGTAGGAAATGTGTCTTATAGAGTCAACAACAGTCTGAATTTGTCTCTTTCTTTTTCCTCTGTGGATTTAATAACTTTTTGTCCTTTATCTGCTCCAAAAATGATTGTATTGATTGTCACAAATAAGATACTAATTTGAACAAGCGTGCTTCTGGATGAATGAACATGAAAACTGTCATTGTAAATTACTGATCTCAAATATCAGACCCATATTTTCTTTTAGTACGTCACTGGTTTTTACTATCAGAATCTGAGAGATACTTGACAAACCTCTACTGTACATGATTATCAGAGCCAGACGCATTCTCTTAAGCATTCTTTTATGTAGAGCTGGCTTCAGGTTACATCAAAGTGGATGAAGAAACACAGACATTCTTTCTCCATGGTCATCTCAGACAGTGCATTTGTATTTTGATGTGGTGTTTGCAAAGTGTTTTCTATTTATGGTTAGTTTTTAATATTGGTTGCATATGAACTCTTTAGGAAAAAGGAATGATGGTGGCTTTATTTGACCAAGGAGTCACATATAACTGAATCATATTTTAATAATAGTTAGTTCCCAAGTAGAATTTGAGAGTTTCAGTGCTTTTCTTACCTACATTTTCTTCAGTGTTGTCACTAAACAAGCTTATCAGAAACAGTGACAAATGCATTTGAATTTTCTGACATTCTTAAAAAGAACTCTTGAAAGTCGATCAGTGGCTACTCTGAAATGAAGGACTTATCTTTTGAAAGGTATATCTTTATAATGTTATTTATTAAATGTATATAGTCCACTTTTTCCTCCAGGAACTCAAACCACTTACATGATTTGTCCCAATCTTTTTTATTGTCTGAAAAACTCAGTGACATAGTTTAGGGTTGAAAATGGTAACAG
Source organism: Pseudonaja textilis (assembly GCF_049901715.1). Lineage (NCBI taxonomy): Eukaryota > Metazoa > Chordata > Lepidosauria > Squamata > Elapidae > Pseudonaja > Pseudonaja textilis. Next base: position 72,308,211 of record NC_141992.1, read on the forward strand.
ACACAGAGCCACTAAATGAATTTCATGCCAGTCAGGATTTCAACCAGCACCTTCATACCTCTGGCTAATGCTTCCCTCATCATCTCCTATTGTAATACGTTTCATCCAATAAGTTAGCTTCTGACTCTTATATCTTTCTGCACACTGATTTAGCAATAAGTCACTTAGACTCAATTAGTTCTAATAATTGTTAACCCAAATAACTGACTTTTTATGTGAACAGTGAGAATTATTTATATTGGTAATGGAAAATTATGTTTCAGTGAAGGGGAATTCCTCTATAAACAGAATGTTGTGATAGTCTTAGCTCAAGAGTTACAACTTGCTTTACCATAAGAAAGTAATTTATTATTTTATAAGTATTTCAACATAGATAAATGATAAATTCACTGATGGGCCATAGTATTTTCTACTCAATTATGTTATGTTCGGCTGTGGTATAGTAAAACAGTTTCTGTTTATGCTAAGGCCTTCAAATGACCAAATACGTGCTGATGAAAGGCACTTGCCTTAACAGAAAAGAAAGAGCAGATCTGACACTTATATGAATTAGCAGTATATTAATTTAAAAATACTTTGAAAATAAGAGCTTTAAATTGCAGATTGGATTTTGTGCCAAACCTCAAGACTCCCAAGGGACTACATTTGTTTCATAGCAAATCTAATTCCTCTCTTCCTTTCGTCTTTCTGTTCAACCCAGCTGCTGAATTTTGGAACTGAGACTACTGAGTACATTGTGTACTGAATACATTTAGAATGAACTTTTTTTTTTAAAAAAAGCTACCATTATCACTGCTGTCCTCTTGCAGGTTCATTTCAGTTTATCAAAACACATCCTTTTTTCTCTAACAATGCTACTGTTTTTTATATTGGTTATACAAAATAATAAGACAGTACTAGCATGCTGTAATTGTGCTTAGTAGTGCATAAACACTTCACACACTCATCCCAATCGTAGGATAGCTTTAATTATATTACTGGTTGGTACAGTGATGAAAAGTGATTTTAAGCTTCCTGTAGTAAGGACAGCTGAGCCATTTAGCTTGCTCTTTTTCCTAAAGAGGCCTCTAGTAAGCCATAATGGCTGCTGAATAGGAAATATAACCACAATTATTTTTATTCAAACACAGTTTAAATATTAATCAAAGACAATTTATGCTTGAAACTGACAGACATTATTAACATCAAAAATGTGTAATTAACTGCACTGGATATCATGAAGCAGAGTTAGCCAAATAACCACGAGGTCAAATTGCTCTGAAGTTTCCATTGTGGTATTTTATATATTATATGATAGTTGTGCAATTTACAGTAATGTGGTACCTATGTGAAATGATTAAACCTGTCTGTATATAGGAAACCTGTAGAAAATCATATAGTAAGTAGAACTGATGCACTAAAGAAATAAATGAAGATGAGATGTTAGGTCAATGAACATCAGGACAACAATACTTTTACTGGCTGATTTTATGTGTTCAACTTTAAGTTACATTTTAAAAAATAGTAAAAACAAAATGCTTCCTAAGAACATGTGTAAAATTGCTTTATCCAGGACTAACTAACATTCAGTGTTGCTGTGATGACCCAGAATATGTCAGAAATATAACAAAAACCAAAATGCAAGTAAAAGTCCTTTAATGACTTTAACTTGGCTTCACTGTTTAATTGTTCACAGTGGAGGAGTAAACTATTTTCAAAATAACATTTCAAAGGAAAGAAACACAGTTCAAATTCAAAGAGCCGATAACAAAGCAAAAACCAAAAACAAACCATACTGTATAAAGTTCCACGATAGACCAGGATAGATAATTGCCAACTTCAGGAAGATAACCAGGTGCAGTCTGTTGGAAGAACGCCAACCAAGATAAACCTTCTTTAGGACTAAAACTCTAATTTGTCTCCAGCTTCTGTTAGCATGCAGATCCAAACTCTTATGCAAATCTCCTATCTGCAATCCATGAAGAGGATCATGGCCCTCTCCTCCTGAGTTTTACCCTGATCCTCTCCTCCCTGCGTGCCCTAGGATAGATAGGGGATGGGCTTGGGTTCTCCTCTAACTGCTCAGCCGGCCTCTGCCCTTCCCTAGCTTCCACCACCTCTGGAGCCACATTTCCACTCCCTGTTGAGTGTTCCTCCTCTTCCTCAGAGTCAGTCTCCACCAGGGGCATGACAGTTGCTGCTTATGACATGTCTTTTGGGTGTGCCTAGTAAGGTTTGATGCATGTAGAAAAGGAATAGATTTGTATTATCACCTTGCTTTCATAAGCTTGACCCTCTTTTTTCTCCCACAAACACAGATTGATGGGTGGGTAGATAATGCTGAATAAATATTGTGAATATATGTTTTTGTACATGTCAACATCTTCTAATAAAAAGTAGCGGGAATAGTTTTTGTTGTTTAAAATGTCCTATCCTTGCCTTTGGAATTGTATTAGGCTTTTGCTGTTAACTTTGAAAAAGTATCTTTAAAATATGAACTTTACATTTTTACAAACCATCTGGTGCTGAATTAGTAACTTCTGATGACATTTTGTGCTACAAAAATGGCTGAAATGCAAAATTGTAGGGGTCAAATGTAAGAACAATAGCATGTTTCTTTGGTTCTGGTTTTAATTAATGAAATCATAATTGCCAAAGACATTGGCCAACGTTACTCAAAAAGTAATTCCAGGCTTATATTCTTCCCCTAAAAACACAGAATTTGTTCATTAACAGAGAACAAAAGGGGATTCTCAGCTTTCCTGCATATGAATTTCATATTTGAACATGTTTTGTCTTTGTGTACGTGCATTTCTGTTGGAAAAGAACAGGAACTAAAATAAACTCAGTCTGCCTTCCTGTTGCTTAGAAAAACATTGCCAGTGTTATATATTATTTAACATGTGTACCCTGTTTATATCAGTGACATAAGAGTATGTGCTAGTTTTTCATAAGGGGACACTTTCCCCGCTTCATAAAACACTGCCTTGTGCTCTCAGTCCCATGCATGGTGTTAGTGGATATTTAAAGCAGTTCTGCTTAACATTTTATAGGTCATGATCAACTGAACCCATAAAGCAAGTTAATGCTATGAAGCTAATGTGGTTTAAGAGTAATGTAGAGTAAATGTTTCATTCAGAGTAATAGTTTTACCTTGCTACTGAAATGTGAATTGGGTATTTTTTTAAAAAATATGGTAAGCTTCCCATTTCAATTTTCTGTTGAGAGCATAGTAATGCTGCTGCACTATTGTACCAATCTGTTATTTTCTTGAAGTCCCTGTCTCCCTTTTAAAATGATTTCATAGAAGCAGAAGATTTTTGCATTCCCACTTTATTCACAATGGATGCATTAACCCACAAGCCACTTTAATAGACAGTACAATTGAAAGATTGCCTACTAATACAGAAAGATGTCTCTCCAAATTCCTTCAACACATAGAAGCTAAGAATGAAAGCAAGGAAATGGAAGTATGTTGGGACAATGCCAAAGGTGTGTCCCCCCCTTATAATTTAATCCCTTGGCTTCCCTATACATTGAATAATACAGGAAGAGAGCTATTGTTCTCCATAAAGCTATTCTTGGGAGTTCCAGTAAATGTCTTCAGACATTTGTTAGTATAAGTATAGAATTAATGAGGAATTGGCCTCCAATTGTCAGATAAAGTTTGACTGCATTTGGCTGAATGTAGTGCCATATTTCTACAACAGGGGACCCTGTTGCTCAGGAATTCCATTCTCAGGTAAAAGAAATCTTCAGATGCTAGGGAACATCGTGAATGGAAGCAAAGAAGGCACAGAGTTTGTGTCCTCATCTCACCTTTTTGATTTTTGAGGGAGGCCTGAAGAAATCTGCAGTAAATAAGAAGTATGTATGAGCAATTTATATATGTTTATTGTCTATCGTGGATATCCATCGGGTGGATATGGGTGGATGGATGAGACAGTCCTTGCTTAATGACCACAATTGGCTCCAGAATCTTAGTTATTGACCAAAACAGTCATTAAGTATGATCCTAAGTGGCTGCTTAACAAGCACAATATAGGTACTCTAGGTTACAGTCATTAAACAGTCTTGGATGGATTAAGTGGAATCTTAGATATGGCAATGAGGTAGGCAAGACCCTGGGAGATCTGATGCAAGCTGTGCATGAATGTTTCTCCACTCAGTTGTTGAAAATCCTCTGAAATACAAGAAAAAATTGTAGGCCCTGAGTCAAAACACATGAGCATGTCCTTTGCTGAGCTTCAACCATTCCTCTGAGGCAACCCATGCTCCTTACAGTACCTTCCTGCACTGGAGCTGAAAATCCTCTCTCCTGAAATCAACAAATATTTTCAGCTGCTAAACCAGGAGACACACAAGCAGCCTGCACCAGGCCTCCAGGGCCTCCCCACTACCATGAGGCACTGAGTGCTCCTTACCATGCTGCCTCTTCACTATCCACTTTTACTATCTTCTTTTAATGACTTCATAATCCCCTGAGGGGTAGAATCAGGGCAACTGAATGGAGACTGTTTACTAGCTGGGTGCCCTTCCTGTGGCCAATATGGAGGTTTTTTTTTCAGCAGATATATTCTCAGAGCATCCAGAGAGAAAAATATCTGCCTCTATCTAGGATCGAACTCACAGCCTCCTGATTATGAGATGAGAGCTCCACCTCTAGGCCACCACACCATTCTATGCTGCCTCTTCACTCTGGCGATGTAAAACTTTTGTAGCTGAAAATCCTTCTTTGATTTCAATGGATTTTTCAGCCAGTGCCCAGAAGTGAGATGGAGTCCTCTTAGTAGGCGGCAGCACCTTATAACATTCCATGCTGGCTTTCCCATTGACTTTTTGAGGAAGCTGGCAGGGAAGACTGCAAATGGCAATGACACAACTACCAGGTACCTGTCAAGGAGTTTTAAGTGCCAACAGGTTGCCAAACATGCAGATCATGATCATGTGGCTAAGGGGTCACTGCAACCACCATAATGTCATGCACGAATTGTAAGTTCCTTTGTCCAGTGCAGTGGTAATTTTGAGCAGTCACTGAATGAACAGTCACTAAGCTCGGGCTACCTGTAGAAAGATGGATGGATAGACAGACCCACAGACATGCCCAGTCATTTTACATCATTGGGAGCTATAATACAACATTCTGTTGTATTGTGAACATTATACTTGATATAGTCCAAGCATGAGAAAACTGAGCTGGGCTATGTTTCATCAAACCATAAACCATAAACAAAAGCATGATCTTGATGTTAAAGCATCTCTCTCTTAACTTATGACTTATCTCCTCTTTTATCTTTAGGCATACTCTTCAACTCTTGTATTACCTGCTTTCTTGCTGTGGTTTTTTACCTAAACAGGGTAATCATGTTGAACATGTCTTTAATCTAGGCATTTTATGAGCTTTGCAAAGCCTTTTATTTTACCATAAATCAGACTCCATCCCCCAGATGCATAACTGGTCACGCAGTTCTTTTTTCTTCTCTTATTTCAAACAAGCCACCATTTACTTATCATTTACCTACACCCTGCAGGGTGTGGATGTGTGAACTTGGGGTTAAAAAGATGCTTCGAGATCTGAAAGTTTGCTTCCTGTCAAATACATGAAGTTTGTTAGTCCATTATTCCTTTACTTATAAATGCAAAACTTCTTACTTTCTGTGTTTAACATCCCTAGTTTTTCCCCCCTTTGGTGACTGAGACATAGTATAAAGGTCCCTCAGAGTATTCTGAATGAAAGAATAATTTAGGTAAAATTTAGGTAAAATTAAATACACATGATCAGGCCTCTGTTATCATGAATGCTATCAATGTTATGCATGATAAATAGGCTTTTTCTTTTCTTGTGATTCCTGTCCTGCTGTCATCCCAGCACTTATTTCAATAGGGAAGGATTTACATCTAATACATTAGTTAGGTCAGGTTAAAGTGAGCCTTTTTAATTGTGCAAACACAGATCCTCTTGTGGAGGAAGGCAACTTGAAAAAGGATTAGATTATGAACATTTTCAGCTTAATTAAATACAAGCTTAGTGTGGTGAGCTGGTATATCTCCTCATATGCCGCTTGTACTTCTAAACTTGCTTTTGATTGAAAACGGAGAGTCAAAGTACTGTTTCCAGCCTGTTTTTTCTTTACTAAAAACGGATTGTAGCTTATGAATGAATCATACTGATTCTAGCAAAATATGTATGGGAATTTGTAGCACTCCCTTTTCAAAGGTTATGCTTTTTTTGGAAATGTAATATTTTTTTAAAGAGAATTCTGGAAAGTTTAGTAAATTTTTCACTATAAATTTTCCATTACAAATTTTATAAATTTCCCACTAACTGTGGTGAGATACTGCTTTGTCACTGATAAATAGTCATTCTTTTCATGATGTCCGAGCTCTTGAGGGAATAAAATAATAACATTTACACAATGCTTCTAGCACAAACTTACCAAACTTCTGTTTAAATAACAAATGACAGCACTGGAAGTTATATGATTAAAGGCCCTTCCTAGGGGACAGCACTTCTGTCAAATACTTTAAGCTGTCCATATACATGAAGAAAAAAAGATGGTAAGGAAATCAGCAGATCAAATCCAAGGGCATTCCTTTGATTCTTAACCCCACAGTTTGACATTAATACTTTTAAAGCCATAAATGGATAATTAAAATATGTATGCTGGAAAGAGATCTCAAATTTCTGTTTAATCAGTTCAAAAAGGAAAGCAAAAAAAAAAAAAGACACATGTATCACTAGGAAATAATTAGCCAGATTATTATTTTAGATTTGTTTAAAAAATACTTTACTTCATATTGAAATGGGCTGCAGTGTTTTATAAATACAGTGGAGACACTGCAAGATATACAAAGAGACACCCTTGAAAATGGGGTTGTCCCACTAAAAAAATACACTAGCTGTCCCCATCCTAGATTTGAATGACTGCTGGAAGACCCTGAGAAAGTAATTAATGGCCTATTTAGGGAAATCCAGAACTGTGAGAATGAAAAATATGTTTCCATGGAAGGATCTTTAAGGAACAAGTAATTAGAAGTGCCAGAAGTTTGCAATGACCAATGTAAATTTGAGTGTAATTAGGATGAGCATAGGCTGAGGATAGAAGTGCTTGGCATGCACAATTGTCTTCATATCATGCTACTAATTAAATATTTAAAGGTCCCCCTCCTCTTCTCTCCCCTCCCTCCCCAATGAGAGAAAAATAACCTGCCTCACAAGAATGGGTAATTTCTGCAGATAATTTACAGGTTGTAGTAGGGAGGATGCCAAGGTTTTGCAAGGTTATGTCCTATTATTCCATATCTTTTATAAGGCCCGGTAACAAGTTTCTTTCTAATTTAAATCTTAACTAGGACATCCCATAGCGATTTCCCATTTCCTCTGTCAAAATGGGGAGTGATAGTTTCTGTATGTGAAAACTGCAATGGGGAAACATTTTCATGAATAATTGGCCCTAATTGACACTGGCTCCAATATATGGCAATACATTGTAATTATCCAAGGAGAAGTTTGGAAACTCTAGGCATCATATGAATGTTTAAATAAAGAAGTACATACACATTTATTCACTGTATATGTGTGTGATAACTGTGCCCCTACATTATGTTTTGACACGATGACCCCTTGAAATAAAAGGAGTCTCAGTGGTCTACTCTGCAAATAAATATGCTTTATTTTGCTCCTAAAATTAAGCCACTTTTATGTTGAATGTGCAGTTTTGTAAACCAGGAAGTTGGTCTGGATTAATAAGACTCTGGGTGACTCAAGCCTAATTTGCATTAAACTGACCCAAAGGTCTTGTAAAATGGCTCAGAATTATCAAGGCATCTAACATATCAGAGTTTTTATTAACAAATTGTTGTTGCTATTTTTAAATTGCTTATTTTGCTAATTAAAAAAGATTAAAGGAGTTTTAGAGGCACTTTTCAAATTTTATTTAACATATATGCAAATCACATTATATAAAAGAACATTTGCATATTGTTAGCATTGTAAATCCTGGCTAGTAATCAGAGAATCACTTTAAAACAAGAAAAGGGAGAAACAATCTTGACACTTTAAAATGTTTAACCCTTTATGTATATTTAACTACTAAGATGTAATTTATAAACAAGTTTGGTTGCATGCAATGTTTCTTCCCAGATTTACTCTTTATCCTTTCTATATCACTCATGAGGATATTTTAAGATAAAATCTCCCATCCAGTAAGGCACAGCTCCTGATTATTCCATAGAGATATCCATATCATTTCTGTCTAGGGAGATTTTCAGTCATCCACATCATGGCTGTCCAAAAGGTTCTTTTCAAATGGCAATTTGACTTTCTTTGTTTCTCCTTGAAGACGTTTCGCTTCTCATCCAATAAGCTTCTTTGGTTCTGATCAGAACTGAAAAGGCACCTTTGGTGTCACATCATTTTTATTGACAAAAATATAGAGATGATCAAAATTCTCAGGATGAAATGTTGTTTCTGAGCCCTGATTGGTACTGGATCATTTTTCTTTTAAGTACTCATCAAATCTGACTCTGCTTAGCTTTTGAGGATCACTTTAGATTGTTTGAAATAAGCAATCACATTCAGTATTTCTACAGTAAGCAGACAATATTTTTCTCCAAACATCAGCAGTATAGTGCTTACTGAATTAGCCATGTTTAAAGGACTGTAGAATTATTGTGCCTAACTCTCCTTAATAATAGGCAATACATTTCAGAGTAATAGATATCTGATAGCTTTACATTTAGAGTGGAAATATATGGGAGAGCTAAGCAGTTTTCTGAGAAGTCCCAGGGAACAGATAATAACTTTGCATGTAGGAATTCAGCTTTCCTCTTTTAGATCATAGGAAATTTCCCATTGTTTGAGAATTTCATCTTTTTAATGACTTTATTTAAGAATTTATAGGACTTTCTTCAAAACAAAAAGTTTTCCAGAGTGGCTTATAACATATTTTGAAAACCAGTATCTAACATTTTAAATGAATAAGTATAACACAAAACTCAGAAAAGCATACAAAAGTGTAATATACAAACAATTAAATGGATAATTAAAATGATTACTAGGCAACCGAGATGAGTTGAATTAAATGTTTCTATTCAAGCATAAATAGAAAGTTAATATTAAAAATCCTGAAATAATAAAAACTTTGCCTGGAGTTAAAAAGACAATAAAGTAGGTACCAGACGTGTCTTATTAGAGAGAAGAGAATTGCCAATAAGAAGACACATTTGTGGATAACCACCAGCCATAAGGGAACATGTCACCCAGAGCATAATTTATAGGGAATTTTTTTTTTTTTTTACATACTAGCTTAGTTTATCTGTTTTATTTCATTTTCACTCAGTTGATAATGCTTACAATAATAAGCAATTTTGTTCCTATAAGAAAGCATGTTTGAAGGGACTTCGGTTTGAAGGGCTTCAGCGACAGACAGAAATCCGTGATCATGCGCGGTTTCTATCTGGGCTCGCCACTGGAGCGCCCCAAGCCGGCTGGTTTTGGGGCTAAGCCACCCCATAGAGGTGGTGAAGAGGGGGGAGACCACCAGCAGGGTTGAGGAGAGCCGTATCTCTCCTCCTCAGCTGGCCATTACTCCCTTTCCTGAAGGCAGTTGCAGCGATGGTAAGAAATGGCCACCACAAAGGAGAACTCGACTGGAAAAGAATGTGCAGGAGGAAGATAAGAAATGAAAGTTTTGGTTGACCGGGTTAAATTGTAAAAGCAACAACTAAGGTACCCTGGAATTTAAACTTACAAAAAATAACATCACTCCCAAAGAAGAGTCGGAAGCAGCGAAGGAAAGTGAAAAGGGAAAGGTTTGGCTTTTTTCTTCTCTCTCCTTCCCTAGACTGCCTGGAATTAAAAAGAATCTACAGTAAAACTTCAACAAGACTTCTAAAAGATACATTTTAACTGAAACTTTGCAATTAAATAGTAACCCCAGGAAGAGAAAGTGAAAAAAAAAGAGCAAAAAAGAAGCAGCTTGCGTGTATTTGGATTATTTGGTGATCTTTGGATTCTTGGTTATTATATTTGAATGACTAAAATCAATCAGGTGGTTGTTTAAAAATGTATACAATGGCACCACTTCTGGATGAATTGAAAATGGAACTTAAAAAGTACAAAGAAGATGCACAAGAAGGGAAGGGTTCTTTTGGCTTTATTTTTCAATTCTTAGAAATGGAGATTTGGAACTATGAGAAACAACAAGAAATGACTGCAAAACAAGAAGACTGGGACAAAGAAGAAGCCATCTTTAATGAACAAGCAATTTTATGTGGGAAAGAAAAAGGAAAGGGGAGAAAGAGAATGGAGAATTTAAGACTTAGAAAAACAACCAAAGAAAAGAAAAATAATTCGAAAAATAAGTATAATACTGGAAAGCAACATAAAAGGGGAATACAGAAGAGAGAAACAGAGGTAGGGAGACAAGGGGGTAAAAAAGGGAGAGAGAAGAAGAGAGGGAAGAAGGAAAGGAAAAGAAGTTACAAAGGACTGGAGCAGGATATAGAGAAACAGCACCTATTTAGAGATAATGGGTGAAAATCTAACTGAAAAAGGGATTCTGTAAAGGTACATAAGATTGTATTGTTATATTAGTAATAGAAATTATCTTTAGAAAATTGGAAACAACGTATGATTAAAATGAAGGATAAAATAGTTAGTGTAACTTAGTGAAATGTTTGTGGATAAAATAAGTGAAATAAAATAAATGAGAAAATTGAATTAGGAAGGAACGGGAACATTTTAATTAGTTAATGTTTTATAAAATATAAGTGAAGAGGGGGCTGGAATTAACTGTGGAAAGCTTATAATTGTTCCCATAGAAGTATGATATTTAATTGAAAAGTAATGTTAAAGATGTTAAAGACTTTAATGAATATAAATATTAATGATAGAATTGAATTGGAATGGAATGTTTTTTTAATTATATACATTTATAATTTTTTCTTTTTTTAAGAATACAGTGTGTATTTTAAAAATGTACCAAGCAGAATCTGAATGGAAGTTATGTATTATATTGAATGTTACAACTTTAGGGAAAAGATATAAAGGCGTCATACTCCAATCAGTAACTACAGGAGAAATTTTGTTTAATGAGGAAAGATAATAGATAATTGAAACAGGACAGACAAAAAATATAAATACAATGATTTGAATTGAGATGAGATAATTAAAATAAAATTGAGAAAATTAAAAGAGGGGAGAAGCTATGCAGAAAATGTAAAATAGTAATAAGATATGGAATAGAATATAAAAATGAGCATGAACCTGAATTTGTGTCTGTACAAAGAAATGTAACCCGGGATTACGCTACTTTCAAACAAGATGTTTTATTTGTATTTTTTTTCTCTTTGTGAAAACTCAAATAAAATTTACAATAAATAAATAAATAAATACCTGCTCTATGGAAGATCTGAAAGGCTGTGAAGACTTGGCTTTCTTCCTAGACATTAGAGTTAAGATGTTAGTAGAAACCAATATGTGTGTGTTCATATTATGGGTTAGGCAGTGCATTGCATCGGTTTTTTTCATTGTATTGTTTATTCATAGAAGTTTTATCATGTTTTCTGTATTAGTTGTTGGCCATTTAAAGTTACTTGTTTAAGATGGGCATCCATATAAAAGCTATGAAATAAATAAATGACACATTACATCCGGTTGCAACCATACAAGCTAAGCAGCTAGCATCTACATGAGGGTCCACAAGAAACTCCGCTATGCCAGTGGCATAATGTAGTTGTAACTTTTAGTTGCAGCCAATATTCTGTTGGATTTTTAAGTAGCGGAAATTACGTAGAACTAGCTTGAATCAAAAAGTGCCTTTCTTAAATGGAAATACACATTCAAAGTGACCTCTTGTTTTCTGTTCATTGCCTTATTCAGCTGTTGCTCAGTCCTTTGACATGTTGTACATCCTTCAAAATACCTCTGATAGTTTCAAATAACTGTTCCTGGCACCACTGCTTTTAGTCATGCCAAAACTTCACGAATTGTGTAGTACTATAAGATTTTTGCTTAATGGATCGTGTCCTTTTGGTTTTTACTTGCAAAAAATTCATAGGGTTCTTGCATTTCAATAGACAATTGCCAATTTACTTCAAGTTAATTTGTTCCCCTTTATTGATTTTAAGAATAAGAAAAACAGAAAAAGATTGCTGTATTTAGTATTTATATTACATTTTAAAATATCTGCCCCAAGCATTACTTATTGCATTAATTATGACAAATGATCATTACTATGCAATACCTCCTATGTTATATTAATTGCACTACATTTACTTTCCTTATGTTTATTTATTAATTAATAATGTCCAATAAATCATCAGCTATTAAACAATTAAAGAAAACTATTCATCTGTGGTTCCCCTTATGTACTGAAAATTATTGCCTTTTATACAGACTCTATTTTTTCACTCCATGATTTTTCAGGGGACAAATATCTGTGTGTATTTGCATAAACAAAAGCATGTGTGCTTACATATGTGCAGGCCAGCCACCATCAAGCATCTCAAGCAGTCCCAAGTGGGCTAGATTCCCCATTATATGGCAATTTTATATATTTATAAGTCAGATTTGTTAAAATTAAAATGAGATGTAGTCACATGTGTTTTGAAGTTTCTGTCTGCAATATGCAGAAATAACTGCTACATGAATTCTGTTGATTCTTTTAAAGAGCAAAATGTCACTCATGATCTGCCCAAATAGGGTGAGATACAGTAGCATCTGTTGCTGTCAGGTTAAATATATATATTTGGGGTAACTGCATAAAACTGCACAGATACACACTACATATTAAAAAATACGTTCAACAACTTCTGGAACCAAAGTAGATTTGCAAGAAAACTTTTAGAAAGTTCAGTATATTATAGCATTACGAATATGGTCAGCATTGTTTGAGTCTAGACCTACTGATGCACATTTCAATCATATAAACCTGACTTCCATTGAGAGAAAACTTATATAAGTCCCGTGGCTTTGAAATGAAGCTGATGCAATTTACATCAGATTTGCTTCTAGGTGTGTTAAGACTTGCTCTCCCATATGTGATGGGATTGTGAATTTAGAATTCAACTGTCTGTTAGAATTAGCTTTGACTATACCCTGTGATCTCAGTTTGTAGATTCAGTCTTAATTTCAGTTAGTCCCAGTATATTAGCCTTGTCGTTTACACCCAGATCCTCTTTTTAATACTGGAGTATTTGTTCAGGACTATAGATCTTGCATTTTTAATCTTTCTTAGAACAGTGGTGAATAATGGCCCCTGGCAGGAGATAATGAAATTTTCTTAATTTATATTTTTGAAGTGGAACCCTCAATTGAAAATGGCATCCAATGGCCTGGAGACATAGCTCTGGTGCATGTTTCAGGGGAGCGATAATAATAATGCAGTGCCAATAGTGACGGGAAATGATAGGACAGTGAAGAAGTAATTTAAGGAAGAAAAGGGAATGTACCAAAGCTTTATTGTAGCATATCTAATGATCTGCAGAAGATTCCCAGTGGCTTTTGGAGCATGACAGGAGAAACTAATGTTATCTTGCCAAAACAGAAGTCTCTGTTTAATCACCAGAGCTCAACCATTGATTAAAACACCTCACCCAGATAGATTGCTCCTGGAATCTCATCTTCATACTTTTCTCTTGGTAAAGTATAATAATGAGCATATGATAATCAAAAAAAGGGCAAAAGCAATTTGTTGGGAATTGTACTTGTTGAAATTACAGCAAGAAAGCAAACAAATTAGAATGGAAACAAAGAGCATTTTTAAAGCCAAGCACAGATGGGACAGACTTCCAAAGTGATAAATGAAAAGTGGCAAATGCAGGAACAGTGGAGATGTAACACAGCCTCCCTTCCTCATTTTTTTTAAATTTTATTTTCTTTAGTCTTAAACATTTTTCTTCAGCTATTGTGTAAAGAACCAAACCTGTGTTTTTGCAAAAATTTGAAACTGTTAATTAGATGGCAACCTTTGATTTCAAAATTTCTTCCGTGCCATGAAGCCCTGGGTTTTCTGAAAGTTTTAAAAAGTTAAAAAAAATACCACATAAGCAACAGAAAAAATATATGTACCTTACATTATAACTAATCTATAAAATAAATGTGTTAGAAATATTTTGGCTAAGGATTGTTCTTACATTTTGAGAAACTTTCAGATTTTCTTATGGTAGAGATGCTATTTTTTCCAGAGTATGTGCTAATGTTGTTCAGGAACAGTTTTTATATAACCAGTATACAGTGGCATTGTATAATTGGAACGGTTATATTATAAACTTATTTTTAAAAAAGGAACAGTTTTTATACATTGACTGCCTTTGGTGTTACAGTATTCACTTTATAATTCTCTATTTCTTCAACACCAAGAATTCTCAATCTAGGTATCTGTATCTTTAGCACTAGCAATATTTGAAATACGGGCCTGGGAATGAAACAATTTGACAAAATTGAGCTACAAACCTTCCAAAGCCCATTTTCCATTTTACAGTATTGTAGAACAGCAGTTGACATCCTAAGTAAGAGATTACTGCTATCTTGCTTGACTCTTGCAGGATTTCCAGAATTATTTATTTATATTTACCCAGACCTTCTGTGCAGCTAAATTTCTATAGGCCATGGGCAGCTTACAAAAGGTCAGAACATGGGATTAAAAACATTGGACATATAAAGCACCAATCAATGAGTGTTAACAGTCCTCCCCACAGGTGTAGGCTAAACTTACATATTCCCAAGTGCATTGAAAAAAAGAGTTCTTAAGAAGTGTGAAAATGTGAAGGAGGACCAGAAAACCTGGGATAATCTGTTCGATAGAAATATTACAAGATACTCTATTATATCCTGTTTATTTAGAGGAAGGAGAAGCTCTTACCACTGATGGATATTATATACTTCTTTACCCTAATTGTTCAGTGATTTATATCTTCCTAGTGACTTTGGCAGTTATAGCAAATCATGTTACATTATGCAGGTTTGATAAACTATTACATAAAGCATAGTAAGACTTTTTTCTCTCTTCCCGTTAGACTCTTTTATTTTAAAGAGACATATTTAAAAACCATTGGATAGCGTACCAATTTGGTCTCTTTCACACAGGAGGGCAAGCTACAAATATTTTTGTATGATAATAGTCATAGAGTAAGAAATATAAATATTGGAATTTCTATGTGGTTTTCAGCTAACCCGTTTTGCCCATAAAATAAGGGCAGTTCCCATCCTTTTGGAGCCCCGTTCCCACTGTCAAAACCTACTCCAGATGTTGTAAGATCCAAAGGGATGAAAAATTCTCCAGTTAGGGAGCCAGGGGAACTAAAAGAAGAGATTTTCATCTAAGTGAAATTAAGGGGGGAAATCAGACTTATTAAATACATGAAACAATGTTTAAAGAGACTTGCAATTACTATTCTTAGGCCAAAAGAAGAGAGTTTGTATTGTTATTTATCCTTCTGTTGGGACTGCTCATGAAATCAGGCAGTTATTCACATATAGGTAGTGTCAACATATGACCATAGTTGGGAAATAGAGCTTCTGTTGTTAAGCAAAGCAGTTGTTAATTGAGTCACTGAAGTTGAGTAAATCACATGGTCATTAAGCAAATCCAGCTTCCCTCATTGACTTTGCTTGTCAGAAGATGGCTGGGAAGGTTGCAAATGGCTATAATGTGACATTGTAATACAGCAGTTGTCATACTTACAAATGTGAATTGCCAAGCACCTGAAATTTGATCATGTGGTTATGGGGGATGCTATGATAGTTTTAAGTGTACCAGTTGTAAGGCATTGTAACTTGGAACAGTTGCTAAACAAATGGTAGTAAGTGAAGGACTTCCTGTGCAGACGTTAATCAAGAATGCTTCCCAAGTTGTGCTGGTGCAGTGATTAGAATGCAGTACTGCAAGATAGTACTGCAGGATGCCAGCAGTTTGATTCTCACTAGCTCAAGGTTGACTAGCCTTCCATCCTTCTGAAGTGGGTAAAATGAGGACCCAGATTGCTGACTCTGTACACCACTTAGAAAGGGCTGGAAAGCACCGTAAAGCAATATATAAGTCTAAGTACTATTGGTATTGGTATTGTTAAAGCTGTTGCCAACTCAAGTACTTGCTATTGCTAAGCAGCCATACCAAGTGTATCAGAGGTCACTGCTACTCTAGCACTTTAAGGAGAGGGATTTTACTTGGGCCAAATTGTTTTATGAAGATCCCTTTGAATACTTTCCACAGCCTAGTCTCTCTCATCCAGATCGTTTGAAGTACAGTAAAAGAAATTCAACTAGAAAAGTCATGCTATTTCAGTTTACAGTACTTGAGATATAAAGCATTGTTAGTTTACAACTCTAACTACTGTTATGAAAATACATTCTGAATTTATTAAGAAGATGTATAGTATATGTAGGTGTATTTTTTTGTTAAGGCATTTTATAAAAATGTAACAGCTAGCCATAGAGTACTTACTACCTAGTTAAGATGGGCACATTTATAAGGAAATTATAAATTTATTGTGGGAAATTGCTGAATACACATTGTCTGGTTTACAGTGGTAGACCCGAACCAACAGGCAGGTATCATTGTTGTAGGAATGAGACAATCAGCCAAACGTCTATGACAGATTTCATGGGTTTTTTTTTTTATCTGTTCTGCAAAAAAAAAAATATTCCTCCAAAGGTTAAAACTAGGCTCTTTTCAGAAGCTAAATACTAAAAAGGGGTGATGCCTGTTTTATCATTTAGTAACAACACTGAAGTTATGCTGAAATGCTGCAATTAAGCTCACTTTAATATTCATTTAGCAAACATGAATTGAAAAAGTGGCTTGATCTTACACCTGTTTTTTGAGAAGACAGATGTCAGAAACTCCCAACTTTCCATCATAAGATTGATGTCTTCAACTTATGCAAGGGTATACAATAGTATGGGAAGTGCTAGTAATGCAGTAGTTTGATATATGGCTGGAGTCAAAGGCTAGACTATTATTTTAAGATCTGGCTGCCTTTCCTTCTAGTTTACTGACAAACAGAACTTACCCAGGAGAGCAGCCAAACTTCCCTTGTTTTAGTTACCAAATTGTTCCTGACCTTTTGTTTGGCTCCTTCCTTTGACTTCACAATGAAACACCGAAAATTGTTTTGCCGAACTTAGTTTTATTCTAAGTTTTGACAAGTATCACTTCATTTATATTCAAAATTAAAATTTAGTTTGAAACACCAAGTCTTTTATATATTTTATATTATATTCTACACCAAGTCTTTTATATTTAAACCAGCAGCTTCAGATTAACATGGTCATTTTATGGGAAATGGATTATGGCTTGATTTCTTGTAAAGGTTTCTTTGGGGTGGGAGATGAATGTTGAGGCAGGAAATGTCTTGAATAAAATGCATTTTCAGTAAAGTTGTTCCAGTATTAAATCTCATATATTTTTAATGTTCATACTTGCTTTCCTTTATGATTTTTAATATTGTACTTTTTTAAAAAAATATATTGATTTTCTAAATTTTTAGTTTACTTTTTATTTTACAGTTTTATTTAGAGCTGATTAAATCATTTGTTAGTTTATATTACCATAATGTTTTATAATTTAACATAATATTTTATGTTGAGTGTAATCAACTTAGAATAGTGTTGGTCGCACAGTGCTTGTCACATCTCCACAATACTATCAAGGTTATTGTAGCACTTCCATCTTTAAAACTTTGGCCCCCTCAGATGCAGAGCACAGCTGTTGGAAAATATTCAGCTGTAAATTATAAGTATAACTATTTAAATTGTGCTGCTTTGTAAAAAATATTTCTATTTAATAATTTGAATGACTGAAAATGCATTACTTGTTGGAAAAATTGCATTCAAAACGTAGAGTATAAAAACAAAAACCATAAAAATGACAACAAAAAACAACAACTTAGACTTTTGAAAAAAGGACATTTTGGGTATCTGTTGTTACCCAAACTTTTAGTCGTGATTGCTGTGAATCGACATTTCATTATACACTGAACCATTCATTCATTGAACGTATACACATTTCCTCCACTTTCTGGGAAACATGCACATTATAATCCATTGCATCTGACAAGTATTAAATTGTCAAGGGTTATAGAACTTACCACCAGAAGATAAAAATAATAAGTTACTCTAAAATTGCTCTGTTGATTTTTTTCTCCTGTTACAGGTGCAACAACAGAACTCAATGTATAGTAGTTACTGGGTCTGATGTGTTTCCTGATCCTTGTCCTGGAACATATAAATACCTCGAAGTCCAATATGAATGTGTCCCTTACAGTAAGTATGCTTTTTTCCACCTTCTTCTTCTTTCCTTGCTCTAGCTTTCACAATTGATGCTGGAGCCATACTGGTGGAGAAACGAAGCACATGTTTATGGCCTGAGAACCATTTTGCATGCAAAACACTTGCAGGCTAGGGCCTTCAATTAGCTTCACAAAGTGTGGAAAGGAGCCATGGTGTAATGCTGGCCAAGTGTCTGTCTGTGTTCTTAAGTGTTTGGCTTTTAAGGCTACTATAGTTGATGTTTTTTTCTTCTCAGAAAAAGAAACTTGAATTAGCTATTCAAAAGAGTCAATAGGAATTTGTACTTATGCCCAGTACCAGTTCTTGACAAATTGGCTTGGCTTGCAGTTCTGTAAAGAACTACTGACTTTACTATTAGTTTTGAAAGGACTACTTGCTGTGGTAATTTTGGCTCATGAATTGGAGTGTGCCATGGAGGTATCTGGGAATAATATCCTGGGTATTACTAGATTTAGCACAATTTATTTTACCTCCAGCTTAAATCTCATGGTCCTTGATCAAGAATACACCTATAATTATACATATTCATCGTTTTTCCCTAGCAGAATTCCCTATTTTAAAAGCTACATGTCTACTCCATTAAGGGTCAGAGTTGTGTGCAAAGGTTCAGGTACCCCTGGTCAAAATCTGCTTTTCACCGAATTCATAAGTGAATGGAAACTGACACAATCACTACATCATGTAAAATTAAGTCCTGTATCTTTTTGCAAATTTTTGGACATTTTATCAGTGTGAAGACAATCTAAACCATGGTTGCAAAGCAGTCAGGAGCTACTTACAAGTAAGAAAGATAAATGTTTTGGATAGGTCTTTACACTCTCCGAGTAAAATATTACTCAAAATCAGCAGTGAAATCCCAAACATATTATACATACAAAGAGATCTAAGAATATTTCTGAATTATAAGACTTCTGAAATAAAGAAGAAGAAGAACAACAACAACAACAAGTCACAAATAGGATTCTGAGATAGCTAGAGCACGGGTGTCAAACTTGCGGCATCACATTGCCATCAAGTGACATATCGCAACATTTTTCCCTTCATGGACCTGGGGTGGGCATGGCCTTCACATGACACAATTGGCCTGTGGGCCGCCAGCTTGATACCCCTGAGCTAAAGTAAAATTTAGCAGCTGTTAATTTCTTTTAGAAAAGGAGGCACAGGTGGTCCTCACCTAGAAACCAAAATTGAGTCTGGCATTTCTGTTTTTTAAGCCAAAAAATCACACGGCTGGAACTGTCTTATGAACTCACCTCCCATTTGGTCATGAAGTAAATTTGTCATGGTCATTAAGGAAGCATTAAGGGAAGTAACTGCAACTTATAATTTTATGTCTCATTCTCTATTTACTCTGCTTGTTGCAAGCCAGCTACAGATTACACAAATGGGTAACCACATGACTTTGGGACTCTGCCACAGTCACAAACATGCACTATTTACCGAGAACCTGAATGGCAATCGGGCGGACTGCAAGGTGCTGGTATGGTCATAAATGAAACAATTGGTTGCACAGATATTTCTTTGACACTGTTGTAACTTTGGAATAGCAATAGAACTTAGACTTATAATCTGCTTCACAGTGCCTTACAGCCCTCTCTGAGTGGTTTACAGAGTCAGCCTATTGCCCCCCAACAATCTGGGTCCTCATTTTACCCACGTCGGTAGGATGGAAGGCTGAGTCAACCTTGCACCTGGTGATATTCGAACTGCCAAATTGCAGAGAGCCAGCAGTCAGCAGAAGTATCGTGCAGAACTGCATTCTAACCACTGCACCACCATGGCTTTTATGGTCATTAAAAAGGCAGTCAATAAATTCAACTTTAAGATCACAATCAGGATCAGATCTTCTATTGCTAATTCATGCAGCCCTTAACTGAGTCACACCTTTTATTATGTCCTTTTTGCTGCATTAAGTGAATTATATGGTGATTAATTAATCATGCAATCTTTAAGTAAACCTGACTATTTCTCTCCCCCCCACCCCACCCCCCACACCATTGATATTGCTTATATGAAACCGTCTGGAAAAGTCACAGGCGGTGATCAGATGGACCCCAAGACAGCTTAGCCATCATAAATATTGTTATCAAATGCTCAAATTTTGATGAGGTGACCATTGATACGCAAGGACTGGTCATAAATACCCTTTTTTCAGCACCTTCCTAACTTTGAACAGCTGTTAAAAAAAATAGTCGTAAGTTGAGGACTACCTACCTATATTACAAAATACCGACTGAAAACATGTCCAAAACCTTTGCATCTGCTATATTTGCTATTTTCTTATTTGGAATCTGTAAATAACTACACATTGAAAGTTTGCAAATTTGCAGAAAAATGTCATCATTAATGTACCACGTTGAGCCTGTGAAACTTGGGATTTGTTAAGGATTTATTGAAATATACAATTTATGACTGCATCTCTATATATCAAATCTTTTCACAGAGGTTTCTGCAGTCCTCCTACTATAGCAACAGCTGGTCACAATCTTACATTGTTTGATTCACAAAAAGTTTCACTATTTTTTTAGAATTCCATTGTTAAATATAAATTCAAACTTAGTGTCATCTTTTCTATCAGAAAAAAGATACTGCCTACAACTGTAAAATTTAGCGGGGCATGAATTGTGTATCCATTTATTTCTTGTGCCCTATTTAATTATTTTAATATTTACAAACTTAAGCTTTTTATAGTAAGTGGGAGGTACATATTCCATAAGTTGATAAATTTGGGATTGGTGCTATTCTTGTGTTAAAAACATGAACCAGGTTAACAATCAAGACTTCATCTATACTGTATATACCGTATTTATCGGCGTATAACACGCACAGGCGTATAACACGCATTCCCTTTAATATGCGGCGGGCGCAGCGTCACGACGCTGCGCCGCCGCTAGGCACTATTGGGAACGGGACATCGGCGTATAACACGCATACATCATTTGCCCCCTATTTTCAGGGGGAAAAAGTGCGTGTTATACGCCGATAAATACGGTATGTATCCTCATTTTCCTAATTACATCATTAAAAAGCACTGTAATATAATTTGCACTGGCAATCCTTAGTATTTATATGAACTTTACTAAGAAGCAATTAAAGGCCAAACACAGTTCATATTTTTTTCCATTCTTGCTGTGTATTTCTACCATTGTGTCAGTGTAAAAAAGATGCTTGTTGTGGTTTTATTTTTCTGTACCATCAGTAGATTTGAAATGCACTGCATATGTTGAACTTTAATATATGTTTTCCAGTGTCTTATCATTATATCATTTTTCTTGTAGCATGTATGCACTTTTGCCTATTAAGAAAAAGATAATTTTGATCGTAACATTACCTTGAAATTACTATTTTAAATTACCAGAAAGAGGCTATGACACCATTCAAATATCAAGGTTCTTATATTTCTGTAGCAGGAGAAAGTGTTTAAATATACATAAATATTATTTTCAGATCATTTTCTGGGCTCTTAGGACAAATGTGGATGCATTCCTGCCAGTCAATTTTTTTTTAATATAAAAATGATTTCTTTTTCAGTTAACTGAAGAAAACTCTGAATGGCATTGCAAAATACTGTTCGGTGGTCATTTGTGACATATTTTCCTAAGTTTTTCTATGCAGGACTACTGTGGATAGAGTTTTTTTTCTAACCGATGGACCAAATTTAGAGTTTAAATTTGAATAAATCTATTTAGAATTGATATTGGGTGAATATTTACTTTTTTAATTACTTGTTATTTTTTTAAATCTCAAGCAAGCATACTGGTGCTTTGTTTAATTTGTACTGCATTTAAAGTGTAAAAATAGGTTTGTATCATATGCTGAAATAAAATTAATTCTGTAGCCCAATAATTGATTCCTATCTGGGTGCAGAGCTTCAACCTTTCTCGTGACTGATCTAGCACCAGCTTATTCAATTTGCAGATTTAAAAAAATAATGAGGCCAATGGAACAATGTTAATGTTAACAACTCTTAACTGCAGCAAAAGTATATTTAGTGCTGCTTATGTTGAATACCTAATTTTGGTATTATTGCCCTTATGCTTCAGGAACTTCCTAGTCAAGTGTATGGAAATCTCTCATTCAAAACTGTCTCTCTGTACTCATAGTAATTGTAGTTATATTGCCTTGCCCACTATTTATAATGGGCGGAGAAAATTATTCAAACAAATTAATTTAAGATACAAGTAAAATGGCTATTCTTTTTCTGAACTATCACTATGACATTTCAAAAACCATTTTATTCATATATGTACATACTATATGAGCAGTAATGCCAAAATAAGGTATACATCTGTTCTCTGAAATTATCCATATTTCTGCGACGTATTCAAAATCTTCCTAGGAGCTTCATTTGCTTATTCGAATCTCTGCTCTTTTCTGTAGCAACCTGCTTTCAAAGTTTCACTTTCTTCTTTCTGCAATGCCCAAATTCTTCCTTTTTCTGATTTTTACATTCTGTTTGCAAAATGGGATTGTAAGCCTTTCATGTAAACATTTTGAGGTGTTGGAGGCTTTGCACTGATCATTCACAGCAACCACCAGTATCTGGGATATCATGTACGCTCATGTTACAATTGTTATAAAACTGCTTATTGCACGTAATGTTGTGCATCTCGTTTACTTGCACTAAAGCACTGTGCTGCATGGTGTTGCATAGTTAATGCACTTATAATTCATCGTATGTTTCAGGTTCAAGACCATGGAGAGAGGAAACCATCATTAGCAGACAGTGCATACTGAGCTAATTTACTACCAATGCAGCTACAATATAAAGCATTATCTATTTTTTTATTAAAAACATGGAAGAATGACTGCAGTTTTTCGTTGCAGCCTGACTTTTGTTATTGTTGACCCCACTTGGCCATTGATGGATGACTGTTTCATGCTAGGATTGTACTCTCTTTGGGCATTTCAATTTCTTCTCACAGCTAAGAGGTCCAAAAGAATGAATAGATTTGGGATTATACTTCCTTATAGTTTTTCTTTTCTTTTTACAAAATCATTACTGAAAAGGCCAAATGATCAAAAATCCAAAGTTCTGTAAGAATGGACCCTAATGTTAACCCTGGAATACATGAGAACAATTAATAACTAACTATATGTTTGAAAGCATCATTGGAATTAAAAAAAAAACAGCAGAACTTTAGGAAGTCATAACATTTTAAATTTTATTATTTGTTCTCTTCATTTTGGAACTTTTCCTTTAGGCACATATTATTGCATGTACAAAAAAGAGGAGAAGAATCATCATATATGGCAGGTATTGGTCCTGCTGTCTCGGATTTGCAGTTGTCATCAGTTTTGTGACATGCAGGGATTAGAGCAGATCAAGAAATAAACTATATCTGGAAAATGGGCTGAATTCCAGTGAACTCCACTCCCACTTCCAATCTCTGATGGAATCCATAAAGTTCTCAAAAGATCCTAAGATTTCATGAAATAGATTTTGAAAAATTCCTGGCACAGAATATTTTCTTTAAAAAAATCATCAAATTTATAACTAAGCCAGCATAAACTTTGAATACGATGAGATGTATTCCTATATAGGATAATGGTATAAACCTTCCTTAAGAGAATCTACATTCTGTGTCTTACTAGAACTTTATATTTTCTTAGTTCCTCTGCTTACTTTGGAATTTTGGAATTTCCAAGAACACAATGCTCAGTTGTGACCCTTATTTTAAAAATTAAATCAAAATTAAAGCACTGGCAAACTTACCATAAAGAGGAATAGAAGGCAAGGCAGATGTTTAGTATATAAGAATAATGTGGCAAGGCAGATGTTTAGTATATAAGAATAATGCATTCCAGTGTTCATACACTTCTGTTATTGTTCAGATATCAGTTTGTTATCTCAGTTGAACTCCAGGTACTCATTAATCTATTCATTAAATGAGCACCATCTATTCATCAGTTTATGTGGTAAATTATTTGGAGACCATATGTTACAAATAGGAAAAAAAACCCTACTTTTGAACTTTGTTGCTCTATGTATTCCACTTCCCAATTTTAGCCATCTAAAATACATATATTTAATGAATTTTTTCTTCTTTTATTTTCAAAAAATACTTTCTCCGACCATCAATTCATCTTCTATGCCCCCCTTCAAAATTCTACATTTCCAAGAGAAATACTGTTAAAATCAGAATTTTAAACTAGACCTAAAATGCAAATTTGAAATAAGGGCGTTATTGAATAAATTACAGAGCAATGGAGAGAAGCCCACTTGACATTTCTCTGAATTGTGCAGTGTATGTTGATACTCCAAATACCTTAAGTCAGTCCTTGTAGGATTAAAAAGCACACCAGAGACACCACTTCATATATCTGCATAAAGTTTTATTTTAAGCCTTGCTTGTATCCGGGAATTCTGTGGAAAACATTCAGAGTTATTTTATTTTCTAGCTGTACTATTGGACCTTGCAGTTTTATTACGTTACCAGGCTGTCCCAAAAATGTACAACTGTACTTAATGTGCCCATTGTGTACATGACACTAATATTTATTTGTTTGTTGACTTTATGCCCTTGATTTAGTATTCTGAGCAGGTACACTGTTGTTTCTTTTAACATCCACAAACATCAGGAAGTGATGAATTACAAACCTCTTTTTAAACATTTTTTGTTCTATTTACTGGCTATATTCTATTTCCTGGGATAGTAAATTGATTTAGATTGTTCAGATCTAGTAAAAATGTACCCTAGCCAGGTAAAACTGTTTTTGAGTATCATTAAAATTAATTGAAGTAATTTAACTGTGTATTTTACAGTTTATGATTGAATAGAGTGCATAAGATTTATTTGGTAGACTATATCATTATTAAAGAGAAATGTGATGGTTCCAAATAATTACTGTCATGGAAATAATTTTTTTGGACAATGCCTTTGTGTTTAAAATAAATTTGGTATGAAATATGTAATAAATTTCCTTGGCATTGAGGCATGCTGCATTAAGAGTGCCATGACCAACATTTTTCAAGGTGAATGATTTTTAACTAAACCAAAAGTAAATAAAGCAATTTTATGGCTAGTATTTATTTTGCAGCAAGTTGCTTGTACATTTCACTCAAAGTCTTGCATGTATTCTGATAAATATGTAGATTTTCCTGTTAGTTTCAATAGAAAAAGAACTATGCATGCAAGTAAGTGTATGTGGACACAAATCAGCATTATTTATTTAAACAAATGAAAAAGTCCTACAGGGGAAGGAGATTTATGGAATTCTGTTTGGTAAAACATAGTTGTATTGACTGTTTATCTGAACATCCTCAATATATCCCTGCTTTGGATTAATTATATTAAACTAGTAGTTTGTTTATTATCCCACTTAAAAAAAAACAGGATAATAAACAGTAATTTGGTACATATTCTGATGATAACTCTTTGTCCTATTTCAGGTTAATTTGATGCAAAATACCTAAATTTACCTAAATGAAAACATAAATCTGATTTTTGTTTCTTGTTTACTTCTTCCTTCTAGACTGTTATACTTAATTCGTTTTAGACAGAAGATTTAATTCAGGTCTAAAAGTCATTGTGTCTCCAGAGTCCAATTCTACAGCATAAAATACCAAGATGAGATTTTGCAAAATATATTTTTGCTTATAAGAGAAAAACAGATAATTGCATAATAGTCACATGGAATAATGCACAAACAATATTTAAGCATATATTTTGACCTCTAGGAACAAATCCTTATTCTCTCAGTAAGAGGAAACTGTAGTTATAAACACAAAATTGTTCAAATTTTAATGTGGACCTTACCTTTCCCTTTCTCCTCCTGGGATTATTGATGATTTTTTTCTCCACAAAAAAAATCTTACCTTTCTTTATTTTTTTCTTTCCTCTGTCATCTTTTTTCCGTTTGAATTATAGAAAATTAGTTATGTATGTGAGGAACGTTTCAATCCAGGATATTTCTGACATTGGCCTTTAAAACATTTCTAATATTCATTTAACTTTTGAATGTAAACCACCCTGATTTTTTAATAGGTAGTGGGATAAGATATTGATGGAGCAGATGTCTCCATTTCGATATTAGTGAAAAGATTTATTATTTCTAAAGTTGAAATCCAAACATTCGCATTTCTAAGCATTGAGAAATGAAACCAGGGTAAGGTGCATTACATTAAACCAGTGTAGCATATTGAAAGATGAGGTGAACTAATGGAATCAAGGTAGTAGGTTTTTCTGCTTTTAGTGCTTTAAAATCACTTGTGAACGTATCTATTGTTGGGTTGGTGATTTATTCTCTCTCTCTCTCTCTCTCTCTCTCTCTCTCTCTCTCTCTCTCTCTCTCTCTAGGGATGGTGCAAGTAAAGACATTTTAATTGTATCACATTTCTTCACTATGAAATAGCTGGTAATCATCCATTCTCCAAAACAAATGACCTTTTTTACTCCTTTGATCTCCTGAACCTCTACTTCTTTAACCCTGGTGTTTTCAACCAGCAATACAGCTAACATGAAGAAGTTGCCACCTTCCCTCTGCATCATAATGAGAGGGGAAAGCATGTTCCATGGAAAAAAGTATAATCTAATTTTCCCAAGATGTTGCACTCTTATTTATGGAGTTTGCAAAGAACAAAAATTATATATATTTTAGCTTAAGGTTTGCTGCCAGGATTTTATGAACGAGAAAAGACTTCGGATATCTCTCTGAAGATTGTTTTTCTATAATTGGTAACAGCCAAAAAAAGAGAGAGAGAGAGAGAGAGAGAAAGTTCAAATAGTAAAATTGGTAATCTTATTTCCTACGTGGCAGAATGGGAAAGATCAGCTTGCTTAAAGACTTTTCTGAGCAAACCCATGTGATCTAGAACAGGGGTCTCCAACCTTGGCTGTCAGGGGAATTCTGGGAGTTGAAGTCCGTCAGGTTTAAAGTTGCCAAGGTTGGAGACCCCTGATCTATAAAACAGCGGTATTTTAAACCAAAGTAAAGAAAGTCCATAGCTCTGAATAATAATACATGAGCATTAAGGACTGTGTCTCTACCTTTTCAGTTTAACTTCATTTTCAATATGTATAAAATGAAAACGTGTTTTCCACAATGCCATCTACGTGCCCAAATTATTTGTTTTGTATGCACCCTTGGCTGTTCATTTGCATTATTTTAGGCTGAATTTCTGGACTTCACTGTCATCATTGAAATAGGCTTTTAGATATGACCAATAGATATCCATCTAACAGGCTAGATGATCTGCCATAGAAAAATTCATAGCCAAAATAAGTGGTCACATTCAATTTTGTAGATCTTTTCTTTCTTTTCTTTTCTGAAAATTCTAAAATTGGGAAATCTTTGATTTAAAGGAAAACTCAAAGCTTCTATACATCAATTGATTCAGCAAAGCACAGTTTTTTGAGACTAATAATATATTGAATGAATACATACATCATGCTAAGCTGTTCTGTGGTTTGTTTGCTTTTGGTTTAGGGTGCTGAATAATTGTGGTTTATTCAGTAACTCTACGCCATAGCTCAATCCACTGTCGGTTATTCTTAAGAGATATTCTTCTATGTTGTAAGTACTTACATGTATGCCCAATTTGATTTGCATTTTTGTCCACTTCGCCCTTAAATGAAAAGTTGAGTAAAGCTAAAGACCACAAGAAATTATATCTTTAAAATAAAAATTAAAGAAACTTCTGTATTTAGAAAAACAGCAAACTAAACTCGCCATGAATTGGTGATTACATAAAAAGCAAACCAGTTGAGAACTCTTTAAATGCCCAAATATATTGGGTTTGCTTCTGGTTCAAGTTTTGGATTTGCAGTCTCAAAGAAACTTTACAAGAGGCTAGTCTGAATTAAATATTTTAAGCATAAAGGTGAATCCAATTTTACTAGTGTATCTTCAGTAACAGTAACACTTCTATCTGGTAGAAGAATAAGATTGGGGTCCCAAAAGAGATCTGCCTATGCAAATCCATTTATCCTTTCCTTTAACCAAAGATGTTTCTTTATACTAAAATACAATATATAAAACACATGCATATGATAGCATATTAATAGAAGGCCTTTTACGTGCACTTGTTAAGGCTGCTTGGGTAACAGAAGGCTATGTATATCATGCATTAGTCAAGTCTTTCATTATTTATTCAGGTTGACTAAGTGAAACTACATCCCAGCATTTTCTGTACTGCCTCTTTAACCTACTAAAATGATTGATCCATGTTCACTTATGTAACTGTAGAATCTTTCTCCAGCTAGGTTTTCCTGTTGTCTGTTTCTCTCTATCCAATGTTGTGCAGTTCTTATTCTCCCTGTGTTTAACATCTGTTAACTAATTTAATCTTCGCCTAATAGTCAATTTGTGTTAATCTTCTTTTTTTTTCCCTTGCACTTTTTTTTTCATTTTTCTTCCGATGCTTGAAATAGAAGTGGAGCAAAAAGGTAAATAACATATATAGTCCAAACCCCTCAGCTCCTTGTTATGTGCCTTATGGATGTTGACCTTCTCCCCTTCCCCTTTCCCATAACACTCTGAGATTGTAATAATCAGCAGGATTTCATACGTATCCTTCCTTAAAGAAGTTGATTTTGCAATTTTGCAATAAACTGACTTCGCTGCTAAACTGACTCAGCTATTTAAAAGCAGGTGGTGGGATTTAGTATCTGATGGCACCTGCTCTGAGATGAAGACTCCTGTTGCTTTCTTCCTCCCTCTCTTTTTCTTTCCCTGTCTTTCTCTTACCCATGACGACTCTTTGTTAATAAAAATGTCATCTTGCTTGGCTTTCCAGAACCCTCTCCATAGCATGCCATAATTACAGGGTTCCTGGTCTGTTCCATCCATTGCTTTGGTTGCTCTTTATTTCTGTTGCTCTTGATGAAGGTCTATGGATCTGATGTTTTAATTTTAATTTTTCCCCCTTGTATGTCGAAGCAGCTTTGTTTTCAATCTGAGGTTTTCTGAATGTTTCTTGAAAATGTTAAGAATTAAAAACATCTACCAATCAGTTGAACTGCTACACATCAATTAGAACTTCGGGCAAATAAATGCTCTTATACAAGGATAGTTCTATTTTTCCAGATTTAATATGCCATAGAACCTTGGTTTGTTGTCAGAGGAAAGACTGCAGGTACTGATTAGTACTGTAACTTTTAAAAACCATGATGACAGAGGTTATTACATGTATTAATTACATATGAACTATAAGGCATTATTATTAGTTAAAGGGTTTTGTTTCTTTAAAGTTATACAGACATAGTGTGCTTGCCTAGACTTTATGGATATTGTGAATTTTATTCATATGTTTTTTAATCAGTCTTGTCTTGCTTTTTTCTGTGACTACCAGTTTTTGTTTGCCCTGGGACGTTGAAAGCTGTGGTGGATTCCCCAAATTTATATGAAACTGAACAAAAGGCAGGTGCGTGGTGCAAAGATCCTCTTCAGGCTGCAGATAAAATATACTTCATGCCATGGACTCCATACCGCACTGATACTTTGATAGAATACGCATCTTTAGAGGACTTCCAAAATGGACGCCAACAGACAACGTATAAGCTTCCGAATCGAGTGGATGGTACTGGATTTGTGGTGTATGATGGTGCGGTCTTTTTTAATAAGGAAAGAACCCGAAACATTGTGAAATTTGACTTAAGGACTAGAATTAAGAGTGGAGAAGCTATTATAAATTCTGCCAACTACCATGACACATCCCCTTACAGATGGGGGGGAAAGACTGATATTGATCTGGCAGTGGATGAAAATGGCTTGTGGGTAATTTATGCCACAGAACAAAACAATGGAATGATAGTCATTAGCCAACTCAATCCATATACTCTGCGTTTTGAAGCAACATGGGAAACAACCTACGACAAACGAGCAGCCTCTAATGCTTTTATGATATGTGGGGTGCTTTACGTTGTGCGATCAGTTTACCAAGACAATGAAAGTGAAACTGGTAAAAATGCCATCGACTATATTTACAACACCAGGTTAAGCCGAGGAGAATATGTAGACATTCCTTTCCCCAACATGTATCATTATATTGCTGCTGTGGATTACAATCCAAGAGACAATCAACTGTATGTGTGGAACAACAATTTCATCCTACGATATTCTCTTGAATTTGGTCCACCCGATCCTGCCCAAGGTAGGAATTCTTTCTTTAACTATTTTAAATAAATAAATAAATAAATAAACTGCTTATAAATAAATATAGTAAACTGCTTAATAAAGTGAAAATCTAATATATTTGGAATTAGAATGAATGCTGCTGTTTTGCCAAAACAAAACAAAAGCAAGATGACAGTTTTGCTATAAAATTTACCTATGCCATGCCAAAATAAGGACAATCTTTAATACTAAATACACTATTTCTAATACCATATCTATGTATAATGAGAACTATGTTAGCATTGGCACTTTCCTCCCACTTCACAATGAAATATATAAAAAAGCAAGTTAATTGTTTTGTGCTAGCATAAGTATGTGACAGTAAAGCATCTCATGGAGACTGTTTAGTTTTAACACGGACATTGTGAAGGTTTTCATTTCAGTTTCCATTTTGAGCTCCCAGGGAATGTAATTTAATATTTTTGTTGCAAGTTACTGCATTCTCATATTTCCAATTATGTGGCAAATGCAGAACCAAATATGTATAGGAACTTAAAAAAATAGTATCATTATATAAACTGCCAGAGAGCAGACATTTAGCAAGCTTCATCAGGGAAGAAATATCTCCAATATACTATGGTTCACATATAGATATTAAACACTGAGAATGCTGTTTAGATAAATAATTGGCAAGGGGACGCAATAAAAATATTTTGTTACAGGCTGCTGAAATCCACTAATTTTAAAATATATGTTATGCACAGAAAAACTTGTGGGCTTTGCTATTTTTGTTTTCATTTTACTTCATATAAATTTTGTTAAATGTTCCTCTTCAACTGTTGATAAACTTTCATCACTTCTATTATATAGAACTGATTGCTTGGTGTACTGTAAATGTAAAAACTATAGGATCAGAAGTGCTATAAAGTAAGATAGGTCTATACACTAAGGTATAAAAATAGTGTAGATGTGTAAAATGCAACTTTGAATAGTGTGTATCTTCATTTCTGAATAGAAAACAGATTATCCTAAGTAGTTAGATGAGGGGATCAAACTCAATTTCATTGAGGGCCCTCTTAAGGTTGTGTTTGACTTCATGGGTGTCACTGATGTCAGGGGCACTTGTGGCCTGAATGCTCTGTCAGAGAAAATGGACTCTCGAGCTCTGTTTTAAGCTGGGATGGCTTTCTGCAACCCTCTGCCAAAAACAGAGCTTGGGAGGGGCGCATTTTCACTGGCAGAGGCATCAGATGGTCCTTCGCTATTTCCAAGGTCCCCCCCAGGCCAGATCTAAACACCCCATAGGCCAGATCTGGCTCATGGGCCTTGTGTTTGACACCCCTTTAGATCAATGCCATCGGTTGAGGAACAAAAGAGGAAAGTGATTGGGTTAGCCTTGAGTTTAATTTTATCAGAGGTTGTGCTAAGAATTTGAAAAGTTACCTATTCAGTCAGTATTCTATTGAACATACAGGAAAATGTTTAAAGGCTACTCTGATGAGCTTTTTTAAGGCAATGAAGTAAAACTCATATATCTATATATCTATATCTATCTACATAGAGTTGATAGAGATAGAATAGACTAACAGAGTTGGAAAGGACCTTGGAGGTCTTTCAGTCCAACTATATCATTTCTATATGGTATACATACACACACACACATACACACACACACATATATGCATATATATACACATACATGTACATATATAATACATAAACATTAAACACACACAAAGTGGAATATTTTCTATCTTACCTTTATATCTTACCTTTAAATTAAATATTTCATTTAGAATACTTTTCATGTTAATTTCTTAAAAGAATTATAATAAATCTTCTATTGAAATGACTAGCATTAAAAGTGATATTTTTTACAGCCCAAAATATATACATAGAGGTCGCTTTCAACTTACAATACTTCGTTTAGTGACTTCGAAGTTACAAGGGCACTGAAAAAAGTGACTTATGATTGTTTTCACACTCACGACTGTTGCAGCTCTCTCCATGGTCACAATATCAAAATTCATATGCTTGGCAACTGACTCATATTTATGACAGTTGCAGTATCCTGGGGTCATGTAACCACCAGGATCTCCTGACCAGCAAATTCAATGGGAAAGCCACATTCACTTAACAATCATGTTACCAATTGAACAACTGCAGTGATTCACTTAATTATGGCAAGAAAAGTCATAAAGTGAGGCAAAACTCACTTAACAATTTTCTCAGCAATAGAAATTTTGAGCTGAATTAGTAAGTAAAGTATAAGTAAAACTACTTTGCTAAAACAATGAATGCACATTTTACAGAACATCAGCAAAAATTATCTGAACTGAACAGTGAACAGCATCCATCCATGTGACAAATTTGGACAAACTTGGATCCAGTAGATTTTATGACCTTAAGTCGGGGTGTCAAACTCTCATCGTCATGTGACATATCATGACTTTTCCCCTTTGCTAAACTGGGCGTGGGTGTGGCCAGTGCATGATAAATCCAGCCTGCGGGCTGCGAGTTTGACACCTCTGCCTTAAATCGAAATCTGCTAAACCCTTGGTTTACTGTAATATACAGTTTCTAAAAATGATAAATATAATAAAGAAATACTCATGCAAACATATTTTTCAAATAAGAGCTTTGAATAATCCTATGCTTTATTTCATTGTCTCTGGTTTGTCGGAATAATCTTTTGTATGTTCACAATAAATATGCAGCAGCCATATGATGTGGTTAAGCACAGAAAAATAATAGTTTATTGGGTTTTTTTTTAAAAAAAGCATAACATGTATAAATTAATCTACTTAATCCAAATGAGCTTGAAAGTGTTGCAGAATAATTATTAAAAAAAATACTGGATTGTACCCAAACTTAGTGTTACCTTCATTAAATCCATTAAAGTTAATAGGACAAAATTGATTTCAGTGAGCCTGTTCTAAATATGATTAAATTTGGTCTGATCCAATGAAGTAAACACATGCATTTCATTCTTTGACATCCATTTTCTTTTCAAAAATGAACATTCAGGGACAAAGAACATCAGTTAAGCCTTTTTTTAAAAAATGATTGGAGTTTATACATACTGTTCAGGGTAGAAGCAGATATGAGCAACTGTTTCTACCCTTCTCTGCTTTTAGAAAAGAAATTGTCCTAATATCAAACATTTAATGATGTCATAGGGTCAGAATGTCCACCATAGAAACCAAGTCCTATTTTTGTAGAATATCTAATTTAAGACCATTATAGGGAATTCAGAGATCACTTTACTTGTGATGCCTGTGATAATATGTTCAGAGACTCAACAAACCCTGTCTTTCATCTTGTAACTGTCAATACCTGTCTGTACCACAACTTCCTTCTTCAAAATGGTTCAAATACAGCATTTGCCCTCTTTTTACCAAATAGAATTATTTATCTCACTTACTCTATCTTAGTCTCCCCATAGCTAAATATCATACTTAACCTCATCCATGTCAATTTTCCCCCTAAGAGATATTCCTCATGTTATTTCTCTACATTATATTGCAGTATCTATAGCAGTGCCAGAATTATTTGTAGCATCGTTCCATGAAATGCATAGTTTTCTATTCCTGCAGCATTAAAACCATAGCTTAAACTCTCTTTCAGGCCCCAAGCAAAATTAACTTCATGGAATATCAAGGGTTGTGGACAAATTAATTATTTTAGGGCTTAAGGTATTTCTCAGGCTTCGTTCAGTTTTGAAGTTCAGCCCCTTATATTCAGACTAGCATAACCCTTGACCCAGGCATTAAAGCACAAACATAAAACTAAATCAAGGATTTAGTTTTAATTTCTTTTATTATATTTCTTTTTCACAGTCCCTCTAATGGCTCACAGTGGCCTATGTGGTATTGTCCCCTTCTCCCACTGAATCTTTAGAACTCCAGCTTGTGAATTAGGTTAGGTTGACCCAAAGCTACCCAATGAAGTAAATGAAAGAATAGGAATCAACACCCAGATCTTCTCATTCACAGTGTGGCAGGAATAGATATTACTATTATTACCGTTATAGATGTTTACTGTTTGTTTGTTACTGTTTGTTTACTGTTTTGTAATTTTGCTTTGATCACTGGCCTACATTGCATTTGAACACCTCTTTAGAAAAGTAATTACATTAAGAAGACTCATTTTCTTTGTATTTAAAACAGAAGAATTCATTGAACAATTGCAATATCACTTAGACTTATATACAGCTTCACAGTGCTTTGCAGCCCTCTTTAAGCCGTTTACAGAGTTAGCATATTGCCCCCAACAATCTGGGTCCTCATTTCACCAACCTTGGAAGGATGGAAGGCCAAGTCAATCTTGAGCTAGTCAGGATCAAACTGCTGGCAGTCAGCAGAATTAGCCTGCAACACTGCATTTTAACCACTACCACCACTTATATTTGATTTTTTAAAATATTATTTTATATAATACATTATTTTGCAGGGAGCATATTATTTTTCATATGTTATATTTCTCTTATGTAACAGGAAAACCATTTTCTGACTTTACAGGCTGATAATTTGATACACTTCCCAGAATTTCAAAATCCAAGATTAAAAACAGGCTTAGTTGTATCTACTCATATTTTCCATGAATAAAGTCCCACAGTATTATAGTGCTTGTTTCGGTCCTTAGTATGGTTTAGATTTATTCCCTTTGACTCTGAGATCTTTTCTTCTTAATTACTCCCTGAACCGATCTTTTATTGATATTTATTCATTGAAGTGATTTCTGGCACTTTCAGCAGCATGAAACTAAGCTGTATAACCAGACAGATAGCAAAACGATTAAACCATATCAGCAATATAAGGTGATACAATATTTCTCCAACCGATTTGCATGAGTTACTGTAGCTACATCTTTTTGTTTCAACATGAGAAACTTCTTTTTCTCTTCCTCCTTAAACAACAGAGCTATAGTGTGCTATTACTCACCGCATTTCAGAATGCAGATAGGAATCCTGTAATCAAAATGGATTTACTTTTAATTCCAACATGCTGCATAAGTTTAAAGCAGCTGAGCATCATAGAAATAGTTACCAATTTTCTGTGCAGTTATCCCAAATGCAAAAAAACAACATCCTTTTCACTAGTATGGATTCCAGTTATACTCAGATTGTCTGAATTGATGGATACCTTTAAAATGCAGATAACCTTAATTGCTATTTTCTGCCAAATACATCTTCTGCAAACCTTTCTTAATTTCTATTTTGCGAAATCTGTTTGGATGCTTGTGGTGCCACCTTTAGGGAAGGAAGTGTAGTTAATCCTCTATTCAAATTGTGCTTGGTGAACAAGAGTAGGAATCTGACTTTTCCACGGGGCCTTTATTATCATTCTAGGCATTTAGATTTAGTATTTAAATTTTAAGTAATTCTACAGCACGGGTAGCACGAGTATTAAAATTGTGCAGATCATTTTTTTTTCCAGACAAAGCAGATGTATTGTTTTTAAATAGCCATACTGATGGCAATGGTATCTGTCTTTGCAAATGAACAGCTGCACATAAAGTGCTGAATGAAATTATATGCTCTTGTGATTTTAACCTCCTTGCTGGACTCAAAAAAAGAGTCACCATGACCCTTTTAGTGATGTTAAACTGTAGGGCACAAGGGTGGCTTAAATGAGTTAGAAGCTGTCAGAAGTAAGAGGATCTGTGAGAGTATTAATTGCACTATTGTTGATACAGATTTCTGTCATAGAGAAACGACTTAATTAAACACATGGTGTCTAGGATATCAGTAATAAGGAAAACCTCCCCCAGATTCTTTCCATAGCGCCCCAAGATCTGAAGCAGTAGTAGATTCTTGACACTTTCCCAAGAATTTGTGATGCTTTTGACAACATTAATTGAGAAAGCATTGGGAGTCTGTCTGCATTGTAATCAAAAGAAAATTACAGAGATTTCACAAGATGCCAGGCAAGTACTTACAGAGAAGATAGACAGGTTTGAGGAGTCTTTTCCTTTTTTTTTTCCTTTTTCAACAGGTAGGCTGAATAGAAAGTTCAGCAAGATTGCACAGGTGGTACTCTATCAGACTAGCAATGAAACATAGCACATCACAGGGTTTTTATGTGTGTGTGTGTTGGCAATGGAAAATGACTCAGAAAACTTTGACTTTCAGAAAGAATTCTTGAGAGTACTCAGCTGGAAACAAGGAAATACATAGGTAGACAGACAGATGTGTGCATTTTATTCTGTATGAAACTATATAGAATGTTAAGAAGACATGTAGAAAGAAAGATCTAAGCATAAATTGAAGCCATTCCTGCAGGAATCTTACAGAGGACTATGGGAGGTCAGAAGTCTTAACAGGCACTGAATGTGTGTAGTATTAGGCACCTTAGGAACTTTAAGAGAGCTTTACAACCATAGAAAGAAAGCATGTACAATTTTATGTTTTATATAATGTCCTCAGCAAACTTGGAATGAAAGAAGTGAGATACATAATCAACTCTGGCTTTCTTAAACATTTGCAGAATGTGTGAATGGATTTGGATGCTTTCAGTTTTGACCATTGTAGGAATGTCGAAAAATGCATGATTTTTTTGAGGGGGTGGTGGTGGTAAAATTCTCGTCCACATTCTAATAGA
This sequence comes from Pseudonaja textilis, assembly GCF_049901715.1. Taxonomy (NCBI): domain Eukaryota; kingdom Metazoa; phylum Chordata; class Lepidosauria; order Squamata; family Elapidae; genus Pseudonaja; species Pseudonaja textilis. The sequence goes on from NC_141992.1 coordinate 72,345,144, forward strand.
ACTAAAGTTCCTTGCCTTTTTCTTTTCTCTTCTTCCTCTCCCTTACCCCCACTAGAAAAAAATATTCTTTTCAGGTTCTTTGAAAAACAGATGTCTTACCTATCTCCTTGTTTGCATTTGTGGTTAAATTCAATTTACATTCAAGAATACTTGTTTTTAGAAGTTATAGCCTAAGGACAGAAGAGGTTTAAATCCTTTTTTTAAAAAAAAGCATAAGCCTTTAGGAAATAAGTGTCAAAGAAAAAAAATTAAACCTGAAAAGTGTCAAATCCGGTTGTTTCCAGAAGTCCTGAGTTCATAGGGAGTGAATGCTTGTCACAGTTTGTAAATTCCTCCAGGCAGGGACCTGTCTTTTTCTTTGTTTGGAAAAATGGAGAGAACACCAATGCAGATACAGGGTTTTTAAAAAAAGAAAAAGTTCTGAGTTGTGTTGCTCCACCAGTTAATAATTCTTTTAATATTGCAATAGCTAGAGGCAGGTTAATACTCTGATGTGCAGGTGGACTTGCTAATTCTACCTTTTGGGATGGTAAATTAAAATGCCTTTTTTTTAGCTGTTTCTTTTGATGACTGGCTGCTTGTTTCCTTTTCTTCTCTGTAGCTTTCCGGGAAATCGTTATTTACAATTCTCATACATTTTTTATAAGCTATGATGGATCTAATGAGACTTCCTTTCCTGAAAATCAGATGGTATTCTTAATTTCATGCAGGAAATACCATGGTTGATCCTGCTTCCCACGCTGAATAATGATAATTCAGGGAGAGAAACTGTTCCGTTTCATGAATTCCTTTTCAAGTTTTCCAAGCCTCTGTGCAAAAAAAAAAAAAAAAAAAGCTGCAGGATTCCTAGTTGAATACAAGTAGTCCTCACCTTACGACCACAGTTGAGCCCAAAATTTATGTTGTTAAGTGAGACATTTTTGTTAAGTGAGTTTAGTGCCATTTAACAACCTTTCTTGCCATAGTTATGTTAGTAACATGGTTGCTAAGTGAATCTGGCTTCCCTATTTGACTTTGCTTGTGAGAAAGTCACAAATAGTGATCATGTGACTCCACATCACTGCAATCATCATAACTATGAATCAGTTGCAATGGGGGTGCATAAGTCACTTATTTCAGTGCCATTGTAACTTTGAACGGTCTATTGTAAGTCAAGGAGTGCCTGTACAAGCTTCCCATGAGTTTACCTGTTTTAAAATATTTTTTCATATCTTTTAAAAATCAGGATTGCTGGATCAATTGCTCCGTAGGCCTATCAAACTAGAAACACAACTTAATGGCTTTTTCCTCCCCCTTTCATCTTTAAAAACCACACATTCAGATCCTGGTTACCTGGATATAAAGTTAACCTGTTTTATTTCTTGTTAAATCGATGTGTTGTAACGTTTGAGGTTTTGGACCAAGAGTGGGTTCAAATTGCAATCTATCTTGAGAGGATTGATGTTATCAGGATAAAATGAAGAGAGAGATCCTATGTAAGCCTCCTAGATGGAAAGACAGGATTAACAATCTAACAAATGTTGCTATCACTCATGGCAGACAGTATGTTGCTTAATACTTTTTCTCGGGCATCTTCCTGTTTTCCACTTGATATCTAGTGAAATAATCATTTTGGGATTTAGCTTCTGAACCTTTTAAAAAAAACATCGAGAGTGGCAAATTCTTTTTCTAATTCTTTTTCTAGTTAATTGTTAATTTTCATGGCTTTTACTCTACGTATTATGCTATTTATTATTTTATAATTGTAATTGTGTAAACCATAAACATGTTAGTATATCAAATTATAAAATAAGTAAATATATATGTAAATACTGTGTAATAGATTAACATAGCAATGTTTTATGGAATGTGTCACAACAGAATCGGTATGTTCCAGGCATAGTAACAGAGAAGCTCCATCTAATTGCAGTACATTAAATTGAGCTGATACTCTAGAGCTCTACCACAATTATTTAATTCATTGGTTAGAGTTTTGAAGTGTTTGTGTTATTAAAGATATGTTATTTTTTATATTTCCGTATTTTTTCCTGTGACTCATTTAAAATTTAAAGTGAATAGCTATAGACATCAAACATAATAATTATTCTCAGTGAATAACACACATACACACACTCACACACACACACACAGAATTACATTGCCAATCCAAAATGTTTAATAAAATAGATTAAATCAGTTACACAAGATGGCAATTTGGAGGGATTTGGTACAACCCTTATTTCTAGATAAGCATTTAATTTAAATTTTAAAATCTAATCCTAGAAATCTAATCCTGATAATTTTAAAAACGAGTGACCATATTTTTCTTTGAGGTTGTTATAGTGAATTGTCTATCAAACCTGTCAGGTTTTTATTAGAGATGTTTTAGAGAGCTTCTGGAGGCTACAGCACATCTTAACAGGTCTTGATTCAGGACATAAGTCAACTAGAAATAGATTCCAAAACTCCATCACTGTTCAGAAATGTAAATGTCTGTATTCTGAACCATCAAATTATTTTGTCCTCCTCTTCTTGAGGAAATTAGATTAACTTTGAAGACATAGTAAGGGAGAAACCTGCACAAGTCAAGAGGTTCTTTTCCAGATAAGTGATGTTTTTTTCCTAAAAAGTGAGAAATTGTTAAGGGATGTCCATGTAAGAAAACCTAAGGGGAGAAATGATGTCACAATACAAATGCTACTTTTATAGTTCCAAACAGATTCTACGGGAATTGCCATTCTCTGGAGCCTTGAAATTTTCATGTTCCTTTTCAAGATGTACTTATTCCCTGGTTGTTAGGCATGTCATTATTTTTATAAATGTCATTTATAGCTTATCATAACTGAAAAACACTATAGTAGATGAATAAATGTAATATAACAACAACATCTGGGATTCTTGGGAAGAACTCAGTGTGTATGAAAGCCAATCAATCCCAGCTAGAAATCTTGCAGTTGTGATTACATATTTTTATGTATTTAATAATAGTTCTCATCATCATCATCATCATGTACTCTAAACATCTGGCTGACTGACCCATGACTCCTTTTTTCTTAAGTGTGGGCAGTTACTAGCATCATTTACAAAGATCCAAAGTAGCTTGAATTCTATTGAAAATAACTTGGAACTGTTGCCCTGCTTATTTCTGTTAATGTTAATAAATTGACATAATTGGACAAATTGAGAAAATGAACAAATCTAGAAGCTAACAGAAAAGTTACTAGTTTTCTCAGATGGCTAGGCACTGTAGTTGGCTTCAATTAGTTCTTGCTTTATTAGAAAGGGATGTTTAAGATCTGAGATGTCAGAAATATTAAAATAAGCATGCAACGTTCCGGTCTCCCAATTCCTTCCCACCCCAATTTGGATTTAATCAGGTGTGCTAGAAATCTCTGAAGCAAGAATGTCTGCTGGGCAGCAAGATGTTACACTAATTGTCTTTCTTCAAGTGACAAGAGTGAGTGACGTCAACTAGGGTGCTTTCTTTTTTTGGAGTTTTTTGTTGTCATTTTAAACAACCTAGTTATTTATAACCCGTTCCTTTGTTGTAGGGTTTCCCTGTTTATTTTGCTTTTTTCCAATGTGAACATTGATTCTATCTTTTCAATCAATATAATTTTACGATCTTTTATTAAGTGTATCTGTTATGAGTAGACAATTTGGTACTACTGCCTCCCAGGCTTTAGAAATATATTTATCAATTTGTATCCAAGAGATAAGAGATATGTGCAGACACAGCCATGTATTGCATCTAAGTATGTGTTCATCTTTATTAATATTCTTAATTCTGACTATATATTTTCAGCTGATTACCTGACAGTTCTCTCTGAAGGAGAAGGAGAATGTTTCACAACTGTTCTTATGTATTCTTCCTCCATATAACATTTTCTTTATAGAACATATCAAACCATAAAAATAGTATATAAAATTTAAAAGGCAAGGAGTAACTTTACTTTTCCCTTTACAGTGCCTACCACAGCAGAGACAATAACTCCATCCACAGAGCTATTCAAAACAACTGTATCTACCACAAGCACTACCCCACACAAAGTTCCTGTTAGCACAACTATGGCTGCGGGAACAAAAGAAGATAGTAAAGGTCCCAAGTCACCACCAGCAGTTTCTACAACCAAAATTCCTCCTGTTACAAGTTTTTTCCCTCTGCCGGAGAGATTCTGCGAACCAGATGTAGCCCGGGGGATTAGCTGGCCTCAGACTCAAAGGGGAATAATGGTGGAACGTCCTTGTCCCAAAGGAACCCGTGGTAAGATTTTAAAAACAAATCAGATGTTTGACAAAAACTGCTTGAACTCTTTTTTCCCCCTTTGCTGAATACTCTTAAGCTATATTTCATTTGTTTGTTTTTTCTTTCTTAGGAGAATATGACATCTTTAGGTTTTAAGCTGCAGAGGGCCTTGAAGCCTAGGAGTATAATTATAGTCCTTTTTCTACTGTTTCAGATTTCTTTTATTTATATTCCACCTATAAAATTGTTTTATAGCAAATACACCTAATACTCCTTCGTCCTCCAATTTTCCCAATAACAACAACTTTGTGAGTACATTTAGCAGAAATACAGTCAGTTTCAAAACTTTCTTATATCTTTCCCATGAACATTTTGATTAATTCCAGGAAAAAGAAGAAGAAAGCAAGCATTCGTTTTTTTATTGATTTTCCGGAAACTGATGTTATAACCCAATATTATTACCACGGCTTTAGTTTGCTATTAGTATCCTGTATTTTTTTTAATCTTATCGTCAGCTAGCATATTTTTAACTGTTAAAAGTTGAATATTTATTAAACCACAGTCCATTTTTACCCCCAGGTTACGAAGATGTATGGAAGATTGAAAAAGGGAAAAGAAAAATTCATAACTATATAAACACTTTTTTGGTATCTTTTATAGGAACAGCTTCATACCTCTGTATGATTTCCACAGGAACATGGAACCCTAAGGGTCCTGATCTTAGCAACTGTACTTCACACTGGGTAAACCAGCTGGCCCAGAAGGTGGGTCGTAATAATATATGATAGCATGCCTAATCTGAAAATTTTTAGATGAATTTTTAGTTCATCATAGGTGTTAGGAATAATGAGAATTGCATTTTTCTCAGGATAGACCTTGGAGTCTGTCTGGGGGTTATCAGATCTAGGATGCAAAATTGTCACCAGCCATTAGATGGAACGAAACAGCTAGGCCTTCTGAATTTCTGTTGCGATCCAATGGTTCTTTGGACTTCCTCAGAATAGATCTGATAGTGATAGGTCCACCCACAGTCATTCTTATTTTTATAACTGATGTATAAAGGTCATATTTAGTTGGACATGAGTTTAATTGTTATGTCACAAGTCCCTGAAGAGACACAAAAGAATGCTCTTCATATACTTAGCAAGAAAAAAGATGCACACATCTTATTTATTATTATAATCTGCCATTTTTCCATTGCCCTAAGACACTGAGCTTGTCAATCAGAAAAGTTGGCAGTTCAGCGATTCAAATCCCTAGCACTGCGTAACGAAGTAAACTCCTGTTACTTGTCCCAGCTTCTGCCAACCTAGCAGTTCAAAAGCATGTAAAAATGCAAGTAGAAAAATAAGGACCACTTTGGTGAGAAGATAACAGCATTCCGTGCTCCTTCAGCATTTAGTCATGCTGGCCACATGACCATGGAGACGTCTTTTCTTTTCAGCTTTGTAACGGAGATGAGCACCACCCCCTAGAACCGGAAATGATTAGCACGTATGTGCGATAAGAATCTTTACCTTTAAGAGATGAGCAATACTTGAAGTATCAGGATCTACATTGCAGCCTTGCAATGTTCTAGAGGCTGAGGGAGAATATCTTGTAATATGTGATGATACCAGAAGAGATGGGGGAAATGTATTCTGATCTTTTAGAGTTCTTAGAAAGGCAGCGAGAAATCTCTGAGAATAAAAATCATTCTATCCCCAACCCTTAAGCTTCATAAACCATTTCTATAATCCAAAACCATATCACTGAATGTTGACATTTTGCATGTTGAGTTTTGGCACCTTGCCTGGAGATGATTGGTAGAAGTAGGGGGGAGTTATAGCCTGCATGCCAAGGTTTTCTCATGTCTGCCCTGTAAGCAGGCAGTCAATAAGGCCTTCTTGTCTACTGCTCAACAAGGCTTTTCTCCCCGATACCTAGCTTCTCAATAATGGTACTACTTGTTATCACCACAGCATTTTTCTTCACTTCAAGTTAGTATAGTTTTCTTGTCTTTGTTTATATGAAGCTGGAGGATGTTTTTAGATATCAAAACACAGTAATTGAAGGATAATTGATTTTATTTGTTTCATAGTTTTTACATCCTATCCCAATCTTCAAATTCTGGCCTCACAAGAAAATGAAAATAATTAAAATAAAAATATCTATGCCAAGCCATGCACATACACAACTCTGGGGCTCATCAAAACATTGCTCAAATCACATATTTTTTATGGTCACCCTCCAGCATACTAAAGCAATGTTACAAATGCTTCCACAAACCACCTTCCCTCATTGACCCAAACCCTTGGGTATCTTTCAGAAATATTCAATCCTACTTAAAAAGATTTTTTTTAAAGACATTCAAATAGAAATATGTCTTATATGTTATTGGAGTGAATACTGTATTTTCCATACAAATTAGGCTGAAATGTGATGATTTAGATCAAGTCTGGGACTTGGAATATTTGCTTAGGGTTTGAAATCTCTTTCTTGAATTTTACTGAATAATGTCTATTTACCCACAAGAAATATCCTGTTTGATTATATTATTTTTGTCCCTATTAGTATTTATTTAGGTATTGTTTTAAATCATGACTTATGAAAGCATTTTGACTGTATTTGGGCTTAGGGCTATAATAAAATTAAAAGTTGAAGTTATGAGAGGTTTTTTTTGTATGTATGTGTGCTCACAAAAACAACCAGTAAGACAAGCGACGCCTTAATAGATTCTTAATGGGAAGAATCTATATATAGTAGTTTGTTTTCCATTTGGTTGCTTAAGTTAGTTTGCCTTTCAATTGTCATTTCAGATCAGAAGTGGAGAAAATGCTGCTAACCTTGCCAATGAATTGGCTAAACACACCAAAGGACCAATTTTTGCTGGTGATGTAAGTTCATCAGTCAGACTGATGGAACAGTTGGTAGACATCCTTGATGCTCAGCTGCAAGATTTGAAGCCCAATGAGAAGGACTCTGCAGGGCGGAGTTACAACAAGGTAGATAAAGACTGAATCAGATTTCTCAAGTGTATTCTAAAACATGTTTGTCTTGTGATTTGTTTGTTTCCAGAAATGCCCCATATCTGTTTGTTTTATTCTTGAAGTAGGGAAGGTTTAGGATTTTAAGAATGAAAGTAACAAATCTAGATGGGTGTATGGATATTGAAGCTATAGCACATTTTCACAAACGACAAATTGTTTTGCTGTAAAGAGTAAGAAGAAAATTTGCCCCACTGGGCAGTTTCATTCATTTTAACTTTATAACATTGGGGTGGAGGAAAGTTGGGAAGAAGACATTTCTGTTTTGCTATAATCATTTGGTCTCAGTCCCTTCCTAATATGAATTAGGGTCTTAGAAATACTTGAATATTCCAAGGACTTGATTAACCCATAATTTATTAAAACCTCCCTTTCATTAGTCTTCCTCAAAAAACAACACATTGATTGAAAATAATTAAAACACTATGATTATTATATCAGCAAAAATATTTCTTAAATTTACACTTAAGTGGTCAACAATCATTAAATAGTAGCATTTCTACTGCAGTTTTTTGTGTCTAACCTCTGATTTTTTTTCCCCTGATTTACTAACAAGCTCCAAAAGCGAGAGAAGACATGCAGGGCTTACCTTAAGGTATCTCTCCTGTCACCTTGCTTTCTCCCTGCTTCTACATTTCTGCTCCTGCTGCATGATCCTTTGTATTTCAGTATTTGGATAATGTGTATATTGTATCCCTCCACAGCCCCCGTGTAGAATGTTATGTTTGCACAGATTCCATTTCTGAGAGTAAGCCAATGATAGAATAAGCCAATAATCAATAGTTCATTCCCTTCCATAGTCTGTGTGAAAAATACAAGCATGGGAATGGGGATTAAACTAAATCCAAGATAGCAGTAGGTTTGTTTCTTGGTATTTTGCTTTGAACCCAGATGTTTTATATATGTAGTTCTGCATATCACACGCTGTTTATTCATAGCAAGCAAAATCCACAGATGGATGCCACTTCACATACCCATTCGTTTCACTAGACCTTACGGAACAAGAATGTCACATCATTCCCACTTTGTCTTTTTGCACTAATACCTCCTCTTTTTATCTTTCTACTGTACTACTGAATTCAAAACGATAACTATTTGTGTGATTTTATACATGTTTTCCTGTAACAACTGCTGTTACTGGAAAATCATCCTGTTTTCTAGAGCAGTAAAATAATTCAGAACTTAAATACAGGTAGTTCTTGACTTGCAACCACAATTGGGAGCGGACATTCTACTGTTCAAGTTGTTATGTTAAGTCAAGAAGGACCGGATTTTGCAACCATTTTTACCATGGTCAATAGCAAATCATATGATTATTAAGTGAATCCTGCTTCCCCAATAGGCATTTTTTTTGCCAGAAATTGGCAAAAAAAAGAAAAGGTTACAAATCTTAATCATGTAACTGCAGAATGTTGCAGCCAGTCATAAATGCAAACTGTTTGTCAAGCACCTGAATTGCAGTTGTGTAACTTGCACGTATAGGTCATAATTCACTTTTCTGAAGGCTGTCATAAGTTTGAACCATTGTAAAATGAATTATCGTAAATCCAGGACTACCTGTATCTGGCAGTGAACATTCTTGTTCATGCCAGTATCTACACATCATACCTTTGACTGATGGTATTTTGAGGGTGGAAAAACAGCATGGCAGTTTTAATTATAGAATTTCCAATTAGTATTACAAGAAGAAATACAAGTTTAAATTGAATCTGCCTATAATAGAGCAAAGGCATTTTTTATGAAACTGTTAAGTTATTACAGTCGTAACCCTCCAAATTGTTTAAGAATAATTATACTGTTCAAGATTAATTCACTTTCTGCCCCATTTCCACTGAATCTGTAAATCCTTTACTCTAAAAAGGGACAGCTGAACATTATTAGTATTACATCTCCAGCAGTGCTAACTTTGTTTAGACTTAGTCAGGTTAAATTGATGCAAGTTCCTGGGGATTAAAAAAAAGCAGGCCTGGATTAACGTAAATCTTAATTCATGTTAACCCAGGTATAGGTAACGTATAGATATGAATAGAAACACAATGGGAACCTAAGAAACATATGCATACAAGCCCTATTCCCAGCTGGCCTTCCCTGCTGGAAGAAATACAGTTTTAGAGTTAAATTTGAAAGGAAATTAGTGCCTCTAATTTAAAGTACATTTTGATCATAAATAGGAATATAAGATATTCAATCTTAAACTAACAGAATGTGTGGACATATTGGGAATGCAGCTTGCATGGACTTCCTTATTTTTACACATTTTAGCTATAACTGTATAATTACTGACGTTAGGTATATCGGGCTACAATAGTTGATATTGTTAAAGCCAATAATGATAAGTTATATTCCAAAAGAGATAGCTAGATTAGAGGAGATCCACTACGAAATTGCTTAGTCATTGAAAAGCTACTTATTTGTAGGCCTAATTGATATCCCCCCCCTTTATTTTATATTCAATGTTGGTAAAGATTGAAACTTAACAACAGGAAAAAGTGAGCAAGGGGAGCAAGTCAATTCTTAAGCAATTTATGACTCAACTTTCTTAATTATCTGGTCTAGTGGTTAAAGCATTGGCCTAGTAGTGGGAAGAAGTAGAATTTTAAATCTACCTTAGGCACAGGTGTCAGTTGGATGACAATTACTTTTTATCAGTCCTAAAGAGAAGATAGTGGCAAAACTTTCTTTAAAAAAATGTTACCTGGAAAACTGCATGGACTTGTCCATGACTGACTAAAAACAATAATAAGAAGAAGGAAGAGGAATGGGAAGCTAAGCAAAAAGTGCAGTTTACTTTAAAAGATAAATTTCATGGTCAAATCTTAAGTGTGACCATATTTGTAACTGCAGTGACTGTGGAATTGAGAGGCATTGATAATTCTCATTGATTTCTATGAACAAAATTAATCTCCCGCTTAACTCCTCAGAAATCAAAAGGATCTCAACAATGCATAGGCTTTTAACAATTGTGATCTTAGGAATTATTCTGCCCCTTCTCCACACATATACACTCCCAGCTTCTGATAAGAGTTGTTACAGAGCTGACTATTTTCATACCACTGGAGAAAAATAGCAAAGCAGATAACATTAAAAATGAAGAATCATGCAAAAGGACTTAAAACAGACATTACACATTAATTGACATATGTACCAATGAACCCTAAGTGTACCACAATCTCAATTTCTAACTCGGATGGTTTTAGTAGGTTGCAAGTTGATAAGATTTACAAAATCTCCCCAAATTACTAATCTGAAATCTAACTAGTGCAAAGCAAATAAGGAAAGTTCTCATTCCTTGGCAGAGAATTCACTCGTAGTTCAGATCAAAGGCTGCAATTCATATTTCTTGGTGATTAATGAATCCAGCCTCCACAGACCAATTTCTGTTCCACGCTCTGCAATGGTTGAAGTGGTATCAGCATGTGCAGTTGACTCTTCTGCTTCTCATTAGAGAAAAGACGAAGAAAATCCTTTCATATCAGTCAAAACTATCTTCCACCTGCCATTGGGGAGGCTCGCCATGCAACCATAAAGAGGATATTAAAACGGATTAGGCTAATTAATTTTACTCCAGACAATAGTCCATACAGCTTTCCCTATCCATTCAGACACAGAGCGCGAAGTTCTGGACCTGACTTTGTTTTTGTTCATGTAGTGCAGCCTGCTCTCATTTTTGAAACTGATCAACCACATTATGTGTGCGCTTAATGATATATGTAACTAGGTAAATGAGACAAAATAAGTGTGATGGCTCAGCAGTGCAGAGCCTACTCAGCTGTGGGACTACATTAGCCATTACTTTAAGAGCTTCCCTTCAATTGTCTTGTCAGTGGATGTGATTTTACTTATTATTATTATGCCATGGGAATATACAGGCCGCCATAAGATGCTTAGATCCTGGCTTAACCAACAGGAATCCACATTTACTGCAATTTCAGTCTGCTCTTCATAGGAGTTACAGACAAACTAAAAATCTCTAACCCTAACATATTTCCCATTACATGCAAACTGGGACTATAAACAGTGCTTTCCAAACAAGACAGATTTGAAGCCATTTCTAAATGATAGCCAAAGCTACTAGATAGTGATTAACTAGAATTCTAAAGAAACTGAGAGCGTATTATCCTCCTAGTATCATTCCGATTCTTGTTTGTTAAACCTTGATTTGATCATCAGAGTCCAATCAGTGTTTTTTCACTTTGGATCCTTTGCCACACATTTAATTTTATATTATTGTATGGTTGCTTAGTTATTTGGTTGGGCAGTTAGTTTATGTCATTATTGTAGCCACCTGAAGCTCAATTTTTTTTCTCAAGTTTTTCTTAAACAATAATCTCATGGAGTAGGTTGGATTAAATGAGGGTGATTGGCTTAAAATCAACCCAGTAAGGCTGAATTTACGCATGAATGTTCCAAGTCATAATCCAGCACCTTGGCTATATATCAGACTGGCTGTCATATATTTCATACACATATGGCTACATTTATGAGATTAGGCCAAATATCTAACATTCTTCAGTTCCCAGTTACTTGAAAAGCTCCTGCAGATTCATGCATGCCTCAAAGCCCCTTGAAATTTTGGATTGACATCTCACTTTCCAAATTAAAGCCAGGAGTATTTGCCTTTTTGCATTCTTCAGTATGTTAAGTTGTTTTTCATACTTGCTTTAAGGCATGTTGTGCTGACTCTTTGTTCTGAAGCAAAGCAATAGCTTTTTTGTCTTTAAATCACTGTAAATCACATTGGCAGTTAAATATTGCAATTGCCATCTGATCGTATTAGAAACTTTCTCTTGCTGCCTAAGGCTATAGAGCCTAATATTTTTCTAATAAATGCAGGCAATCGTTGACACCGTGGACAACCTCCTTAGGGCTGAAGCTCTAGAATCTTGGAAAGATATGAATTCTTCTGAACAAGCTCATGCTGCAACAATGTTACTTGATACGTTAGAAGAAGGAGCTTTTGTCTTGGCTGATAATCTTTTAGAACCAACAAGAGTCGCGATGCCTACAGATCACATTGGTAAGTCTTTGCATTTTAGAAAGCCAGGCATGTGCCATAAATTAAAGGATCAACATACTAAAATAATGGCTTGGGAATAGTCATATACAGTATATTATGTTTGCTGGAAAATTGTATTTGCTCAGGTAATAATTCTATTCATATTTTTAAAAATAGGAAAAATTCTATCTATCTATCTGTCTGTCTGTCTATCTGTCTGTCTATCTATGATATTTATATAGCTACCCAACTCATTCACATTATCTCTGAAGGACTTACAGGAATAAAAGCACACATATAAAACCCAATACACCTCCACTCTCCTGGTGAACATTCAATCTAACTCCTGAATAGGCTCTACTAATGTACAGCCAACCATTGCACAAAGGCCTTCTTGACCACAAATCCTTGAGCAGGACTCATAAGTCTAGTAGAAATGCCAGATTATGCACTGAGTCCATCTTGGGCTATGCAATCCTGTCCAAGACCAAAAATGGCAGGACTCCATGAATTAATGAGTTCCAAACCCAAAGTCATTCCATCTTGGCAGGGTTCAGTTTCAGCCCATTGCTCCCTATTAAAAGCCCAGTGTCCAGGCATTGCAAAATGGAGGTTGTGGCATAACAACAGCACTTATATATCACTTCACACTATTTTACATTTTTCTCTAAGCAGTTTACAGAGTCAGAATATTACCCCAAACAATCTGGATCCTCATTTTACCAACCTTGGAAAGATGGAAGGCTGAGTTAACTTTGAGCTGGTCAGGATCGAACAGCCGGCAGTCAGCAGAATTAGCCTACACTACTGCATTCTAACCACTGCGCCACCATGGTGACATCATTTAATTCACCACGGGCTGAAATATATCACCCTATTGTAATGGATAACTTTATCCAATGGCTTCATGTCGATGTTAAACAGAAGCAAGGGAATTGCTGAACTTTGCAAAACCCCAAAAAGCAGGGGCCAAGCACCATACCTCTCCTCCCTGTCACCACTGTCTAGGAATGGTTGCAAGGGAAGGAAATCAACCAGATAATATATGTCTTACAATAGCAGCTAAGCCAGACATTTTTAATTTTTTTCTTTACTGAAATCATATTTACAGAAATTTATAAGCAAATCATTTTTATCTTAACCGTATCCTATTCTGTGAAGCATCGAGATAATAGTACTCATCTGTGATGTAGGTTTTTATAAGGGCTGATTAAAAATTGTGTTTGTGTATCTATGTGAGTAATTGAGATACCTGACCTGGAAATTCTGTTCTCATTATTTATTGCAATTTCATAGTGATTTTTATTCATTTTTGATGATAATACAAGCCAATTTTGACCACACAGTGTAAAGACTGTTTTTATTAAATGTAATTTCACCCAAGGTGAAAATAATTCAGTGAGCTGTGTCTCCAAAATACAAAATAGTCATGTTTCATAAACTGCAAAATAGTTACTGACATTTCAAGCACAATGTATAATTTAAATGCTGGGAAGAAGGAAAATACTTCTTTTTAGAGATGTACAAACATATTTTCCTATGTTTGTTCCATACTTAGATTTAAACAGCTTTCAGTATAAACTTAAATCCTTAACAATTCTTCCATTTTATAGATATTAAGAAATGTATTGAATCAAGCTCCAGGGACAAAATATCTGATTAATTCTTTAAAAAAAAACCTTGCTGCTAGGATTTATGAGTGAAATTATCTATGTTTCTGCTGGTGAAAATAAAACAGTTTACAGAAACCTAGTATTGAATGAAGGAACTTAATACTGCATTCCTAAATATGGATCAAAGTTTTATTTCCTAAATACAATAGCAAGTGTTCTTAAGTCTGTTTTACCAACACATTTTCTCAATACTGAATTCAGTGAATTTATGTAGACAGTTGTATCTCCTTCCATAATAAATGACTTCAACATAAAAATGGATATAAACACACACATAAATTGTTTGAATCTTAACAGGAAGTTGAGTACATTTCATCATTAGTGATGCTTGGCACAATTATCATGGATGAGAATGAGATGCCCCAGTTTCTGTTCCAATTAGCTATTGCTAAACTAGTCAGGATGGTGATAAATTAGTTGATTCAGCAAGTGCATGTAGAAACCTGATCCAGCAGGAGACACGACTTCTATAATACCTTACTTACATAGCAATAACTTTTGTCCAGACTGGGAATCTGTACAAGAAAGTTTTTTTTCTATATGCTAATTTACCTTGCTTACTTGAGATGATAATGCAGTTATACCTTCCCTTCTTCAGTGTCCACAGGTTGTGGTGCTTTCATGGGTGGAGCTTATGTTGGCACAATGCTGCTCTTCATAATTTGCCTATCCTTGACATGCACATTCTCTCCTTCACTCTCAGCGGGATCCTTCTGCTTGCTTGCTTCCCATTTAATTAGTGAAAATACTAAGGTATTAAATTCAGAACATTACACTCTGTGTGAATGTGTGAAGGAAAGAAAGAGGTAATAAACCAGGCATAGTTCAATAAAATAGCCCTGCTAAATTTTTCACAAGTCTCTGTGGGGGACATTGGTTGACCTCAATTAATAACACATTTTGTGTGGGTGTAGAAATCTTTATAATAAATCGTACCATTATACTTGTCAGACTTTAAGTATATTCCTTTTAGTATTTTTTTTAATTAAATGCTATCCTTCCTTTCTTTGAAGAAACTCAGAATAATATACATGGTTGTATATTACAACAATCTTGTGAATCGGTTTAGACCATACTGGCTTGTCTGGTGCATGGAGTGAGAATTTTAACAGGGTGCTTCTTAACTATGTCCAAGTTGTTTAATTACTATACTGCAATATCTACCTGTTACTAAGACATTTATTTTTTCAACAGCTGGTAGAATGCACATCGTAAAAATTCATGCAAAACAATTGCATCAGTCTCATGGTTGCACATTTCTTCCAAGTAAAATACAGTACTCAGATTTTTAAAATGACACATTTTAGACTCACAGGTTGGGTGTCATGTCTTCTGAATCGTTCTTTTCATAGCATCTACATTCAAGTTAATTAAACTTTAAAGAAAAAATATTCCATGAAGCTGAAACAATTCATGTACATCTGTCATATATAAAAAAGACTGTCTAACGCACTCCCCCCACAAAAGAACCAGGCAAATTTGACTGGAGTTTTTTTCACTTGACAATGAGTTGGGCAGGGCATCATCATCATCATCATCATCATCATTATTATTATTATTATTATTATTATTACCTGGTGACCGCAGAATAGATGATACACAACTTGAAAAAAATCACCAGATATCAGGACTTGTGCCTAAAGACCTAGGCAAGCATTTAAAAACAATTGGCGCTGACAAAATCACCATTGGTCAGTTGCAGAAGGCCACCTTACTGGGATCTGCTCCCATAATCCACTGATACATCACACAGTCCTAAACGCTTATGAAGTGTTTGACTAGTGATTTGTGATACAAAACCCATCATCATCATCATCATCATCATCATCATCATCATCATATCTTAATAAGGTACTTGATTGATATTTAGGACGCTGGCAGCAACCTGTATCCACCATTAGCATCAGTAAATGGTATTTGTGATGCATTTTTGAATGTTCAGTTGACTGAGTTTCATATTTAATGAATGAAGTGTATAATAACAACTACTACTTTTTATTGTGTTCCACCCAGTCTTGGAAGTTGCAGTATTGAGCACAGAAGGCCAAGTGCAGGACTTAAAATTTCCTCAGGGCAATGCTGGCGGCAACTCCATCCAGCTTTCTTCGAATACTGTAAAGCAGAACAGCAGAAATGGTATGTCTTGATCAAATGAGTTATTTTCAACCCTGATAGGAGCCTTTACCACTTCTTGGATTAAAGCCACCTTGACAGAATTAAAAATGGCTCCTTTGTACCTTTTGACTGCCCCTTTTTTTTCCTGGAATCCATGATTCCTCAATATTGTGGTTAGGAAGCTAAGATGGGAACAGCTGTGGAAATGGGTGCACTTTCAAGTCAATATAATGGAATGTTTCTGTTTCCAGGATTAGCAAAGCTGGTGTTCATCATTTACAAAAGCTTGGGGCGGTTTCTTAGTACTGAAAATGCAACCATCAAGCTAGGAACTGAGTTTGCTGGTAGGAACAGTACCATCGCTGTGAACTCTGATGTCATTGCTGCCTCCATCAACAAAGAGTCCAGTCGTGTCTATTTGACCGATCCCGTTCTTTTCACCCTGGCACACATCGATGTAAGTTATGGAAATGAATTAATGGGAAAGTCATAAAGTCAGCAAGAGCAAAAAGCGGATGGGGGGAGATCTTTCCATTTGAATTTTAAATATCCGAAGGTCAGAGACATAGGTTTATTTAAGTCTGCGAACATAAAATTAAATGAGCCTGGTTCAGTGATTATTAGAACTTAAGTGTATTCTTAATGAAAGCTAATTCAGTAATCAACATGAAAATGTAAATGCCTCTAATTTGTTCCTAAGTGAAAATTAACTCTTACCTTAGCAGCAGGGCAGAAAACACGGGCTTTTACAATTTTGCTTGCTTAATGTAGCAAAATTTAAATAGCACTTAGAGCATTTTCCTCTAATTCTGTACTATCTTCTGGAGCCCATTTACCAATCACTCAAGTGGGTTTTATTCAACAGGGCAAACTTCTTTTCTTTGAATCAGGTTGACGCTGTCTCAGCTGACTTTTAAAAGACTCTGCTGGTCATGACAAAATGCTGTTGATTGTGCAGGTTGGGCTTTTCCATTTACCTAAAGCGATAGATTGGAAAAGCCAATAAAAGGGGAAAAAGTTATCGCTTTTCATTTTTCTGAGATGTTTTCAGTGCAATTTAATCTGGGATGACATGTCTTTTCTGTTCTTTTACAACTGATTAAAATTGAGACTGCATTTCTAATTATCCAGGAAGTCTGTTTTAAATAAATCTACCTGTTTCTACTGCTAAAAGTTGGAAAACAAATAGCCACAAGTCATCAATAATAAGCACCAAACTACAAGTGGAGAATTTCAGTTTCAGGAAATTAAATTCTCAGTAATGCCTGTGTTACGGCATGCCTATAACTAAATTGCTACTTTGTCCTACAGTCTGTTAGTTATTTTTTTTATTATTTTATTTTGGCACAAACTATATACCTTTTCTCCTGTGTCGGCTTAATTTGCTACGGTACAAAAGGTTGTATTAGATTTAAATAAACTGTCTCTAGGAAGCATTTGTATGCATATAATTGTATTTATTTCCATCCTGATGTCTTACAGCCCAACAATTATTTCAATGCTAATTGCTCCTTCTGGAACTATTCAGAGCGGACTATGATGGGATATTGGTCAACTCAAGGCTGCAAGCTGATTGACACAAATAAAACACATACCACGTGTGCATGTAGTCACCTAACTAATTTTGCAATTCTCATGGCCCATAGGGGAACTGTGGTAAGTAATCCTGACAAATAATGTACAACATTTTGAAGACCCAGTAAGACTCCTGATCAGTTGAACTACCCAGAGATAACTCATAATCTTACTTTACCGTATTCTGTGTCTTTTGTATTTCAAAGTTCAGATATTACACATACACACGGGGGAGTAGGAGAGAAAAAGAGTTGAATGTGGCCACAAGAAACAAATCTATGTTATAATTCCAAAACATCTACAATAATCTACATTATTTATCAACAAATGGCATACCAATACCAACAAAGTATTCTATTCAGGGGTGGGATTCTACTGGTTCTGTCCAGTTCTATAGAACTGGTTGTTATGATTTTGTGCAGTTCGGAGAACTGGCAAATTGCACCACTGGCTGGCCCCACCCGTCTCCACCCACCCCTCCCCTCCGTGCCCGGTCAGTCCTTATTGTGAATGCGCGGCATTGCCTGCAGCCTGCTTTTGCCCACCCACCAGGCCAGCCATTGCTGCATGCCTTCCACTGTGGCCCTGCCTGATCTTCCTGGGTGAGTGAGACTCTGAAAGCTCCAGGGTCCAGTCGCCTACCTGCCATTGCTGGTCACCTTTCCCCCCACCCCACTTGCCTTTTGCGACCGCCACCTGCCACCCTAACCCCCAGCAGGTAAGACCTAGCAGCTGCAGTGAATCCAGGCAGGGGGCGAGATGCAGACTGGTGGGGACCCAGCTAAATTTTGCTGTACTGGAGAACATGTGGAGAGGCTTGTGTTCTCCTGCTGCTGGGAAAGCAAGAGGCACAGCTCCAGGTGGTAAAGAGAAACAGGATTCAACTGGGCTGCTTCTGTGCCTCCTAGAGCTGCCCATTTTCCTATTGGAGGGGAACTTCCAAACTTTTCACTGAGCCGGGAAAGAGTCTCTTGCTTTTCCAGAAGCAGGAGAACATGAGCCTCTCCACATGTTCTCTGGTACAGCGAAATTTAGCTTGGATTCACCACAGCTGCTGGGCTTTGCTGGTGGGGGGTGGATGTGGGAGTGGCTGACCAGGGAGCACGACAATTTTGCCACCCTCATGGCCCCTTTACCTGCCACCCCTTCCCTCCCACGCCCGCAGCCCCTTTGTTGGACCTGGAACGATCACCCCTGATCGGCCCCACCATGCCTACCCAGTCACACCCGTGTCGGCAACAGGCGCCATCATTTTGAAGTTGAGGGAGAAGTTGGGGAAGAAGGTGGAGGGTCCTGCAGTGGCTGGCACAGGAGCACCGCTGAGAAGCAGGGAAGTGGCCTTCTAGTGGTCTGACCTAGTGTTCAGGCTGGCGGACCACAAAAGTCAAAGCACCAAGGGAAAGGGGGGTTGCCAGCGGGAGCCACCCTCTCCACACTGAATTGGGACCATTCAGGATAGATCTAGGAATTGGGTGAGCCGAGCCGCAGCTCCTTGCCTTCTTAGGTCAGGGAACTGCCGTTTTCTGCAGGAGGAGGACTGCAGATGGGGGAGGTCTACCTGAGCGACTCCTCCAGTGTCTTTACCAGATTATTTGGACACTAAAGGCGTTGCTGTCACACATCAGCCCAGGCCTCAGCCCGCGGGTCTGTAAAGCCAACACCAAAGAAGTGGGTGTTCAGGTGAACCCACAGTGCAATGCTCTTTCAGATCAGCCACTCCAGGCCGTCTGGCCTCCAAGCCCCTCAGACAAGCTGAGCCTGGAGCCACCACTCCCAGGCTTCTACTCGCCCATGCTTGGTCACCGCCTCTTCACCTTGCCTGAAGTGGCTGGCCCTGCCCCTCACCCTCCCTCGCCTGGCCTGAGAAGGGCAATGGTGGGGAATAGCGAAGCGGCCGGGTCCCTATCTTCCCCTCTTTCCCCATTCTCTCTCTCTCTCTCTCTCTCTCTCTGTGTGTGTGTGTGTGTGTGTGTGTGTGTGTGTATGTGTATGTGTATGTCTGCCTCAAAGCTGTGGCCGGGCCAAGCCAGCAAGCTCTCCTTGGTGCTCTTCACTACTTCTTACATTTCTTCTTTATGGAATCCACACTGGCCGAAAAACGATTGCCAGCCGCGGTGCAAGCATCCCTTCAGGCGCCCCTCCTCCTCTCGTGATCAGCAGCTGTGGTGGGGCCAGGAGGGTGCACATGCATGGGGAGACACTCCTCAAGCAAGTGCCAAAGCACAGCAAAACTGGGTGCGGGGCGGACGGCTGCTCGCTTGAGGAGGGTCTCCCCATGCGTGTACACCCTCCAGGACCCACCACAGCTGCCAGTCGTGAGACGAGAAGGAGGAGAAGGGTTGCCCAGAGGGACACTTCCACTGCAGCTGACAATCATTGTTCAGCCAGTCTGGATTCCAAAAAGAAGAAATGAAAGAAATAGCAAAGAGCGCCAAGGAACTCTGGCTGGCGTGACCCAGCCACGGCTTTGAGAGAGAGAGAGAGAGAGACAGACAGACAGACAGACAGACGGGAATATAGGGAGAGGGGCAGAGAGAGAGAGACAGAGGGACAGAGAGAGAGAGGGAAAGAGAGAAAAAGAGGGAAAGAGAAAAGGGGAATGAGAGAGGAAGAGAGAGAGAGACAAGAAAAAAAGAGAAAAGAGAAAGAAAGAAAAAAGAAATGAAGAAAAGGGATAGACAAAGAAAGGGAAAGATGGAAGGAAGGGACAAAGAAAGAAAAAGAAAGGGAGGGAGGGAGGGAGGAGAAAGTTAATGAGATATATGGATGGATAGATAAGTACATGGAGAGAGGGAGGGAGGGAGAGAAAAGGAGAGGAAGGAAGGACACAAACCCTGGCTTCAGAAGACTTTGAAGCAGCACAGCAATCTAGGGCTGGCCTGCAAGGGATCTCAGAAGTCATCTAGTCCAACCCCATCTTCCAGCAGGAGATCCTTACAGAATCATAGAATAGCAGGGTTAGAAGGGTGTGTGTGTGTGTGTGTGTGTGTGTGTGTGGCTGTCAAAACTCCCAAAACAGGTCAAGTAGCTCTGGGGAGATCAGTTGTAAATTAGAACACTTGCTAAGCAACCCGCCATTAAGCAAGGACCACTTGTATATGGTTTGCCACGCTGAGCCAGTCACCTGGCCACCAAGCCATGCCCAGCCAGTCACGTGACCACCAAGCCACACCAACCCAAGCCAGGCCCACCCAGTCACATGACCAAGCCACACCCACAAATTAGGCCATGCCCACAGAACCAATTGTTAAGAAATTTGAATCCCACCACTGATTCTATTCCATAAAGAATTTGTTTTATTTGGCACACAGTTCCTGCCTGTACAGAAACTTTTAACATTTAACCCAATGAAGACAGAAAAATAACAAGCAAGAACAAAACATAAATTATGCTTTCCAGAATAATTATATTTTCAATAATTTCCTAAAAGCCAGCAGAGGAGTGGACAATCTGATCTTTTGCCATTGTCGGGCCATTGTAAAGTATTAGGCCATTGTAGAGTATTAATGCCATCCCAGATAAGCAATGCTTTCTAGTCTCAGTCCTATTTATCTATCAGACTTGTGAGACTTAAAAGCAGTTGCTCCTTACTAGATCTAGTGCTGGTCTCCAACAGATATGGCCAAACAGCTCTATCCAATCAAGCTAATTGGCACAATAGCTATTCCTTTGTGACCCAAATTACTTTTAATTTATCAGCACAGCCCTTTCCCTTCCACGACTTGCTTATGCTTGATCTAGTTCAGGGGTGTCAAACTCATGATGACATGTCATAATGTGACATATCACATCTTTTTCCCAGTTCACTAAAAAGAGGGTAGGCGTGGCCAGCACATGACACATCTGGGCCATGAGTTCGACATCCTTGATCTAGTGGTTCAGGCTGATTCTGTTTCAAACTGGTGGTCCTGCAAATACTCAGACTTTTTGTGCCATGAAGTCTAGAACCTTAACTTGCAGTTGCATATAGCATAGGTCCTCCAGAATTGTTGATTTTTGCTTCCTGTTCCAGGAACCAGTAAACTTACAATCCAATCTATTTCAAGTTGCCTTTAAGGGCAGCCTCAGATCAAATCCTGGATGGTAATCTGATGAGTTATTGTATCTCTTAGGAATGCAACTGGTGCACCAGCCAAAGTTGGGCAAAGACCCCTAACCTCCACCAATTGGTTATTCCATAACCTCCACCTATTGTTCCAGAATGAGACATGAATCCAGAAAGACTCTAGATCCCAAACCTGCTCCTTCATGGATTAGTGGCTGTCTATCAAGAGATAGTTCTGTGCATTAACAGAGAACCCTGATGTACAAATGGCAACTTTGTTCAGCTTCAGTTTATTCTCTTTTATCCAAGCTATGATAACCTGCAGGTCCCAGAATACGACACCAACAGCACATACAACCTGGGGTGGCAATGTGAAATAATTGGCTTTATGTAAATGCTAAAGAGCAAGAGAGAAAGAACTAATCTTCATGTTATCCCACATATCAGAGACCATCGGGCTGATTTTTCATCCCCTACCAAATACTACTGTGAAGATAACAATAAAATATAGCTCTTCTTTTACTGGTTAGGTTCGGATATTAATAAATAACAATTTTGAAACCATTATTTATTGACTAAACTAATACTGAATGCATACCTATGCAGCATTAAATCATGAACTATGCAAAGCACCAAAGCTAGATTCACATCAATTATAAATTATAATGGCTTGTTATGATGTGATATGCAGATCTGGCCAGTAATATATTTTACTTAACTGGAATGTTTAAAAATACGTATTTTATTTAAGGGTAGTACATTTTCCAAAGAATTCCATTGTACTACAACCTCCCTTAGTATGATAAACAATGTTTTCTTTGTACACTCAACATAACAATTTCCCAAAATGTGTCTTTTCAGTCTAATATTTATATTGTTTATTTTAGTATGACTGTTATCAGTTGTTTTTTTTCCATAATGAGCACATTACAACTTATTTTGTGGACAGACCAACAGATAAGTTGGGCTACCTCATTCTCTCTTTGTTGTCAGTGCAAATTTGCATTTCCAATGAAAAACGAATCTGTCTTTTTACCAGCTAAGCTGTTGCATAAAACAAAGTCACGAGACCTTCATGTTAGATGTGAATCAGGTATTTTACTTATCCATTAGTCACTAATGACACTAATTTTTCTCCATCTTCATTACTTCCAGTACCCAAATGGAATGCATGGCTTACTCCTCACTGTCATCACCTGGGTAGGAATTGTTATCTCCCTTGTCTGCCTGGCAATTTGCATCTTTACTTTCTGTTTCTTCCGTGGCCTTCAAAGTGATCGGAACACAATTCACAAGAACCTTTGCATTAACCTCCTCATTGCTGAATTTATTTTCCTAATAGGCATCGATAAAACCGAATATAAGGTAAGCCTTCCAGACTTGTATACATGTGCAGGTCTTTGTTTTCTTTAAAAAAAAATGATTTCTTTATTTTGTAACCTCAGTTTTCCCTCCAAACTGGATGATCAAGTAAACAACAATAGAAAATAAAACACGATCGGCAACAAGAAAACTGGTGAAATTAATTGGGTTTAGTATACATCCATAAATATTATAAATTTCTTAGGAACAAGTTTAAACAGAGATTTAAATTATTTTCTTGGAGAGAAAAAGGGAGCCATCATTCTGCAGTAAAACAACCAGTTTTATTATTCTACCCCTTAGATCTGATTCTCTAACTGAATAGCTTCCAGGATGCTTGAAACTGAATTCACTCATCTGAAAAGCACCAGAAGGCAGGAAGGGGCTGTCTAGATGTTCTCGTGCCAGAAAGATTAATTTCTTTAAAGGAGAATTATTTATTTTTAAGCAGCGTTGTCCAGATTTAAGTCATGTTAAAACTATAGCTATTTTAATTAACAACACTCTGGCATGATGTAGGAGATAAAAAGTACTGCAACAGAAACTGTTGACTTGAAAGGCCTTAGGCAGGCACATTATTCTGATTTAGGGTCATGCATATGTATTTCTTCAGAGACAGAGATTCTACATGCACAAATAGCAAGCATTGCAATAATCATTTATACTGGCATACAGCTCCCTGTGAAAGTTCCGTGGTCCTCAATGAACAATGAAGTTGAATCAAGCCGAATAAAGTAACATTTATAGGAATAAAATAGAAGCAGTACTGCTGATAGGAGTAAAACCAAAGCAGTACTGTTAAAGACTTAAATCCCTATTAGGGATTTTGTAGTACAGGTAGTCCTCAACTTAAAACCATAACTGACCCTGCAATTTAAACCCTAAGTCATGCCAGTTATTAAGCATGTTGCCAGGTGACTGCACCCGATTTTATGGAGGTTTGGTGGTTTTTTTGCAGCAGTTGTTAAATGAATCACCATAGCCATTAAATACTGGTTGTTAAAAAAAATCTGTTGTCTGCAATAGCTTTGTTTTCCACCAGACACTGGAAATAAGTGGCATTGTAAATCGCTGTCATTGTAACTGTAGAACGGCTGTAAATGCCGGTTGCCAAGCATCCAAAATGATCATGTGACTGGGAGAGGCTGTCAGAACTTTGAATCCGCGTTCAAAGTTTTGAGTAAGTAGCCCTGGGGAAGTCTCCTAACTTTGCACAGTCACTAAATGACTGATCACAAGTCAAGGACCATCTGTACAGAGTTATATCTTCTTGGCATGATATAGGTGCATTATAAATCTAAATGATGCAATAAGGTTGAAATTGTCCTGTTTATTTTTAAATTTTCTGAACCGCCCTTCTCCCTTAATGGGGGACTCTCCCCTCCCCTATTTATTTATTTATTTAATTGTATAAAATACAAAGAAAAATAGAAGTAGGAAATTAAGGGAAGGAAAAGAAGTTGAGAAAAGAATGAGGGACTTTTTATTATCTTCACTTTTCAAGATGGAAGACCTAAATTTCAAGACCTGAGACAGAATTCCAACTTTTCTAAAATAGGCTTTCCTCAAGTTTAAGGATTTCGTTCTTAGCCTGAGTCTTCTGTCGAAAAGAAAAAAAAATATTGAATACGAAAGGAAATGGAATTCCTTGCAATGGCGTATTCTTTTTTTTTCCTTTTTTCAACAGGTTATAAATAATACATTTAGCCGCAGTGTTTCTTTATTATCTTTCTGTACCAAATCATTTGCAGTATAAGCCTTGCAGCAGACTGTTAAGATTTCTGTACCCAAAATTAATAGGCTGCTTTCCATACTTGATATTCCATTACACTGAATAATGTGAACAGGCACATATTTTCCATATCTTAACTTACAGAGTGCAACAAAGGACAGGGTACAGCTACCGAGAACACACAGATATTTAACCATGCCGAATAGAAACATCTTGCTTTGGAAAGGTTGTCTCAGACTAAGATTATGTATAGTACGCTCTTTCTAAAATCTGAGCACTGGGTTGGAACCCCCTGCTCTTATTTTTGTAAATGTCAGACTAAACAAGAAAGGTGGAAGAAGTAGTTTGCATTTGATTGTTTCTGTTTCTTTGCAGATTGCGTGCCCCATATTTGCAGGCCTCTTACATTTTTTCTTCCTGGCAGCCTTTGCATGGATGTGCCTAGAAGGGGTACAACTGTATCTTATGCTAGTAGAAGTATTTGAAAGTGAATATTCCAGGAAGAAGTACTATTATGTTGCTGGCTATCTCTTTCCTGCAACTGTTGTTGGTGTTTCAGCAGCTATTGACTATACAAGCTATGGAGCAAAGAATGCGTAAGTATATGCTTAGCAACTAGTATTTTGGGTTATTTACCTGAGTGTGCTGTCAGACAGAAAGTCAAGCCTGCTGAAATAAATGGTGAATGAAACACAACAAGTAAAAAAATATCTGAAGACATTATTAATAGGGAATGGCAATGTGCTTCTATTTGAGTCTTTTATAATTTTTATTTATAGAAGATTTATACACTCCAGATTGTAAATAATGGCATTATTTTACTCTGTATCTACTTACATTAAAAGAAGCTGGGTAGAATTATTAGAGAAGAAAAGGAATATTTGTCTATGAAGATTCTCAGTCATCCAGGTCATGGTTGTCCCAAAGGTGCTTTTCAAGAGGCAACAAGACTTTCTGTTTTTTCTTTGAAGACGCTTTGCTTCTCATCCAAGAAGTTTCTTCACCACTGGCTGGATGGTGGGAAATGGAAGGATTTATATTCCTTGCAGAAGCTGGTCATTTGCATTTTTTTAGAGAGTCGTTGAGGCCACCTGGAGGTTTATCTGTTGCTTCTTGAAAAGCACCTTTGAGACAAAAGGAATATTTTTGTTTGAAGGGGGAGCTCCAAAGACAACAAATATTGTGAAATCGAATTTGGGTAAGTCACCAGGACGAGAGATTTACTCTTCTGAACTTTTGGACTCATGATGGAGCCCATTTTAAGGGAATTTTCCATCTACTGGAATACGTGCTTTGGACTGTTCTGTGTATTGTGTGGCTGATGTCTGACTGGTGTTTCTTTGTGCTGCCAAGCCCTCAGTTCTTAAGTATTTGATAAGCTGGTGGTAAATCAGCATTCCTATTTACTGATAAGGGGGCTGTATCCAAGCTTCAATCATTTCCTTGGCTATCTTTGTACCTGCATGTCCAATGATCTTTGTCCCTGTGAAATTAAATGTGTGTCCTTGTTCATTGCAATGTGAGGCTACCAGTGAGTTATCAAAAACTTAGGAGCCGAGGGATTGGCAGCACAAGGAAGCAGCAATCAATCTCCAGCCATCAATATGCCAAACAGCCCAAAGCAGATATTCCATTAGAGACAAGATGGGTTCCAGCATGAATCTGAAAGCTTGAAAGAGTAAACTCTGGTCCAAGTGACCAACCCGAATTTAATCTCGCATCATTATCCTGGGACATGTATATTTGCCTTCATTCACAGTAAATCCTGCTTACTTTTATTTATCATCCCAATAGAATTTACATGAAAGAATAAGTGTGGGGAATTTTGCTGAAATCAAATTATATTATTGCAAAATATAACGCCTTAGTTTTATTTATTTTTATCATTGTTCACTTGGTCATCTGGTAGGATATCCTCTGAACAATGATAACTGAGTATCAACATATATTTTTTATTTGGTTATATCTTATCAGGTATGTACAAACTTTATGTAATACTCTATTTTATAAACAGAAAGACAATTAGGCATTGTCTTTCTGTTTATAAAATAGAGTATTACATAAAGTTATAAAAGGTAGACAGAATATATTACTGAGCATTTATATAACTGAAGGCATAAATATGCCTTCCAATAGTACTTGCTTTGTCCATTGGTTAAATACTTGCAGCATGGTCAGATATTGTTTAATACAAGAAGTCTGTTTAATTTTGCTGTTGATGAAAGACAGACAAAAGTTATTCATTAGGGAGCTTCTTGAAATATATAAAAAGTGAATCATTAAATGAATTGAGTCCTCATAGCCAATGCTTAATTTAGTTAAATGCTATTTCTTTTTAATTGTTGAATTTCCAATTGGGAATGGTGGCTTTTTATTGGTAATGCACTTTTTTGCTGAAAAAGTAGGATGTCTAATTATTTTCTAAATTTCTGATAGGTATGTTTGTGATGATCAGATAATAAAGCTGAATTAAGCTTAATTCCTTGTGGTTGAATAGACATATTCATATTGTTTTCATGGAAAAAGTGAAATGTGGGGATTTTTTGGCTTCCTAGTCAAACTTTGAATTTGAGGCTTTTATAATAATTTCCCTTCCATGTTAGGTCTGACGTAGCTTGGGTTTTTTTTATCAGCCAAGTTTACTCGGATCTACTTCTTGCTATATAGTTAAACAATAAATTAAATAGTACTATAGCAAATTTTAAGGCATTGTGCAGCAGGGACATGGACCACATATGTGTCAGAAACACAAAAAATGGCCCATGTGAGAAAAAAATTGAAGAAGATGAACCTCATCTACCATGCTGTTTATTAACTTAATTTTTCAGCATTTTCTTTATTTTCCTGCTACCAACTCTCAATTTGATTTAATAGAACAAAAAGTAGAAAGGGACAGAGAGTGAGATGAAAATAAATCATGGTAAAGAAAGGATTTATGTATTGTGTGTTGAGGTTAGATAGATTCCCGGTCTCAAAAACATAAATAGAACTGTGGATAATAATGCAAACCTATTTTTTTATTATGAGGCTGTGGTTTGTAAATAGTCCTTCAACAGGAAATGTCTAGTTTGGATAAATTTGAAAATAAAAGTTGGTAATCAACACAAAAATAAGATGAATAACATAACAAGGTTGCATAAAATATGTGTTTACCTATAGTTTTATGTTCAGATTTCCACACCAATAATGTTTTATGAACAAACACATAACTTTATTTCCACTAGAAGAGGGGGAGGAATGGGTGGGTGGATGGATGGATGGATGGGATAGTGTATTGCAGATAGTATAGATTCTGTTTGTTCATTAACTATTTTCACTTTTACTGATTTGGCCAGCCTCTCCAAAAGTCCAAATCTAACTTGTGAAAGAAATATAAATTATTTATAAAAACAGATTTCAAATGGATGTTCACTTAATGCCATTGCTAAAAGAGGTCTCATAAACATGAAGTCAGTGAAAGTTAGTTTTTTTTGCAGTTTTCATAATATTTTTTTTGTTCATGGACTGTTTTTGTTTTTTGTTTTCTGTTTTCTACAACAGTTGCTGGCTCAAGGTAGACAACTATTTTATCTGGAGTTTTATTGGTCCCGTTACCTTCATTATTCTGGTAAGAATATGGCCTCTTTCACTTAGTTTTTTCTCCCAGATTAATTTGATGAATTGTGCTTTTGGTTATTAGATCATAATATTTCTTTATAAAAATACTATTGCAAATGAACCAAAAATGGTTTGTCAGTTTTCAAGGGATATTGGTGGCTATGTTTGAAATGAATTAGGGCTCCATGCACATCTCTTGTATAAGGACAGTGGCACTGCTATATAAATTATAAACGTGAACATTAATCCTTGCATGTCTGTATTGTCCCTTTGGGTGATACCTTTTGGATTTCTAATATTTAGTGAACTATGAAGGTTATTCATCCACTTTCAGCACAGAAAACTGATGGATGACTTTGGGCCTAGCATTGACTTTTAGCACAGTTAACATCTTAGGCTTGTGGCATCTACCCACTACCATATGCAACCATTAAGATAGTTTAACTCATAAAATTTATCAATCCAGTTGGTTTCCAGAAGGCACTTGGAAAAATTTCCAGTGAATCAATGGACACATCTGGAATATGAAGACAGTAATAAACTTCTTAGGGCCACTCTTAAGTAGCAGCTTCTTGGATATTGATCCAGGTATCCTTGTTTTACTTGTTTTACTGAATAGCAACAAGAGATAAACCACCTAAGAAGATTCCTGAATCAACACATGCAAACAATTAAAAGTATAGATAATATACTTATCTATACTTATATAGATAATGTTTATGAACTCAGATGAAATTCCAGCAAGAAGGAACTAATATTGGCAGACACATTTCCTAATTCCATGTGCTGAACTTTTCCTGAATGAACTGGCACACAGTTTAAGAGTTCTCTCTGACTCTTTTTACAAGACTCAGGTGCAAACTAGCCAAAAAAAATGTGAGTCTGGTTTGCTGGTTTCTAAGTTGTATCCTTTCCTGGACCAGCACATTAAAAGCAGCAAATGCCCTTTTTATATCTCAGTTAAACTACTGTAATTCACTTTACATGGGCTATCCTTAAGGAGAACTTGGAAGCTGCATGTGACATAGAATGCTAATACTGCTGTTCATTTGCTAGCCAGTTCAGCAGAATAATATTTATTTTGCAGGAACTGCACTGATTGCTAATAGAGTTCCTGGCCCTATTCAAGATGCTGTGATTACCTATAAAGTGTTTGCCACCTGAGTCTCCAGTTACCTTTGCAGCCAGATACCTTCTTATCTGGCTGTATGCCTTACATGGTATAACCAGAAGAGACTACAATAGATACTAGTTCTTGATAAATCAAGGGAACTAGGACCTGGAAAAATAACCTTATCTGTAATAACTTTTTACCGTGAAATAGCTTCTTCCACCTTTCTGATCTTTACGTAAATGGAAGAAAAGAATTACTTTCTGAAAAATCTTTGGAGAGAAGGATTTTTAATTGGAAGACAGTAGTAAATATATATTTAATTGTATAGATGTTATATGTTGTTTTAATTTGTGAAAATTGTAAACAGCCTTACATTTGAGGAGTTAACAGTATACAAATTACTTGAGCAATTAAATAATTAAATGTGGATAGTTAATTGAATTTATTTAGGTTATAATTCTAATATGACTACTTAGAAAAAAATAGTTGAACTCAGTGGCACTTATGTAAATAAAGTGCAGGAGTACTGCACTTTAGGAGTGCTTCTTATTCCTTTTATTTAAATTTTACTGTCCTTTCAGGAGTTTACACCTTTTTTTATTTGTGCATTCTAACTACTGTAGTCACCTGTTGGAGTCAGATCCCTTTAGCTTTAAGAGTTAGAATAACTTGTTACAAACAGTCTCTCATTTGCATTTAAAATTGAAATGTCTAATTCATTTCCAACATCTTTCTTTTGAGATGTTATCAAATATAATTATATCAACATCAGCCTTTACATTCTTATTCAAAATTAACTTATCTAGTACTCTTTATGTACCCTGATTCTATAAACGATTGTCTAAATTGCAAAATGTGTCATATCTCAGAAATAGCAATGACCGAACAGGACTTTAGTTCTTTATCTTCTAAAAAAAAGCTTGCCAGCTTTGTAAGGATACACACACACACATATACATATTCAAAAATACAGTGATTACGACAATTCAAATAAATCAAAGTAATCATACTATCTACAACAAGTGATACAACTGAGAACAGTGGCTTGGACTTAAAAACAGGAAAAGAACTAATATAACGTGTAATCCAAAAAGAAGGGAGGTGGAATTATTTTTGTTGGCTAAGAAGAAGGAATGCATACTTGGTGTTTGTCCAAATTCCCTCTTCCACTGCATTGTGCCTTATATGGGTTAGAAAAGTCATTTGTCCATCATAATTAGCTTTTGAAAGGCACAATCTTAAAATGGGAAAGAGAGGTAGAGAAGGGCTGTTGAATTGACTAGTCCACTTCATGCTAATTTGAACCAAAGTGATTGGTCTTAATTAATGAAGAACTATGAAATCAATTTATAGTAAGGTGCATAATAATTGATAATAGACTGAACCAATGTACTTTTCTTTCAACATTTAAGTAAAAGGCAAATCTAGCAATGTCGGGAATTAGAATTATCTAGATTGTACAATATGGAAAGGCTGTTTATCATCGACACATAGCATAGTATATAACAGTTGTACTTACAGCTGCTTTTACTTGTATAACAATACAGATGACATTTGTAACAAGGGTTAGGGTTATCAGAAATAATTGCCTTGAATGGGTTCATGGTTATTATGGTATTATGGCAGGAGGACTATATTTAGTTTCATTGTTCCTTATAGAGTTCTTTTTGGTAATATATTTGATAACCTATAATGAAGAATAATTATCATTCTATTTAATTATCATTAAAAGGCTTTCTTACTTAAAAGAGAATCCCATCTCCAATTTCCATTCTTTGAATCCTCTCAAGTAGTATGCAATGTTAGAGAACTTGTTCTATGAAGTTTTCCATCTGTCTTCTTTAAAGTTATGACTGATGTGAATATTAAAATATCCTGCACAATTCTTCATTTAATGTTAAAACATGTTGACCCGAAGAAGAAAAGCCTTCTTTGTACTCACTCTCTTTCACCTCTTTTCTTCAATGTTCATAAAAAGGAATAAGAATTTGGCTGACTGACTTGACCTGTTCAACTTGCTGAGATCAATGAATTGTCTTTATGCAACGTGAAGTCTGTTTTGTTTTTTTAACTTCACAATGAACAAATTTAACAAAACCAGGGAAGTGTGGTATTAAGAATAGGGAGTAGCAAAAATGACACTTTCTCTGTATATACATATAATAATTAAAAATAGTATGATTAAAAAGAATTCCGCAAGTCCATTCCAACTCTTTCTCTACATGAAGGCATAAAGTATGCCTGTTTAAAACTATATTCACACATATGTTTGAGAATATGTGAATGTGTTTATGTATGATTTATAAAAATTGTTTATTGTTCTCACTTCTTTGTTCAGTTTATTCTCCTTCTCTTTCTTTCTAAAACATTACATTGTGTCTGAGCCTTGGGCATTGCTGCAGATATTGCTGCTTGCTTTTAACCAGGTCAGAATAGAAATCAGGGTGATGGACATTTAATCGTATTGACCATGTACAGCTAGAGTCCACTATTATTTACCTGCCATGACACTATTATCCAGCAAATCATTTAGGCTGAGAAGTGGAAGGCCTTTGGGAACAGTATTCCCAACTTCAGAAAATATGAAACAGCAGGTAGCAATCACTGCAGAGTTCCTTGCAGTAATTCTTCTCTGGCAATTGCATTGCCCGCTAATCGTCCCCACCAAAAAAAAAAAAAAAGGAAGTATAATGATTCTGGAATAGTTGAATGTGAATATTATAGTCAAACAAGAGTCATAAGCATAAATGGACAATCAACATAATTCAAGAATTTAAGATTACCATCATTATAAAAATACAGCCATGCTTGCATTATCACTTCAAAACCTGCTGTTAGCATTTAACCATTTATTTACTTTCATAAATATGCCAT
Organism: Pseudonaja textilis; assembly: GCF_049901715.1. Lineage (NCBI taxonomy): Eukaryota > Metazoa > Chordata > Lepidosauria > Squamata > Elapidae > Pseudonaja > Pseudonaja textilis. Next base: position 72,377,478 of record NC_141992.1, read on the forward strand.
GTTTTTTTGAAAGCATTGGTTGGGAGAAATTTGGATTTGATGAATATATTAAATATATTAAATATTTTTTAAAAACCCTCATCATTATAGAAAAGACAGCATCAATTTGTGTAGTTAAAGTACATGTTTATATATTTTAAGATGTACAAAGGTAGTGTAATATATGTAATTCAAGAAAAATACCTATTTAATGTGGTTCAAATAACTTTTTACCATAATCTAATGTTAATGGTATATGAACATAGAGCATAGGTCAGTACTCTATATTTGACCTTGCTATATTTATTTTTTTTAAAAAAACTGGAATAAATGTACTATATATATATATATTTCGAATGTGATAAATTTCTGAGAGATTAAAAAAATCTAATTTCCCCCAAAAACGTTTATAAAATATATAATGTGACAACTTTTCAATTTTGAATTTTAATTATTCAATATTTTTAAATATTTTACATTTTTAAACTTTTTATTATATCAAATTAATTGGCAAAATATGAATAACATACACAAACACTATAATATATGTAAACAGTATAACATTGAAACTTAGCATGCACCTTTAAAATTTTTAAAAAAGGGAAAGAGACTCCAAATTTATCTCATAGACAAAATACTCCAAAATGTTTGATCGGGTTACTGAAACAATTAATTGCATTTTAAAATCACTTTTATAAAGAAATGGGATTTGTCCCTATCTATTCAGCTTCAAATGGCTGAAGTGGAATGAGGGAGAAATAGGAAGTTAAGGATACAATTCTTATTGTTCCTATAAATTAGGAACAAAGAATTGCTGAGAAAGACTTTGGAGTTGGACGGAATTCTTCCATTTAATCTGTTGAGTTTCCTCCTGATATTTATATAACTCAACAACACAAAGGAGCTAAAAATACATTCTGTACTTAAAAAAAAAGAATTATAAAGTCAGTTGAATAAGTTAATTTAAAAGGAAGAGGATATTTTCATAAATAAAATAAATAGTAAATGATTTTTTTAATAAATTTGTTTTGTGACAAAATCTCCAGTCCAACCTCACTTTTAAATGTACAGAAGTTATAAAAAAGAATGATTTTGTGGAAAGACAAGTAATTCATAATAAGCTTTATGCTATTATAGTGTTAAATTGACTTTAGATAAGTAAAGGAAGATACATGCATTTTCAGGATCATTTTTCCACTTTGTTAAAAAGGAAAGTATTTGTCATGCCATCCCAGTCTAAGAATTTTCAAGATTTTTTTTTATGTCTTTACCTATGGGAAACCAGGGTTGTTATATCTATGTAAAACTCTACATAAGTAATGAGTGGCAGAAAACTATTAGTATACCTGAAATGATTTAATGAAGCCCGAATCATGACACATCAGGAACTGTTCTTGTCATTTGGTTAGCTCCATCTGCGATTTAATAATTCATCCAGTTCAGTGAAAGTTCAGTTTGCAACTCATTTAGAAGTCTTCTTCATGCTCCAGAGAGGAATGGGGCTTGTATGGTTAAAGAGAAGGCTCTGGAACTATTTTGGAACTGGTAGTTTAAAAACAACAACAACAACAACAACAACAACAACAACAAAACTCCAGGGATGACAAATAGAGTCAGAACTTGTACAGTTCAGGGAGGTTGCTTCAGCATGGTGTTCCCTTTTTCTCTGTCTTATTCAATCCATGTCAGGTCTTCAGATTAGGTTAAATGAATTTTAAACTAAGATTTGCTTAAGTGGATTTGTTGCCTCTAAAATTAACTGTGTACTCTTTTAAACTCTACAATCACCACCAATAGAAAATCCACATTCATCTTAGATATTTCCAAATGAGTTGATAAGCTTGCCATTCATTCATGGGCTTTGGTTAAAAAAAAAGCTTCCTGAACTTTCAGGAGTTGCACCCTGAAATGTTACACAAACATTTCACAAAAAAGGTTTTGTCTCATGAATTGTGAATAAACAGTTCAATAATTCCTGTTTTAAGAAGGTAAATATTAACTCTCCTCAGTGCCCTTATTGTATCTGGATATTTATTGCTCTGAGGCAATAAAATGCTAGACAGTAAACTTTGATTTGCTGATACAAATATGGGTAAAGTCTTCTGTTTTGTGAACATAATTCACATTTCAAGATGCTTTATGTGATATACAGGATGTTTCATGGGTATTTTAAATTCAAGAAGTTTAGATAAAATGAGAACTATCATACATTGAACATTCCAGAGTTTTCCTCTAATAAGAAAGAGAAAGGCTTACATACATATTGGCCTTATGGCCATATAAAGAATAAAGTGTTACTATTATCTTGAGTTATTAAAATAAGATACCAATGTCAGTATGGACTAATGAACATTAGACCAGCCAAATGCATTTTTCAACTCTATAGAATTTTGAATTTACGTCTGCGATATAAAATTGAAGCAATCTGTTTAAAAAAAATGACACACAAGTAAGGGAAGAAAAGAGGTGAAGATAGCTGAGTAATAAATGTTTTCTGTTTAATTTTTTTACTCTCAATATTGGGTGAGAACAGGATGAATAAAAATTCTCTCAGAAATAAATATTTCCAGTTCTCATGTTTTCAAATGCCTACATTTGAAGTTTGGTTTTAAAAAATGGCTGAACTACAACAGTATGAATTCACCCCATGGGGAATGGAGTAGTTTTGGGAATAAGTGTGATTTTTCTCCTAAAGGCCTCCAATTTACATTCCCATCTTTAAAAATTAGCCCAGATTATTTTTTAAAAGCCCAAAGTCATTGGAAAGCCTACTGCAACTCACAGGAATGTGTCCTGAAAGGTGCCCACTCCTGTTTAAGTAGATCATAATTTCAGGCTGTTTTTAGCTTCTCATACTTCCCAATGATACAGCAATCTGCCTGAAGTTCTTTAGTTTAAAAATGTAACCTAGGGCTTAAGTTACTCAAAGAAGGTTTATTTGCTTTCTTGCTTATTTGCTTGTTTTCCTTCTCTGTGATTGTAAGTAAATTATGGGTCAAAATCATAGGCCTATATGAGGGTGTGTGTGCAAAACAAATGTATACAAATGTATAGACACACACACACACACACACACATCCTGGATTTCATACTTGTGTTCAGGAACAGAATAAAGTATGGAAGACTGGGATTTGCCTTCTGTTGCTGTTGTTATTGTCATGGTTAATAACAGGAGTCTAAGGCAGTTATCTTTCAGGAGACTTTGCCACTCTTCATCACGATGCTATTCTTTCATTGTGATAATTTAGGAAAGGTTATACAAATGCCTTACTGATATTTGAAAGGTTTCAAAGTGTTGCTTTTCAGATCATGAACTTGGGTTTATTGCTTTATATTATATTCGCTAAGATACAGAGAAGAATCTTCCTGTGCATTGTTGTTATAGGCATATCATCTTGGATTTATAGTATTTTTTAAGATACGTTCATTTCCACTCCACCCCCTCCTTCTATCATTTGCAGAAGATTTACCATCCTTTCTTCCATCCATTTTTTTTCTTCTTTGAACAGAAGCTTCCAAATGTATTGCTCAAGTTTCATTTGTTTGTTTATTGTACCCAAATTTTCCAACTAGGCTGATTTGTTTAGGCTGATTCCATCAATTGATAGTTTATTGACATAGATAACATGAAGTATATTATAATGCCACATACCAGGAATCCCTTCCAGGTATTTTGGACTTAAATCACTAAATTTGTAAGATGCTCAGAGTTGCCTCTAGAGAAAATGGGTGGCACATAAATAATTATACTGGCATAAGACAGATGACAACTGAAACAGCTGGGTGATACTAACTTACATCTGCCACATATAGCCATGGGTAATGTCTGTAGCTTGAAAATAAAAATGTTGAAGATAGCTAATGTGGTTAGTAGTTAATGGTCCTAAATGAGAACAAAGAAGACCAAATTGAACTTCATTCCTGAAAAACCCACATAGGGTTGGTGTTGGGAATTGTGCATCTTTTTGGGGGGAGGAGACAGATAAATTATAACTGCTTTTCACAATTAATACCTATGGATACCTGGATCATGTTATGCAGCTTAGGTCAGGCTTTAAATTCAATAAATAAATAAATAAATACAACATTTTGACATATAGATCAAATTACATCAGTGGTAACATTTGCTTAATGGTCCTAGGCAATCTAAGAAGCAAATTAGAAATAAATTAGAAACATGGAAACAAGAGATGAAATTGCTTCATTTATACCCACTTAGTAATGCTGGCACTATTAAAACTCACAATATTCTCTGATTGGCCCCACAATATTCTCTGATTGGCCTTTACAACAAACAAAAAAAACCCTACTACCTTGACCTAAATCATGTATACTTTAAGCCATGAAAACAAGGGACAACCTCATACAATGTGATTAATATAAATACTTGCATCAACCGCAGCTTTAAATTTCATTGCTGCCAAAATGTCGGCTGATCATTTCTACTAGCTTTTTTTTTTTTTTTTTTGTATCAACCAAGGGTTCAGTTCCCAAGAGGCAGCCAAGACCCAAAGACCTAAATATTGGCCCCTTAGTTGTAATTTCTCTCCCCGTTAGAGCCAGTAACTTAACACAGGCAATATGAATATCAATGTACATAAAATATGAGCAATTCTAATCAGTGTAAATTATAAAACCATTTTGCAAGGTAGAAAGAAGACCAGTTACACCATGAAAACAGCACAATTCCCATTGCAAGACAATGGGAATGGGATGATAAGAGTTTGATTAAGTAGCCTAGAAATAATGTATTTACCTTTTCCAAGCCTGACAATAATAGTTTTATGTGGAAAAAGATAGAATAGCTAGATCTCAGTCCTCCTATTTCAGGAAATAGACCTGTGTCAAATAGACATTAAAGTAGAAAAATAGAAGATATATTATTTGGAATTTGTAATCTATTATTCTTTGGCGGATACATTTTAATTTCACGAAGAGTGCATATTCATTAATAATTCGGCATTGAAAAAGTTAATGAAATAATTTCTAAGAAATTTATGGAATGCAAAGGACCCCATCATTTGTTCTGTAGGTTGTTCGGAGAAGCAGAAGGGAGTCATGGGTTATTATTTATTCCTGTAAGAGTGGGGGAGGGGCTAAAATTAACTTTGTGATAAAAAATACTGTTGCAGTTAATTTTAGATAAAAGATCTTCTCATCTGCAAGATTTTTTTTTTCTTATTCATATAGCTTTAAGTACCTTAAGTGATCAAAAAGGGTAGAGTTGTAGAAGCATATTTAAATACGCTGGTTTGTTTTTATTTTATTCTTGTATTACTATCATTGCATAATGTAACATTTTACACTAGGCATTGTATATATTATAATAAATATACTAAATTAAAACTTTAAACAAGGATTCAACCGATTTGATTTACAGTGGAAAGAACACAAGAGGTTATCTGAAAAGCATATTTGCTGGATTTTTTTTTTTTAACCATTGATCGAATCTTTTGTTGGAGCTATTTTTCTGAGACTACTCAGTCACACAATAGTTTGGGGAATGATAGCTTTTCCTCTTTTTTGTTTAGTCTGGAGTATCGTCATTAATCAATCTGTTTCTTGAAGTAGTTTAATTTCATTTGTATCTGTTTTGACAGCTGAATCTTATCTTCCTGGTGATCACACTGTGCAAAATGGTGAAGCACTCAAACACTTTGAAACCAGACTCTAGCAGGTTGGAAAACATTAAGTAAGTGCTATGTGTTCAGATCCAAAACTGTGATTATTTGTCTGATTGTTTCAGCTGATTGAAAGCTCCCCTCCATTAGGAACACATGGCTTTCTCTCCCAGGAACCACAAATGTCAGTTAGAAATGAACAACACCAGCTCTGCTTTCAACACATTTGTTGCTCTAATGTTACAGACAAGGTTGAAATTAAATAACTTCTCCTTGGCATGGTGGTCAAAGGCGTTGGTTTGGTTGCCTGACTGAAATTCCAGGACAGCACAGTCATTTCATCTGCATTTAAAATGCCCCTCGAAATTGCATTCCTCTCTGCACGGCTGATGTTGTTCTGCTGGGTTTGTTTTGTTAAATTATTCTCAGCAGTTAGGGGGTTCTCAGCAGTCTCTCCCGTCATAATTCTGATCTCCTAAGAGCGTTTATCCCTATCACTCTGCCTATCTTGATGGTTATCCGTTCCTTTTCATGCTAATTTAATAAACGATTATTTTTTATCTTAATGCTGTCTTTTCAAGAAATTGAAAGAATGTTTAATGTAACAAAACTGACAGTGGTGGATCACTCTTTAGGGCTGAGCTAGGCAACATAAATCTGCACTTTCAGTTTCAATCCATGGTGTTTCTATGGTTAGAAGAATAGCAATTGATTTGCAGTTTTCTAGTTAAAATCACTTCAGTCTTGTGTTGCCTATTCCAGCTTTTTTCTGTTTAAGTCATTGGGTTATTTCAGGCTAGGTTATTGTATTAGACTGATGCTGGAGGGCTGAATAAATTTTATCATAAGAAGCAAGCCTCTAATAAGTTCCAAGCAATTGTGCTGCAGACTGGGTTTTTAAATTGTCTTTGAAAATAGAATGTGACAAGGGTAAATTTGCAAGATACCTAACATTGCAAACTAGATATTGCTTAGATAGGTCACAATATCAACTTCATTGCATGTTGCATGTTAAGAGAGAGAGAGAGAGAGCTAATCTTTAGCATCTCTCTCTTTTCTTCCTTTTCTTCCTCTTTTTGTCTTCTCATCTACACCAGTAATTACCGTGTTTGTGATGGCTACTATAATACGGACTTACCTGGGTAAGATAGAACCCTATATTAACAAATTTAAAGCATGACTTTAGAAAAAAGAAAAAGAAAAAAAGATTGAAAAAAACCTTGAAAATTTGGACAATTTCCTGGATTGTCCCTAATTTTAATGAATCTAAATATCTAATTTGCTAAACTATTTTCAATTCTTAAATGCCTTTATTATTTTAAATTGCTTGCATCTGCACTTTGAATTCTCTCCTTTTAACTAATTTTTGTATGAACTTTACTAAAATGCTTTTTTATTCATTTCAAATTAAATTTCTGTCTAATAATTTTGTTTCTCTTTTCTGCTTATAATGCTTTCTAGCTATGAAGATAATAAGCCATTTATCAAGTAAGATCATTAGTTAGATGTGGAATGCAATGAATAAATCCCCTTTTCCTTTTCATTCTGTGCTGTCCTCTGCGATTTATTTCTTTATTTCTTTCCTTTTTTCTTTCCCTGAAACTATTCATTATGAAATCCTTTAAAGAGTTTATATTGAGGCTAAATCCACATACTTAACCACATTCAGTAAGACAATTTCCTATGAAAGTTAGAAGATATAGTCTTAGTTTAGCAGAGTTTTTGAGCTTCTGGTTATAGGCTACTGAATTACCATATACCCTTTTGCATGTTATGACAGATTTCAAGGACATTTATTTAGAAAAAAAACCTGGCTTCTATTAATGACTAAATATTTTAATGCACAAACACACACACACACACACACACACACAGAGAGAGAGAGAGAGAGAGAGAGAGAGAAACAAAAAGTTACAGGATCATGGATTCTATTTTTTGCATTTCAAAATAGTACTGTGTATTTTCAAGTCATGAATAAGAGAAAGGGCTCATCTACCACTGCTGCTTTCACTAAAGAATAGGACTGTTTCCTTCTTTAATAGTTGAAAGGCTATTTTTTAATGTTTGAATGCAAACCTAGCAACAGATGACAAGTGAAAATGTAATGCATAAGTTTGCAATGTGCTGTGATATTTTTTTAAACTCAGTAGTCTTGCTTAATTTTATTTTATTTTTTAGGTCTTGGGCTCTAGGTGCATTTGCTCTCCTATGTCTTCTTGGTTTAACATGGTCTTTTGGACTGCTTTACATCAATGAGGAGACTATTGTGATGGCGTACCTCTTCACAGTATTTAATGCTTTCCAGGGAATGTTTATTTTCATCTTTCATTGTGCACTGCAGAAGAAAGTGAGTCATTTTCATTTATACACAGTATGTTTATCTGTAGTGAATAATTAAATATATATCATAAACATGAAAAACTATAGAGCACATTTAAAGGAAAAGAAAGGGGAAAAAAAGTCTTCTTGTTGACTGTTAGTCATCGATCGTTTTATAATAGAATCAAAATATTAATGTGAATCTTGCATTGGTTTTCTCCATCTCTACTTACTGAATATTAAAAAAATATCTGCGCAAAAATTTAATTTAAGTATTTTTTTTCTCACAAAGATTGCATGTACAAATTTTTCACACAAAGTGCATATTTCTAATGAGCGTTAGATATTTAGCATATAGCTTATTTATTTTATTTTTTGGGAACCAAGAGCCACATGGCGAAACTCTAAATAAGAAATCTGAAAAAAAAAAAAACCCCAGTAGAATAATATATCAGTCTAGATGTTATTCATTAGATCACCATGTATATGAATTCATGAAAAATGTTTTCATCAAAAGTTGACTACCAGCAAGCTATTTAAGGGAACTCGTATGGTGCTGCTGTTACTTTTTCCACATACTATATAAGCAGAATGCCTCTTTTGTAATGCTCTGATAGAAAATATTGTTGAATATAATTATCTATAAAAATAACAATTGTTGGTTGTAGAATAGACTTTAAATTCTGATAAGTTGAATATATTATTTGCTTTATCAAAGTAACCTGGACACTTAATAATAATTTCCATTCTAGGAAAAGATCATTTTATATCACCAATAAAAATTAGTTGTGTCAAAAATTAAATGAGAAAAGATTAAATTTAGAAATCTTGAAATATAATAATACAAGAAAAAATTAATAACACATAAGTAAGATTTTAATACATTGGAGTTATATTTGGGGATTCTTGATTCAAGAATATTATTGCATTACTTTAAGATCTTTAGATTAAAAAGACATAACTGAGTTAGTTATTTGTAATACACATCACATATGTATACTCTTTGTGGAAAGACTAAGATACTTTCATTTCTAAGATAGAAGTAACTTTTTATATTTAAAATCAAATAAATATTTCAGAATTTGTTTTTAATTTTAGTGACATCTAATTTGTATACTGCAACTTTTATATACATTTCTATACTGCTTTTTCCTGAAACAGGCTATTATCATCTATAAGGATAAATTTGCCAGAATGAAATATTACCTTTAAAAAAACACTTTTTCAGAATAGTATGTTAGGATTTTTGTTTTCAAAATCATAAATACAAAGGGGTGCTATATTTATAATGTTAATATTTTGAAACATACAGTATCTTATTTTTATAGTAAGCAAACCCAACAACAAAGTCATAACAAAATGCCATTCAAGTGTAGGTAAAGTAAGTCAAGATTATTCATGCTTCCAATGTCATTCAGATTGTCATTTGAAGTTTAAAAGCTCCATTCTCAATTACTGGATATTGTTCCACTTTTCTATATGTTGCTAATGCAGTCTTTTTATTTGGTTATTGCTAGTGGTCACTAAATTGAGTAGAGAAATAAAATTGGGAAAGTGAAAACGATTATGTTTCCAATCCTGACAAGATGATAGTTCTGTTACCTCGGTTTTCAGCAAGCTGTAATTTAGAAATGATGGCAGTGGAATGTGCAGTCCGACAGAAAATGTATATTTGCTGCAGTACAGACAATTAGGCAGAATCAGCCTCAGAGAGAGATATTGAGAAGACAATGAGAGGATCTGTTGGGTAGAATTCTATAGCTCTTAGCATCTTTTAATTGATAGTTATGCACGCCCATGGAAATATTTGTGTTATTTATCAGTACTGGGCTTTAGTTTTGTTTGAGTTGTTTTCCTGAACAACTAACTACTTTGAACTTCGAGACGTATTTAATATTTTTTACATGAAGTTCCAGTGAGCTCAGCAACATATATCATCCCTTGAAATCAGTAGGGGCCTACATTAGGCTCATTCCCTTTTGTGTTGTGATATGTTCATGCGTATTCCACACAAATTTAGTTTAGTGTTATTTGGCTGTGTCTGTATGAAAAGCTATTTGTAGAATATATTTGAGTAGAAGGTTCACCATCGGGACTAGTACAACTGGCCAACCTTCTTCCTTGGCACTGTATGCATGGAACTCTCATGGTCTGCACATTTGGGGACCCGATAATATTCGTTAATCTCTCTCTCTCTCACACACACACATATATATATTATATTATGGTGTATATATATATGGCATTCAGCTTTTTCCCACAATGACGTGGGAAAATACCTGAACAAAGCTGAATGCCATACATGTAAGTACCTGCGAAAACTTAAGAAAACACACACACGCACACACACACATATATACACACACGTATGCGTATGTATGTGTGTGTGTGTGTATATATGTGTGTATGTGTGTGTATTTTCTTAAGTTTTTGCGGGTACTTACATGTATGGTATTCAGCTTTGTTTGGGTATTTTCCCACATCATTATAGTTGTGCTTTTAAAGTTTTAGCAACATTTCGGCAGAATCTCATCTGCTATCGTCAGGCTTCTGTATTGTGTTCATCTGTGAGTCTCAGACAAACACAATACAGAAGCCTGATGATGGCAGATGAGATTCTACCGAAACGTTGCTACAACTTTAAAAGCACAACTATAATGACGTGGGAAAATACCCAAACAAAGCTGAATACCATATATATCTATATCTCTATATCTATCCATCTGTCTGTCTGTCTATCTATCTATCTATCTATCTATCTATCTAAACACACACACACACATATATATTCTTATAATGTTTATATTTAACTGTTGTATGCATTAGTTGTCTTTCTATGAAAAATGAAAAAGTATAGCCAAAATCAATGACATCTGAAAATAAAATAGCAATCTAAAACCATGTAAAGATCAAATGAATGCCTACCAAACCAGCAGACAGTAAAACATAATTAAATTCAATGCAGGTTACAAGGAGAAACAGCTGAAAAAGCAAATTCCTTAAGTTAAATACCTTTTCCATTGCTAACAAGGTATATGCTTATAATTAGAGGGGCCTCTGTTTGGGATTTCTCAAAATGTTATGCAGACATAAGAAAAAAATATTTCTTGATTTATAGCCAAAGGTACTCAGATGCTGTGACAGAGGGAAAAGTGCCTGGATGATTTCAATATTTGAGCATGTTCATAGGGATGTCTGCCTTCATCAGGCAGTGGGATACAAAAGGAAAAACTATGTTTAATATCTTGAAACATTGATTAATGACTTAGACTAGAATACATTCAGAAAGCTATTTGAAGCTATTCAATTCTATCTTGAACCCTCAATATCCTGTCATGTTCTCAGTGCTTAAAATAAGTGGAATGATCATCTGTGTATTAGCAGAAAATATTTAGCTGATGCATTTTTACCCAAATTACTAGCCAATAGAATTAAGCACAGGTAGTCCACAATTACAGATCACTCATTCAGTGACTATTTGAAGCTACATTAGCACTGAAAAATGAGAGTTACAACAAGGTATGAAGTTGTTGCCATTGAAGTATCCTCCACAGTATGTGGTTATGATTGGATACTAGGCAACTGGCTCACATTTTCTATAGTTGCATGTGATCAATATTTAAGACTTTTACAGACAGCTTCCAACAAGGAAAGTCAATGGGAAAGTCAGCAGGAAGTTACAAGTTGTGGTCACATTTAACAATCGCAGCAGCTACTGGCAATTGATGTAAGTTGGCATAATCACATGATTTTTCAGTTTACGATCACATAAATTATGCCAAGAGTTGCCCATCCCTGTTGCAATCAGTAAATGAGGACTACCTATATTTGGGGAACAAGAATTAATCATTGATCTATCTATCTATCTATCTATCTATCTATCTATCTGTCTCTCATCTATTTAAAATGTGCGTAATTTACCATTCTCGAGACAGAACTTTCTGGAAAACACTGGAAAATCCAGCCATTTGCAGATGGCCCACTAATTTTCCTAAGAAATATTTCTGGAGTGAGAGATGCCACATCTCTTGCCCCCAAATAATATTTACAGCTAAGAAGATGTCATTATTTTTCTCCTATAATCAGGGTTTGGGAATATAATTTGGGATGTACTGAACTGTCCCCGGAATATCATAAATGTTACAAAATAATTTAAGTACATGTTTTTTTAATTGAATGTCTAAAACAGTTATATGCTTCATTTTATTATATAGCAATACATTTCAAAAAGGAAAACATAAATGTATCCGATTACAATCATTGTTATTCACATATAGGTACGCAAGGAGTATGGCAAGTGCTTCAGACATTCATATTGCTGTGGTGGGTTACCCACAGAGAGTCCACACAGTTCAGTAAAAGCATCAACAACACGAACAAGTGCTCGCTATTCCTCTGGCACTCAGGTAACAAACATTTTGACAGTACTTCTAATGACAGCATCTTTTAATTAATCTTAGTTATCAAACAGCCCGTTGAGATATGTTCTGTTTAGATGCACTAATTGTATTTCCATTATAACAGCCCTGTTGACACATCTTGATGCATACATGCACATATACACACACATACACACATATGTATCCCAATTCAAACATTTCTGAAAGCTTGCAAATTCTGGACCTAGTTTTAAATTCTTTAATGATTAATAGGTCCATCCACAGACAGATTTAAATAATTACTCTCTGTTGAGAAAATGACTGAATGCAACTTTATAAAATAAATTTTTATAAAGGTCAGAAGGCAAATAAGTATGCTCTTTGTAAAGAAAAGTTCCAGAAAATATTTCCTGATGGATTTTTAGATACTTATTTCAAGAACATTTTTGTATGTAAAATAAAGGTTTTGTTGTAAAACTTCCTGGAAAATCACTTGCATGAACTGCTTCATATTGGATGTTATACATGCACTTTTGAATATTTGCACTTGCCAAATACAAACAAGAATCTCACCGTTTGAAGTAAGGTTTGTTATGTATTTGTGGGATTTGAGAACTGATTATGTTTGAAGAAGGTGTTTGGGGTGTGTTTGTGGATTTAACGCATAAGCAAAATGGTAGACAACTTTTTGCATAAGCATAAAGTCAATTTTTCCAGGACCTTTTTATACACCTTTTTTAAAAAAATCTTGGAGGTTGTATTGAAATAAAATCCAATAACTCAGAAGGGCACCAATAATTAGTGATACATTTCTGTTTAAACACAATTTTTTTCATGGATAAGGCCCTCATGTTTATATTACATTATGTTTTTTCCCAGATTTTTGTGATGTTACATTTTTTCCAGGCAGATGAAAAGATTTGAGGACAGGACTAGGCCACTGCATTTAATCTCTCTGTCTGTATGTGTCTGTGTCTGTGTGTATAGTTGTGTATTTCTATATCCAATCTCTTTTCCTTTTAAAAGTACTGATGAATTATAACTTCCTCATATAAAACATAACTGAGCTTCACAAACATTTAACTCTTTAAGTTTCCTTCATACTAGAGCTCAGCTGCTCTGGAAGTATTGGGAAGTAATCATGTCATGGATTAGAGAATCTTTAATAAAGCACGTAAATTACATTAATATGTCAGGCCTCAATTTTTCTACGTTTTTTTTATTCCGCCTTTATTATTTTCATACATAACTTAAGGCGGCAAACATACCTAATACTCCCTGCTCCTATCCTACCCACAACAACAACCCTGTGAAGTGATTAGTGGAACATGACTGGACCACAACTTTGTTAATGTGACTTGGTCAACCTGGAGAGAAAATAAAATGCCACAAGCTCAACACTGCCTAAAAGGCACTAAAACTACAGGAGCTAATTTGAAGCCAAGCACATAACAACATATCCGGTATAGCTACTTGCTTTTTTTCAGTAGCCTGATTTTAATAATATGCATAACACTTACTATGCAAAAGAAATTAACAGCATAGTCTGAAACACATTGACTTGGAAGCGAGTATTATTGTGTTCAAGAAAAGGGCTTGCATAAGAGATCACATGAGATGATTGGGGACTAGTAATAAACTAGCAGTAGTAGTCTTCTGGAGCCGTTTGAGATATGACAGTTCCACCTGATTTTCTTTACATTTAACAGAGCCGAATAAGAAGAATGTGGAATGATACTGTGAGAAAGCAATCTGAATCTTCCTTTATCTCAGGTGATATCAATAGCACTTCAACCCTTAATCAAGGTCAGTTTTTTGATAGATTTCACTCTACTTTTTTTAATTAATGGTATTTTTTAAATAAAAATGTAAAGGTATTAGATTGCAGTAATTAAACCAAATAAACAGATGTACATTGGGAAAGTTACTGTAGGCTAAAGATCTCAGCATTTAAGTAAAAACAGACACATATGCGGAAGACTGTTTTTAAAAAAACCTGTAACTCAGACTGTTTGCCTTGAATACATTTAAAACTCAGTTCCTTCATCTCCTTACTTAGGATGAAAGTTGACATTCACATTCATGGAAAGCGTATTTAAATAAGTCTCATCAATAATTTAACTTAAAAGCAAGAATATAATTTTAAAACTTTGCTAACCTATATATTCTAAAACTGAAACAGAACTACCAGCACTAAAATTTTAAATGCATTAGATTACCATACACAGTTTGCCTGTAAAATCAAATTAGCATCCGCTTGCTATAAAAGGCATCTGAAAATTCATTTTCCTTCCAAGAAAGTTCTGATCATGTTTAGAATGTGGAGCAATCCTCTGCCACATGACAGTCCCAGAGAAGGAAGAAAACCCCTAGCTTGCTTTTCAGATATTGGATTAATCCTTTATGACTTTAACTCAGATTTAATATTTATATGCTTTCACTCCTGTTCACATAGACATACAGTACTAAAGAATACTAAAATCCCATCTGGAAATAGCCAAAATGGGATTTTGTTTTGCTGTAAATTTAAAGCTTTAAAATTCTCTTTCAAAATTGGCAAGATCACTTCCTCCAAATCCAGTGGGATGAGAAGAGGGGCCTTCTTGTCAATTGAACATTCAGAAAAGCACTGGATAACTTTCAGTGCCCAGGTCTAATTCTGCCATGGCAATGATTGGGTGATAATTATTATGCACTTCAATTTTACAAAATAAGCGCATGATTGTTGTCAGCATTACAGGAACATTGCATAGTAAATAGCAATAGCACTTAGACTTATATACAGCTTCACAGTGCTTTACAGCCCTTCCTAAGTAGTTTACAGAGTCAGCATATTGCCCCCAACAAACATGATACTCATACCGACTTCAAAAGGATGGAAAGCTGAGTCAACTTTGAGCCGGTAAGTTGCTGGCAGTTAGCAGAATTAGCCCGCAATTCTGCATTCTGACCATTGCACCACAGTCCTTGTGTATGTTAATCACTTCATCAGGCAAATAGCATGACTATTTCAACCTAAGTATCTATTCCCAAAGAAATCACAAGCTGGATTGATTTAAAAAGTTGCCATTTGCTTATAGATTCTTTCAGGCCAAAAGAGGATTCTTGTGCAAAAGAGGATCATTCATACTTCGATTCAGCAAGAGTTGGTTTCCATAACAACATTCTCCATACTTGCAAATGTTTCTTCATTGTCTTGAGAGAGATTTGTATACACAAAGCAAATATTTTTAGAAAGCTATTCCTTGATGAAGTGATTAAGATTTCTCTTGAGAGAGAAAGAGAAGGAAATGAGGATATGTGCATCATAACAAAGCAAACTGCATTGTGACATCATTAAATAATTGCACATCAAGGAGTCATGATGCATGTGTCATCATTTTGGCATCCTTGTGCCTTAACTCTAGATGCCTACGTTAATTATTGTAGCTACAAAATACAAACATATGATCATTGCAATGAACATTGTTTGTACATGCTGTTATATTTATATTTAAAAATAATAATAAAAGCTGTTTCTGAATTTTTCTAGAATAATGTACAAAATACAATCAGGTTTAATAAGCTACTCAATGTTCACCAATATTGTATACAGCTAAAAACCTAAAACCTGGGTTCAAATTTTTGTGAAGTACTGATATATCCTACAAGGGATTTCTAGTTCCTTACAGCTTCATACTTCATTGTTTGCCCTTGCTGTAATGTCTATATTATCCTTGGTAGGAAATATGACTCTCCCTTCACCAAAACCAATGCTCTGTGTTTTTCTTGTCTAATTGTAATGCGGTGCCAAGCAATTATGTACAAAATGGGAATGATCTTTCTTTGCAACATTCTGTTTTCCCCCCAGAATTGGTCAATCTGAGCATTCTAAAAGTAGTTTGTATATTTCTGCAAGCATATCTTCCAGAACAGGAAGTAGTTAATGGAGTTCTGGATGTGATCCAGCTCCCAAATGAGCCAAACTGAACATTTTAGGGAAAGTGAAATGTTCCAGTGATGAACTGATCCTTTATGCGTAGCTGTAATATCAAGCAACTCAACATGTATAAATTTTAGGAATTAACCACTGTTTTTTGGGCAGAATAAAGACACTGCAATATTTTCTTTTCTCTGATCTCAACCCAATCATTGTCTAAGGCTCCCTTCCGTTCTCTACAAAGGATGTTATTTTCAGTTTAGGCTATACATTATTTGTTGGCTTCCCTTCCTTGCCACAAAGGTGAACTGGAAATGGAAGGGGGGAGAAAAATCAGGAACAGGAAACAGAAAAATACTCTATATCAGGGGTGTCAAACTTGTTTCATCATGGCATCATCATGTGATTTATTGTGACTTTTTCCCCTTTGCTAAACTGGGCATGGGTGTGGCCAGCGCCTGATGCATCCAGCCCATGGGCCGTGAGTTTGACACCCCTGTTCTATATTAAAAGACAAGCTGTATAATAGAATGTGAGGGAGTCAGTGACTCTTATCAGATTAATCTTTCTCCTTGGAAAGAAACTTCATAAAGTAAAATGATTTATTGCCAACTGAATGTATTACAGGTAGTCCTTGATTTATGACCAATTGAACCTGGAATTACAGTCATAAACCACTGAGGTAGTTAAGCAGGTTAAGCATGGACCAATTTTACCTGTTTCATTTATTTATTTATTCAATTTCTATTTTCGAAGCAATAATTAAGCAATTGCACTGGTCATTAAGTAATGCCATTCCTGTGACCGTAGGGGGAGTGTTATATCTACAGTAACTTTGAAATCAGGTCTTAGTAGCTTTTGGCAGGTCCATTATAAGTTTGAACAATTGTTAAGCTTACTCGAAGTTGAGGACTACCTGTAATGCTTCTTTTCTATAAAAGGGAAAAAAATGACTAATTAGATGTACTAATCTGCAGTTCATAGTCATGATTCACACACAACCTATGATGTTTTTACACTAACCCAACCATTTCACTCATAAACCATGGTTTGATACACTAGGTTAATTCAGATTTATTCAGCTCACCATGGTTAAACCAAGCTATGGTTTAATACGCAAGTTCAATAGTAATTTGGCTTCAATTGGTTTTATATTTCTGATGCTACCTGGTTGCTTGGGCACAGTTTCAGAGATAATGCAAAATCTGAAATCTGCCTTATCCTCTGAGAACATCCCAATGAAATGGACCCCATAACATTAAGAAGAATAAGGGCCAGATTTTTAGTTTACAATGAAAACAGAGTCATACTCAGACCAGGGTATTAATGGTTCAACTGTATCTGGTGAGTATACTGGAAACAGTATGTCTAAGCTGGTAGCAAAGAACTACAGCCAATTATGTAATTCAACTGGAACCATACTACATAGTTCTTATAATAGCAATTTTATGATATGTAGTATAGTGACAAAAGGATTTGGATTGCCTTTGTTAATATTTGGAGTAAGCCTCAAGCAGTGGAGGGGGAAAATCAAATAAATTAAATCAAATTGCAAATAAGATTAACGTAAGCTGACAGTACAGCAATTCCCCAAACTCCAGGATTTCTGCTACCTAGAGTAATAATATTTTTAGTAGTGATAAGAGCATTAATATTTAAAATGTAATATCTTCTGCTATTGCCACAATGAGAACCTAATCAATTTAAATTTTGTATATGCATTTTTGGGCTGCTCTGTGTCTCATCTTGGGTCTGTCATATAACACCAGTCTCCCCCACACCCACCCCATGTCCTTTCAGACTGCTCAGTCAAAAGGTTCTTTCAACCTAATTTTATTTGCATGTCCACAAAGCAGTGGAGTCTTTGTATCTGTTCTGACAACAATATTAATGTAACAGATCCAAAATCAGTGTGAATGTTTCACATGCTGAGTTCTTACAGAGTAATGCTATGTGTGGCTGCTTCATTAGAAGCTTACTGAAAAGTGTTGATGCATTAGGACTGAAATTGCAGAAAGAGCTTTTTGTATGAGCTTTCATTGTGTTGATTGAAGATTCTTTTTTACCGAGAGAGCAGAGATAACTTAAAGATAATTGACTTTACAAATCCTCACCAATAGTTCAGCATGAAGCGCATTTGACATGTAAAATATATGGATGATTTACCTTTGACCTCTCCTTTAGCATGTATTCCTTGCATAGAACGGAATAGGTGTCTTGCAGCTTGCCATTGCTTACCTTAACTTTGTTTTAAACTATGCTAGTGATAAACCTTGGCTGTTGCTAGGGGAGAATTGCCTATTGCTCTCAATTAACAAATTTTTGATCTTTCTAGTCTGGTGCCTATCCATGGTTAAAGTTACAGGCATGAAGTTGTAACTTCTTGAGATAGAACATTGGTCTCTGTATTTAATTGCTATCCATGTGTTAACAGCAATTTTGTATAAATTAGCAAATGTCATTTCTCAGCAGGTGTTTACTTTGGGGATTTGGCCAGCACCTGTGAATTACCAAAACCTAACTATATTTTCATTCTCTTCCTTCAAATTAATAGTTCAAATACAGTCAGAAATGTTCAGCTGAATGAAAATTTGATGGGATATACATGACATGTGATGAATTTTTTTTTTTAAAAAAAATACACATTATTGGAACTGTCAGCCTGAAATGAAAGAGCTGATGTCTCTCTTTCTGTTTCCTTTGCTTTAGGAGTGACTGGCAATTACCTACTAACAAACCCTCTTCTTCGACCGCACGGCACTAACAATCCTTATAACACATTGCTCGCTGAAACCGTTGTATGTAATGCCCCTTCAGCTCCTGTGTTTAACTCACCAGGTGTGCCCACACTTTGGGATATGTTGATTTTGCATTTTTTTTAAAGTATGCTTTGCTCCAAGCCTTTTCTTTTAACATGGTTGGAGCTACAGTTTCCTTTAGAATTATTCTCCTTCCAATGCTACTGATAATGCCAGGCTTGTAAAACTGCACTATATTATAGTGTTAATCCTTTGCCATAGTAGTATTTGCCAATAATCCTCCATGTTTTTAACACAGGTGGCATAAATCTTAATATACTATTGCAGGACTGACACCCCATGCTCCGAGAGCCCATCTTCAAGATATATATCACTTAGAGGTATCACATCTATGAAATATAAATTGAATCAAAAGCTTGCTGAGAACATCTGCTTATGGAGTTGATTAGACCATTAAACTCACACAAAGGCATACTGACATGTGCACTGTCATGCTGTGGAAAACTGCATCCGGAGTCACATTTAGAGGCCATCTATAGTATAGTGCAGCTTTATAGGAGCACTTTGATTTGCTGTGTTGTGTTTTGCTTTGTTTCCTTAAGAAAGTCATCAGATGGTGGCTAGTCTTAGAAAAGCAGAATTGGGAGGAATATACAGCCTGATTGCTGGATCTAAACTCAGATGCTTGGGACAGGGTGTATCTTCTGTCTTCTGAGCATTTGTCACCTAATTTGACATTGCTCTGATCAGTCGTAGGGATGTTAATTCACTATAAAAGCCAAAGGTATCAGGATTTCAGAGTGTTGTACCTTTGTTGTACTGTTCCAGCCAATAAGTTGTTTTTTAAAGTAATGAATCCTTTAAAAATAAAATAATGCACCTTTATTAATTATTAGTTTCATAAGTAGTTTTTAATGTAAATTGAAATCCTGTCTTAAACATTTTCTAACATGCTTTAAAAAAAAAAACTAAACGTATAAACCTGTTATGTCAATTTTCCTTATTTTTAAAGTAAACTGCAGTTTCTGTGTTCATTCTCCTGTTTTCTTACTTTCCTTATGCTCTCCTCTAGCAACCTACAGAGAGACAAGTATGGGAGTAAAACTTAACTTTGCCTATCAAATGTAAATTTTTTCAGCATGATTTTTAATGGGCACAATTAAAACATAACTAGCGGTCATGAAGTAGACTCAGCGGGCAAGTGGTTCACAATTTCCAAATTAATTATTTCCACACTCAACAGTACATGGGTACTGCTTTTTGGAAGAACCCAAAAAAGTCACTAGGTCTGTAGCAAGCCCTATTGATAACTGATGATATCCAATGCTGAAATAATTTGCTGCTTAAAACCAGAGCACCGTTGAGCAAAATGCTTAATAATTGACTTTTTTTTTTTTTTACATTCCCACAGTAATCTTGCTACAGGCTAGGAAAGACTTCAAGTGAATTACCTGATCATGGGCATCTAAAGTTACCTTGCTAAAACTGGCTTAAGTGCATTGGAGTGTGCTTAACTCTGCAGTATATCACAGAAAATTCTTTAAGGATTATTAAATATGCTTCAATATTTATTTAATAGAGTATGAAGAATTGGATTATTAAGAGAGAGAGAGAGAGAGAATGCCTTTATGGAGGAAATTAATATGGCATGTGGCCCATCATTGGATCTCTCTTATGAATGCCACATGTTCCATATGGATAAAGCTTTTGCAAAAAATAATAATCCCAAAACATATATGAAATTATCCCACCTACCAAACTTGTTTAATCAAACCTACAGCTTTTCAAAGACTTGTAACCCTTTTATTCTAATTCAGCACACATGAATGGCAAAACAATGCAATGTAAGATTAGCTGCAGCTTTTTATTTCTCAATTAGTATTCCATAACTAAAGGGAGAGAAAAATCTCTGAAGCATCAACCCAGTGTTTCTATCTGTTATAGAAGCAACTTCGAATTTTCTTTGGTTAAGCTGCAGCTTTAAGTACTGGCTGAAAATAAAAATCTGGAAACATTTTTAGATGCACACACAGCCTTTTTTTATTTCTCTGTAACTACTCCAAGCCTTGCATATAATGCAGCAGCTTCACAGTGGTCAGTTTCATTCAGACAACAGTACTTCATTCTTCCTTAAGAGTTCCAGACACTGCTCTAGAACAATAAAAGCAATTCTTCCAACAGCTCACTAGCAAATCATCTAACTTTCCATGATCCATGCCATTCAGTTTGTTTAACAACTTTCTTTTATCTCCTTTGTTTGGGAAGCACTGTGATGTCTTAGTTTACATGTCTATGTGTCTCTAGAAAAAAATGAATTTATTTATTTACCTCAGAAAAAGAACATTTCACCATAAAATTCCTATATCACTTTTTTCCCTCTGTCTCTCTTCCTAAACTTTGTGTCATCTTTCCAGCAGATGTATCCAATTTCTCCATTTCTTCAGTAGTTAAAAGTTTTGATTTTGACTGATAATCTCCCATTCCACGGCTAATATTTCTTCTTTGGTTAATTTTTTGTGACCCATGCTTAGAGAAATCCCTAACATTTCTGCTTTTGATTTCCATATGCCCATGGTGTCTGTGGGCTTAACTCTGAATAGACTGACACTGGTTCATACGGTTCTGTCACTGTGACTGATGCAAACTGCAGGGCTGCAGGTAAATTTTGACATTCTGAAGCCTGGGGCTGTTCCTGGCAGAGAGAATATGAAATGCAACCCTTTCCCCTCCCCCCCCCCAAAAAAAGCACATTAAAGTGGGGAAAAAGCTGTTATTGCAAGTAATCTAATTTGCTGAACCCTTGCTCTGACTAAGTTGCTGAGACGCTCAGTAATTCTTCATCTTGTTACAATAAATCATTTTACTTTCTTTTATATATCAGCTACTCTTAGGCCAGATAGCCTGAGCAGACAGACATGATGTGAGTTGTCCAAAGTGAGTCATTCCACCTGCTGTCTTTCCTGTGTTGGATGGTGCTTGTGGGCCTCAGTCCCTTTCAGTGTGAAAGATGGCTGTCTGTGCTTAACATAGAGTCTCTGTATTTGTCCATTTTTTGGTCATTCTTTTGTTTGTTCCATCTTCAGCTAAAGAAACACACAGACACAAGGAAATGTTAGAAATATTATATTAAAGTAGTTGCTTGCTAAATATGTGAATTTACTGTTATGCATTTACCTTCTGTTTTGTATGTGACCTGATTCCCCTTCCTTCCTTCCCTCTTTCCTTCCTTCCTTCCTTCCTTCTCCTCCTCTCCCTCCCTCCCTCCTTCCCTTTTATTTATTTTTAATTTAGTGTTGTTTAGGACAAATTCTGTGGCTTTTATTTTTCCCGTTGTACTTATGCATTAAATGTTTATGAATGAATTGCTTCGCATTCATATGCAAGGACATGGAGTCACTTTCCTCTTCCTTGCAGGAAGAATTGTAGAACTGAATCCTAAATTGGAACCTGTTAACATTTGTTTTAAAATTTCTGATTGAAAATATCACTGAAGCTCCAAGGAAAAACAGTGTTACCTTGTCAAATTCTCTCTCTCTTCCATATGGTGTGTAGTTCTTTTACACTTGGGAGATATGTCCCAAGTCTTACTTCCAAGTACAACTTTGTCCTGAACGACATTAAAGATTTTCTTAGAATAAGAATTTTAGTGCCAGGGTAAGTAGTAACCCATGGGTGTCCCTTCTCTGTTGCAGGACATTCACTGAACAATGCCAGGGATACAAGTGCCATGGATACTCTACCGCTAAATGGTAATTTCAACAACAGCTACTCTTTGCGCAACGGAGACTATAATGACAGTGTGCAAGTTGTAGACTGTGGACTAAGCCTGAATGATGCCGCATTTGAAAAAATGATCATTTCAGAATTGGTGCACAACAACCTGCGAGGCAGCCACAAGAACCATAACCTGGAGCGCACATTACCAATCAAAGCTGTGATCGGTGGGAGCAGTAGTGAAGACGATGCCATTGTTGCTGATGCTTCATCTTTAATGCACAGTGATAATACGGGCCTGGAGCTGCACCAAAAGGAACTTGAGGCCCCACTGATTCCTCAAAGGACTCACTCTCTTCTGTACCAACCACAGAAGAAAGTGAAGATGGAAGGAACCGATAGTTACGTGTCACAGTTGACAGCTGAAGTGGAAGACCACCTCCAATCGCCCAACAGAGACTCGCTTTATACAAGTATGCCCAACCTCAGAGACTCTCCGTACCTTGAGAGCAGTCCTGATATCGAGGAAGATCTCTCTCCCTCCCGGAGAAGCGAAAATGAGGACATTTACTACAAAAGTATGCCAAACCTTGGAGCTGGCCATCCGCTTCAGATGTACTATCAAATCAGCAGAGGGAACAGTGATGGCTATATCATTCCCATTAACAAGGAAGGATGTATTCCTGAAGGAGACGTTAGGGAAGGACAAATGCAGCTAGTGACAAGCCTTTAATAGCATAGCAAAGGAATCCTGAAGGCCACATGCAAGTATTAAACAGACAGACACTTAATTGGCTCCATGCAGACCCCCTCATATCTGCTTGAAGTGACTATTCTCTTGTCCCTGTGGTTTCTCCCATGTAAAGGAGTTGACTGGACCTTTCAGTTCTGTGAATTTTTATAAAACAAAAAAAAAAGCTTTGTATATACACAGAGTATACTAAAAGAATTATTTGTTACAAAGAGAAAAGAGAAAGAGAGAGATACCATCAAGGTATTTTAAGATATCTTGCTGCTGACATTTAAAAAAAAAAAGATTGTGAAATAAACACACACACATACATACATGCAAAGTGTTCCAGCCATTTTACAGCAGCAGTTTGGGAACTAAATTTGTAAATATGGCTGCATCATTTTTGTATGCCTGCATTGTATTATATACAAGAGGTAGGCACTAAAATCCTGTGGGACAAATTTATTGTACCTTACTATTCCTGACTAGACTTGCAAAAGCAGGAGAGAGATTCTGCACCAGTATGCTGTTCATGGCAAATCTTTCCCACTAAGGCAAGGGTTGAAAACATGTCTAACCACTAGCAATCAAGCCACAGGCCTTATTTCATATATTTCTTCAACTGTACAATGTTCTCATGAAAAAAATGGCTAAAGAAATTATATTTTGTTCTATTGCTAGGGTAAAATAAATAAATACCTTTGTGTCCAAACAGAAATATAATTGTCCTTAAAATAATTTTAAAGGATTTGAAGAAAATATTGTGAAACGCTCTTGGTTGCACATATGCTACAAGCTGTTTCTTCTTACACTTGGTTCCGTAGTACCGTAATATGTTTAAAATGCAAACTCTACCCATTTTCTACTTCTTTTTCACTGTAAACAGTGGTCTGCTTTGACATGACTATTCTTATGGCTTAAACTTGATACTGCCAAACGAACGTATTTTATGGGAAGAATTCTCTTAGATGCCAATTTATGCCAGGCCTTGCACACATTTGATAAAAAAAAAAAAGAACAATCACTCACTAGCTAAAGATTCATTTCCCTTTTGTTCTTTTCTTTGGAGAAGGAGGAGGGAAGGTGGACTAGTGAATGGAAGGTGCCTGTCCCTTTTAAGCTAAGAGAAAACATAAATATTACTCTTCCATATTCCTTCTGCCTATATTTAGTAATTAATTTATTTTATGATAAAAGAGCTAATTAAATGTACATTGTTTCAGGTTTTTCTTTTTTTGCTCTTTTCCCCCAAATCCCTTTGTGTAAACCTGTTAATAATGAGCCCATCACTAATATCCAATGTAAAGTTTTAACACCTGTTTGACAGTAAATAAATGTGAATTTTTTTTCCAAATAGGTAAAAATGCGCTTTCTTGCATTATGGGTTATAAGCTCGATTATTGATTTTGTGAGCTGCTGAAATTCTGCTCTAGGATCATTCCTTTTACAGTTTTCAGACTATGTGAAGAAGATTGAAGTAAGGGTCGGTTCTGTGCCACAACTTTATTTCCACATGTCATCAAGATGAAAAGCAGGAAATTGGGTTAAAAAGTTAGCAACTTACTTCCCCTTTTATATGAGATTGTTTTTTTTAAAAAAAAATCATTCAATCTTATTCACTAAGAGAAAAATTTGAAAACTCTACAATCATGTTTCAAGCAACTGAAATGCTAAATCTCCAATTAGTGATAAAGATAATCTCTTGCTCCCAAGAACAAAAATAAAAGACATTACTTCGTTTATTAAAATGCCATGAATATTCAAGCCCTTGCAAAAATGGTAAAACTCCAGCATTTTTGTGATATGCAAATTAACCTGACTCTTATTTCTACTATTAGCAAAGAGGGAATCAAGGCAGGAAGTTGATACAATGCCCAGAGCTTTATAGTGTGTCAACAGCAAAGGCTTTAAATTTCACTAAACTTATTTGTTTATTCCGCAACATTAAATTGTGTATACAGTGCTCCAAATTCCAATTTTCATTTTCAGTAACTCAGATTTAAGTAATGTGCTGATTTTTCATTCTTATTGCTAATTTGTTGGATCTTTTCCTCCTGTTTGTGAGCTTGTGTTGTGTGTATTGTGGCCCTATTAGACAAAACCAACATTAAACTGGCAGTCCCTGCCAAGATTTTCATTAATAATTAAGGCTACTGGGTACAATCTGCAGTGAAAGTTCTGCAGAAGCACCACTAAATTGATTGAAAGTTGCCTAGCCAAACTTTTGTAGTAGCCTTTACACGATGATGGATGAAATTTAATTTAAAGGAAGCCTTTGATGCAGCTATGCGTGATGTAGAACTACAAAATGTACACCAAGATTAGCTGTGATGTACATGTTACTTCAGCATGATTTTCTCAGGTGGTTTTATCATCCTCCTGATTCAGAATGGTGTATACATTCTAGTGTACTGCACTAGCCTGGAGAGCAGGTGCAAGCTCTTCCCCACTGCTGAGCAGTGTTTGCATAGACCAGCTGCTACCAGTAAGTGATAAGAGGGCAGGGAGTGTGTGATGCATCAGACTATCTTCTGTTAGTGTTCCTACTTGTACTTTCTTATATGTTGGGTTCCCCTTGCTTAGCTCTTGTCTTCCTGCCACTGTCTTTTGCTTCTTCCCACATCTGCTCTTGATTTTCATTTATATGTTCTTGCAGTCTACTGTCATGTGAATTCTTCTCTGCTTCTTCAGGACCTTATGCATACTGCTCCTGTTAAAGGTCTTTCGGGCACTGCATCTATAGTGCTGTATTTTGATAATATTTTTTTTGTACTTATGGAACGTGATTGGAAGTACGTATTTATTTGGGGTGACCACAGACGTTTTGTATATGAGCTTGTGAACTGTCCAGAATAAATTCTCAAAAACCACTTGGAAAGTTTGCTGAGCTCTTCAAAAGAAGAGCAGTAAATCAAAGGGAATTCTAAGCAAGTACATTGGGTTTCTGAGATTATACTGGAAAATAGTTCCCTTACTGAAACCATTTGATGAATGAATTAACAAGTAGCAGTTATAGGCTGTAGTTTAAGTGGACTCTTTATATATTTCATTTGTTTTACTTCTGTTGAACTCAATGGTTCTATTCTGAGATATGATTAAAGTCTTGAGTCTAACTTTATATTGATGAGGAAAGAAAATCTGAGAATGACACATATGTGAACCATTTTTCACTCATTCTTATGAAATATGTAGAGAAATGACCAATATGCACTAATAAGCCTTCATAGAAGTTTAAGTTTGTATTTTCAATGGGGCACTTACTGGCTACTCTAGACATCAGTTCTCATCATCCTCAGTCATCGACTTCATTGCTGTAGTCTACCAAAGTTAGAAGGTTCAAGGCAGGAAAAAACTTGATTCAATAAATTTTTAAAAAATGGAAAAGGTTAATGGAAACTGGTAACACCAAAAGGAATTTGTAAGTACATGAAATTAATGCAAGATTTTAACTTATTATTCCCTTATTAATGTTCTATAATACATGGATGGTTTATAATACTCTAGCTATTTCTTGTCTTCCTTGTTGTGAAGGACTTGCAAATTAGCATCTTTCAGAGTTTTAAGACTTTTATTTGTTTTTTGTGTGGGGAAATTAATTATTCTTTCTGCTACAGACCTGTAATAAGGTATGGAGTCACAGGTGAGATGGGTGGTGTAGAAATTTAATAAATAAAAATAAATAAATTAGAAAGTGGAATAAATATATTGGCTGCCATTTTCAACAGTCTTTTATTTACCCATGTCAATGTTCCTCGACCTTACTAGCTTTAAAATGTGTGGACTTCAAGTCTCAGAATTCTATTAAGGTTGAGAAACTAATACTATCAATGTATTAAAAGCCCATTTAATAGGGTTGCTCAGCACTTTGGATTGGGTTAGATTTAGAGCACATGGGGTTTGCATAATTTTCCCCGAGTGCAATTCTTTAAATTGTGGAATGCTTCCCTGTTGTACCTCAGGACGCAATAGCTTTAAAAAGCTGCAGAGATGTGCTATGTGGGAAACTTACATGCTCCGACAAAACTTTTTGACTGTTACTGAATCTGAAGTCTTGCTCAGTCTTAATGGCTATACCATTTCTCTTAGTGCTTTTCAAGAATCAAAAAAATGCTTCCAGAAACTAACATCCAAGATAAACAAAGGGGAGAGAAATCCCACAAATATCAAGAGTTAGTGGCCCAGAGCTGCCAACTTAAGGAAGTCGTGTGTGTGTTTTTTTTTAAAGCAGAATGAGAACATTAGCATCAGGATCTTTACAAGAGCTTCTGTGCTGGCAGGCACAGACAAGAATGAAGTAGTGGTATAAAGGAGTGGTATAAAGCAAAGCTTGGTTTTAACTTTTAAATGCTAGAGTTTTGCTCCTTCAAATCAAACATTTACTTGTCTGAAATTTTATCTAAAGGTTCAAACAAAGAGGTTTCTTTACTGATTGCAAATGTCTTTAACACCCTGAAGTGATAAATGAGGGAGTTAGATTGGAGGAGAGCTTAGGTTCGTCAATCCTGCCTATTTTCTTTACTGTTCATACTACTGTAGCTGGGTTGTCATCGGCAGAGATTGCAAGACAAAGAGAGCCTGTTCAGTGCAGGCCAGTCTTGAATCTTAAAACTAGACATGTCCAGTCAACCCCAAAGGGCACTGCCTCTTTCTCAATCTACAAAAGTTAAAATGAGCTATTTTTCTTAGGCTGTCATGCATCATGTATAGTAACTAGTGTTCATAGATCTTAGCTTTGTGTGTGTGTGTGTGTGTGTGTGTGTGTGTGTGTGTGTGTGTGTGAAAGAGAGGGAAGGGATGATGATGCTCATTTTATTAATGCATACAAAACTTACTACAGTATCTTTTGAGTAACCCAGCAAAATATAAAACATATTGTCGTATATCAGGACAGAATTATTTTGCCATCCTGAAGGATCTGGTTGGGCATCTTCATAAACTGAAGATACAGAACAGGGTTCATCACCCTTATCATAATTTATTAAACTTGTATGTCACCTGACTCAATGATTTTGAACAGCTCAACACATTGCAATAAAATCTATAAAAGATGACAAGCATCACAGACCAGATGGAATGAACCAAAGGGTCTCAGGTCTCTTTTCCCAAAGACTTCATGACTCATGAATGACAACACAATGGTGGCACCCAGATTTGTTTTTATATATTATTATCTCATTTTTTTATTACTACTATTACTACTACTACTACTCAGGACAGTGTACATGCCTAATATTCTTTCCTCCTATTTTCAGAACTACACTGTGAGGTCAGTTAAGGCCGAGGGAGAGTGAGTGGCCCAAAGTCGCCCAGCTTACTTTCAGGCCTAAAGCAGGATTTGGACTCATAGTGTCCTGGTTTCTAGCCTGATGGCTTTACACCGAGACCACACTGTCTCCCTTTTTAACCTTCTAAATGTTGTAGGTAAATGTATCATTTTATCATCTAAATGTAAAGGTAGCAGAAGCTACTCTGTTGTGTGAACATTTTGTTTCTTGGCATTTAAATTTATCTATAGGGCTAGAGAGAGCACTGTATAAACAGTTGGGATTTCTCCAAAGTGCTTGTCCCTCCTAAGTATTATATAAGCCATATGCCAGGAGGTATGGCTAAGCTGTAATGAACCAACTGAGTGGGATGGGATGGCTTTGTTTGCTGGAAGTTAATCTTTTAATGGGGTTGCTTACCAAGTAACTCTTGGGCTCTTAAGATTGTGTTTGGCATGCCATGCAAGATGGCTGGCAATTTATTTGAAAGAGGCTGCTTCTGCTATTTCTGGAATGTGCCACACTCTGTGTTAAAGACAGACATTAACAGCTTTTGAAGGAATCCTTCCGAGGAATCTTTCGGAGTCATTCATCAGACAGTTTCAGCTGTGAGTTTTCTTAATAGAATTGAACTCTCGCATTCCCCACCTGCACAGTTGAGGTAACTTTTATTTCCATTGTGACTTTCTATCCTCACTTGGCAGAAGATTCCTCCAGTCTTAACTCAGAGACAATATTGAGAGAGCAGCTGTCACGGGAAATGAAAGCTCCTCTCTGGCCCTCCTTTTCCAAGTCTGCAATGGACGAAATACAAATTAACCAACCCAAATCATACTGAGGATGACAATACACATTTCTTTGATGATGTTTTGTATACATATTTCTGATTTTTTTTTTTAAAAAATGACTTCTCTATTCTAAATACAATTTGATTTCCTTCCTGCTTTGTTGAGGAGGTAAGGCAGTATATATATCTTCTCTTTATGTTTTTTTTCCCTCCCACAACAACTATTTAAGGTGAATTGTGGTGGAAGGAGTATTTAGCCCAAAGTTTCCCAGAAAGTTTTTTGTGGTTGAGGGTTGAATCCAGGTCTTCCCCAATACCAGCACTCAGGTTGGAAAAGATGAGGGTGATGAATACTTGCATATCTGCAAGCAAATGAGTTGCCTTTCTCTACAGAACTGTCCCATTTGTTGATTCAACACAGCAAAGAATAGCAAGATGACAGAATTAAAAACTGCATTCCATTAATGTGGTCTGCGTTTGAGGCTTCGGAGTGGGTGGGGGATGGTAAAGAAAGCAGAAAGTGGAAACAGGCCTTTTTTTTTTTTTTTTTGCAGGCTCTTCAGGAATGACTTGACAACCTGAAGTGAAGAAAGAGAAAATGCGACCTGCTGCGTGTAGTTAAAGAGAGCATTAATTGCATGCTGTCCTAGTGATTATTACATGGACTGATAGACGCTGTACATTTAGTCTAACAAGTTCTGGTACAATTGTAAAACAGAAACTCAAGGGGATTATATATTTTTTTTTTGTACCGACAGCCAGCTCCTGTCTTTAGTGTTCTTTATTCCCTTAATTCATACCGTCTCTAGTTGGTAATTTTAATTAGCTCCTGCTCTCATTTCATGTAGGAATGGCAGTAGATCTACAAAGAAATCTAGGAAGACTAGGTGGTATAAGCTGCAATCCCATAAAACTAGGCATGGAAGTAAGTTTCATCATAGTAATTGGGGTTCAAATGTGTTATGATGACTGCCTTTTATATAGGCGATGGCTAATGTTTTCATGAAACTGATTTATGAGCATATATATTAAAGAAGTATAGAGTAATAGATATATACATTAGCAATAGTAAGTGCAATATTTTAATATACGCATTATTATTTTAAAAGTCAGGATCTATTTATTTATTTATTTTCAATCTTCCTTAACACAGGGCTTTGCATGCAGCTTTCCCAGTTGGAATAACTTTAAACTACAAATTAACTGGATTACTGTCTCATTTTTAATACACATTTCTTTGATGATGTTTTGTATACATATTTCTGATTTTTTTTTTAAATGACTTCTCTATTCTAAATACAATTTTTCAGAAACATGAACTTTTTCAGACATATCATATTCAAACTTTGGGGTATGGAGGTATTTGGATTTAAGGAAGATGAATGCTTAGCAGATGCTGTTTAGTGTCATCTGTGCCACACCAAAGACTTCATTACAACATCCCTTAAAAATCTGGGGCATATTTTATTTACATTTCATATCTCTACTCGATGCAGAATTTGACTAAAAAGATCTGAGTTCTGTTGCCCACTAAGATAAATTAAATTTATAATAACATACACATTTGTGGCTACTCCTTGAAATGATTTCCATTGACACTGGGATACGCACAAAATTGGAAAGAAGAGGAGAAAAATCACATGAAAAATTGCAATTTCGGTTATGGGAAACATAACTGAAACATATAGCGACACCGTTCTCTTCTGAATTAGAGTTATTCCTATAAAACAAAGCAAAAAATAACAGAAAGTCTAAAGGATTCCTTCTAAAATCATCATCTCAAAACACTGAGGTCTAGAATTCATCTCCCTCAAACACAAAATTCTTGGAATCTATATTAATTGCCCTTGAAAATCATGTTGAAGTTGTTACTTTAAAATTGGGAGGTATCAGTAACAAATCAGTGTTTATTTAAATAGTGCATTTACTTTCTCTTTTTTCCTATCCAGATATTTTTCTCCATGTCTTTAATGGGAATATAAACACTAGTTTTTTTTAAAAAAGAAATACTTCATCTAGATTTTATATCTATTGATATTAATCTATTTTCTCTGTTTCGTTCATAAACAATTAGTCAGACACTGAGAGTGAGAAAGAGATTGTCCTATTGAGCTACGTATTTTAGATCTGCTCCATGAAGTGTGGGTGAAATTTTTGTTTTTATTTCATTGCTTTCCCTTAACTCCCTAGAGCCAGGATGTTGTTAAACCACCTTTCAAATTTGAATCATAGCACTTTTATGGCTTTTTAAAAATTAGTTTCATTCCGTGATGAAGGTCTTCAGGAAGTGACTAAGTTAACTGAGTTCATGCAGAATTCTCTCCCATACCATCCATCTCCCAAGTTAGCCGTTACTTGAATAATTCAGTTTTTGAAAAAGTTACAGTGGAGTTAGATAGAATCTCTTTAATAAACAACTTTAATCTCAAGATGCTCTCTTATTTTAAGGAAATGTCTACTTACTCACCAATAACTTGGGGAAGCTATGATAGAGCATCTAACAAAGTCTTATGCTGACATAATTATCTTCCACAATAATTTGTTGCTCCATACACAGAAAAACAGTGGTCTTAAACATAGAATTGTTAAAGGTCACGATGTTTTCTCCTTTGAATGTCAGGATTGTTTTTCCTGGGATTTTAAAAAAGCAAATCTCAATTGCAGACTCATAGCTTCAGACATCTCTAACAGTCCCATAAGTACAAGTGTTAATGAAGATACAATAATTTGGGAAATATTTGTGTAAACAATTATGGACTTGAATCTTTCAAATAAGACACTGAAAAAGAAATCTTGAGATCATATATTTATTTCACTTGCAAATTCTTGAAGCCTATAAATCTTGAGTTCCAATTTTCACAATTAAATGAGTGACATAAATTCCTCCTGAGCTGATCTTGAATCTGTTTCATTCACATAATACAAATTGTTTGCTACTGGGATACTTTTTAGAACAGTGATAATCTATGGCTAGAGATGACAATTTTCACAGCTCTCTCCAGCTGTCCCCAGCTCCCCAGATTGAATTATTGAAAATGGTTGGCAAATTGCCTGGTTCGGGTGATGCCATTTATTGATTTGGGTCTTTAAAAAAAATATTCAAATGCTTGTAGCCCCATCCACACACAAATTCATCACCTCTAGAGAATTGATGACCCAGCCTATGTCCTCCAAATACTTTTTTTTTTTTTTAAGTTTCCTTTAGAGAAAAGTTTTGTTAACTTTTGGCTTAGGTGATGCAAACCAAAGTGAAACGCTATCTGTTGGATAGCGTTTCTCAACCTTGCCCATTTCCAGATATACATAGAATATATATATTTGTATAGACATTTGTGTTTGGGAGGACTGGAGTAGCTGAACATGCTTCATAGTTGCCTCTCCACTTCTGAAGACTAAAAAAGAATAAATTCTTTATACCAGAAAAAGAAATCCACATCCGTATCATTTCCACAATGGGAAAAGTGGCTGTAGAAGCAAGAAATAGAGTTACAAGAGAAAGAGAATCAAAATTCTGTTCTTTCATTATTTGTAAAGAAAGGAGCATATTCTAAGTGCAACTTTTCTGACTGGACAAGGGGAGCTATACTGCTTGAACAGATTTTGCATAAATATATATTCTGAAGGGCATGATCATAAGTCATAGAAGAACCAGAAGAAAAGAGAAAAGAAAAGCACTAAGCCACACAAACTACAGAAGAGGTGTCAAACTGGCAGCCCACAGGTTGGATGCATCATGCACAGGCACCACCCACCCCAGCTTCGTGAAGGGGAAAATGTGAAATGTCACATGACAGCAATGTGATGCCATGAGTTTGACACCTGTGAACTACAGCAACATGCACAGCTAGAATGCTTCAATAACCATGCAAGTGAAATACACAGATGAATTCATCAGATTTTTGGACAACATCCAAAAGTGCCAACATTTGTGGCTGTAGATGCTCTTGAAATCTTCCAATTTCAGAGATCAGAAAGAGAGAGAAAGAGGGAGTGAGGGAAAGAGAGAGGGAGGGGGAGAGAGAGAGAGTTGGTATCCAATGTTCTTCTCTAGTTCTTCAGAATTTAACCTGCACTATTAACAAAAATCCCATTTTGCATTGCAACCCATTTGGTTAGCCGATTAATTTATTTCCGCTTTCTTCAAATTAAACAGGCACATCCTAGCTTAACATCTGAGTGCAGACCAGATTGGTCATGTGTTCTCATCTGCTGAGTAATGGAAGCCAGCTGACAGCAGATATTGAAATATTTTCACATCAGTGTTCTAGATCTAAACACATTCCTAAATCTAAACACAATATCTATGATAATTCATCTACTTTATAGCCAAGATTCTAGACTGGTTGTATTATGTGTAAATTGAAATGCCTATGCCATCACTGAATATCATTGCACATAAAAACCTGAAAGGTGACTTGAAGCTATATACAATATCCACAAAACTGGCCAGTTTCACGCATCAATCTTTTACCTCTTTTTAAAATACCCATATTTTATTATCAACAGCATTACACACTAATGACAGTATAATATAACAATAGTTTTACGTACATAGGATTTACAATGTTATATATTAACAATAAGGGGACTGATTTGAGGTTGAAGCAATAAATGTGGATACTCAATGACAAATCCAATTGTTCAGTAACATTGATTCGACATCTAATCCAATGCAGTTCAATCTGGGCTGAATCCAAAGCAAGATTCAGACATCCAGAATTTCATACCTTCCATTGGTTGCTAAAGCAAATTTACAAATGGAAGCCTCAGGTTTTTTAGCTTGACAACATGCAGGCTGAGGAATTCTGGGAGTTGGAGTCCACATCTTAAAGTTGCCAAGTTTACAATAACTCTGGCCTAGAAATAAAGGAAAAGAAAAGCTCTGCTTAAGCTATCCTGGAGAAAAGATGGAATAGAACTCTGAGAAGTGAAATACATGACAGGATAAATAATAAAATAATAAGATACCTTTTGCCTTCTGCCATATCAGCTGCCATATACTATTGTAGTTGCACATTTTGGTAACAACTGTCCATCTCAAGTCATTCAACTCCTTCCTTCCCATGTACAAAAAAGCAAAAAAAATTGTTTTTGTTTGCTTCTTATTGGCAACAATGCCTTGAATGACTGAATTGGTCACAAAGTTCTTGAAAAACCTGGCCTGGTTCTTGTCACTTTGGGAAAATCTCATTGTACTTCTGAGAGCTTCAAAATCTCTTCAGAGCAGCGAAATATTATTCAGATTCACCAAATCTAGTCTCTTTCATCTCTCAGTCCTGCTTTGCACCACATATATACCATTTTTCCCCCAAAATAAGACCTAATCGGAAAGTAAACCCTAAAATATCTTTCGGAGCAAAAATTAATATAAGACCTGTCTTATTTGGGGGGAAATACAGTACATGAAAGTGATGGAGAACCTGATAATACAGAAATGTCCATCCTGAGGATGGATTCATTCATATAAATCCTTAATAGCAGCAACAGGTAAAACATTAAATGAACTAATGCATAAATAAACACAATTCTGGCCTTGGCTTTAAAGTCATCTGGCCATTATTATGCTTTCTCCCTCTCCCACTCCTTCTCCTTTTCCTATCATAACTGTCATTCCCCCTCAGTTCAGAAAATTATACAGCCTGTAACTGGCAAAAAGGTGCAATGGCTAAAATGCTGAAATTCAGCAAAACAAAACCTGTTTCCAGGTCACCCTTTCAAGGTCTGCATTTATTATCAAGGGTGACATCCTGCTGGGCCTAGGGCATTCTGCCCTTGAGTTACTGATGAAGGATTGAATGCAAGTCAAACAGAAATGTCAGCAGGACAGCAGAGTAAAAGAGGTGCTTAGCCTGGCAAAGATTAAATTAGAATACCTGCCTTTCATCAACGTATGGATTTGGTTTGGCAAATTAACATTACATAGCTCATTATGTGTTCCTGGATATAAAGCTGTTTGAAGGAAGCAAATTCAGTGAAGCCAGAATAAAATAGGGAAGGAGGGAGGGAATAATAATGATAACAATCATGGATTATTATGCTGAAAAAACTGGAATAAATCTTCAGTGTTTGTGCAGCGGTGAAAATAATGGTAAGCAAAGAAAACTTAAGGACCTATATTAAAACTGAGTTGAAGGACAGGAAATTGGATCAAGTAATCAAATAAGCAATTAATAAAAGTAATTAATATAATTAATACATTGTAGAAAATAGGAAGTCTTCACTGCATTGAAGGATTCAGATTTTCCTTGCCTAAAGTGCAAATGTAGCTCCTCTCTACAAAAAGGAATTTTAGTTGGGGGAAACACACCTTCGGTCTGGGACTTGGGTGAGATGCCATCAAATTCTAAATAAATGGATAAGCTATGTGTTTAAAACAGGGGCATAAAGTAAACTATGGAAGTGATTTATTAGCTCCAACTTTGTTTTACAGATAAATTTATTTCTTCATTAAAGAAAAAAAAAAACCCTAATCAATAATTTCACCCTCTGCAGTCTTTCAGTTAAAGGACCAACAATGATGGGATTGGAAAAAGGTGTCTCTGAGTTCAGACGAACTGGCCTTATCTCAGATTATAAGCAAACAAAACTGAAGTTACAAATTAGGCTTTAGGTAAATTATATTGTGCTATTTCAAACTACAATTTTATCATACTTTCTCCCTTATTAAGCAGCAAAGTGTTTAC
Source organism: Pseudonaja textilis (assembly GCF_049901715.1). Lineage (NCBI taxonomy): Eukaryota > Metazoa > Chordata > Lepidosauria > Squamata > Elapidae > Pseudonaja > Pseudonaja textilis. Next base: position 72,413,635 of record NC_141992.1, read on the forward strand.
ATTACCTAAATTCAGTGTGCTACTTTTAAACTGGGATGGAAGAGCAATTCAATAATACTCCCATGGTAATTCATTACTCCATATCCCAAAATAAAGCCCTTGGAACAATAGCTACTGTCCTGTTGCACTAATCGCTATATCTAGACTAGTTATCAACAATCCATTAGCTCAAGTCTGAGATTATACATTATACAATTCTCACTAATGCAAATTTCATCAGAAACTTTACAAAATGTTGCTCTACTCCTGTCTACCCGTTTGAGGTAGTTCAGACAGGAAACCAAAAACACAAGTTGCTACCTTTATTGTAAAGTTACAATAATAGAATCTTTCAAGTCTGAAAGCATTTGCCCCCTACCCACCCACTTACTTTTACTTTCCAGAAAACTAGGGAAAGTCCCTTCTGTGATGCTTTCTGCTGTGTGCTGAAATATCTTAGCAGGCTACTACTATTTTAACCTTCCAAAAAGCACTTAAGACCTGGCTATTCCCCTCCCCACCCCAAGCTTTGGGAGAAGGTGAGATGGATCAGATGATGTTCTTGTGGGCTGCATGCAAAACTATAGCTATGGCGCTAAGCTTGGTTTTGCTTTGGTTTTAATATTTTCTGTTGTACTTTCTGGCACTAAGCTTGGTTTTGCTTTGGTTGCTTGTGGTTTTAATATTTTCTGTTGTACTTAGATATTGTTGTATTCTTTGGGTTGTGAGCAGCCCAGGGTTTGATACAAAATGGATGACTCTATAAATCTTGTAAATAAACAAATGAATAAAATAAACTTGCTCCTGGCTAAACTGATTAACCACTAAAATGATAGCTTTTTATGTCCGTTGCAGACTTATTGCTTATTATTTCATGGTTTTCCTGTTTGGATGTACGCTAGATCTTATTTGACTCATTGGGTTTTTAATTTATTCTCTTTGCTTTGCGTTTATGAAAAGGAATCTCTGACCAAAAACGAATAATTGAAAGCCAAATAAATACTTGCAGGAAACATACAGAGGCTAAAACAAACATATTCAATTCTGTCACAAGCCTACAGAATCCAGTCTCTGAGTAGCTACAGAATGTTCTCTTATGCAAAAGGATAAAAAATGGCTCTCTATTCTCTTTCTATGCCCCTTGAACGCTGAGGAAAATGACTTCTGTATTTTCACGTTAAAAGCTGAAGCCATAATTCTCTCATCATCAGCATCAGTCATCATCCTATCAGTTCTTCATTTCCTCCACATCCTCCTGCTTTTTTCAAGCAGGGTAAAAAAAGATGGCTTTTAATTACTCAGTGTGATGATAGAAGGAGCTCCTCATTTTATTATACATTATGTGGGCGAAGTCTGACTTAGCCAATATTATTGAATTGCAACTTCCAGTAATGCTGGCTGAGAAAGTTGAGAGCTGTAATCCAATGCATTCAGATGACATAATCACCCACAATTTGTCTTTATTCATTAAAGAGGGTTCTTTTTTTCCCCTCCTGTCCTCACATTAGGATTGAAAAATGGTGAGCAGCAAACAGTCCTTTTCTTTTCCTTGCTTCAGCGACTCAACATCCCTGACTCACCAGAGGTGGATCAAAGCATTTAAAATAGAGGGGAGGGAGGTTTGCAGCTTCCATCCACATGATCAGTAACATAAGAGGATACTGTGTGTATGCATATTGTACTACTCATCCCATATTGTTAGTTAAACTCAGGGTTGAAATGGGCCAGAGCAAAGCCAATAACAAAACAGCTCCATCTGGTGCACCAGACAATTTCCTAAATCAAGGCTCCTTCAGACAGTTACTTGTTGTCTTGATTACCTCACGGCTTGACTTCTCCAATGTGCTCTACATGGGGCTTCCCTTGAAGTCAGAATCAGCCATAACCTTCGTTTAGTCTAGAATGCAGTAGCATTGCCACGGATGAGTATATCTTAGAATGCCCATATAACACCTCTACTTCACCAGATTCTCTGTTTGCCGGTTTATTTCCATGCTTGATTCAAGACGCTGGTTATTACCTGTAAATGCCTTCATAGCATAGGGCCTAGTTACTTGAAGAACAGCCTTTCTCTCACTATCCTGCCAATCTGGCAGGGTTGGTGCACTCTGGGTTCCTTCACTTAAACAATGCCACCTGTTAGGATCTGGAACCAGGCCTTCTCTTCAACTATGCTTGCCCTCTGGAATGAAGTTCCCTCAAGATCTGAATGGCACCAGCTCTACTGGTGTTTCAATGCAGTCATTCAAGGCATTGTTGCCAATAAGAAGAAATAAAAATCAATTTTGTAATGAATGACAACAACAAAACTCCTTCCTTTAGCAACAGGAATCCTGAGTATAAAGTGGTGGTACCAACTTCGCCCTTTCCTATCATCTTGTGGGAAAGTAAAAAACATGATAGGGAAAAGCAGCTTCACTGCAAATCATTCAGACAGATAGAAGGACAGATAGTGAGAGAAACAATCCCCCCAACCCCCAAATCAGATTGTAGGGCTGGATTTACCCTTGACAATGGCATCTTCTCAAGTGGACACAGAATGTGCACAATGCACAATTTACCAGGTGATAAAATTAGGAACAGATTACTTTTTTAACTCTGGGATCATTGTCATTTAATTAAGCTGGATCCCTCATCTTTATTACCAAATGTGATTCAGATGTCTTCATGGGTATATATCGGCTGTTCCCAACAGATTGCTGATTTCAGGTGGATGACATGAAACCGTGGACTAATATAAATTGAATTTGTTCCATGGTTTTTTTAAAAAGGAGTTTCCCCCCAAAAAAACTCTATCAGTTCTATGTGTTGGAAAAGGGGTAGTTCAGTTCAGCTGACCTCTACTGAAGGGGGTGATGTGGTGCATGGGCAGAAGTTCTTTTAAAGGTCTGAATAAAGCCAGGCATCCCATAGAATAGAATAGAATAGAATAGAATAGAATAGAATAGAATGGAATGGAATGGAATGGAATGGAATAGAATAGAATAGAATAGAATAGAATAGAATAGAATAGAATAGAATAGAATAGAATAGAATAGAATAGAATAGAATACTTTATTGGCCAAGTGTGATTGGACATACAAGGAATTTGTCTTGGTGTAAATACTCTCAGTATACATAAAGAAAAGGTACATTCATTAAGAATCAAGAATCATAATGTACAACACTTAATGATAGTCATAGAGTATAATCAACAATCAAATCATACTAGGAAACAGTCAGTATAAATCGTAAGGATACAAGCAACAAAGTTACAGTCCTACAATCACAAGTGGGAGGGGATGGGTGATAAGGAGTGATGAGAAGATTAATAGTAATAGTAGTGTACACTTTGTAAATAGCTGAACAACGTTGAGGGAATTATTTGTTTAGCAGAGTGATGGCTTTCGGGAAAAAACTGTTCTTGTGTCTAGTTGTTCTGGTGTGCAGTGCTCTATAGCATTGTTTTGAGGGAAGGAGTTGAAACAGTTTATGTGTGGGATGTAAGGGGTCTGTAAATATTTTCACAGCCTTCTTTTTGATCTGTGCAGTATACAGGTCCTCAACTGAAGGCAGGTGGGTAGTAATTGTTTTTTCTGCAGTCCTAATTATCCTCTGAAGTCTATGTCTGTCCTGTTGGGTTGCAGAACCAAACCAGACAGTTATAGAGGTTCAGATGATAGACTCAATAATTCCTCTGTAGAACTGTATAAGCAGCTCCTTGGGCAGTTTGAGCTTTCTGAGTTGGCGCAGAAAGAACATTCTTTGTTGTGCTTTTTTTGATGATGTTTTTGATGTTAGGTGTCCATTTTAGATCATGTGATATAGTAGACCTAGAAATTTGAAGGTCTCTACTGTTGATATTGTGTTGTCTAGTATTGTAAGAGGTGGTAGTATGGGAGGGTTTCTTCTAAAGTCTACAACAATTGCTATGGTTTTGAGTGTGTTCAGTTCCAGATTGTTCTGATTATACCACGAGGCAAGTTGTATAACCTCCTGTTTTTATGCAGATTTATTGTTGTCTCGAATGAGACCAATCACTGTTGTGTCATCAGCAAACTTCAGTATTTTAACAGATGGATCGTTTGAGATTCAGTCATTGGTATATAGGGAGAAGAGAAAAGGAGATAGCACACAGCCTTGGGGGGGCCCTGTGCTGATTGTATAGGTATTGGATGTGATTCCGCCTAGCTTCACCTGCTGCTTCCTGTCTGTTAGGAACCTTATGATCCACTTACAAGTGTGTTCAGGAATTGCTAGTTGGTTTAATTTACTTAGAAGAGTGTCTGGAATGATGGTATTGAATGCTGAACTGAAGTCTACAAAGAGGACCCTTGAGTAGGTATTTGGAGATTCAAGGTGTGGGATGTAATGCAGAGCCATATTAACAGCATCATCTGTAAATCTATTTGCTCGGCATGCAAACTGCATGGGATCTAACAGCAGATCCATGATGGTTTTCAGGTGGGACAGCACAAGTCTTTCAAAGATTTTCATAACTACAGATGTTAGAGCAACTGATCTATAGCCATTCAGTTCCTTGATAGAGGGCTTCTTTGGCACCGGGATGATGGTAGAATGTTTGAAGCAAGAAGGAACATAGCACATCTCTGGTGATCTATTGAAAATTCAGGTGAAGATGGGGGCCAATTGGTCAGCACAATGGCATTTAGAAGAGAAATGCGGCTTTGATGCAACATGACATTTTGACTGAAGCTTTATCAAAACAAAATGCTTCTTCGACACTCTGAAAAACTCTATAAGCTTTAGTTACTTCTGAAGGTGAGCAAAAGTCTTATGCTGAACTATTGTTAAGTGAGTATTGCTGCCGCCAATATCAAGGACAACGTACAAAAGTAACAGAATGGTTTTAAGTAAACAAAACAAAGCAACGATCTTGGATAATAATAATAAAAAACTAGTTCTGTGCAACAAAGCAATCAACTGCAAAACATGAATGGCCTGAGTGAAGAAGAATGCTTTTGTAGTTAGCAAAAGTGCCAGGTTGAAAATGCATTTTCAAATGTAGCAATTTGTATAATAAGAACACACAACTGAAAAGATGCTGATTTAGCATCTTCTGGTATCACAAAGGACTACAAGCAGGGGCCTACAAATCTTTTGGGGTGGAAAACAAAAGGAATATGTCAAAACAAAATTCCTAACAATTACTTGGATCTAAGCCATTTAAGTCTTATTATAAGTCAACAGTTAAAATATGAAATGGCATCTGAAATGAATTGGAAGCCAGCACAATGAACAATTTCAATATCAGATTTCCATGTGACATCATACCTAGCTAATGACATTTTATGATCCCTGGTGGGAGGATGGAGTGAGGGAGGGTGGAGTTTTCGTGTTGTGGATTTTTGATGTTGTAAGACACCAGGAATCACTTATGTGTGAGTTGGGCAGCAATAAAAAAAAGTTTAATAAATACATTTAAAAAGTCTACAAGCAATCTTCGAAGAGAAAAAAAGTTCCTATTTCTACCTGAGAACTTTGGCAAGTAATGGTAAATTTCAAAACCACAATCACAATGGAATTGAACTGAAGTGAATTGAACTTGAACTTAAAGAGGGGAAAGAGAAATGTGGATTCATACAGGTAGTCCTTGAATTATGACCAGTTGCTTGGTGACCAGTCAAAGTTACAACAAACGCCTCTAGGTTACTTATGATCTGGTTCTGAAGTTCCAATGGCCTTCCAACTCCTGAGGTCACATTATCACTTTTTGGGTGTTCAGCAACCACCTTTCATTTATGACCATTTGCAGAGTCCTGAGGCCATGTGACATTTTATGACATTTTGGCTGAAAACCAGCATTTACATTTTGTGCCAAAACTGTCCCATAGCAAACAATTGGTTTGCTTAATGACCACAGATTTGCCCAATGATGATGGTAATTTCCTTAATGACCCCTGCAAAACTGACTGTGAAATTGATTCAGTCACAAACTGCTTTATGACCATCACAATTCACAACTGTAATGGACAGGCTCAGTTATGGTCATAAATTGAGGACTACCTGTTCTGAAACCAGATATGTATGAAAACATTTACACATTAAGAAAGTCCAGATGTCGAATATACAGAATGGAACTTTAACACAGAAATCTTAAAAGAGACAATCAATGAAAATTTGCTGTAAAAAATGTTCACACACTAATTCTTCACGTACATAAACCAAGAGAGAGATTTATACTGTAGAGAATTATTCTACTTTTCTACCTTGACGGTTGAGAGGTAAGCAGATTCCCCTGTATATTAATGGGTCAGCTCTTGTTCGCATATCTCTGTGGCTCTCCCCTGCGTTTCATTAGCTTATCATGGAGCAAATGCTGCTCCGTGTCCCTATGCTCTTTCTTGAAACTCTGCTGGTAAATTTAATGCTTATTGCCTAATCACATTCTTCTCAACAGGTATGGAAGAATAAAACAGCTGGTGGAAAATGACAAAATATAGTGCATATTTTCTGGTAGGTAAGCAAACTGGCCCCCAACATCACAATCAGCTTCCTCCAGCAGTTTAGAAAATATACATGTTTGGGGAGGGGAAGTGAGGAGAGTTGGTTGTGCAAGATGAGCAAAATCCATTCATTCATATGATATATATTGAAGGGAAGTGATCAAGGACCCAATCTAAGTTGGTCACCTCTGGTCCTGGTGACTGACCCAGATTAGATCCTGCAACATTATCCTGGGACACATATATCTGCCTTGATTCAGAAGTTATCAAAACTGTAAGAGGTATTTAAAAAAATATTGAAGGAGATGTACTAGGGCACTGCACATAATTCTGCTCATGAAACAGTTTGAAGATAGTTTTATCAAATAAAGCTTCCTAAGTGAGTCACAATATCATTACAAACAGGTCAGTGGTTAAGAAGCTGGGCTCGTCAGTGGAAAGCCCATAGTCCACCACATGATGGAATGAGCTCCCATTATTCATCCCATCTCCTGCCAACCTAGCATCATGCAAATGTGAGTAGATAAATAGGTACCACTTTGGCAGGAAAGGTTAGTGTGTTCTATATTTTCAAGCTGGCCATATGATAACCAAAGTGTCCCTCAAACAAGCAGGCTCCCTTGCCTGAGAATTGGAGATGAGCATCAGTCATGGCTGGACAAGGGAAACCTTTAAACCTTTTATCATTACAAATCATTCAGATGTCTCAGACTCCTCCAAATCGATTGTCAAGTTTTGGAAGTTGCTGTTGATTCTATTCAGACCACAATGGGATATATGAAGCAGAAGATTGCTAGGGGCCAAAAGCATGGTTTTCTACAAAGCCCATATTCTCTGAAAGGAAAATCGGGAAATCGATCAGCAGAATTTAAATAGAACATAATGAAAAAGGGACAGCATCAGATAGGATTTATTTTGCAATCTACAGAAGGAAAAAATGAGCTAACCAAATAGTTCAAATTAATGTATTGAAATATAAAAACATGGGTACACATCTCTGTGGGTGTTGGAGTCTTGGGAAAGGTGCCAAAGTTTATGGATGAGGATGAGATCAAAATAGGAAGGGATAAAGCAAAGTGTAGAATGAGCCTTATTTTTATGACATTTAGTATCATCTTTTCCTAAACTGTTTTAAAGAAGTCATTTTTCCTCTTCTATCTTTCAAGTCTCAAAACCATCAATTTTAATGTTACTTACTTATTAAAACTAAGTGACAAATCAGGGGGGTTTTGGGGGCAACTAATCATATGGACACCGGACTGAAGATGTTATGTTCATACCCTTTAAAAAAGGAAGTTTTAGAAACAATTGTATTTCAGTGACTTGGGGCCACTTTATCTTACTCTGAGCCACTGGTTGTTAATCTATGTTGAGATGTGGAGCTTTAAAAAGTGAAAGCACAAGGTTGCTACAGTCTTGTCTTTAAATATGGATGCTTCCGTCTTTTCACTGGTCTCTGGAGGAAATCCGAAATAAACCTAGATAATAAACCTAGATATCAGTGGGATTCAGATGGTTTGCACCAGTTTGGGAGAACGGGTTATTAAATTCCCCCTCCCATCAAAGTGGATCCTGGACGCTGTGCTGCGCTGCAATGGAGAAATAGGCAATGGAGTAGCCAATGCAAGAGAAAGAGAAGACCACTTTCCCTCTTTCTTCTACCTGCTCTTCTTCCTTCCCTCATGCTGGCTGCTCTGTTTCCCATTTTCCCATTGCAGCGCAGCACAGAGGATCCACTTTGATAATGTGTGGGTGGTGGTGGTAATTTAACAACTGGTTCACTCAGGGTCAGGTTGGCCTTCACAGGAGGCTCATCCTGCATGTGCAGCAGAACTGGAGGATGCAGATGGGCTACAGCTGCCATGACAGCCAACCTCACCCTGGGCGAACCAGTTAAATTATTTGAATCCCACCACTGGTATCAACTGTACATTGAAACACCTCAGGACAAATCTCTGGATAACATCTCCCACTGGTTTCATATGGCTGTTAGATAGCAAGGGAGAAAAGATTGTGTGACCCTGAAGAAGACGTAGGGGTTAAGCAATAAGCACCAAACCACTCTCTGTAAATAACCATTTGAGCAGGAGCAGAAACATGTTCTAACCCCTGATCCCCAGCACTTTTTCTAGAAGAATAGGATCCCTGAAAGCTGCAGAAAGGAACAAGAGTCCTATATTTTCCTTGACTAGCTCTAAAAAAAAAAAAAGCCCTGCAGGATGACCAAGGCAGCTTTTGTTCCAAACCCCAAAATCAATTTAAAATGAAATGGACAATAATCATTTTCATGCTAGTGATTTATATCATCATGTAATGTTAGCCATCCATTGCTGTGACAATATATAGCCTGTCTTTATTAGTGATATTTCACCTCAGGGATGGTTGGACAATGCTATAAAATGTTATAAATTTTTGCTACTACAGAAATGACCAGCCAGTGACTGCAGTTGTTCAACTACCAATCTATCAGCTTATCTGGGAAAGACATATTAGTTATTAGCCTACAGGTGATTGGTCCTATTATCTAGGACCAAGTGAGGTTTCTTCTAGAGACTTGAATTATAGCTTTAAAGGGAAAGAAAATGAAATTGTCTCTTCTCCAATGGAGACACTTAACATCACCTGGATGGTCCTTGAGGATAAAATCCAGGGGAACTGCACCAGGTATGAAAGCGAAGCAAGGACACTTCTGAAAACTATCCGAGTCAGTCATTTCAGAAGTTCCTGTCAGGTTTGTGCAGTTTCTTGAAGGTTTCAGAATTGCAACAAAGAATGGAACAAATTTATTTCAGCTATTTTAAATAAATGAGTGAGGAATTAAGTAAATATATATATTTCAGATCAAAGCAAAAAAAGGAAAAAAAAGGAATGCAGAAAATCAATGCTCCTGAAAATGTCTTTCTGAAAACAGAGATGTGTTTTCCCTATTCTTTGAAGGTCTTCTATGAATTATTCCAGGAAACCAGATTTTCCACACCATTCATTGTTGTGACTCGGAGGTATGAGCCTGCCTTGTTAGAAGATACAGATTTAAGCAATGAGGAAGAGAGGGTTAGGCCTCGAGGTTTGAGCCTGTTTTGCTGGAGGACACAGACTTGAGCCAGGAGGAAGAGGAGGATTTGGCTCTGAGGTTTGAGCCTGCTTTGCTGGAGGATTTGGAATCATTTTCCTCCCCAGGACCTTCCTTCCTGGTTGTGCCTCAGGTGTCGGCAGATAATCAGGAGAGCGTAGCGGAGCCTCTGGCTGAGGATCAAACTGAGGAATGTGGGTTGGTGCAAGGCAAAGATGTAGACATAGATGTGAAATGCAATGTAAAAGGAAATGTCAAATCAGGGACTGAGATGAGAGACTGACACGCCCCTCAGGAAATAAAAGAGGGCGTGTTAGCTCTGAATCCTTGTTCGGGACAACTTGTTTATTTGGGATAGAAGCTTTGACAAATTCTCTGTGCAGCGTTTGCCTTTGATTTATGCTCTTGTCTTGTTATCGGACTTGATAGGCAGTTTTTGGAAGACTACCAAGGACTTCTCCAGTCAAAGGAATTTAACTCCATCATTCCTGGTCCTGTCTATTTATATTCCTTTGGAAACTTGGACTCTCACCTCGTGGTCACAGGTGAGACAGAACAATTCATGATGGAAGGATTGAATAAATCAGTGGGAAGATAGGTACCAGTTTTCTACTATCTCTTTTGTGAATATCCCTAAAGTGCTGGAGAATGCTCCTTCATTCTCCTATCTCAGTTATAACTTCCTTCCTTCCTTTCATCTTTTATCTGAGAGACTGAAAAATTTGCAACTACACATGCACACATACAACCATTCATTTCAGTAAATCCAAACATTAGTTGGGTAGTATATGACCTCTTCCTGCTATCAGAGAACATCAGGAAGAACTGAAATTCTTTGGTGAAGGGAAAGAATTGAGTTGGAGGCTGTCACAAGGTTGATTGTCAGTTGGAAGCAATTAAGCTGCCAAAATTTCATTAAAAATGGACCTTCAGTTCTTCCATTCAGCTTCCTTCACTGAGTAAAAGGTTTGCCAATGCAAGACATATAACAAAAGTATATTTGCATTTTTTTAAAAAAATGTGATGAAAACTGCTTCCCATCTGAAAGAGATCTAGTGAGAAAAATCTGAACCTATTCTTACACTTGCCTAGCATGTCTGAAAATGAGACCCAGGCAAAATAATGCACTCAACAGCTTTCTCTAATGGTTGCATTTCATGTGAGCATGCATGATTTTCAAATTCATATTGCTTTATGATTGCTAGTGGTTTGGTATCCTGAGAGGCATGGGTAAGAGGAACAGCATGGTGGCTTAGTGATGAAGATTCTCGCTTTCCACTCAGAATGTTGAGAATTCAATCCTAGGCAGATGTTTTTCTATCAGAGTGCAAAGAATATATATCTACTGAAAACTCCATGTGGTGTCAGGAAGGGCATTCGGCCAGTAAATGCTTAACTCCATCTGGTTGCTCCAATTCTACCTAAAATTAAGAGACTACAGGGTTGTAAAAAGGAAATGAGATAGGTGAGAGGATATATACAACAAAGAGAAACTGTCTTTGTACTTCCAAGAGCATAGTACAACAAGAATTAATGCTTCTTTTAGTGCTTTGAGACCATCCTCCCATACTTGAAGCCTGGAAGAGGGAAATAAGAATAACCACATCATGATGCCAGAAAGAGAGGAAAGAGATTATATCGTTAAGATATTCTTGCCCCACTTCCTTTGGATAGAAGGCGAGAAAGCGTTTTTTGTTTTGTTTTTCGGAAGTTTCCCTAAATCTCTTTTGAAACGTGTGTTGCAATTTTCACATGTTTTCCAGGTCAACATGGTGGGAAACTAAAATCTGAAATTGCATCATCACATGATACAAGTGAGGCATAAGCTGAGTTCTGTGTAATGTGTTCATACCAGCTGATAACCATACCATTTCTTTCTGGACTAATGGAAGCTTCTAAGTGGTCTTTAAAGAATTAGGGAAAAGGTTTTGTTCTAGTTGAAATATGTGACAATGATGAAGGCATGAGTTACTGTGGTGAAGTCTTCCTCATTTTGCCAGAATCATAACTGGTCCAGCAGCCAAAGTTGGGCAGTTTTCCTTGCTGGGCCTCCATATGCCTATCTATTACTGAATCTAAGGACTCTCCAAATTTGGGACTTGCTCCTTCAAGTGCCACCACATTGAGAGACAATGCTAGAGCTATAGGACAGCTCAATTAGGGGAAAAAAAATTGGTCTCACTGTGATTCAGCCTCAGTCTGTTTCCACTCATCCAGGTTGTCCGTCTCATGTCTTCCCAGCACAAAACACCCATATGGAAAGATGACTGGCATTAAAAATTTACTTATATTTATTTATTAGATGTGTGTGCCACCCATCTTGTCTACATTAATTAATTAGATTAGTAATGTTTTCTTTCTATGGGATGGGCTTGCTGATCATTGTTTAGTTATTCAGTACCACCTGTTACCCTGTTCCTGAGTTTTCCAGGCCCTGTGTATGCTAATTTCGTGATTATTTTATTTAATGTTATGTGAACCTTTTCCTCATCTTTCCATTCCATATCTGTCTGGAAGAGTCTGAAAATCAGTGCCTTGTCTTCAATGAAACTTTTCCTTTGCTTTCCAACATCACCTGCTTATTATCTTGGGTTGGTTTCTGTCTGCCTCCTGAATGATACTTGTTCCCCGGGGGATTGTTAGGAAGCAAGACTAGAGCAAGAGAGGTAACAAAGATTTCCTGTGTCTAATTAAAGGAAGCTGCCAGCTGCAAAACAGAAAAGGTAAAAATTATGTTGTTTTACATTCTGGGTGCAAACAAGTTCTAACACTTGTTTACGAGCAGCTGAAAGGAAAGTGATCAAACATGGGAAATGATGCTGAGGGTTGTATGTCTGTTGAGAATTTCTGCATGCAGTTTGAAATAAACACTAGAAAACAGAAACAACCAACCGGAAACACTGTTATTGAAAGAAAAGGCAATACAGAGCAACATTCTATTTCTTTCCTCTCTTGAAAATGGGAAGATTGCTAAGCTCTCGTGTGAGGATATTAGACTCCCCCGTCCCACCACACCTATCACTCCCACCAAGAAATAATTTTCAAGGATCTGGTACCAGAATGATTTTTGTTGCGCTCTTCTTTTCTCGCCACAGTTTGCTAGTGATTTGACTTTGTTTTTTCCTTCTAAAATGAAAAACTGAAACCCTGACAGAATCCTTTGTCCTAGGAAAATGCGAGGAAAACCTAGGCATGCTTTGAACTAAATCACATTAAATCCAGAAGTTCTTGCAACATAGTAAGCCTATTCAGTTGTGTTCAATGCTGGTCATCTTAGGGTTTCGAGTGTTTTTCTTCAGTCAGGAGGCATCCCCAAAGGATGATGGCATCAATTGATAGCTAATCTCTACTCTGGGTTGAGAATGTGGACAGCAAAAAGACAGTCATTTTATGCTTGTCCTGGGAATTTACTGCAGACTAAATTAAAGTCCAATAATTGAGGAAATTCCCTGTTGGCAAGAAATACCTCCATCAATCACTTTCTATGGCAGGGGTGTCAAACTCAAGACCCATGGACTGGATCTGACCTGTGAGGTGCTTAGATCTGGCCAGCAGGGCTGCCTTGAAAACAGCGAAGGACCGCCCTGCAATGCTTCTGCCAGAAAAACAGAGCTTGGGAGGGCTATGTGCTGATCTCCTGAGCTCCATTTTCACCTGTGATGGCCTCCTTCAACCCTCTTCCAGCAAAAATGGAGCTCAGGAGGGCTGTGCTCAGCCCTCCAGAGCTCTGTTTTCACTGACAGAGTGCTCAGGCCACCACAGGCACCCCTGACATGAGTGACGTTGAGCTGACATGAGTGACATCCACCTCCCCCGCTTGACATCAAACACAACCCTTATGTGGCCCTAAATGAAATTGAGTTTGCTCTATGGGCTGAAAGTGGGACTGGGGAAGTGGTCCTTTTGACAAATAGATTGACTTGTGTGGTTAACCAAAACCTGGTCCATGGAATTGGCAGCACTTCCCAATAAAGCAGGAAAGGTTTCTTCTCAAACTTTCTTGGGAAATTGCCCCACCCAAAGATTTATGTATTCAGTAAAGGTTGGTTGGAGAGAGGTGGCATCAAAATCAAATGATGAATGAATGGATGGATGAATACAATCTTTTCTGTCTCTCTCTTTGCCTCTCTTTTTTTTCTTGTTCTATTATTCAATTACTTTTCTGTAGTTCATTATACAGCAGTCTTACTTTTTCTGCCTCAATCGTTTGTCTGTCTTACCTATACTATCATTATCTTTCTGTCTTCTCTTTTTCACTCATCTTCTCACTCACTCTTCTACTTACACTCTAAAGTTGCTTTATCACTCTCTGTCATTCGTGTCCTCTTATGCTTTCCCTGTTGCTGTTGTTTACAAAATCAGAGACAAGTTTATCTTCACCTGAACACTCATTTCTGTTCTAACCACATGAATAGCGCTCTTAAAACACCTGTGGGGAAAAATGAAGCTTATAAATCTTTTATATTTGCATCTATACATGAAGTTCCCAAAATATGAGCATATGCCATGTAAAACATAGCAAGGCAGATCACAAATAAAATTTCTAAAAGTTGTTGGTTTTTCCTGCTAATTTTAAATGTTATAAAGAGGTCATTTCATCTCTTTTAAAATAAATCTACAAAAGAAAGCTTTTTGTATTTAATAACATCCAATTAAGTAGCTTATAGTCTACAGGATGCCCAGAGTATCGAAACAATGGCTGTCTGTTTGACTTCAGTGTCTCAAAGCATTTTGTTTGCCAAATCTAATATTGACAAAAGTAATATTGCCACCTGATTAAAAAATAATCTACTGTAGACTAATGGCAATCCAAATTACTTGGATATTTGCTTTCAGGTTTTCAGCTTAGTTTTTTTTTTTTTTAAAGTTATTTTACTTTATCATGAGCTGAGGAGCCTAATCCACTTAAACTTTTGTATAAATTGGTTCAGGAGTTCAAGAGCTGATTATTTAATAGAGCACTTTTCAAAAGTACAAGAATATTCTTTTTAACTTCTCTCCTGAATCAGAAATGAAAAAAACGACATAATTTGATTCTTTTAAGAATAACAAAAGTTGGAAAATTGGCATTGTATTTTCCTTCCCAACTTTAAACTTTTTTTTTTTTTTGCTTTTCTGTGTTCTGTCTCATTTCTACTCCCACTTGGAATTCTTTTAGATTCTTAAAAGTCTTCTGTGTTATAATCTCAGATCTAGTGAAGAGTGAGGTAACTATAGGGCATTTCTGAATCCAAACACTCTGTTATGAAGGAACATGTGTTTTTTGGCATCCACAGGCATATGATGAAGCTATACAAATTTCAGGCGGGTGCTCCTTTCATCAGTTGATCACCAGCCATGAATCACAAGTAGTTGGCTGGTGTTTTCTTAAAAACAATAACTTGAGACAGTCTCAGCTGGGCGACTTGTCTGCGGATGAGATTTGAAACCGGTGTTTGCAAGAAATACTGTTGAAGGAAAGCATCTTATTGTTTGGCTTTTGGAAGACTCAGCCCTGAGATTTGGGGGGGAATTGGGGGCATCCAAATATCCCTGTCAGCATGAGTAGTATTAATTAAATTTACATGCTGCCCACCTCATACTCCAAACAAATCTTAACTATTTTTAAAGGACTTGCTCTCGTCTTTTCTCCAACCTACAGTAGAGTCAGCATAATATTTATTTATTTATTTATTTATTTATTTATTTATATTTTGTCAAGCAATTATTAGATAACAGGAATAAGTATAAGTATGGTTATGAATACATGAAATGGATACGAATAAGAAAAAAAAGAAACAATAGGACAGGGACGGTAGGCATGTTGGTGCGCTTAAGCCCCCCCTCTACAGACCTCTTAGGAAAGGGGTGAAGTCAATAGTAGACAGTCTAAGGTTAAAGTTTTGGGGGTTTGAGGAAGAAACCACAGAGTCAGGTAGAGTATTCTAGACACTGACCACTCTGTTGCTGAAGTTGTACTTCCTGCAATCAAGTTTGGTGTGGTTTACCTTGAGTTTGTATCTATTGTGTACTCTTGTACTGTTGTGGTTGAAGCTGAAGTATTCATTGACAGGTAGGACATTGCAATATATAATTTTATGTACTATATTCAAATCAGACCAAAGGCGGCATAGTTCTAGGTTGTCTAGGTCTAAAATTCTGCAACGAGTAGAGGAGCGGAGAACTGTTTCTGTGAAATATTTCTGGACTTTCTCAACTGTATTAATATCAGATATGTAATGCAGGTTCCAGACAAATGAGCTGTATTCAAGTATTGGTCTAGCAAGTGTTTTCTATGCTTTAGTAAGGTGATATTACCGGAGCAAAAGCTATGCAGGATTAAGTTAACAACTCTTAATGCCTTTTTGGCTATGTAGTTACAGTGGGCTCTAGCACTTAAATCATTTGAGATGAGGACTCCAAGATCCTTGACAGAGTTTGGATCATCAACAAGATCTTGACTATTCAGCCTGTATTTTATTTTCTGACTTTTTTTTGCCAATATATAGGTCAGAGCATTTATTTGTTGAGATTTGAAGTTGCCATTTGTTTGACCATTCTGATACATAGTCGATGTCTTTTTGAAGGGTAGCAGTATTGTCTGTGGTGTTGAATAGCTTTACATCATCAGCGAAGAGAATGCAGTTGCTCTTCATATGATCACAGAGGTCATTTATGTAGAGTATGAAGAGAGTTGGTCCTAGTGAAGAGAGTTGGTCCTATTCTTAACCGATTCAGATTAAAGTAGCATTTCCCCTCTCCTTTTAGCACTAGCACTAGCACTTAAGACTTATATACTGCTTCATAGTGCTTTACAGCCTCTTCTGAACAGTTCACAAATGTCAGCATGCTGCCCCCAACAATGTGGGCCCTCATTTTACTGACTTTGGAAAGATTGAAGGCTGAGTCAACCTTGAGCCAGTCAGGATCGAAGGAGTTGAATTCCTGGCATTGAGCAGAGTTAGCCTGCAATATTGCTTTCTAATCACTGTGCTTGATCTGCCATACTTTACTGATAATATGTTTGATGGCCCAGCAAGAGTGGGATCTGTGCAGCACCTATTGGGCAAATAAGGTGTCATACTCCCTCCTATCTGATCATAGACAGATCATAACTATGTTTGCTTGAGCTGTAAGAGATCCCAGCATCTATCTGCCTATGTCAGGGCTATTACACTTCTGCCCTGTGGCTGGATGCCTCACACACTGGCCATGCCCATGCCGAGTTTAGCAAAAGGGGGAAAAGTCCCAATACATCGTGTGACACTGCCATGATGACATGAGTTTGATACCCCTGGCCTATGTACTCCTGACTAGTAGTTTCAAAATCATTTGACAGCCTTTACATCTGTTGCTAAATTAGGTCAAGTGATAGGCTAGAAGTTCCAAAGTACCACTGTACTTAATGCTTAACTACTAGGCATAAAAGTTTGTGAATTTGCAATGTTTCTGGATAAATATGACCTAAAATGTGACCTGTTCTCCACCCAAGTCCTAAAACTAGATTTAAAAAAAAAACCAGTTACACAAATGAGTCAAAAGCATTATTCTTGCTCACTTGCTTGAGGAAATTGACTCACTGTATTTATAACATATCACTCTGGCACCCTGAAAAGCAGGGATCTGCTCAAGCTTATTCAATCCCACCCAGTCACACATTAAAGAGAGTTGGTGGTTGTTTTTCTGGTCAGTAGATGACACTCACTGGGACAGGAAACAAAGTCAGAGAAATCCACTTATCATTTTCCTTAATTAGTCCCGAATTAAGATGGCCAAAAGAAAAACAAACCCCTCCCTACCTACCATTCACTGGTCTTGTTTCTGAGGAAGAATGTGCTTTGGTAGCTAGGGTGGAACAATTTATTCATCTACTTTTTTGATGATGATGATGATGATGATGATGATGATAGGACTGAAGAAAAACACATTAAAATGATTGAAGAAGAGTTGTTAGTGAAAGTAGAAGTACCTTGAATGGGGACATCCAGAGGGAGAATATATAAAGTAAAGATGGTAATGCAATCACAAGATCAAAGTCTGACCTTTCTTTTTTTAACATCTGCCCCATGTACGCATGTACAAAGAGAAACGGGCTTTGATCTTGAGGTCACAGCTATTGTCTGGAGTTTTAAGAAACACTCATCCATCCCAAGGATGCTTCCAGCCTTTGAGTTGTAGATGCTGTGAAGGAATCATGTACCTGGGTCAGTGGTTGGACTTTTTGTTTTTTAACCTGGGCTACATGTATACAGTAAGGGTTTGGTATGGAATAATAATATAAGCAGAACAGATACAGTATCACAACACACACATTAAAGTTCTTGCTCCTTCTGTTCCAGAAGAACTAATCACAGCTGGCTAATTTTTTTTTCATGAATTTGCAAGGATTAGAGTGATTTTATAATCCTTGATTTACAACCATTTGAAGTTACAATGGCAATGAAAAAAGTTACTTATGACTGCTTTTCATGCTTATGACTATTGCAATATTCCCACAGTTGCATGATCAAAATTTGGACACTTGGCAACTGGTTTATATTTATGACAACTGTAGTATCTCAGGATCATGTGATCACCTTTTGCCACCTTCTGACAAGCAAAGTCAAAGGGGAAGCCAGTTCACTTAACAACTGTGTTACTAATTTAATGACTGCTGTGATTCATTTAACAACTGTGGCGAGAAAGATTGTAAAATCAAGGCAAAATTCACTTAACAACTGTCTTGCTGAGATATAGAAATGTTGGACTCAGTTGGGGTCATACATCAAGGACTACCTGTTTGGGGTAGGAGTGGAAGTTTGGGGAAAATGCCTACATACTAATGCCTGGATACTTTGCATAATGAAAATTTCCAGCAGAGAGGGAATGATTCCTTCACTAACTAGCAGGAAGAAAGGTAAAATATGGTTTCTTTAATTAATATTTTAATTTGCTAAGAAAAGCACTATGCAGTGATTAAACTGGTCTTTCTGCATTGAGAATAACAAAGCCAGACACTCTCCAGAGAAGCTCTATTGCCAAGAATCTAATGTCATTGATTAAGTCTAAGTTTTCAGATTGGTTATATTGCCCTTTAAAAATAAAATAAAGCAAAGCAAAGTCCGATTTTGCTTTGAGATGAAAGAGTTAAGTGTTTCCCTCTTCCACAAAAATACATGAAAGTGCTGAACAAAATTAAATGTAATTACAATAATCAATCCTTTCTGTGTGGGGTGGGGTGGGGTGTCCAGCCTCTTTCTCTTCCACAATAGCTGCTGCTTTATCCTTTGAAAATTGTATGGTTTCTCTATGCCCTTCGCAACATGTTTAGTTGGTAGTAAGATTGAGCTAGCATGATCAGAGGTGGTATTCAGCAGGTTCTGACCAGTTCTGGAGAACTGGTAGCGGAAATTTTGAGTAGTTCCGAGAACCAGCAAATACCACCTCTGACTGGAGATTTTACAGTATCATTTCCTGCCACTCCCACCAAGCCACGCCCACAGAACCGGTAGTAAAAAAAAACAATGAATCCCACCACTGAGCATGATCCTGTGTCTGTAAAACTATCACCTGTTAACAATGTTATCAGGAGGCCCCATGCTACTTAGAAGGTGGGCTCTACCTGTTTGGGTATTACCACAGTCAGAGAGCTGGGAACAGCATTTCATTAAATCCATCCACTCATTTGGCCTGCTCTCACTTGGTACATACTGTACTGTAATAGCAAGACTATCTAACAGTAAATGACATGTTCAGGCTACAATTCTTTTTGTTTAAGAATCAATTCTTGGGTCCATCAGAGAATGAATTTAAGGAAATCCACAAGGTGGTTTATGCCACAGGATGCAGTAGCTATCAAGCTGTAATGCACATTGAGAGCTGCCTAATTAAGGACAAAAATATGCTACTGTACTATATTGATCTTGGTCTTACAATCAACTTGTAATAACTGACAACCTTGTGATTTTGCTTATGTAATGTAGTGGGTGCTTATGAGCAGCATGGTGGCCTAGACGTGAAGATGCTTGCCTCCACTCGGAAGGTTGAGAGTTCAATCCTAGACAGCAGCAGATTTTTCCCTATCTGAGTGCAAAGAGAAAGTATCTGCTGTGAACTCTGCATAGACGTCAGGAAGGGCATCTGGCCAGTAAATGCTGATCATTTTTTAAAAAAATGCAGTGGGTGCTTGTCTAAACAAGAATGTGGCAGGTTGGAATCTCTGGTTCCTCCATTCACAACTCTTTTGTTGTCCCCTAAACATTCCAGTCAAAGCATCTATTTTGTTGCTGCCATCTAACCTTTTACCAATAATCCTAGCTGTCCTTTCACTCAGGAGGAAGAAAATGAAAAAGCGCCTAGAGCTATCGGCTTCCTTGCCTTTTCTGCTGCTAAAAGAACATGTGGTTGGCTAAATTCCCATACAGAATGAGAGTGCTAATTCCAGATGATACCAGTTATTTATTATGTAAATGAAGGTTAAAGACAAGAGAAATGGGAAAATCCTGTAAGCTTTAACTCACAGTTGAGTTAAAGTAAGAATATCCCTAAATATACACAGATACCATACTTGTTGAGCAAAATAAGACCCAGAATGCAAAAACACAGCTCAGATGCAGGTATAAAATGACCCAATAAAAGTATCCTTGTTCACATCTGACCCAACTATTCCCTATGATTATTTTCTTCTGATTGTTCAATACTTTTCCAGATTTGGAGCAAATTTCCTATTCTTTCAGGTGTGAATATTTCCTCCTCTTCACATAGACTATAGAAGATCCGGATTGCAAAAGAAAGCCTCTAATTCATATGGCAAACAGGCAAAGAAGGTAGTCAAGTCTGTGCCCATTTTTCTGCCAACCCAATGATCTGAATGCTAGCCAAGTCACCCGGCTTGCTTTGATATGAGTATTAATCATACTTTGGAATTCTTTATCAGACAAATGTAGCATCTTTTTAGTTTGAGAAATATGCATTGTGATGAACATTTGTGGAGGACAAGCTAAAGGTTTGCTCACTATTTCTAGACACGTGGTTTGCCCTAATAAAAATGTTGCTGCTTGATGGCTAATGGAATTATAATGCAATCCTGTACATGCCTATTCTGAGTATGCCTCACTGAGTTCATTAGGATTTGCTTTCAGAGCAGTGATATGGGAGTGCAGTCTCAGTCAAACAGAGTTCATTGGAAAAAGAAACACCTTTATATGTTTCCTTTAGGGGTGAATGGATTCATGATTATTCTTCTAGTATTCATGATTTGAAAAGTTCATTAGTGCCCAGAGAAACAAGCTGGAAGGTGACAAGTTGAAACACTAGAAAGAAGAAGGCAGTTCTGAGCTTCTACCTCTTTTTCAAGTGGAACTCAAATTTCACTTCAGGAATATCCCCACCCCAGAGGTGGCATTCAGCAGGTTCTGACCAGTTCTGGAGAACCAGTAGTGGAAATTTTGAGTAGTTCAGAGAACTGGCAAATACCACCTCTGACTGACCCCATGCCATGTATTCTCTGCCTTCTGAGTCCCAGCTGATTGGCTGGATCTTCTTTTGTTGCCCTGCACAGGAGAACGGAGCTGGAAAGCAGGTTAGTGGGGTGGGGAGGGAATGGAATTTTGCAGTAACCTTCCCCTGGAATGAGATGGGAATTGAGATTTTATAGTATGCTTCCCCAGCCACGTCCACCAAACCATGCCCACCAAGCCACACCATGCCCACCAAGCTATACCCATAGAACTGATAGTAAAATTTTTTTGCATCCCACCACTCCCCCCCCAAAAAAAAAAAACAGAAGATAATCCTTAGCCCATAGCATGGAAACTTAAGAAAATGTCACTTTACATATTGTTTTCCTCTCTGTTCTTTTATTTCTTCACCCGCTTGCACATGCAAACCATACGGCTTTTTTAATTCTCTACTTCTCTTCAGAAAAGTAGTCAAACTTTAGCCTAAAGCATGAAAATCTAAGCAATTGGCATTTTACATATTGTTTTCCTCTCTATTCTTTATATTTTTTTCCAGAATCTCCTCTGTTCACGCAAACTGTACGTAAACCGAAATTCTCTATCCACATAAGAGCAGAGGCACCAGTTTCATTCTCCTTCTAGCTTGACCTTCAGGACTAAGGAGGAAAAGATAAAGCAGAAAGCAGGTAAAAAGTGAATTGTTTAAAAAACTGATAAGAAACCTTTTCCATTATTCAGCAGAATGTTTCTGCTGAGTGTAACAAATGTCTAGAAATTGTAAGGAGACTGTAATAGACCTAATGCTAATTCACTTGGAGAGAGAACAATGGCGATACAAACAGCTATTTCCACAGTGGAAATATAATGGAATGATGATCATCCATGCTGGTCACCAGCGTGCTAGTGTCAGAAAATGTATTACTTTGATAACAAAGTGAGGAAGAAAGGAAATTAGCAAACTCACTGAAACAGAAAATATTTAAGACTATTTTTTTCCTGCCACAAGGATAATAAATTCATAAATTAGTGAACTGTCTTGTGCTCAGGCTGAAAAGGAGAACTTCCCTGCCCTCCAGTCACAGTGAGCCCAGCCTCACTTATCATGGTTTTATATGGAGCGCAAAATGTTTCAGCAGAATATACGAACATCACAGTTGATTAAAAGACAACCCTGGAAAGGAGAGAGGTTGTGTAGCTGTGTGGTTAAAACACAATTATGGCCATTCAAAGTTTCCACATTCAACTCCTGGTATCTCCAACTAGGAATGGAACGGCAGAAAATTCTGGCAATCAAAACAGACAATCTTAAGTTGGTTTGACATAATATAAAGGCAACATCTTACATTTCTGTAAGAAATGGTTTAGACCAAACAAGCCAAGTTCAGACTTCTCCTGATGGTTAGGACTGCCAAAAAAGCAATTGCATTCAGCCTGCCTTCCATTGAGGACCTGTATACTGCATGGGTCAGAAAGCAGGCTGACAAAATATCTACAGATCCCTCACATCCTGGACATAAACTGTTTCAATTTCTCCCCTCAGGATGCTGCTATAGAACATTGTATTCCAAAACAACAAGACACAAAGACAGTATTTTCCCCTCATGCTATTACTCTGCTGAACACCTAATTACCACAGTACTGTCTTATGTCTAAAGATATTTACCCATATAGTAGAGTTGCATTATTATTATTCTTGGCCAATAAACCTATTCCTATTCCTATTCCATTCCATTCCATTCTATCCCATCCCATCCCATCCCATCCCACCCCACCCCACCCCCATCCCATCCCTATCCCTATCCCTATCCCATCCCATCCCATTCTATTCGATTCTTTCTCTGTTTCCATCTGAAATTATTATTGTACCCTATAACAGTGTGCTATACTGGCTAAGACACTGGACTTAGGGAGTCCCATATTCAAGTTCAGTCTTGGCAATAGAAACTCATTGGGTGATTTATCTTTTGCTTAGCCTAATCTGCCTACAAAAGACTACTTTGGTAGAGATAAACTCAAAGGATATAAATTACTTTGAATTCCTGGGGAAAGAACAAGTTGTAAATCTAAAAAATATTTAAGATCTAGCTCAAGTGATCATTTTTGAATTTATTGCTTGAATTCCATACCACCCAGTGACTTGATGCTTCTTAGATAAATATCTGCTTTGATTCCTTCGATCAATATTGCCCATCAGTAGTAGCCAAAAAACCTCAGGAAGAAGGTGACCTATTGTCACCCCTCCCATTGATTGACAGTCTTATGGATATTGCTTTGTGGGGAACGTTTCAAACAGCAACACAAGATGGTTAAGTTGCTGCTGTAAATATACTGGAGAGCTATGTGCATCAGGTATAATTTTTCACCTATCCACTACTCTCCAAAATAGGGCTGACCTTCTTGTTCAGTCTGACTGCTGGTATTCTTTCCCAATACTTTTGCTGGAGATGATTTGAAATATTGCAAAAATAAGGCAAAATCCAGCCACCTCCCTTATCAGTGAGCAGATGATCTGTATACACTTTTTATTTTTAATTGAAGCTTGCATTTGAGTTGGTGGTGGTGTTTAATTTATTTGTCACCCCATGTGTTTGAACAGTTGAACTTTTCAAGTCAGAAGTGAAGGTCGCTGAATTTGATTAATCTCCCCCTGGGTGTCTGAACATTGAATTTCAGTTCTGCTTCACACAATGAATTGTGAGTGGTTTGTTTCTTTGTTTGGTTGGATATATCTCTTTAATGATGGATTTTTTTTTAAAAAAAGAGCGAGATCTGAGCATGGCCGTGAATTCTCACTGGAACATGTCATGATGGAACATATCCTACACTTCCAAATTTACCACCATACCTTTTCATTTATTTAAATGTCAGATAGTCAGATGAATAGAACTGGGTAGTTTTTCTTATTGGTCTTATTATTTGGCAAGCAGCTGTTCCTGTGTGCCTTTAATATTCTTACCAAAAGAGCAAATAAGTTACTACTACTGATGTATACCTGTGCCTTTTTATCTTCTGGAAAAAAAAGATGATTAAAAGCTCCACAGATTGGAATACTTTTATTTGAGGATATAATATTTATTGCCACAGCTACAGTACCATGAAACACTTGCTTCTCTTCCCATACTAAGTCAGTTGCAGAGACCCTGCAATGACTCATCCTGAGATGGTACAGCAGAAACCAGTCAGACTTTATTGGTCTATGCTGAATGTTTGCTTGCTTATTAATTTATTTTTTGATTCCAACTTGGCAACAGAAGATACAATTTACACAGTATTTCCAATAAGAAAAAAAAAGATAAACTATAATAAGACATATGGTGAGCATGATGGACGATCAGTTAGCAGAATGTATGTTTTTATATATGCATTTACTCCTTAAATGTACTCATCCACTGTAGGACAGAAAATAATATTAAAATTCTTCATTTTTTCCAAGCTGATAATTAGCATGTAGCAGCCTTGTCTAGGTCTTGAATTTCATGGGTTAATCTGCAAATTATGGTAGGACCTGAAAAAAGTAGCCCTTGCTCTTCTCATCTCTGCACTATTAATGACCTGATAAGATTTCAGTACATCATTGTCAAGACCATTAGATCATTTAACACTTAGAGTGAACCAGCCTTGTGGTTTGAGATTCTCAAGGTCATCTGCCAGTTATTTAAATCCTGTAAAGCAGGGGTGTCACTCAAATTCATTGAGGGCCACATCAGGATTGTGTTCAGTGGTGGGGTTCAAAAAGTTTTGCTACCGGTTCTGTAGGTGTGGCTTGGTGGGCTTGGCAGGGAAGGATACTGTAAAATCTCCATTCCCTCCCCACCCCACTAACCTGCTTTCCAGCTCCATTCTCTTGTGCAGGGCAACAAAAGAAGACCCAGCTGATCAGCTGGGACTTGGGAGGCAGAGAATAGATGGGAGCAGGGCCAGTCAGAGGTGGTATTTGCCGGTTCTCTGAACTACTCAAAATTTCTGCTACTGGTTCTCCAGAACTGGTCAGAACTGCTGAATACACCTCTGATTGTGTTTGACCTCGGGGGACTGGGATGGGCCAGGGTGGTCATGGCCAGCTTGACATCACTCGTGGGGTAGTTCAAGTGCTCTGCCAATAAAAATGGGCTTCCAAGCTGCATTTTTGGCTGTGACTGCCTCCTGCAACTCTCTACCAGAGAAAATTGAGCTAGGGAGGGCCACACTCAGCCCTTCTGTTTTTGCTGGCAGAGTCCCTGCAGGTCAGTCCTTCACTGTTTCCAGGATGGCCTTGCAAACCAGATCTAAGCACCCCATGGGCTGGATTCAGCCTGTGGGAGTTTAAGATTGACAAAAAAGTTTGTGGCTTTTTCCTGTACCTACTTCTCAGCACTTTTTATCTGAAAGACTGGTTTCAACTCTACCAACCTCACTCCATTTCTGCTTGCCAGCTTTTGAAAACAGTTGGGTTGGCAAAATGAAAAGCCAGATGGTAGCCCCATGCCTCTAGGATCCATTACTAGTTGGACTATGTGATGGTATTTCTTTTTAACCTTCCCAAAGGGCCATAAAGATATATTTACAGGTATCTTTACTGGTTGCCCAGGGAGCACAAACACTCATCATACTACCTTCATGGCCTGCTTGTGGGTTGGCAGAAGCTTCTGTCTAGCAATAGAGTGAACAAACTATTGGAAAAGAGATGCCTTCATTTTGATTCATCAAAGCTACATGGTACATGCTAGTGCTGTCATGCTGCTGAGAAACTTAAACATTGCTTGAAGTCAACAGCTTTCTTCTTGAGCTGTCCTCTAACTCCTAGCACCAGGGTTATTCAGCCTATGAACAGAACATTTTATTTAATTATTATGATTAGTAGCTATTAGACATTTTCTTCCAGACTTTTTTGGCCTGGAAATCCCCAAAATTGGAAACTACTAAGGATTACAAACTGCACAGTTCTATATTTTGGAGTCTTTCAGCAAATGCTGGGATTTGTTTTACAAGAACAAGAAGTGATTTTGAAAAGAAAATCCTGCAAATAGTATTTGATTGTGAGTTTTTGCATGTGTATTAGACTCACACTTAATTATGTTGAGAATGTACCCTTTATTTCATGATTTCATAAATCTGTGTGTGGACTAATTACATGCTGTGTTTGTTCAGAGTGAAAGGATGTCATTTTCCAAGGCTCTTGTAAAATTCTCCTCATGCATGAGATATCCATTGTCCAGTTTCATATCTTATCTTGCTTATAGATGTGTTAATTCAGATTTCAGTTCACTTTTAGAAAAAATTCCCTTAATGGGCCACTGGAAAGAGTGGTACGGTCTATTGATAAATATCTTATATCTCAACTTTTCTTTTTCAATAGGTTTACTTTATTCCTCATGCGTATTCCAATAAGTTCATATTTGTTTATAAATGCTAACATATTGTGTATGAATAAATGAATGCACCCAAGAAGAATGTTGACAGTTCATGTTTTAAATACTTTTATTTTATACTTTGTTTACCATCCTGCTGTTGGAGGTGAAATATAGAAGTTACTGAACAAACTTCAGTAATGTCCTAAACTCTTAAAAAAATCTGTGTCATAATTTAAAGATCTTTGTAGACCCTTAGGAATCTACAAAGAACCATGGAGATCATTTAATCTTGCTTCCTGTTTGGTGAAGGACTTGCAATGAAATGTGCCATTTGAGATGGCTATCCAACTATTGAGGCACCCCATGCACCCCGTGCTTAATGAGCTGTATGATTGCTTAATGACTGCAATGAAGAGAGACAAGATTGTGGTTGTTAAGCAAGGTGATTACATGGGCCTCTTGCTTAATGACCACAAGAACTTGCAACCATAATGCCTGGCTGAATTGTGGTTGTAAGCCAAGAACTACCTATACAGATCTATATATGTGCATCTGTCAAATATGCTTAATCAACAATTGACTGATCTACTTAACAGTATTTAATATTAGAACCATGGTGGCACAGTGGTTGGAATGCAGTATTGCAGACAAACTCTGCCCATAGCCAGGAGTTTGATCCTGACTGGCTCAAAGTTAATTCAGCCTTCCATCCTTCTGGGGTCAGTAAAATGAGAAAACAGATATGCTGACTCTGTAAACCACTTAGAGGGAGCTTTAAGGCATTATGAAGTGATATATGGGTCTAAGTGCTTTTGCTATTAACATTTAGTCCATATTTTTTATTATCTTGTCATTTAGGATAGCATAGGATCCTTCCATTCATATAACAATCTTAAGAGTTTTTCTGTTCATCTGAGTTATATCCCCAACAGCAGAGAAAACATATGGCCAGTTTCTCTAGAATAGTTCGTTAAGTATTTTCAACAAATAGTATCATTGTGGAAGGGAGTGACAATCTACAGATTGATATGAAATATTGTTTTGGATTAATGAGTGGGGTGAGGAAAGACAGTGAGCTTTCATATTCAATTACCTGTATTGGTAAACCTGACCATTTTAAATTTTTGATAAACTGCTGAAACTATGAAAGATATCCTTATCTTGTCATTTAGGATAGCATAGGATCCTTCCATTCATATAACAATCTTAAGAGTTTTTCTGTTCATCTGAGTTATATCCCCAACAGCAGAGAAAACATATGGCCAGTTTCTCTAGAATAGTTTGTTAAGTATTTTCAACAAATAATATCATTGTGGAAGGGAGTGACAATCTACAGATTGATATGAAATATTGTTTTGGATTAATGAGTGGGGTGAGGAAAGACAGTGAGCTTTCATATTCAATTACCTGTATTGGTAAACCTGACCATTTTAAATTTTTGATAAACTGTTTGCTGAAACTATGAAAGATATCCTCATTCTGAATTACCGGTATATCACTTTCTTTTCCTGATTCTTTTATATTTCTTCTAGGATTCACACTTACTTTCTCTCTGTCTTTTACCTGATCCTTTAACCCTTTCTTGGAGTTCCTCCACAATTACTAATCATCAAGCTAATGTCTTCCTGATGCATCTAATGATTACTCTAGCAATTCTGATGCCTCCTCTCTCCCAGGGACACTTGATGCATTGTCTCCTAAATCTTCCCTAGCACTTCTCATTTTCTTGGTAACTTCTCTTTGACATCTGCTCCAACCCGGCTCCAAAGGGATCCTGTATAGTAGAGTTGTCAATCGTTGGTTTTTATGAAGAAGACAAAGTATCTCTGTAGCTTCATAAATAACACCCCATGTGTCCAGCCATTATCCTCTCCAGTCATCATCCACAAGCCAAAACAGAGATCTATTTAGATCATTGGCTTTTCTTTAGTTGACTGACAAAAGAACGGATTTGCTATCTATTTTTCAACCTGAAACTCCTGCAGCTGGAAGCTATCTATTTGTATTGTCTGAAATCAATATTTCAGATTCCTTGAGTATTGTTTGAAAATGGAACAAGAAAGTTTCTCTGCCTGTTGTTTTGTTTACTCAAAACTGAAGATCTCTGCTTACTGGAACCAGTGGACAGAGAAAGGTTGCACTGAAACTTGTCTAGAATAGCAGTTTTGTCTTTCCCGTTACACAGATGAAATGAATTCCTCTTGTGGCAGATGCTGGGGGTCAGAAAATGCCAATCCAACTATCCTTCACCACCTGAACTAGTTTGTAGCCTAAATGGAGGAACTTTTCTTGATTTTACCCATAACACTACTTGAATACTCTGGATAAAACCCATATATCTAAATTGATTACTGCTTCCCCTAGATAGCCATAATCATACAAACAGCTTGAATATTTGCAGGGAGAAATCTCCATTGTAAGTTTATATACATATCAATTTCTGAGCACTCAAGGAACCTAATTTCTGGCCATTGCCCGGGTAATGATGTGGAAGATCCTCAAGGGTCACCACCATCACTCATCGGTGGTATAGAGCAGAAAAGCTTGTGTAGCGACTATTCTTGCTTTTTAAAATAGAAGAAATAGTGTCGAACTTTCATTGCTGTTGGCTTTGCTATATGGAATGCAAGAGAGGGCATTTTTATCAATGATTTCTGAAAGTTGCCTTTATCCAAAGATTTGCATATGTTTTGTTAGATCTGAATGGATTGTATCTTGTATTGTGTTTCCCCTGTTCCCTTTTAGGACTTCTGATGTCAACTGTAACAGTCCTGTGCTTCCCCTCCTGATCTTCTCTCTTGTTGTTTTCAAAAGAAATGGTCCAAAAAAGAATGTTTTGTACAAAATTTACCAAAACTTGTGTCATATAGGCACTAGAATTAGCAATATTTTGGCATATGTTAAGTCAAAAATCTTTGTTTTGCTACTTTTTGCAGTATATTTTACAGAAATTCTTGTGAAAGTAAAGGTCAGTTGCTTCCCTATAGCATTTTAGAAGATTCACATTACTCGTGTTCAGTGGTAGAATTCAATTTTTTTTTACTACCGGTTCTGTGGGCATGGCTTATTTGGTGAGCGTGGCTTGTGGTCATGTGACTGGGGGTGGGGGTGGCTTAGTGGTCATGTGACTGGGTGGGTGTGCTTGGCAGTCATATGGCTGGGTGGGCATGGCCAACTCAATGTCACTCACATCAAGAACTAAACTATAGTTCTGTAAAAATGTTGTTCACCTTTTTTTACTTTATTATCTACACACTATAGATGTGCTTTCATGGACCACTGAAAGGAGGAAATGGCTCACATGCTTTGCCCAAGAGGGTGATAGGCAACAGGCTTTTAGGGAGCTGCCAGAAAGAAAGGGGGACAATGTGTTTTCCAAAGAAGCAGAATGCAAACAAGAAGCAATGGATGGAAGCTGAACAGAGAGAAGCAACCTAAAACTAAGGAGAAACTTCCTGACAGTAAGAACAATTAACCAGTGGAACTGCCTGTCTCCAGAAATTCTGGGTGCTCAATCACTGGAAGTTTTTAAGAAAAGGCTGGACAGCCATTTCTCTTGAATGGTATAGGGTTCACACCAAGCTCCCTTCTAAGTATTATTCTGACACCTTTCCCAGGATTTCTACTCAGAGTTTGGCATCCTCAGTTTTCTTGCCTGAGCTGGGGGTTGGACTAGAAGACCTCCAAGGTCCCTTTCAACTCTTGTTAAACACATGTGTATTTTATGCTCTGGACTATTGACATTAAATGCATGTAAACCCTGAAAAATATGTGGTAGCCCTGGGCAAAAGAAAGGCAGTAGAATCACTCTGGGTATAGGGACAGTGTAAAATATTAACACATGATAAATAATGGAACAATTAAAAATAATAGCACAGAGTTTTATCTCTCTCTTTTTTTCTTTCTTTCTCTACCTTCCTCTTTCTTTCTTTCTTTCTTTCTTTCTTTCTTTCTTTCTTTCTTTCTTTCTTTCTTTCTTTCTTTCTTTCTTTCTTTCTTTCTTTCCTTTCCTTTCCTTTCCTTTCCTTTCCTTTCCTTTTCTTTCTTTCTTTCCTTTCTTTCTCTCATACACACTCACACACACAGACACACAGAGCACTTAACAGACAAGCATTTTGGATGCAGCTCCTTTAAATTTCTCCAAGGCTTGAGTGGATTCCCCCACCCACTCTGTCAGATCGCATTCCTTCTCACTCCAGCACTTTAACTCACATGGGGAAAGCAGCGTCCACAGGGAATCCTTGGAGAAGTTTTTAAAGGTCCTGCTTCCAAAATGCATTTCTTTTACATTGCAAAAGTGCTCCAAGGCTCGATTCACCCCTGCCCTCTCTGTCAGACTGCATTCCTTCTCACTCCCGACACTTTAACTCACACGGGGAAAGCGATACTTGCAGTGTCCATACCTTTCTTCCTTTTGCCCGGGGAGAAAGAGGACGTGGGGAACGGAAAGCTAGGAGAAAGATCACAAGTGAGTGACTGGGCAACCGGGTTGGGGGTGTGGCCAGCCAGGGATTGCCACCGGCTCGGCGACCCATGCCAAATAACCGCTATGCCAGTTCGCCTGAATTGGTGTGAACTGGTCGAATAGCACCTCTGCTTGTGTTCCAGTCTATATATTATGAAATTAAGTAGATCCCCTTGGGGTTAATTCCTTATTGTAAATGTAATGAAAGTGCACTTTCCTGAACTCAGTATAAAATCTATAGCTCTTAGAATCCACTAGTCTTCATGAATTCTAGTATCAGCAGAGTATTTCTGAAAGCCATAAAAAAGAATATTTTGGCAGTGCTTCATCAGTGATTTATTATTAAAGAAAAAAAATTCATTTGGAAGAAGAATTATCTATTGACTTTCAAGTCATTTATATGTTCTGCAGATGACCAGGTGCTTATAAAGAGCTTTCCTCTCTGAAACTCTAGAGCTCACCTAACTGAAAATACATATATCCCAAACTGGGTATAATACCCAAAGGGGTCAGAACTATTTGTGCTGACAGCCCAGATACAACGCAGAGAACAAAAGTTAGGGTTGCAAATTTCTTGAAGTGAAGACCATGATAAAGTAAGCCACAACTTTATTACTTATATTCTCCAAAATTGCCAAGCCTTTCCATTTCCCATAGGCTGGACTAATTGTAACACCAGTCAAAAACATGAGATAAATATGAACCGCGCCTTCATCCTGAAGGGGAAAATACATTAACGTCTTTCAAAGAAATAAATGAAAAGTGATCACCTTCTTCAAGAAGAGCTAAAGAAGGAAACCAGAGAGGAAATTGGTCCAATTGGAAGCCCTGTTCTTATGGCCAGAGGCAGACAGGACCAAAAATTGTTCCATTAATTGGCTCTCTAGTACTTCTTCCATTGATTGCCTCTCTTGTACTTCCTGTACAGATCAAGCATCTTCTTTTGTGTTTTTGAGCAGCAACAGGCTTGGCCTACCCTTGCTTCTCCCTTTGCTACAGAAACTGGGGTAAAGGAAATCTCTGTTGAATGGGGGTGGGGGGGGGGGGGTTGAATGTTCTTTGCAAAGAACTCCTGAAGGGGCTGGCTTTGGAGGAGGAAGCTGCCTTTGTCTTTCCTTCCAATTTTTGTGTGATGCAAAACCAGTCTCATATATCCCAAGATTGCAACCAAAGAGGACATTTTGATGCACTCTGAGCCCTTTAAGATTTGGAGGGTGGATTTCACTGCATGATGCCAACCCCATATAACCCAGCAGCCAGGTCAGTTATCTTTGTTAGCAGTAGAAGGAAGAAGACAGCAGCAAAAGGTGAGCTAATGGAAAGGGAGGGCAGGGTGATGAGGGCAATTGGGAGTAGACTGAAGCAGCTGCAGCATCCCAGGGCATGGCAAGTAGTCCCAGATTCATGTGGTTCATGTGAACACACTATGGGCAAATAGGCAGAGAGGGGGTGAGATAAGTGGGTGGGGGAGTTTGAGACAGCCCTTTCCCCTATTGAGTGTCAGAAAGGGACCAAGCCCAGAATTGCTTAAAGGGACCAAGCCCGGAATTGCTTGGATTGGGGTGGGATTGCGCTAAGTGTTGCAGTCTTACTTTACCACTGCATTGCTCAACAATCAAAATCCCCACCTCAATTTGCTCAACAATCAAAATCCCCACCTCAATTCTGATTGTAAGCTGAGGACTACTTGTATGGGAGCTTTATCCTGTTTTCTACATGTTATTATGTGACATCTCTGTCTTGTTTCATCTTCTGCTCTTCTTTCAGTTCTTTCTCTGTTAGCAGAGGATAACCATGATAAATCATGTGACTGGGTATTGGAGAAAAAGAAATATAGCTACTATGCTTTCTGCCATATGATTCCATATGTGCCCAAGGGCTGTTTTTAGGGGAAATGTGTGACGCAAAGAAGATGAGAATAAAATCTCAGAAAAATAATTGGCCAAATATTTTGGGTGCAGCTGCCTCTGTGGATTCCAAAAGTTGGATCATCCCTATAGCCAAGCCAAAATTACCATGAAGAGCAACTCCCAATGATGGAAGAAGTATGTTAGTAGCAGTCTAAAGTCACCCAAAAGAATCAGACAGATCCCAATTTCTGATCACATTTTCAACTACAACATGGGAAAAGATGCACATATTCTAAAGGAGAAGAAATAGAAGTGCTACTTTACATATTAGAAGAGCTAATAAGTGAATTTTCAGCCTGTACAAGTTGACCACTAGCAGTACAAGTTGCCCTATCAGAAGGTGAGTTGCCCTTTGCTGGAGAGTCTTCTTATAGAGCTAGAATTCAGGGGTGTCAAACTGGGCCAGATGCGTCATACACAGACCATGCCCACCCCAGCTCCATGAATGGGAAAAAACATTATGAAATGTCACATGATGGCAATGCAACGTGGCAAGTTTGATACCCGTGAGCTGGATGGTCTCCATCAGAGTGGTCATAGTAGATTCTATGAAAAAGGTAGATGTGTGGACAAAATCATCTATTCAGTGATTTTCACCACTATGATTTTATGATTAAGCTTCTTGGCTGGAGATGAGACAAAGACAATAAAAGAAGGTCATGTTTATAAGGTGTGTTTATGCTCCATGCCTGCTTTAATATTTCTGAAGGATTGTGTGAATCTTTTTATGAAGAAACGTAAAGAACATGCTGATGAGTTTCTTTGGGCGAGACTTTTCTACTCAAGTATGCTGTAAATCCTGAAGCATAAATACTTGTTTAAAAGCAGCAGAGAAATATAAAAAACAGTTTTCCATTTTTGAACTAATTTTTAGTTGATGTTAAAAAAATATTTTTTTTAAAGTACAGAATCCATTTAAAACTATTTGGTATAAGAATCTTTAGCTATTGTAATTTTTAATAGAAGAAGGTGAGAAAACAAAACAACCATTCTTTATTTTCTGGATTTTTGTGCCTTTGACAGCATTTTATGTCTTTTTGATTTCAACCAATCTGTCTATAATAGGAAGATTCCTCTAACTGCAGAACAAGAGAAACACATTTCTGTGAAGCTGGCGAAGGACAAGAGAGAATGTAAGAATGAAGCCAATAAGACCACAATCCTCAATACTTATCCCACAGCCATCCCAGAGTAATCACAGCTGCTATTCTCAAGCAAGTGGCTTGAAAGTTACAACACAAGGCCGTGACCTGCCATTTTAGGATCAGCCCTGCTTGAGTTTGATGGACCTTTCTGTGGCTCAGATGGTAATATCTGGAAGGAAGCCAAAGAAGCTTTACAGTTTAAAGAAGTTAGTTAAAGTCCTAAATTCAACAATTTAGTGGTCAAAGCCTACAGCTTAACTGATTCAGGCCCATGAACTGTTAATTAAAAATAGGTTGTTCTAAATGTCACAACAAGATGCCACAAAAATGGTTGCAGAGGTACTATGAGTATCTTGTTGGCCTTGTGCCAGTGCTGGATTGTTAGGACCAAATTGCTGAAAAAGTTGAGGAAAAAATTCCGGCAAATCTACTTACATTGATTTAACAGTCTTGAAAAGAAGAGAAATGCATCAGGTCAGTCAAGATGAAATTCAAAACAGGCTTCTAAATCAGGAGTTTTCAGACTGTTTTGTGGGAGACAAAAATGGCTGCCAATTGGCCTATAATAAATTGAAAAAAAATAT
Organism: Pseudonaja textilis; assembly: GCF_049901715.1. NCBI lineage: Eukaryota > Metazoa > Chordata > Lepidosauria > Squamata > Elapidae > Pseudonaja > Pseudonaja textilis. Next base: position 72,447,981 of record NC_141992.1, read on the forward strand.
TTGTAGGTGACCAAGGATTCAGTACTATTTTTATCTGCAAGACTTTGCAATTTGTCAATAGATAAGTCATATTTGCATTAATTGAAAGATCAAAAATCTGTGTGTGATTTTCCAATTATAGTTTCCCATGTCCTTCACTCTTGATAGTGCTGACTGGGCCACCTAAAATTTAGTTCAGCAACAATTGGAAGTGTATGATATCCTATTTCCAATATAAATACTAATTTATAGGTTTCCAAAGGCTTCCAAAACTCCTGTATGTTAGTATATGCATAAAATCAAACAGAGGGATCTGGATCAATATGATTTCTTAAAAAAATAAATTTCATTTCATTTTGGAATAGAAATCCCTTATATGCTAACCTGAGTTTGATGTTATATAACTTTAATGGGTGCATTTTAAAAGTGTTGATATTTCTGGTTAATTCACCAGCAACTTCTGTTCACAGTACAAACTAAGAATGAAAAAAGTTACATAAAAGATTGTAAGTGCTGCTGCATGAAGCATAGAAATATTTCTCTTGAGAATTTTGATTCCTCTTATTTTAAAAAAAGTATTGTCAAGAGATAATCATGAACACTCTTAATGCTTAGTCAATTTTAATGAAACAAAATATATTTCATCTTTGCTTTAATTTTTGCTTAGCTACCTTTTAGGAAAGGAGACAAAGGATTATTTACAAGTATTTACAAAGGATTATTTACAATGTTCTTTTTAAATTACAAATACCATCTAATTAACCCAAGGCAAATGAGAATTGGATGACTACCATTCAAATAATTGAACACTTTAAAAAAACCTAGTTTACGAAAGAAATCATGAACAAAAATCATCTTATTCTTCAGTGATTTCTCTTTTTCATTTTTTTTTTGTGTATTTCTTCTGTGTAAAATTGTTTAGCCCAACTGCAGTATGAGAACTGAATGAAATGTAATACCTCAAGTGGTATACATCACCAACAGATGACAATACTGATGTAGTAGAAAAGTTGACATACTTGATGGAAAGTTACTATAAGAAAATAAACTGCATTGCAACTGTACATGATATGTAAGCCTTCAGTGAGTACCTGCCAGTTGCATTTTAAGCAATGTGCCTTAGCTGAATTTTTGAATGCTGAAAGATTCCACCATTTTTCATTGAATGCAGGTTGTTTATGGTGATGATTGTGTTGACATAAATACTGTGCACTATTGGGTAAAAAAAAAATAAAGATGATGAACCAGGGCTAATAATCTGAGCAGCGAATCAGATTGGTGTAACGGTTTAAGGCATATGAAACAAAGAGACTGTAACTTCTAGTCCTATCTTAGGCACAAAACCAGCTAAAACCTCTTTCTCTCAATCTTAAGTAAGTAGTCAATGGCAAAGCACTTCTGAGTTCTTACCAAGAGGGACTAATCCAGTCAGTCACCAGGGGAATCAAGACTGTCTTGAAGGAGAAGAAGAGGAGGAGGAGGAGGAGAAATCAGTTCTAGTTAATTTTTAGTTGGTAGACAATTAGTGACTACAAAGATCTTAGATATGACTGCAAAGTTGCTTTAATACCCTGGAAAAAGATACTATCAAACCAATTGTGTAACCCTGAAAAGAAATTATGTTCATAAAAGTACAGGGAGTCAGTTTTCATGCAAACTAATTTCATATGCATAGCCATTGATAACCACTGTTATTTGTTTCCAAATCAAACATAGAGACTAAAATGTATGGATAAAATTTGTTTATTAAACAAAATAACAATTGCCTCTGAATAATAATAGATAATAATTGTATGTAATTAACAAAATGGTTCTTTTAATGAGCAGCAGATGGTTGGAGAAGTTCAAAGCAAAGGGTGATGTTGGAGTGCACATATTTCCAGTGTGAGGTTCAAGAGCTAATAAAAACAAGCAGGCATTTGTTTGATAATGGGGGACAGAAGGCCCCAAATAAAACATTCCCCTTCAATTAAATCATCATTAACTCCCACCTCCAGCTAAATACAGTTTTGCCGTCTACATGCAGTTTACTTGTAACTATTGGTTTGTTATTTTAAATGTGAAGCCCCTGGTTTTAAACATATTTCAGAATTATTGCTGGGATTCTTAAACATCAAATAATTCTCTGCATTTTCCTTGCAACTCAGTGGTTGAGAGTGCAAAATGTTTAAAAATAATTTGCTTTTGGAATTAACATCATAATCTTAATATTCAGCAGTTGTTTAGATTTATTTAAGTAACAATTTGGTGGTTTTGTCTACTGGAGACTCTCTAGCCAAAAAAAAAAAAAATCTAATCCAAACAAAACAAAAAGAAAATCCTAGGAAAAAAGTGTACTTTTTTATAAAGAAAAGAAACTAAAATATCTTTTATAACCCTCTCACCAAGATCCAAACATCAAGCATAATAACTTAATTAAAAAAAACTATTGGTAAAATGAAGATGATGCTGGACAAAATTTTCCTTCATCTTTTATAGTTTACAGTTGATTGGTCAGGCTTTAATTACATATATACAGCAAAAAGAAAAAGATGGGAACATAACTTAAACAAGGCTGAGAAGACCAGAAACACAATTTCCGACTTCGGTTCAAACTTCTTAATAAATACAACTGAAAGAACTTCACATAGTGGTAATACCACTGCCTGAGATCATGGCAAGCTACTGTTTATATGGATTAGTCTGGCTTTGAAACTAGGAACCATTTGGAGACAACAAACTGGACAAAGCTGGACTAGTTAATCCTTGGTTAGTGAAAAAGTTGTCTGGTTCAATGAAAGGCAGTATTTTGTGTTCAGATTTAAATATTCATTGGCCTTTTTATGCCAGTCCTAAAAATCATATATAGGAAGGAAAAAAGTAAGCATCATAAATAGTAGAATTTGTAACTTTGATCAAAATTGATATATTTAAACCAAGTACACTAAGGAATAAATTTCATTGAACTGATCGATGATTTTCCTTCCAAAACTTTGAAAGTTTATGAGCATTGGAACTTAGCAATTTAAAATTGCCAATAAAAAGGAATTAAATATTTACATTTAAAATGATATTCCCTATGTTTGCTTCTGTCTCATCATGCTATAGTGGCTATTTTAGGTATCCTCTAAATTCTTGTCCTTCAAGTCTGATATTTTTTAATATATTATGGTTAAGTACTGCTTTGCAAATGCCACAGAAATGTTTTTGGGGAAAATCATAAAATGTTATTGTCAAATGAAAAGTGGCCTTGGGTTGCTATAGGAACTATCCTTGTAGAATTAGTAAACTGCCCTCAGAGTTGTATCAATGAGTCATGGTAGTTAAGGTTTCAAATTATAATAGGTTTAGAGAAAGTGTTCCTGTTGTTTGGGGCTCAGTTCTGAAGTCCTAACAAATACATTCATTGCCATTTAATTTCAGTTATGCATCCAAACACTTTTCGATTCCATAAACCTCTTTCAGAATCATTGCATAAATTATCTCTTCGGACCTCTAATGAATATGAGAATGGTTTGGCACCATTTTGTCTCTGAATAAATTTCATTTCTTCCATCACCATTTTAAAATTTGAAATATACAAATACTATAAATTATAGGACTTGAAAGCAGAATTCAAAAACTCTCCAATTCTTTCCTTCCTTCCTTCCTTTCTTTCTTCCTTTGCTGAAAATGTATTTTATCCTTGAACAATATCTTCGTTCTTGCATTCTGTCTTTTCAATGACAACCAATAAAGTTTAGTTGTTTAGAAAAAAAGGAGGATAAACTTTTATGATGAAATTTCATATGAAAAGATAAAAGGAAACACCTCAAGAACTAAACAAAATATATGGCTTGGAAAACTTAATCCTGCCATTGAAAACACACACTGATAAATTACATGGCTAATTATTTTGGTGTGCGGGCTGATCAATTTATATTTAACCAAAAACCAACAGAGTACTAAAAGCATCTTCCAAAACAATTCAAATAAAGTATCTAATCTAATCTTATAAAGCTTCTCCTTCAGAAATATTGAATTGCAAACTAGAGCATACAAAATTTTTGCTAGACCAATACTCGAATACAGCTCTTCAGTCTGGAATCCGCACTGTATATCAAACATTAATACAATTGAACGAGTCCAGAAGTATTTCACGAGAAGAGTAGTACACTCCTCTGCTCACAACAGAATACCTTATATCACCAGATTGAGATTTTGGGCTTGGACAACCTTGCACTACGCCGCCTACGGTTGGACTTAAGCGTAGCACACGAAATTATCATAAGCATAATTTAAGCGTAGTACACAAAATTATCTGCTACAATGTCCTACCAGTCAATGACTACTTCAGCTTCAACCACAACAATACAAGAGTACACAACAGATACAAACTCAATGTAAACTGCTCCAAAGTTGATTGCAGAAAGTACGACTTCAGCAACAGAGTGGTCAAGGCCTGGAATGCACTACCTGACTCTGTTGTTACATCCTCTAACCCCCATTCCTTTAATATCAATCTATCCACTGTTGACCTCAACCCATTCCTAAGAGGACTGTAAGGGGCGTGCATAAGTGCACTATCATTCCTACAGTCCCTGTCCTATTATCCCCATTTATTCATACCTATTTCCTGTATTCTTACTCATGTTTATACTTATACCTATTATCTTGTAAGCAATTGGCAAATCAAATAAATAAATAAATATATGAAGAAAAACAGACCAAAAGGAAATATCCATGTCAGAGAATTTGGCACAAGACTTTTGACTTTTATTTGACATATGTACATGGAATCCTGAATTTTTCCTTTTAAAATGGTCTAAATTGAAATTGGCTTTGGTACTCATTGTTTATACTAAATTACCTTGTTAGAAAGCTGTACTTTTAACCACAGATCTCTGAAATGCTTGCAGGTATTTGAAGTGACACCATTATGATATTAAAACCTTCGCTTTAATCCTTGTCAGTTTTAATCAAATGTTCTGTTGGAATTCAAACAGGTATCAACAGGTTAAAACAGATTGAGAAAAGGTGGCAGGTAGAGACATTTATGAACCTTTAGCAGATTAAATTAATATGATTTCCACTGTCCCACAATTAGTAGTTAAGTTAGAGTTAAAGGAAAAGACTTCGATATGCAGAGCAGGCCTTATGAAATGAGTACTAAATATCACAGGACAGTATCACTGACTAAATTCTTGTCTTATGTAGATTGATTATGGTGAAAGACAGGATTTACAATTGGTTTGGTTAGCTTTGTGATCTATTAATGCTTTTGTCACTTTTATAAATGTGAATGTTGATAGGCCAATACACTTATTTATGAATATGACCCAAATTTAAGAAGGAAGACAAAAAGCCATGTAAACCAGGGTTGTCTAATTTCGCCTACTTAAAGACTTGTGGACTTCAATTCCCAGAATTCTCCAACCAGCCAGTCTTAAAATAGCTAAGGATGGACACTGCTGACATACACAGATATCAGATAATTCAAGCAAAACAGTTTGTTCAATTGATTTTTATCTTGTTTAGTTTTCAAGGTGATCAGAGTGGCATTCTTACTCCCTGCCTCCCCTTTCACATAACAATTCCATGGACAGTGGTATCAACAAGCTGGGGGTCAAAATCATCAAGGTGACAAAAGGAGGATCTCAATGCAAGCCTATTATATGTGTCATGACATGACATGCACACATTCAAAACATGAGCCGTTTTAATTGCAGTGCTCCTTCTACCATCCTACTGATTTGTTTCTGCAATGTTTTGTAGAAACACCATGAGGCGTTCCTCGTGGACACCACCACCAGTGAAATAAAGTTGAAAGAGTAGAGGATTTCACCAAGGCCATCATGATTTCTATGCCATGATGAAATAAAGCTATAAGATTGGGTCTTCCAACACTATCTCAAAGGGTAGACAAGCTTTTTGACTTGGAAATGTGATGGAATATAAACTTGGCTCGTAGAATGGGAAAGGGGTAACAAAAAGTTATGGGTGCTCCATCACCTGAGCTTTTAAAGAGATTGGATAGCTATTTGTCTGGAATAGTATAGGTTCTCATGTTTGAGCAGGGGATTGAATTAGAAGATCTCCAATTCCTTCCAACTCTGTTATTTTCTATTTTGTAAAATCATTAATGGAAGATATTCAGGAAAAAAATATTCTATCTTGGAGAACTTAATAGGCTCCCCTCTTTTATTTTGTTTGGTATAAGATGAAGTTCTCAACCTTGTCTAGATGTGTGGACATTAACTCCCAAAATTCTTCAGCTGGCATGGAGTTGAAATCCACACGTCTTAAAGTGGCCGAGTTTGAAAAGCACTGGTTTAAGATGTAGCAAGGAGAAACACTGACAGGTTTTGAGATTCCATTATTATTTCATTACTGAACAGTTTTCTTAAACTTTAGTCTCTTAGGAATGATTCTCACTTTTAAAAATTATGCAAGATCCCAAAATAGCTCATAGCAAGAACACCTTGGTGTAGGTTGGGCAAAGAAAAAATGACTGGCCCCCAAATACCCAATGGACTTCAGTGGCTAAAAGTAGATTAGAATCTGTATCTCCCTGTTCTTGGCTTAATACTTAAACCACCATACCACACTGATGTTTATTCTCTGTATAATGGATGTATTATGAGCTATATGTTAAAATACATGATTGAACAACCAGAGTTTTGAACAACAATTTATAAGTGCCTCAGATAGCATTGTCAGGGATGAATCAACTTTTAACATCCATTACTGTTGACTAAAGCCTCTGGGTTTCAACTAAAACTAAAAACACATGGCTTGGAATTATCTACCCTATCCAAGCTTTTTTTCCCAGAATTAATTTTTGAATTGTAATCTCCTGCAATTTGCTTTAGACTGTATAATTAGGTTTTTAACCCCTCTGGATTTGAAGAGACATTCAGTAGTGACTCTTTCAACTGATAGGAAAACTAGACTGAAATCATTGCTTCCTTTAAACAATTCTGGCAACTGTAGTTTTATGAGGGTCCTAATAATCCTTTGTGAAATCAGTCACAGAACTCTAGTTTTCTCATTAACAGTTATACAAATTTGAAACTTGTTTCAACGCATGATGGAGACATCTTGCTAAATTAGTTGCTTGGTGTTCCTCATTTAATTTGAAAAAAAAAAAAGTTTGTCTATTATCATTTTCTCAAACATTCAGGCTGCGAGTGTCATTGATTATGTAGCACCAACCAAGGCAACAAAGCCTGAGGCAACCCTGAAGTTTTACGGAAATATCTCTGAGAGGGAAAAACTTGATTTAAAAGAGTAGGCAGATAAAACCTTTCATTGAAAACTGAACTTATTCAGTGACCACTTGAGACTTCATCATCACTTGAGACTTTCAAGAAGAGATTGGACTGCCATCTGTCAGAAATGGTGCAGGGTCTTCCGCTTGGGCAGAGGGTTGGACTAAATGACCAACAAGGTCCCTACCAACTGTGATTATCTGTTATTTGTTATCTGACCATGAACTATTGACCACATTCAGAGGGTTGAAGCTGGACCTAGTAGAATGGCAAAGATAAAATCTTGATTAGGGAGCTGTGTACACTGTAGAATGTTACTTTAATTTTCACCTGTAATATTAAAACTTTACTGTCTGTGCTTGTAATACAGAAGCAAAGATGTTTTAGTTGAGACCCACTTTGGGCATAATATCACTAGGGATGCTGTGATTAGAAGCCCAAGCACCTGGAAAGTATCAGGTTGCCAACTCTCTGAGTCGTTCAAGATGAATCTGGCTTTCCACATTATTTGGATTCCTTTTGTACGGTTGCAGATATACACACAGAGTTAATGTCTTGTTATACTTAAGGTTCCAGCAATTAATGTATAACAATAATCACCAGATTGTGTTGGTGGGAACTGAGAAGTCTGAGAACAAACTGAAGGAAAGGAAAGCCAAGACCATTCTACCTCTTAACACTCTTAAAATTCAAAAATTTTGTGTCAATCAGATGGGTTCCGCTGGCCTTTCTGGTGTCAGTTAAAAAGAGAAAAATGCTTTAAGTTATAAAGGATCAGAGTGTGTTTTTTTTTTCAGATAAATGTCGTCCTTATGTCTGCTGTAAAACAGCTTTAGAAATATTTGGAATAATTCCTTGCTAGTTACTGCTTTTTGCATGTTACAACTTGGCAGTGATTTTTCAAGTACTAATCACTTCAGATATTTATAATTGTGTTTTGACAGTTAACAGTTCAAGTGTCAAAAATTAAACACAAATATTTAAGTGGACAGGCAGTGTACTGACCAGAAAAAACATATATAATTCAAAAATGTGTACAGTATATGTGTGTGTGTAATTATTATTATTAAAAATAATCCTTCTCCAGCTATATATTAATTCCTAATATTATTTTCCCACAATCAAACAGTAAAAAAGTTTTGCTTGGAATCTCTTTCAAAGGGATCCTGGTACAACCAACTTCCAAAAACTCTACGTTATTTATTTTATTTAATCAATTTATATATTTAAATGTGATATAATAATGGTTTCAGATATAGTCCAAGACTAGGCTAGATCTGCGTAACAATCCTGTCACAGCCTATAAGACTAACAAACAACCAAATTGTAGTCATATCTGGATTCAGCTTCTTCTTACTTGATATCCAGTATTTAATATGACTGCATTAATGTGAGTAAAAAAAAACCTGTAAGATGTCATACAAGGATAAACATTATGAACATTTGAATGATATCAGATGCTCAAGCATTGCCCCAGGTCATGATTTTAACCATGTTTATTGAAAATAACAGCACTGGATTAGTCCAACATTTGAAACCAATAACAACACTTTGCAAATCACAGTGACTGAATTTATATACAACATTCTAAGTCAAAACCAAAGAAATCACATTTAATTAAGATGAATGCTGCAGGATTGCATAGGAAGGATACCGCTTCCTGTTACATGCTGGCAAAATAGCATGTGGAATAACTCAAGACTAGTCATGAGAATGCCCCAAAGTCTAATTGTTGCAACACACTTCCAATGCCACACAATAATTAGCACCTCAAAGTTCACACAGAGGGAATTAATGGAAATCTGTAAATATAAATTGCATAATCAATTAAGTACAAATAGTTGTATTGATCTCTAGGCAGAGATTGTTCACCAAGCCAGGAGTACTGAATGAGGTCCTCATCAAGGCTAATTAGAAAAAGTCTAAATGAACAAAGCAAAACAAACAAAGCTAAAAATAACCAAATCATATGTTTATAATCAGGGGAGTCCAAAGCTGTGTGTTGATTTTTTAACCCCCCCCCCCCCCCAAGTAAAAAGTGTGGGAAGAAAAAAAAAGTACTATTGTAGTAAAAATCCATATTCAGTTTGCATTTTTCAGTAGGACCTGAACAACAACAACAACAAAAAAAAGTCTGTTTGGTGTTCTGAATCCATTGACACATACAACATCCTGCTTCATTTATTTAAACATATCTATTTGTTTGTTCGTTTTAATCAAATTTACATGGCTGCTTATCTCACAAGAAGTGTTCAGCTTGGCATACTACAATTAATGGTATGCCAAGAAATGGTATAGAGATAACAGCAAACAAACTGACAAATTAATGTTGAAATGTAAGTAAAAATGTTTTGTTAGATTCATTATGATCATCACAAGCTGGTTCCAATTTACAACTCCATTTAAATCATATAAGGAATCCACAGAATACTTATATAATACTTGTGTTGTGACAGTTAACAGTTCAAGTGTCAAAAATTAAACACAAATATTTAAGTGGACAGGCAATGTACTGACCAGAAAAAACTCCTATAATTCAAAAGTGTGTACAGTATATGTGTGTGTATAATTATTATTATTAAAAATAATCCTTCTCCAGCTATATATTAATTCCTAATATTATTTTCCCACAATCAAACAGTAAAAAAGTTTTGCTTGGAATCTCTGTCAAAGGGATCCTGGTACAACCAACTTCCCAAAACTCTATGTTATTTATTTTATTTAACCAATTTATATATTTAAATGTGATATTAACCTTAGATTATCTACTATTGATCTCACCCCTTTCCTAAGAGGTCTGTAGGGGGCATGCATAAGCACATCAACGTGCCTACCATCCCAGTCCTATTGTTTCTTTTATTTTTCTTATATGTATCCATGTATTAATAACTTTGTTTATACTTATACCTATTATCTTGTAAGCAATTGATAAATAAAATAAAATAAAAAATAAAATAAAAAATTATTAGAGAAAACAGAAGAGCCAAAGAGCCCTTATTTCTTTGACATTATATCAAGGTTTAAAAACACTGCAGGATCCAGGGATATATTCTATCCTTAAATACTGTATGCCATTGCAAATTAAACTGAAAATTAAAACAACATTTTAAAAAATGGCTAATAATTTGAATGATCACCAATTCTTGAATTTTTTTTTGAAATTTTACCTTCCATAGAACCCCTAAAGTCTTCTCTGACCATAAATGAAGGTGAATATATATATCCCAGGATAATGTTGCAGGATCCAATCTGGGTCAGTCACTGGGACCTGAAGTTTTGTCTTCTGAGTTTTTGGACTTGTGCTGAAACTCATCTTCAGGAAATTTCTCTTTAGCAGAGTGTGTCTGACCATTACGAAAGGTACAGTATGTAGTCCAGAGGTGGTATTCAGTAGGTTGTGACCAGTTCTGGAGAACCAGTAGCGGAAATTTTGAGTAGTTTAGAGAACCAGCGAATACCACGTCTGACTGGAGATTTTACATCCTTTCCCCTGTCACATCCACCAAGCCATGCCCACAGAACCGGTAGTAAAAAAAATTGAATCCCACTACTGATGTAGTCAGTCTAGTGCAAGGGTATCAAACTCGTATCATCACAGTGGTGTCACATGTCCTATTGGGACTTTGCTAAACCAGGCATGGGCATGGCCAGGCATGGGAGTTTGACAGCCCTAGTCTAGTGAGTTTCTTGTAAATAGGCATGCAACAATTAAAAAAAAAGTAACTTTGATCAACTATGGTGACATTAAGGTTGCTTGTAACTAATCTCTGTATTCTCTTCATTTGCTAGGAAGTTCTCCATAGAGCAGAAAAGCAAGAGACCACATTCTCTTCTTTTTTCTCCTCCTTCTTTTGTCCCTCCTATTGTGTTTGGGACTTTGATCTATAGAGCCACTGATAGATCATCCATCAAAGAACATTTCTAGATGGCTAGTTGTATTATCTGTTATAGAAAAATAGTAAGTCTTGGAGCATCTTAAATATTAACCACTCTGCTATGAGATAACTTAAAAGTCCAACGAAGTCTTAGAAACATGATGTGTAATCCAGGAACAGATGTACCAGTAATTCAGGATTATATTTCAGATGTATTATGAAATGGACTTTATTCCATGGCATCAAACTCTTTTAATATTTTCTATTTTCAAGTTCCTACAATATTCTTTATACTTAAGATAAAATGGCACATTGACTGTTTGTCATAAGGTCCTCCATCATATTGCATAATTTTGCACATGGAACATATTTATAATAATTGTTATGGTATTAAAAATAAACTATACATACTGGTATAGCATTTTTTTAAAACTTCTAGCTTTTGTACATTCTTTCACCACCGAGCTATTCCTCATCCAACTCAGTGTTTAATATTTCAACAACTTAATCCTAAGGGAAGATCTCAGAAAGCAGCAACTAGAACATCTTTGATCTTCAACTGCAGTCTGGATAATATATTAGGTTTTGCCCCCTGGATTTCTTCCAAAATATGCTGGAAAAGAAGCAGGGACAGTAGTTTTGGGAAACTCTTGTTTTATAAAAATGTTCAGCTTTGGAGTATTGTTTGATGCCTTGCCAGCTGAAAGATTTGTGGCTAGCTCATCCATAGGCATTGAACAGTCTAGGGAGAAGACAGGGAGCAACAATGAAGAACATATTTTTCCCTTGTCAAAATAGCACAGAGTAAAATGTCTCTGACATCAGATCCATTTCACATTCTTCAGTATTTATTTTCTTTCAGGTGTTTCTCAACTAGGTCAAGAATAGTTGTACTGCAAGGCAAGGAGGGCAAAAGATAAAATCACCAATACAGTTGCTTTTAGCGTTAGTGTGTCCAAACCATGGAATTCATATTAGATTCTACGCAAATAAGACTTTGTGTATGGCGCTGTGACTATGTCTGAATGCCACAGTTTAAGATGGGTAGTGATTATTGGAAAGGATTCAGAAAAAGGGAATGATCAGAGGAATATTTGGTGAAGAAAGGCTGAAGGATCTGCATGTGTTTAGATCAAAGAAGGAAAAGAATGAAGCAGAATTTGATTGCGTGTTTCAAAGATCTGGAAGGGCTTTCAAAGGTTTTATTGTAAAATTAAGTGGAGCTTCATAATCAGAGTAAAGGGTGACAATGGAATAAAAGATCTGGAGAAAATGAATGGGCTCTTCCTTTCTGAAGAAGTTCTGAAGGGAAGATGTTCAATCCTCATTTGTGAGTGCTTGTAACAATAGATTTTATTCATTGAGCAGTGATTAGGTGGTCTGTAATACTTCTTCAACTGCATGATTCTATGCTATTATTAGACAGGGAAATGCTCTCCTAACTCTATACAGGAGACAGGCAACTATTTTTCAAAAGAGGGCTGCACATCTTTTAAAAAACAAATAAATAAGATCTGCCTTAAAGTGCTAGTAAATGTGGCTGTATGAGTTGTAGATCTCATTGAGTAAATTAAAAAAATCTTTTGGAGGCTTACTTTAAAAAAATGTATTATGCCACTTGGAGGTATCACACAAGTATTTTGCATATTTCTCTCTTTTAAAAAAAGGCAGAAAGTTATATTGTCAGATTGCCTTGGTTTGCTGCCAATTTTAATATCAGGATCTTAGACAGGTGCCAAAGTCTGCAAAATTGGGTGGGATGAATGAAAAGTATAGGTTGCCCATTCTTGCTACTCAGGGAAAGGCTGTATGATGAAACGGTGATGGTGTTAGAATAGATTCTACCATCGGCTGTGGAATCTCACTGAGGGACTTCGGATCAGTCACTCATTCTCAGCTCTATCTACCTCTCACAGTTTTGTGAGGATAAAATGAAGGCAGATCCCTATATACTGTATATTGCCTTATGGAGAAAAGATGAAAGAGAAGTCTAACAACCAAACTGGTATTAAAAATTAGATTTAAATAAATTAGAATTTATTCAGGGTTTGTTTTTTGTTTTTTTTTGTATGAGAATAGTATTGGCAGCTGCTTTCAATTCTAAGTTTTCACAACTTCAGAAACAGGTATTATAAAGAAACGAGTCATAAATGCTTAGAATCTATCTGTTTATCTATCTGTTTCTGTCAATCATATCCATATGTCTTGGTCTATCATCTCTCTCTCTCTCTCTCTCTCTATTATCTATCTATCATCCAACTCTATATCTTTGTCTATCTGTTTATCAATCATGTCTGTCTATTTATCTTTATGTCTGTCTATCTATCTATCTATCTATCTATCTATCTATCTATCTATCTACCATTCATCATCTATCAATCTATCTATCCTATATCATCTATCTTATATCATTATCATTTGTCTTTCTGTCCGTTATATTTATCTGTCTGTCTCTGTCTATCATCTATCATCCACTCTCTATCATCTATCAATCATCTATCTATTAATCCTCCATCTCTACCTTTCTCTGTGTTTATTTATCAATCATGCCTGTCTGTTGTCTGTCTATGTCTATGTCTGTATGTCTGTCTATCTACCTATCATCTATTTTCATCTGTAAATCATGTCTATCATCTTTGCATGTACAGTTTATCCAACATCCTTGATTTGTTAAACTGACCTGCTTATCTACTTCCTGTGAAACCAGTCAGTGTGTTCCAATGAATGTTCTGAGGGCTTTTAAAAGACTTTGCAAAACTGTTTGTATCACTTACACCGCACAGACAAATTATATCTTGTATTTACATCAATTTACTTTGTTAAAATAGATCATTTAGGTTTTTAACGATGCCATCTGTTTCTTGCCTAGCGTCACTTTTTTATAGACTCGCAGGGCTGCTAGACCCCTTCTGCATCACAAATCAGTATGCAGAAAGGGATTGAAATGTAGAAAAATACAATGAAATCAGGGAACTAAAGTTCAGGTTCCACATACTCATCCTTATGGATTGCTAGCAACAAACAGTTCGTCTGCAAAAACACAATTAAATCCTTTGGAAGGCTGTTCCTTCCCATATAAAAATGAAAGAATTCCTTGAGTTGAGCTGAGCTCCAGTCCCAGTGACTATTGGCTACATTCCTTTAGAGTAGGGGCATCCAACCATGGCAACTTTAAGACTCATGGACTTCAATTCCCAGAATTCCCCAGCCAGCATGGGATCATTTAAGATCACAAGTCTTAAAGTTGCACAAAGGTGGACATTCCTGCTGTAGTGTACTTTCACAGCAGCAATATTGAAGATGTCTCTAGTCTAAAAGACTCCCTCTTTTTGTCTTTCTTTGAGATTTAATTGAAACCAGTATAGTGCAGAACCCTAGTCAGGTAAATGTTCAGCAAAAGACAGGACATTCACACAAAGCCTATTATTATCTAATACTGTAACTAAGTCACTTAATAATAGCCAAGGTATGAGTAAGAACCTTGCACTCTATTAATTAGAATGACATAGAAACTGTCTTTGTGGTTAAAGGGAGAAAAAAGCAATTTTGTATCAAATTGAACAAGGGTTCATTAAAATGCTGAATAAAATTTCCACATAGTACAGTGAAACCTCGGGTCACAAACGCTCCTGTTCACAACCAAATTGGGTGGCAAACAAAAAAATCCACCCGATTTTTTAATTGGGTCACAATTCAAAAATTGGGTAGTGAACAAAATTGGCGTGGAAAGATTCCTTTTCCATGTTGATTTCTCCTTTGGTGCCATTTTATTTTTTTGACTGCACACATGCGCAGTCGGTCGTGCCTCCAGACACGACCAAATTGGGTTGTGACTGGAGTCAGGGAATAGATTACAGTTACGACCCAAAGCTCCACTGTACTAGATTTGTAGAATTAGGCTGATCAGTTCAAGAAATCCACATAGCAAAGAGTAAATTTTCTATAGGTCAAAATGTAACTTAGACCTCAAAGAATCTCTATCTACAACCAGTTAATATTACCCACACTATGAGGAGAAAAATGTGAGAAAGTTTTTATTATAGATTTCTTTCATATGGTGGTAAGAACTAGAATTAGCCTTAAGATGTGTTCCATGATAAAGAATTGAAATGTTTGCCCTAATGTCATACTGGAAATGGTTAACAGTTCCCAAAAGATACCAGTTGATAAATAGCTTCTTATACTTTGATTTATGTAGGAATAAAAGTAGTACATTGACTTTCAACATCCGTCTTCTTTTCATATGACATTATGCCTTTTGCTTCTTGCATAAGCAGTCATAAGAACATAGTGACAATCAATCTAACTTTTAAGGAAGAATGTCTCTGTGTTTGTGGGTCTGTGTGTATTGCTAATTTGATGAGAATAATATTTCTGATGTTTATGATCTATCTTTTAAAATGAATACTAAAGCTTTTCTGCCATTATTGATTGTCATTATCCTACATTAACTATAGTGCTTTATTAAACCAGAAATCTCTGCTTAAGTACATTAAGCTCAAATAAAATCTTCAGAAAAAAAATAATGCCATACCGTACAATCAAGTAATCATTGATTTCTACTTGAATTTGAATTCTGATAAAGTGGGATCCATATCACATGGAAGTCAACACATACACAAGAATACTTGCAAATGCTTTTTTGTATAGTTATTACAAGTTAATGCATAGATGTGTGTACAAGCTGATATCTTTGGATTGACAATGGAGATGGAAAATGGTTTTTTATATGTTATCATGTGAAATGTTTCAGATTTTATTCCCAAAGAAATATTTGCTACTATGATTTTTCCCAGAATTGCAAGGAATTAATGGGCCAGCCTTACACTCTTAGAAGAAAAGATAGCTTGAAATAGGTGTAGACATCCTCATCCCAACTTGATTTGAAGCAACATTTCCAGATTATTTCTTAAGCTCAAAACTTTGTATAATGTCCCAATGGGGCAATTGATATGCCTCTACTTGCCCGTAAAAATTAGTACCTCATTTTCTATTGCCCTTGTGATGGATTAATTTATTTGGTTTATATTTGTGTCTGCTTCTTTAAATATACAACCAAAGTGTGAAAACACCACAACTATGCTAAAAAAGAAAGAGCCCTATAAAAAGATCGACAAGAGCAAACAAGCTAACAAACTTTAAAAAAATAATATTCCTGACTGACACAACAGCATCAAAATGAATGCCCTTTGAGGAAGATCATTACAAAATGAAGTCATTGCTAATGAAAATGTCTCCTTTGCAGAAGATGGTTGCAGAACTCTGGCTTGCTGCACCTATCTGGAGAATTTCAAAGATTCTTTTGATGAGAATTTCAAAATATAGACAGAGAAAGGTAGAGATAATTATCCTTCATGGTGTGCAAGCAGCACATAAAATCATAAGAAGTGATGAGGTAGCAAAAGAAACCTTGTGGTCCAAAAGTCTTGAGTTTCAGCAAAGATCAATTTCGAAGTAAAGCTTTGAATCAGAACAAGCAAGCAGACTTTTTAGGCTAACAGAGAATAAGGGCAGTTGACAAGTTTTTATCTGTTTAGTCATTGAGGTTTTTAGTTAAATATGTCTGCATCCAGGCTCATTTATTTTTGCATTAAAAATCCATATGAATTGTCACATGTATGTTCTCCTAGCTGCATATAGCTACTTTCCGCACCTTTGGTCTTTACACATTTTTATACCTGTTTCATTAAGTATCTTGCACAATTTGGAAAAGCACAGATTCTGATTTGAATGTAAATTAGCTTAAATAAATTGGGTACACTACCTTTATCTGGGCAAGCAGGTTTGATGGCATTTTTGAATTTCAAGTTCATAGAGCTATTGCACTCATTCTATCTTATAGGAGAGGCAGGAAATATTCAAGATAGGTGGTACCATCCTCTTTATGGGAGGAATTTCTATAAAGTCTGGTTTCTTTGGGAATTTATATTAAAAATTAAGTAAATTAGATATTATATGAAAAAGGTTCCTATGTTATGAAAACAAGAATAGGTGTTAATTTTTTTACAGGTTTTTTTTTAAATGGAAATGAATACTGTTCTGATGGATGTGGATATTAAAACTAATTTACACTGATTCATACATTCTTGTTCAAGACTTGTTCAAAAATTCTGCTCAATTTGAAGCATATGCTTATATTCTATGTGGGATTATATTTTCTTTTTCTTTGGGAGAAAAAGTATGTGTCAAGTTATTAGCATAGTCTAAAGAAATTAGTTCTGCTTAGATAACTTTTTTTTATTTTACTTTTTTTTTAACAAAAATGCATGACTATGGTCTTAGGTACTGTACACTGAATTTATAAGATATTTTCTCAGTGCAAGAAAAATCTTGTTTCTGCCTTTTTCTTTTTATAAAAATTTTATTTGGGTTTTCACAAAACATAATACAAGTAAAATTTCTTTTTTTGAGAATATCATGGTCCCGAGTTATCACTTCTCCATACAGACACAAATTCAATTTCATATTCATCCTTGTGTTCTATTCCATATCTTATTACAATTTTAACATTTTCTCAATAATTTTCCCTTCCCTTAGTTTTCTCAATCTTATTTTTAATTATCTCATTCCTTTCTAAATTCATATATATATACACACACACACACACAACACACACACACACACACCCCACCCCCACCCCCAATATATATATATATATATATATATATATATATGGATCTTTGGTTGTTGGGTTTTCTCCGCGTAAGATTCAAAGTGTCTAGGCAACGTTTCGATGAAGTCTCATTCATCATCATCAGGCCTCTGTCTTTGGCTCTTGCTTTTCAGAGTGATGTGAGGTTGCAGCTGCTTTTTTCTTTCTAACTGTCAGTGGGGGTGGGATTTGAATGGGTGGGGGCTTGGCTGTGTTCTGATTGGGTGGGGGTGTCTTCTCATTGGTGGGGGCCTGGCTGTGTTTTGATTGGTTGGGGGGTTGGCCGTGTTCTGATTGGCTGGATTTCTTGCTGCCCGGCTTCGAGTTCGAGGTCGCGCTGCATCTCCATAGTTGGTGTCGGCTTGCTTCATGTATGGCTCGGAGGGGTTTGGAGTGGGCAGTGGTGAGGTTGCAGGTATTCGTCTGTTCATAAGGGCGTGCACCAAGGAGTATACGAAATCCCCTGCACTGCCTGCCCTACCACATACATTGGACAAACTAACAGAAGAATAAGTGCACGCATTGAAGAACATAAGAACTCAATCAAAAAAGAAGAAACGACCTCTTCCCTGGTCCAACACCTCAAAGCCACAGGACATGAAATTGATTTTAAAAATACCAGAACTATCGCCAAAACCGAACACTTCAACAGCAGAATAATCAGAGAAGCCATAGAGATAGAAAAACACCCACACAGCATGAACAAACGAGATGACACCTCCCGCCTTCCAGCCATTTGGAAACCCGCCCTCATGAACAGACGAGTACCTAACATGAAGAATGACACCAGACCCACACCCATGAGAGCCACACAAGATGCCACCACCACACTTCCATGTAGAAAACAGACTCCCACCCATTCAGAAAATGAGAAACGACCATGGACCAGAAGCTGCACTGCAGCTGCATCACTACCCACTTCAAACCCCTCCGAGCCATACATGAAGCAAACCGACACCCACTATGAAGATGCAGCACGACCACAAACTCGAAGCCAAACAGCAAGATCACAGCTCACCAACTCAAATCCCCCAGCAACTAAGACTAACCTGAGCACAACCAAGCCCCCACCTGAACAGAACACGCCTCCAACCAATCAGAACACGGCCAACCCCCCAACCAATCAGAGCACGGCCAAGCCCCCTACCAATGAGAACACACCCCCACCCAATCAGAACACAGCCAAGCCCCCACCCAATCAAGTCACACCCCCACTAGCAGTTAAAAGGAAGAAGCAGCTGCAATCTCACATCACTCTGAGAAGCAAGAGCCGAAGACAGAAGGCTGAAGATGATGAATGAGACTTCATCGAAACGTTGCCTAGATATTTCGAATCTTACGCGGGAGAAAACCCGAACAACCAAAGATCCATATATATATATATATATATATATATATATATATATATATATATATATATATATATATATATATATATATATATATATATATATATATATATATATATATATACATATACATATATATATACATATACATATATATATATATATATATATATATATATATATATTTGTTTTCTGAGGTTCTCGGGTATTTGTATGTGGATCTTTGGTTGTTCGGGTTTTCTCCCGCGTAAGATTAAGTATCTAGGCAACATTTCGATGAAGTCTCATTCATCATCTTCAGGCTTCTGTCTCCGGCTCTGTGCTTCTCAGAGTAATGTGAGATTGCAGCTGCTTCCTCCTTTTAACTGCCAGTGGGGTGGGACTTGATTGGGTGGGGGCTTGGCTGTGTTCTGATTGGGTGGGGTGTGTTCTCATTGGTAGGGGTTTGGCTGTGTTCTGATTGGTTGGGGGTTAGCGTGTTCTGATTGGTTGGAGGCGTGTTCTGGCAGTTAAAGGAGGAAGCAGCTGCAATCTCACATTACTCTGAGAAGCACAGAGCCGGAGACAGAAGCCTGAAGATGATGAATGAGACTTCATCGAAACGTTGCCTAGATACTTGAATCTTACGCGGGAGAAAACCCGAACAACCAAAGATCCATAT
This sequence comes from Pseudonaja textilis, assembly GCF_049901715.1. Lineage (NCBI taxonomy): Eukaryota > Metazoa > Chordata > Lepidosauria > Squamata > Elapidae > Pseudonaja > Pseudonaja textilis. The sequence continues at coordinate 72,467,726 of NC_141992.1, forward strand.
ATATATATATATATATATATATATATATATATATATATATATATATATATATATATATATTCTAATCATTATATTTATACTTTTGTCTGTCCTGTTTCAATTTCATATTTTCTTTTCTCATCAAACAAAATTTTCCCCTGTAGTTACTGATTGGAGTATGACACCTTTACATCTTTTAATTTTTATCCCTTCAACTTCAATTTATGCCTTTACAATTATAACATTCAATACAACACATAACTTCCAGTCGAATTCTGCTTGGTACATTCTTAAAATACGTACTAAATTCTTAAAGAAAAAGTATATATATATATAACAATAGTAAATAAAATACTTATTCTATTCCAATTCAGCTCTATCATTAATGTTAGTTATAATCTTTAACATCTTTAACATTTCTTTTCAATAGAATATCATACTTCCTTACGAACACTTATAATATTTCCATAATTTTTTCATATTTTGTTTCATATTCCTCTTCACTTAAATTTTTATAACACATTAATGATAATTAAAATGTTCCCCTCCTTTTCTAATTCCATTCTCTCATTCTCTTTATTTCATTTATTTATTAAGCATTCCATTACATTACAATGAGTATTTTATCTATAATTTTAATCACACTTGTTTCAGATTTTCAAAGTTCATTTCTATTTCTAATATAACAATACTATCTTATGTACCCTTGCAGAATCCCCCTTTCAATTAAATTTTCACCCATTATCTCTGTGTCTTCTAAATAGGCTTATACACTTAATCTTTGTACATTTTCCCTGTTTCTCTATGTCCTGTTTCTGTCCTTTATAATTTCTTTTCCCTACCCTCTTCCCCCTCTTCTTCTCCCTTCCCTTTTTGACCCCTTCTCTCTCTAATTCTGATTCTCTCTTCTGTAATCCTCTCTTCTGTTGCTTCCTAATATTGCAATTACTTTTCAAACTATTCTTTTTGGGGGTTGTTTTTTCAAATCTTAAATTCCCCCCCCCCCTTTCCTTTCTTTTCCCCACATAGAAACACTTGGTCATTGAATATGGCTTCTTCTTTGTCCCGCCCTTCTTGTTCTACAGGCATTTCTTGTTGTTTCTCATAGTTCAGGATCTCCATTTCTAAAAATTGAAATACGAAGCCAAAAGAACCTCTTCCTTCTTGTGCATCTTCTTTCTGTTTTTTAAGTTCCATTCTCAATTCTTCCAAGAGTGATACCATTTTAAAAACTTTTAAACAACCACCCAATTAATTTTAGTCCTTTAGACCCAATAGCCAAAAATCCAAAAATCACCAAGTAATCCAAATAATCCAAAGCTGTTTCTTCTTGCTTCTTTTTTTCACTCTCTCTTCCTGGGGTTCTATTATCTTGTTACAAAGTTTCAGTTAAAATGTATCTTTTAGGAATCTTGTTAAAGTTTCACTGTTAATTCCTTTCACCTCCAGGTGGTCTCCTCCCTTTTTCCAGATCCCATCCTTTTGTTTTTTTCCTTCTTTTAAAAGTTTTTGAGAATCCAGAAATCTTTACTATCCCTTTGACATTTTATTTTCAGCTTAAATATCTGTTAATGTCAAAGTGGATTTTTGCCAATTTCTTGCTTAAATCTCTTAGTTGTTAATATAGGGAAGAAAAGAAAAAAAAACCAAATCCTTTCCCTTCCCTCTCTCATTCGCCACTTCAAAGTCTTCTTTGGGACCAATGTTATTCTTTATAATTCAAATTCCAGGGTACCTTATATTATTGGTTTTTCAGTTCAACCCAGTCAGCCAAAACTTTCTCTTCTTATCTTCCTCCTGCACATTCTTTTCTGGTCAAATTCTTCTTTGAGGTGGCCATTTTTGACCACCGCTGCAACCACCTTTGGGAAAGGGAGTAATGGCCAGCTGGGGAGGAGAGATGCGACTCTCCTCAACCCTGCTGGCAACCTCCGCTCTCTTCACCATCTCTATGGGGTGACTTTGCCCCGAAACCAGCTGGCTCAGGGCCCTCCAGCGGCGAGCACAGATCAAAACCACGCATGATTGTGGATTTTGGTCTATTGCCGAAGAAGCTCAAACCGGAAGCCTTTCTGCCTTTTTCTATTATGTTTATGACAGATAAGAAAAATACAATAGCCAAACTGAAATAATATTTTAAGAGTGGTATATATTCACTAAAAATGAGGTTGGGAAGATGTCTTTTATTTGTTGAACATAAGGTTTAGGTTGTTGATTTTTTGTCTCAGTGTCTTGATTTGTCTTTCTTTATGAATAATGTTCTTACATTCAAAGGCTCCATATTTCTTCTACTGTGCAGTAGTATTTTATAGTTCCCTTCAACTATATTCAATACAAAAGAACGCAGTCATGTAGGGATAACACTGAGCTATCAAAACTCAAATGTTATGAAGACAATTGATCTCAAATATTACAACAATAGTAAGCATGTTAGTATAACACTATTGAGTTAAAGCTCTTTTTATTTTATTTTTTCTCCCATTGTAAGCCATTCAGAGTTACTACATGATATATGAAATGGGCAGTTATGTAAATTATATTAATATAAGCTAAGAAAGTCAGGCATGAAACAGAAAATATGCCTTCTTTTTAAAATTCTTTTTAGAATTAAGGTGCTTTTGTAGTTCAAATTGGCTACATTCCAATAAAAGTTGACATAACTTGAGTGTTCTATATTCCATGAGAACACAACTTGAAATGTTTCAAGGGTTCCACTTGGAGGAAGCAATGAGACTACAGCTCTACTCTGCACCACTGAAATATCTATTGTCAATTTCTTAAATAAAAACTCTGGGTTGTTTAACCAGCAAGTAATCTCCTTAACATACCGTTCAATTAGAATATCATGCATATTACCGTTATTGCAATCAGTGATTCATACATAATAATAAATAAAAGCATACACAAGCAAATAAACATATGGTAATCAAGGATGCCATATTAGATGACATGTTTTAATACCTGCCATACAAAATTTACCCACAATATTTGGCCTCAGAAAGAAAAAAACTTTGTATTCCAAAGATCTGTCTATCTATTGATGTTGTGGCAAGATAAGTAAAACCAGTGAGTTCCTTAGATGTCTACAAAAAATGAAGTACAATGTTACACAGCAATGGTTTTGATCTCTCCTGAACCATATGGACAAGTTTGTTCAGTTAAGGGAATTTTTGTGTATATACACAGCAAGAAAGTGAATGACAAGATGTTATCCCATGTCTGAAAGGGGGTTCAGAAAGGAATAACACCAGGTCTCTATGGGATCAAGATTCTGATGATATATGGGTTCCCACTGACATTGAATCAATATTCCAAATCTTTCATCCTCTGGATGAGTACATGTCTAGCCTTATGATAATCCAAAGTAAATAGGTGCTCAGATGAAAGACCATGAGAAACTAGTTCAGATTCTTTGAGATCATTCCAACTTCTCTTTCAGTACGAGGGATGTGTGCCCTCATCAGCCTTATATAACCAGTAAGAGCAAGGACAGACCCACTGTCACTTTATCTTGGTATGAACTGTGACAAATAGACCATGTGACATTGCTTGTGTTGGAACAAGATGGAAATACTGCTTTAAAAGTTGAACATGTAAATATTCTACAAGTTGCCTCTTCTTTGGGTCAACATTGAGAGACCAAGATGGCTGGGTGACTCTGGTCATTTACTCTGGCTCAGCCCAATTGACATACACTCCTCATGAAGGAATGTTACATATAACCTGTAATGTTATATGGGATAACAAATCAATAATATTATGACATCTTTGTATGTCTTTTACACATAGTTTCTGATTCATGATTAGCAAGTTGTGAGAAACAGCCCCTAATGATCCCTTCTATGTTTTCTCCACAATAATAGTCCCACGAGGTTCACAACTGCTATATGCCACAACAGAATCATGGACTGACATGGGTATTCCATTCATGGCTGATGAACAATACTCATATCATCATTTATTTGCTTTTTATAGTTCATGATATGAGGACAAAGTTATACATTTGTTTCAGGAAAAGACAACTAGCTATTTACAGATCATGTGCTACAATTCTCTATTTGTCTTCTGTAAAAGTTTTAAAGGTGCACAGCATTCCATTGTTAAACAGTTTCTCTATAAGATGAGAATCAGCCTGTTTTTAATCATCCATCATTGCTTTGTCAAAACATTCTGAGGTTATGCCAAGTATGTGTAAAATCAGAGCACTGTGAAATGAAAAGCCTATGTGTGAAAGAATGCCATATTTATTTATTTAAATATTTATGGTGTGTACTGTCTATGGGTTTCTCAGAAAAATTAATTGTGTCACTGTTGGAGACAATATGTTGGACTCAAAGTAGCCTTAAAATGATCCAGCAAAGTTATTCTTATATTCTAATAGCAGTATGCTGCTTTAGTTCTACATTATTAAGCTATATAGCTCTTTGTATAAAGAGTTATAGAAGTGAATTTTGGATAATCACTAGAGTCAATCAGGATATTGGTGGTCATACTTACAAATTCAGACAAAATTTATAAAAGATTTAGAAGAACATGGGATAGAAAAGATTTACAACAACTAGACCAAATTTTGACAGGCAAGGAGAAAAAATTTATAACAAGAATGTATAATTATTTATTGGAAGTGGAACTAGAAGAAGAAATAGTGAAGGGACCAATGATTGCTGGGCAAAAAACGTAGGTCATAATATTAAATTAGAGGATTGGGGGACAAAGTGAATTAATAAATTTGTAAACTGACATTGTCAACAGCATTTAAAGAAAATCAGTACAAAATGTTTTATAGATGGTACCTAGCCCCAGCAAGACTGGCTAAAATATATCCAAATACAAAATCAGGATGTTGGAAATGTAAACAAAAGAAGGAATATTTTCCCATATGTGGTGGCAATGCCCAGAAGTTAAAAAATATTGGATGAGGATACAAAGTTGGCTATTAGAAATTACAGAATACTAATTAGAACTTAAACTGGAAATATTTTTATTAAGGGAAAATTTAGCAAGTTGATCCAATACAACATTATACATATTATAATGGTGGTGAGAATAGCTTTCGCACAGAGCTGGAAAAAAGAAAATCCAAGGAACTAATACAAAAAATAATGGACTGTGCAACAATGAATAAATTCACAGCAGAATTAAAAGGCAAGGACTTATCAAACTATTATGCAGTTTGGGATAGTTGGTACAAATGGGTAGAATATAGGAATAAGAATTGATGTATAAGTATAAAAGGAAACATTACAAATGACACAATACTGTTAATGTAAATAGAGATTTGTATTTTTGTTTTTAAAAATAACATAAATATTTTTTAAAAAGGATATAATCAGGAAGTGTTGGAAGTGCAGAACCCATATTCAGACATAATGAATATCTTAAGCACTGAGACCACATGGTCTGTTAATACACTTGAGACAATCCCTACCTTTCTGCAACGTCCTCACAATATGTGATTAGAGCTCTAACAGTTGAAAGCCTCTAAGAATATTGTTTTTTGATCAGAACAGTTCATTAGGAAATCTGTTCAGGAATATAGGATAGTATTCTTGAATATGACTGTAATGGTGTTTTCTGCTTAGGAAATGGATGTATGAAGATATATGAGGAACCCAGGATGGAGGCTCACTTTAGGAGTTTGTCTCATCCTCTACAAATTTATCTAGAGAACCATAATTACTTTGATGGTTGCTATAAAAAAGCAACTGTAAGAATGTCCCATACCTACCTCTTGAGAAAGTTCTGAACCAGTCTTGTCTTCCAGGGCAGGCTGTACAATCAAGTTAAGTGAGAATTATTATTTTTCTCTCTCCTTAGCTGCAGAATCTGTGTGTGTAATCAAAACGTTTTAGGGATTGTTGTAATGTCATGATGCCACTTGGACTTTTTTGACTCTGTCTCACATAGATCTTCTGGCTGTTTCTCTGTACCATTACCATGAGTTCTTGTGTTGTAGAACAGATCTACATAGGATAACCAATCTCTCTCTCTCTCTCTCTCTCTCTCTCTCTCTCTCTATATATATATATATATATATATATATATATATATATGTATGTATATATATTTGTATGTATATATATATATATATATATATGTATTATATATATACGTATATGTATATATGTAAAGGCAGAGAAAAAAAACCCTAATAAATAAATTTGTTGAGTGTAGTGCAGGGGATTACCTTAGTATTACTGTGCAGAAGATTATTGTAATGGGGAAGGGCTTTAGGTACTATTCCCCATTTTCCTTTGTGCTCTTTATAAAATGGCTCCGCTTTTATTTTCTTGTACATAGCATGACTTGGCAAGATTGCAGCATGCAAGTCTCTCAGCTGCTTTTCCCCTTTCTTTCTGCCCACAGCTGTTTCTCATAGTTCACTGTCTTCTCATCTTCTAATCTAACTTAACTCAAGAGTATTATCTCTTTCTTTTAACTCCAAGCCAACTACTTTAGAGAGTCTGATACACATTTGGAATACTGTATACAATTCTTGTCAACACATTTCGTGGGGGGGGGACATATATATTAGAGATGGAAGAGGTAAAAAGTGAGCAATCAAAATGATCAGAGGGCTGAAACACTTTCCTTCAAGAAAAGATGAGAAGGATTTGGACTCATTATCCTGGAGAAAGGTGACTGACTGGGTAAATGAGGTGAATAAAATGGCCCATGGCATTCCCTTTTTTCAAAATACTATGACCCAGGGTCATTCAATGAAACTGGAAGAAGATTTAGAACAGACCAACAAAATCACTTTTTTCAAATTCATTACCACAAGAAGTTATGGTTGCCACCAACTTTGGTGCCTTTCAATGGGGACCTAAAAATTCATGAAAGTCTATTGGTCTTAAAGAGTCCATATGCCTCCATCAAGCAGCCAAAAATTCAAACCAGAAAGGTGCCAGTAGAGCTATTCAGAGAATCAACAAAACCCAAATGCCTAGCTTTGGAAGAGTTTTCTGTAGATGAATGAAATCAGGCCAGTTAATTTCTCCTGGCCTTAAGTTATCTGTGCATCTATGACAAATTTTGCAAAGTGAACAGAATCCCAGTTCCACTGTTTGAAACAACATACGGGTGAGGGCCATACAGCGGTTCTCTCGAAAAATCTGCAATGCCAAATGAGATAGCAGCTTTGTGGTGCAGGATGCCATAACTCTCTTGTGTGTTGAAGGCAAGAAATTATCAATGTATGTGTAGATTAGTGGAGACGGTAAAATGGAGAAAAAGAAAGAAGAGGAAGGAAAGAGTTGAAAAATAAATCTCTCTTTGTAGAGTAGGGCAGGGCAGTTTCCACAAATCTATATCTGAAAAGTATCTTTCTGAGATATCCTGAAGCCCAACAGTATTACTGCATGGCACAATTAATCTCAGTGGGCATCCTTGACTTACAACCATTCATTTACTGACTGTTTGAAGTTACAACAATGCTGAAAAAAGGGATTTATGACAATTTTTCATGCTTTCGACAATTGCAGCATCCCCAGGATCATGTGATCAAAATTTGGTTGATTGGCAACTGGTACATATTTATGACAGTTGCAGTGTACCAGGGTGTGTGATCACCTTTTGTGATCTTCTGACAAGCAAAGTCAATGAGGAAGCCAAATTCACTTAACAATTGTGCTACTAACTTAACAACTGGAGCAATTCACGTAACAACTGCGGCAAGAAAGATCATAAAACAGGGCTTACTTAACAAATGTCTCATTTAGCATCAAAAATCTTGGGCTCAATTATGGTCCTCAGTCAAGGAGTACCTGTATATCCCACAATGCCTAATTCTGAGAAAATGCTGCCAAAAAAACTTGGAGACTTTTGCCCCTCAGTGTAGAATATGAAGCTGTGGCTCTTCTCAATATGTATTATCCAATAAGTTGCATGCTTTTCTTCCAACACATTAAATAACACCATTTAACGACACCAGGGAAGAATTATACTTGTTTGTTCAGGAAATAACTATATTTTCCCAGCAGCAACAATGCTTGCTTGCTAGAAATGCAAACAGAAGCACTTGTTTGGGAAGAAATGTGGATTGCATTGTTCATAAGTGAACAACATTCAGAACATTTGGAAAGGCACTTCAGCCAAGGCTGTTTCTATTTAATCTGAGCAAGATATTTACAACTATTTTTTTCCCTTTTATAAGATGAAATCCAATTTATCTTTCTATTAGCTGAATAAATAATCATTCAGTTCTTTATAACTAAGATCTAGGCTTGGTGAAGGCTGCAGAATTATTCTGAACATAAGGGATCAATTTTCTGATTATTCCCTCTCATTATTCTAACTCTAGAACAACAATACATTATGTGAAACTGCCACACAAATCATGTCAGTTTTGTTCTCATAACATTGGAATTCAAACTGTGATAAGTTACTCCAATCGGCTCATTCTCATAAACATTAAAATATTTTCCAAGACTATTTTGAGAGGGACAATAGCTCATAACTTTTTCTTTGTGAAGACTGCAATTATTTTTATTCTTCACACAAAGAATTAATGCCTGACATAGGCAGTAAGGGAAAGGATTAACTGGGGTAGCACAATGAACAAGCCCAGTGTTCTGTTGTGTTACTTGGTTTTTGAGTGATTCCTGGCAGCCCACCTTTCTAGCTATTATTGTTCATTCTTTTCAGCTGCAGGTATGATCATGCCAAAATCTTTTAGCTTCCTGAAAATTTTCTTCTGGACTGATTTCTTTGTTTGGTTCTCAAGGTGTTTCAGTCCATTTTTGATTTACAAGTTTTGAGCTGATTTTATTGTTGCAAAACAGTAAAGTGACAGTTGGCTTTCTCCCCTCCAGTTAAATATCAATCAATTGTTCTTCAGTTTCTTTGACTACCTGAGCTGCTGAATGTGAAGGAAAACCACAATTACCACCACAATATGATTTCTTCTCATGCTTTGCTCCCTTGAGGTTTTAGCAAGTCATGGGAAGCCAAAGAGATTGTTGACTGCTGAGAGATGGCTGTTCAGAAAAATTGGACACTTGCATAAGCACTTTGTCCCAAGTGCAGGAATGTCCCATTTCCCCCTCTCTTTCTGTCTCTGCTGAAAGAAAACCCAAACATAAATTATTTTGCTTGATTGGAAAATGGAAAAGGAAATCTTAGCAAAGCAATTGATATAACTAGCCAAATGTTTGTGTGCTTTCACAGTCTTTTTTGACTTGGCAGTTGTCCTGCAAAGCTTTTCTTCAAACTTCCCATTTCTGAAGCTTTATCAGTTTCATCAGTTTTATTTCACTTAGCAGAAAGCTGAGGGTTCAAAGGAAAGTTGATGTCAGTGAGCAGCATAGGTGACCCTGTATGGGCATGTTCTCCAATCATGCAGCTCTAGTTTGGCTAAGCACGATGGGAATTGAAGTAGAATTGAATATGAAGTTAGGAGAAGTTATATGAGAACACTGCGCTGGGCTCAAAATGCATTCATCTCTCACATATGGAAGCAGCCGGAAAAAAAAGGCTGGTAAATTTATAAGACAGATTCATAGCCTCATTGTGTTAGGATGACAAACTGGCAACTTAGCTGTGAACACAGGGAGTTAATATGTTTCCTATGATACACTTTGATCAGTAAGATATCCCCTTTAGCTAACCCCCTCCTTTTTTTAATAAAACAAAGGGTCATTAGAATGAAGAGCATGGAAGCAGGCAAATGATAATGGAGCTGTAGATTCAAGCCCAATGTGACTCCAGATTGAACACTTGGATCTTTTTGGGAATTAAAAATTTAGGCCCACTCAGGGGTCCATTCTCAATTTATACTCAGTCATCCTACCATGACTGAGTGACAACTTCTGGTTGCTATCCCTTCAAACATTTACTCTAGAGAAGCTACCCTTTTGGAGATTCCTAATGGGAAGACTCTGAGATAAAGAGTTGCTTTGATCTAAATAAACCTCTAATGGAAAAAAGCTGGGACAGCAACCCAGCTGCAGCCCTTCTGCTTATGAAGAAATGGGCAGATGGAATGAATGATCACATTATTGCAATTTTATTTATTGATTTCACTCTCAACAAGTTACACTGTGCGTGTCTAGTGAACCCGTCCAAACAGCCAGTGTTTTCATTAGTGAGCAGCATGTTTGCTAGAGGTTGTGGCGAGAAGTAAACCATTACCCCTCTTGTATAATGTGGGCCCTTTAACTGAATTGTGTCTGGCAATGACCCACCATTTTCATTAACTATAATGCATGTGTCGTAGGATTATTTTCTCATATGCAGAACATAGACATGGTAAATGATACAGCAGTTAGCACCACTGAGCACAGTCCATGATGCCAAGCTCCAACAACAACTAAATCAGCCACCAGCTAAAGTTGGCCAAGTAGAAATGATCCATTCCAAATGTTCATGTTCTGGGTATGTTTATCAAGTATTACATGCTGTATGTAGTAAGATGTGGTGAACTTCATTTTCGAGAAGGCTTGCACTGGATCTCAGTTTATATTTATGCCTGAATGATGTTCTAGATTGGTGAATTTGTCTTAAGGCTTTGAAGAAAGGATTAGATATCCCATTTGCATGTTTGTTTATTTGTTTATAACATTTATACCGCTATCCATCTTTCAGCCAATTTTGTGTGGCTCCCAATCAGAGATGGAAAGACATATAAAATTGTTTTGAAAAACTGTAAAACACCACCAGTTGTTTTATGTCTCCATTGTTTAACGTCTATGGAGATTCTCAGTCATCCAAGTCATGGGTGTCCCAAAGGGGCTTTTTTTTTTCCTTTTAAAAGGCAACTGGATTTTCTGTTTTTTTTTAAAAGATGTTTAACTTCTCCTTCAAGCTTCTTCAGCTCTGACTGAATGTTTGGGAATGGAAGGATTTATACACATCAGGACTAGATTCAGCAGTCCACCTGCATTTAAAAGACACAGGCCACTCTTTTGAAGACATGTTTTTGGAGATAGATGAAGTCATATCCGCCCCCCCTCTGTTGAGAGGGGCTCTGTTGAGAGAGGGCTATTCAAGTTTGACATAGCTTTTGGATAGAGAGGATAACCAGTTAAAAGTACAAAACAGTAAAAGTAGCAAAACCTTGGTGCCAATCCTTGCCAATATGCCATCATCTAATCTCCCAGTAGTTGGCAGAAAAGCCAGATATGTAAGCCTTAAAAATAAAGGTAAAGGTTCCCATTGCACATACATGCTAGTCATTTCTGGCTAAAAGGGTAGAGGATGAACCTACTATTCACTATGTCACATACACTGAATCTTAAAGAAATAATATGTGGGAGTAAAGATGATACAGTAAACTTTTTAACATTGAGCATTTCCCCCCATAAACAATCTAGTAACTGGCACAGGATGAATGGAAATTGATGCTATTAGGGAATGGTGTTCTTCCAGATGGATTCACAACTGGATGTTCCAAAGCTAAAGGGTGCTCCTGAAAACTTATCCAAATATTCTTGTGTTTTTAATCACCAAATTGTTTTTATTGCCAAGAAATAGTTTATTAAATTATGTAATTTTATTGAAAAGAGGAAAACATTAAATACTTGGGGAACTGTCAGATGAATTAGACTGTTTTGCAGCAGAATTCCCAGTCCAGCTTTTCTCAAGGTTCATGCTTCACATGGTTTCTCCCAGTTCAGAGAAAAAAAATGAGCTCTCCCCTTGACTCTTTTCCACATACATGAACAATATATCTGGCTGATATTTTTTTTTTTAATGAAAACATATTGGTGGGATACAATTTACTTGCATTCAGGTCATAAACTTCCTTTCCGAATAACAGACATCCATTAATGATTATTATTTCTACCAGAATAAAAAGAAATTAATATTTTAAATGACCATTTAACCATTCCTCCCTACTGTTATGAATCTCTTTGAAATGAAATTGGCAAATGAATTCTTAATGACCATATTTATATGGAAATAACAGGGACTGGTGCTTCATTTCTTTTAATTATCTGAAATGGCAACTTGTCTCTAAAGGGGCAAATTCTCGTCTCCCCTCTTCCTAGTTATAAGATCTGTTAGTACAGAAAATTACTGAAATATCCTAAACCACGAGAATATTCCGTCCTCAAATGTAAGGCTGTTTGTTTCCTTTAATCATAAATTTGCACAAAAGACTATAATGGAAAATACAGGGTCCTGCCAATAATCTAGTAAAAAAAAAAAACCCATGTTGCTTATCTGTAGACAGGGTGATTAAAATATATGTATCCTTACCCATGAGGTACGTTTATAAAGCCAAATTGAAGAGCCAAAATTTCACATCAGGATAACTTGTGGGATGGCAGAGAAATGTACTTTAAAGACAACAAACATGATTCATTCTAGCAATTATTAGTAATTGCTAGTTTAATTAACTATTTTGGCTGAAGAAGATAATTTTTGGGCTTTTTTTGTGATGCCAGATTTTCCTCTTTTTTAAAAGTAGCATTAGTCACTGGAGAAAGAAAGAAAGGAGTTGTACCATGAAGAACTTATTTTCACAGATTTTAAAATGCCATCTGTTAATATAAAAAAATTTAGCAATCAGGAAAAAAAAAAGAAAAAATAGTTGTAGAAAGGAAGATATAGAAAGACCTAAGTCCAAAGTTTCAAGAGGAACTTTTGGATTTAATAGTTTTGTTCATATCATTAAAAAAAGAACTGGACATAATCCCTCACTGCCCACAATATGGATAGAATAAAATAGAAATGGTCCATTTATATTTGTTGTTTATTTTGATAATCACTTCGATGACTTAAGGACATTTTGTCCTGTGACATTTTCAGCTGGGACAAGCAAAATATACAATCAGGGTTTAATTATGAAATAGACATTCTCCTCAGGAGGATGTCTATTGAAATCAGGTTTAATTCTGAATTCTGAAATGCTGAAGAGAGAGAATCTTTCTGGTATCCTCAGTTTAAAACTATACAATAAAAAGGGCATGAAGATTGTTTACTGAATAATAATCAATCCAGGGCAAAGATGTTGAAGTGTATGCTTATTTATTTATTTATTTTTCTGCAATGTTGATTCTCTGAATGGGACTTAATGGGGAATGTCAGTTCTGGAAGACTGAAATCAAGGACAGTAACTGGTTCTGGTTCAACTGTCCTCAGAACTGCATGGAGTTAAGAAGAAAATTGTTTTTTCTACACTTCAATCTCCTTGTAACAACACTGTAAAGCCATCAGAAACAAATATTATTCTAGCTCCACTATACACTGCCTGCAATGTGGAAGGCTTTCTCATTAATTAGTAAACTGCTGTTACAGCTCAAACACTCCAGTTGTTCAGTTTGCAATATCAGTGACAAAATAAATGTCAGCTTGACTGGGATAAAAAGCTTAAAGAGAGGGTCCAGAGAAGATTCCAAAAGTATAGAAAAGTAAGGGTCAAATTAGAACAGGTATGGGAATATGAATCCACACTTGAACATTGGGCACTATCTAACAAAATGAAAATCAATGGTAAAAAAAGGCAAGAAAAACAAAATGAACAGGTACAGTATATGTGATACCTTGCTCAATAGTAGTAACTGTGAGAGAGATCTTGGAATCCTAGTGGACAATCGTTTAAATATGAGCCAGCAGTGCGCTGCAGCTGCCAAAAAAGCCAATACTCTTCCAGGCTGCATAAACAGAGGGATCGAATCAAGATCAAGATCATGTGAGGTGTTAATACTACTCTGTAATGCCTTGGTAAAGCCACACTTGGAATACTGCATCCAGTTTTGCTTGCCATGATGTAAAAAAGACGTTGAGACTCTAGAAAGAGTGCAGAGAAGAGCAACAAAGATGATGAGGGGACTGGAGGCGAAAACATATAAAGAACAGTTGCTGGAATTGAGTATATCTAGTTTGATGAAAAGAAGGACTAGGGATGACACAATAGCAATGTTCCAATATCTCAGGGGATGCTACAAAGAAGAAAGAGTGAAGCTATTCTCCAAAATACCTGAGGGTAGGTCAGACAAGAAGCAATGGATGGAAACTAATCAAAGAGAAAAGCAACCTAGACCTAAGGAGAAATTTACTGTTAGAACAATTAATCAGTGGAACAACTTGCCTCCAGAAGTTGTAAATGTTCCAACACTGGAAGTTTTTAAAAAGAACCTGAATAACCATTTGTCTGAATGGTATAGGGTTTCATGCTTAAGCAGGGAGTTGGACTAGAAGACCTCCACAGTCCCTTCCAACACTGTTATTCTATTCTATTCTATTCTATTCTATTCTATTCTATTCTGTTCTGTTCTGTTCTGTTCTGTTCTGTTCTGTTCTGTTCTATTCTATTCTATTCCATCTCACTTTGCGCAGGTACAGAGGCGTTCTAACTCACCTCCTGCAAGCCTGCACTATCCCGGCTGCTTCAGCAGCAAAGTAGCTGCGCTTCAAATTCAGCAGATAAAGGTGAGTTTGGGAGCCCAGGTGGGAAGGTGAGCCCAACAGCAGAGCCAGCAGAGCAGTGGAGAGAACCAGTTTGGTCTCTGCTGCTCATCACTCCTACTGGCTCTCCAGAACCGGGCAGAACCAGTCGAATATCACCACTGGACTAGGATGAAGAATAGACTTCTCTATACTTGAGATGATAAGATATATAGAATGTTCAAGATAGGCAACAATCCTCAAGAGAAACTACAAGATTGTCACTTGGAGGAGCTATAGGGCTAGATGACTATAGAGATTTTCAGTCATCCAGGTCATGGTTGTCGCAAAGGTGCTTTTTCAAAAGGCAACTGGAGTTTGCTTTTCCTTGAAGACATTTTGCTTCTCATCCAAGGAGCTTCTTCAGTTCTGCTATAGGGTGAAAAATAAATTTAGAAAATTAAAAACAAGGAGGGAGGGAGCCATGAAGTTTTGCAGAAAGGAAGTAAGAAGAGCAGAGAGTAAGCTTAAGTGACAGTGTTTTCAAATATATCTTTAATAGCTTGTCAAAGAAATTTTGTCTGTTGGATCATTAATTGACACATAATGACCTAGAATCTCTAGGGAGCTGCTGAGACTAAATTTCACTTATTACATTACACGAAACCTTTTCTTATCTCCTTTTTGCTTCTTTTTAAGCCATTGTGTAACTGGAAAAAAATTATTTACTTCGCAGTTACTTGGTTAGAAAGATGTCCCAGTTCATATTTGATTTATGATACAAAGAAAGTTACCCACACCTAGGCTAAGACCCTGTTGTGGAGCTAATTAATTAACCTTCCGTGTTAATTTGTATGCTTTATCATCACTAGACAAACATCTTTGTAGTATCTTTATTGTAATCAGACAAAAGGATCATTTCTGGTCTCCTCCAGTGACACTGTATCTCTGAAATGTTAAGTTCTTGTTGAAACAGGAGCATAATTGTAATAACAAAGGGAACAGCATTGCCAAGTCACATCTCATCCAGCAATCGTTTGCTGTTTGAAAGACAAATATGCTAGTTATTATGGTAAGTTCAGGTGTCAAAGATGAAATAAGGGATACAGAAATCCTTTCCCAAACTGGGGGAAAAAAATCATTTAAGTTTTTATAAAAATATGCAGATGAATGTCTGTATTAAAGCTCAGGAGAAAACTATATAATATAACTCCACTTTATTTCTATTTAACCCTTGGTATTTCCCTTGCTAAATGCTTGCCCTCAAGCCTGCTGTGAAGAAAATAAATGTGAGAGACTATTTTAAATCCTCTGAAAGATTGTAAGTGACTTTCCTCAATCATTACCTTGAAGCAACAGACAGCATCCCAGCTCTGGATTCCCCTTCCCTTTTCTCTCTCGATTAGAGCAGTTTTCAGCATAGGGATGCAGTGGCTCAGTGGCTAAGAAGCTGAGCTTGTCGATCAGAAAGGTCAGCAATTTGGCGGTTTGAATCCCTAACACCATGTAACGAAGTGAGCTCCCATTAGTTGTGCCAGTTTCTGCCAACCTAACAGTTTGAAAGCATGTAAAAATGCAAGTAGAAAAATAGGGGCCACTTTGGTGGGAAGGTAACAGTGTTCCATGTGCCTTCGGCATTTAGTCATGCCAGCCACATGACCATGGAGACGTCTTCGGACAGCACTGGCTCTTCGGCTTTTTAACTGAGATGAGCACCGCTCCCTAGAGCCGGAAATAACTGGCAGGTATATGAGAGGAAAACCTTTACCTTTACCTTATTCAGCATAGGACTGTCCAAGAGTTACATGCAGATCCCAGAATATTTTTTTGTATGTATGGGTAGTGCTCCACTTATGACCCAATTGAGCTCAACATTTCTGTTGCTAAGCAAGACAGTTGTTAAGTGTGTTTTGCCCCATTTTACAACCTTTCTTGCCATCATTGTTAACTGAATCACTGCAGTTTGTTAAGTTAGTAACACAACTGTTAATTGAATTTGGGTTTCCCATTGACATTGCTCATCAAAAGTTGGCAAAAGGGAATCACAAGACCCCAGGACACTGCAACCGTCATAAATATGAGTCAGTTGCCAAGCATCCAAATTTTGATATGGGATCATGGGGAAGCTGCAACAGTGATAAGTGTGAATACTGATCATAAGTCAGTTTTTACACTGGCATTGTAACTTTGAATGGTCACTAAATAAATAGTTGTAATTTAAGGACTACCTGTTTTGTTTATTTCAGGGGTTGTTATTTTGTTTTTGTTTTATTTTTGGTCTCTAATTTTATTTCTGACCCCCTTACTCCAGGGATCAAAAACTGGAGAGACCCCAGCCTCCCTGACTCTGTACTAGCATATTATTTAAAATATTGTGAGCGGGAAAAGGAGCTGTACTTTATATGTGTGATGCATAAAATAAAGCTGTTTCTCCCTTTTTTTTCAAAGGAATTAGTGAAGCAGAATGGAGGAAATGTAAATCTTTCCAGGAATGAGACACGAAGAAGATAAAACTTATCTCTTCTCTCCATTAGTATCCTTTTTGACATGTGCATGTTGGACAGAGACATATACAAGGTGCGAATGATCGGTTATGATGGAAAGTGACACACTAAGCTATATCTCCTTTTCACGGCAACATCTCCATAAGGAGTACCATCTCCCAGGTATGGCATATGTAATTCTTTAATGCTGGTATCAGAGATCAGTGTACTTAATGTGCCTGGTGCTTGCTACTAGAAAAATGATGAAACCATGCAATGATGAACTTTTTAAACAAGCAAGCAGACAAATGTATAAAAACTAAAGGAAAGACCTGGGGAAAATGATACGAATGATTGTTTATTGATTTATTCTAATGTGTTTTGAAAACAGCATTCTATTCTCAAAAGAAATTGCTATTATGACTGTTCTATTTCAGTATACTGTTGATGATAATATAGCAATAGCACTTAGACTTATATACCATTTCACAGTGCTTTACAGTCCTGTCTAAGTGGTTTAAAGAGTTAGCATATTGCCCTCGCAATCTGGGTCCTCATTGTACCCACCTCAGAAGGCTGGAAGCAGTGGTAGAATTCTTTTTTTTTTTTTACTACCAGTTCTATGGGCATAGCATGGTGGGCTTGGTGGTTATGGCTTGGTGGGTGTGGCAGGGAAAGGATACTGCAAAATCCCATTCCCTCTCCACCCCACTAACCCACTTCCAATTCCGTTCTCCTGTGCAGGACAACAAAAGAACACCCAGCCGATCAGCTGGGATTTGGGAGGCAGAGAATAGATGGGGGCGGGGCCAGTCAGAGGTGACATTTGCCGGTTCTCCAAATTACTCAAAATTTCCACTACCAGTTCTCCAGAACTGGTCAGAACCTGCTGAATACCACCTCTGGATTGAAGGCTTAACTTTGAGCTGGTCAGGATCAAACTCCAGGTTGTGGGCAGAGTTAGCCTGCAATACTGCATTCTAATCACTGTATCACCATGACACTTTATGTAGGTAGCCCTTGAATTAAAATAGTTGGTTTTTTAGAGTTAAGAAGGCAGTGGAACACGTGTTACATTACAGCCCACAAAGCACTTCTGGCTTTCATAAAATGTAGTGCCCTCCACTCCCCAAGGTCACATGACCACATTTCAGATGCCTCGCAACCAGCTCATCTTTATGTCTGGTTGCAGAATTTTGCAGCCACATGATTATGATTTACAGCAAAAATAAATAAATAACTGGTTTCTAGCACTTTTTGCCAGTTTCCAGCAAAAAATGCCCATTCAGAAGAATGGGTTTGCTTTATAACCATGCCATTCACTTAACAGCAGTTTGATTCACTTAACCACCAGCACAAAAATTTTAAAACAACAACAACAATAACCCCAGGTCCACTTTCATGGGTGCCTCAGCCTCAACTTATGACTACAATGACTTACAACTGGATTTACAGTCCCAATTTTGGTTGTAGGCTGACAAAAACTTGTAGTAGTTCTAGAAGCCCAGAAAAAATAGGTGAGATACCATTCCTTCTTTTGCAAAACAACCAACAAATTAGCCTGTAATGAAACTGAGTGCATCAACCAACATGAACACGAGAGCTTGAGGCTATATCATGGAAAAAAATACTTTTAAACCATAGAAACAAAACATGTCTGTGAAGTGGGATGTGGACAAGTTTTGCTTTCAGAAATGATTGCTGGTCTGATCTGGCAACAAGGCACTCCAGACTGAGAATAAATGACTTCTCCATGCTTAATACCTATGTGATATGGAGAAAGTGTCCCAAATCTTAATTATTGGAACTCCTGGGTTAATTTACTCATTAAGAGTAGAAGATAACTGTCAGTCAGAATCAACATCTTATCATCTTCTTTCTTCTTACTTTAGAGAGGTAGAGTCTATAGAGATCAGTGGCGGATTAAGGCTCACTGGTGCCTTAAGCACTGACAAATCTTGGTGCCTTCCTCCTTTGTACATACTGTACAAATGATGCTATGTTCTCAACTTTGTGATGCCCTTTTGGGCCTGGTGTCCTAAGCACGTGCTTAGTCTGCTTAATGGTTAATACACCACTGGTAGAGATGCTCAGTCATCCAAGTCTATCCTGTCAGAGCTGAAGAAGCTTCTTATATGAAAAGCAAAATGTCTTCCAAAGAAAAAACAAGAAAGTCCAGTTGCCTCCTGAAAAAGCACCTTGAGATTCCCACTGTGAAGTTTATTTTATACAGCTACTTGTGGAGAAATGTATGTAGTACTGCTTCTGTCTCATCTGCTATTTTTTGTGCTTCTCTCTCTTTCTCCCCTATCCTTCTACTTTGTGCAAAACATGCTTCATCTTGGGTAACTCCCAGTTCTTTCCAAATTAGCTCATTTTATTCCTAGATTTGGAATTTGACAAATCTTTTACCCAGCCTTAACAGTGCAACCACATTTATAAAGGAATTGCATGGAGTAAATCAATACCATGAAACCATATGCTAAATCACAGAAATAGGACATTTGTAGTTAGTAATCTATAGCCTATTTGTATCTTTTCTCTCTTGGCACAACCATTTGTTTTCATTTGTACATATAGAACATGCTCTCCTTGTGATTATCTTAATGAAAATAGGGATTGTTAAAGAAAGTTGGCAGAAGCAGAAGAGCTGTTTAATAAAAGTATGGCAAAGATATGGCCTCTTTTAATGTACACAGTTATTGATGCAATGCCCCTGATACTTGGCTGTTCTTTTTAGAAATCAGATGAGATACCATTTAGTAGATTATATTCTAATATATCTGTAGAGTGTAGAGCAGGATTTTCCCATCCTTTGGCCAATGAGAGCATTGGGAATTAGTCATGGTGGTTGTAGAAATAGTAGATGGTTGTGATCATCAGAAAACATAAGTTACCCAAAAGCTGTCCATTCCCCATTCCCCAGATGCTGTCTATAATCTCTGTTAAATAATTTATTATTTCATGAACAGGCAGGCAGACTTTCAAACAGTGCCCTGGAACTGCAGCCATTCACCAATGCATTTTCTAAGAATCAGCAATAAATTACAACTAGGGAGTTCATAACCCAAAGCATCCTGTCTGTCATTAAACAACAAGTTGGCTACACCAGCTGCCAGTTTGCCTTCAAAGGTAGACACCTTGCAGAGATCCAGTTGTGAAGTTATTGGGGTAGGGAAGGTAAACAGAAAGCTAGAGATAACCACCAATTCTCACAGAAGCCACAAATAGCTTTGAATGGTGGAACTATGGCAGACTATGTCACTGTTTTAAGTAAAACAGAAATTAAAAAGAGGAAAAGAAAAAAATGATATTTGACTCCAATATTAGGGAACAGTTGTTTTTGATCCACTGAGACACCTAATATGTATTGCTTTTTGATAAGCTCTTTATCTGTGCTGGTCTCATTAACCTTTTGGTGTTTTTTTTTTTTTTGCATTGATTAATGATCTGTCAGAGGTCAGAAACAATTTTTAAGAACTGCAATTTAGGAGAAACCACTTGATATCTTATTCCATGATATTTGCTTTTCTTTAAGCAATGTGTTCTCCCACTCCCTTCTTTTCGGATTCAACACAATAGAAATCTTTATTCCTCAAGAAAAACCTGAAAGTGGTGAACCAAAATATTGCTCCAGTTTTGTGAGATCTATTTTGGTGCTCTCCCCAAACACCAAATTGAAATGTCTGCATGATTGCTTGCATGCATTTCATCATCCAACTAGGTAACATCATCAGTATGTGTAAGTGTGGGGTTTCCTGCCTCTAAATATAGTAGTTTACCCTTACAATATTACTGTAAGTTTCCCTGATCAGAGGGTTGTTTTCTGCCTGATTGTATAGTTGTTGGTTGCTGAAGGGGATATGTTCTAATCTTTTTTCTCTTTCCTAAATTATTGTTTCTTTTGAATGATGATGTTGGGTAATGAAATGTCTGTAGGCAACCAGCCAGTCTCAGAGAGCACTAAGAACTCCACAGTTTAACTTTTAACTACAAATATTCTCTTCTATTGTTCCAATTTTGTTCCATCACACATTTATAAACCTCAGCTTAGCAAATATTCACTAATAATTCAAGTAACAACAAGATTGGTGTAAGAAAATGATTGTTCACCAAGGTGATCCAACAAGATTCTGTAATTGGTATTGTCATATGTCATTGAGAAAGCTGAGAAAATCAATACAGTAACCAATCCTGTCATTTCCCCATGAAGGTCATCCATCAAGGTTTCTATGTCCTATCTTGGCCTGAAATCAGACTAAAATAGCTTTAGACAACTTTCATTTCCTAGATAACTTCTGGAGCCTTGTGTAATTTTGAACTCACCAATCTTGAAATTAACCTATGCATTCAAATAAATGAAAGCATGGTTTGATTCCCTCAGTTGAACTAAAGGAGTATTGATGTAAAATACTTTCATACATCCCAAATATTCACAACTCTATATACTCATTGGATTTGGATGAAACCTTCATAGCAATAAAATACCTGTACAATATGTTAATAATTACATCCTGCACTAGATTAAAAGTGGATCTTCTGATGGTTCCATTATATGATAACATTTCTCTGTACCATTTAGGTATATCTACAATCCTAGGTAACTGCTGAAACATCAAAATACTATTATATCAATATTAAATATAATACCCGTTTCCCTGAAAATAAGACCCTATCTTATATTTTTCACCACCATAAAGGCACCACTTATTTTTGGGAGGATGTCATCCACTCACTCACTCACCCCACTTGAGGTGAGTCACCCCCAGCCTCCTTTTCATTGTCCAAGGCCTTCAGGAACTTCTTCTGTGGCCGACAAGGCTGGCAAGACTTTCCTGAATCGATCCAGAGCTCTGTATTGGCTGCAGGGGCCTCCAGGAAAGCCTTGTTGGCCTTGCCAGCTGCAAAAGAAATGGGTCAGAAAGGAAGGTGTCGAGGTGTGTGAGGCCTGGCTGCAACTGTCCAAAGATAAGCAGTAGGGCAGGTACACCCTTCCATCCCACCCCCAGCTTAATTTTTACCTGTGCACCCTGGAGTGAGTGGGTCTTAATTAAAGCTTATTTGGGGAGGGGTAGGATTTATATTGGGTGCACATGTAAACATCAAACCAGGACTTACTTTTGGTGTAGATTGTGGTTTTGTGTGTGTGTGTAAAATCATTATCTTGCTTTTATAGGTAATATGTCACTACTACAAAAATATGCTGACATTCTACCATTGTTGGCTAAGAGATCTTGAGTGTGGATGTGTACATGTATTCCTCTATGTTGACAGAGAAGGAGGGGGGAAGAGGGGGGAGGGAGGGGGGAAGAGAGGGAGGGAGGGAGGGAGAGAGAGAGAGAGAGAGAGAGAGAAGGGACAATGAGCTCAATCCTGTTTTATCTCTTTATATTAAATTTAGTACTAGAATTGTCAACACCATCAACACCATTGTTACCATCATCATCATCTTATCTTTCCTTTTGATTTTCTGGGAAATACACTCCATTGAGAATAGGACTCTCGCAGGCAAACCTCTTGGTGATCAGCCCTTCTTTCCATATCCATAATGAACAGAATAACCTACTACCTCACTTGACTGATTAACAATTTAAATTCTTAATTTTAGAGGTTCAAATTAGTGTTAAATCTCTTTTAGAAGCGTTAATGAATTTAATTAAGCTAATTAAATTAAGATTTTTCAGCATCTTTTGCAACTTTATGTTTTAGGGACAATTAGTCCTATACAGTCCCGAAGCAGTACATTTTCTAACAATGATTATATAAATTAAACAATTAAATATCCTGAATTTATATCTCACCTTCTGCTCATTGCTTAGTTTTTAACTTATTTCAACTAAAGTGACAAAAAGTAAACACTATCAATAGAATATTCAATATGAAATGCTGGAGCTATCCATCTCTAGATAGATTAGAGATAGAGACATAAAGAAAGAAAGAGAAAGAAAGAGAGAGAGAGTGGGGGGTGGGAGATTTAATCTCCCATGAATCCTATTGAATCTACTGTGATTGTTCTTCATAAAATGAGGCACACCTTTTAATAAAATAACAAAATCCTTCCATCAGGACTTTTACAATTTAGTGTAAGAGATAGGTTTTAAGATATCTTTTAAAGTTATTAACCCATTTATTGGACTATCTTTGCATATATCTTTTAGAGGAAATATATGTGGAAAATGTTAAAATGCTTGTGAAATACCAGCTGAAGAGATTCAGTTGCCTTACACAATAGTGTTTCATTTTACTCTTTCTCTACATTCTCCTTTATATGTTTTATCATTTCATGTTCTACTGATCGGATTGTAATTTCTTTTGTTTGTTGTGAGCTTTCAAGAATCATTGAGAATAGAATGGCATAAAAGTTTAATAAATTATAATTTTAAGGATATAGTGTCATGTGCACTTGGTGAGAATGAATGATTGATAGGATTAATATGGCCACCTATCTTGCAGTGGAAACTCTGGGCTATGTGCTAGGATTAAAATGCAAAACCACAGTATACAAATCCCCAGTGTCCAAGGATAAAACAACAACCCCATTCACAGAGAAACAGCAAACCTCCTAACCTAAATACCTAAGGAAAAACAGTTCTCCAGCACCTTGCAAAATGCTAACAGGGTGGGGTCATCTCAATTGCTGTGGGGGGTGGTGTTCTATAGGGAATGCGTAGTTCTGGTGTCCAAAGACACCTGGAGCTAGATCTGGTGGACTGTGCAGAGAAAAATGGCAGAAATGCAGTCTTGCAAATTTATTCATACCCTGGGAGAATATAAATGGGTGAACACAATGCTGAGGTGAAGATTCTTATGGATTGTACAACACTTTACAAGGAATTTTGCTGCAATCTACTTTCCTTTCTAAGAGCTAATCAAAACCAAGTAAGGCATATTATGGCATAACTGCTTTCTTTCTTACAATCACTAGATTTAGACATGATGTTAAAATATCTACCTGGAATCAACCTGCTAACCCCAAATTACCTGACATTATATATGGTTTGTGAGCTTTTTTCTGTCCTAATTCTTGCTTCCCATAATCTGATGATTGTGTAACTAATGCTAATGCTACACAAATATAGTGAGCTTTCATTTCTTCACACTAGCAAGTTACAGAAATAATGGATTTATACATACTCATTATTTATTTAACATTCAAATTGGAGAATCTAGAAAAGTTAAATTATCTGTCAAGGTTCTATACTTTCCTTGGCACATTTCAGAAATTACCAAGAATAGATTAGGTTGCTCAAGTAGGG
This sequence comes from Pseudonaja textilis, assembly GCF_049901715.1. Classification (NCBI taxonomy): domain Eukaryota; kingdom Metazoa; phylum Chordata; class Lepidosauria; order Squamata; family Elapidae; genus Pseudonaja; species Pseudonaja textilis. The sequence continues at coordinate 72,491,775 of NC_141992.1, forward strand.
TTAGTGAGCCACGGAAACAAAGCAACAGAAAGGAAAAGTTTTACAGGGGGGAAAAACCCTGCCATTTATATATCTATAGTTCTAGAACTGTTGTCCCATTTTGCTACATAAGGAATTTTTAAAGTGGCAAATAGTCAAGTTTTAAGAGGGCTAAACTTTAGAGATCATGGCCAATGTAAGTCATCATCACAGCCTTTACCTGCAACTTCATAAACTGAATGTCCTTTGCTCAATTCAGTTTGACATGCAAAGCTGGCTGTATTTGTTATTTTGGTCTAGCAGACTTTTCATGGCTTCAAGTAAAAGCCCTTTGTTCTTTTTACTACCTTTCTAATATCTAATTCTACAAAGAAAGCATACTCTGCGGCAAATCAGGAATGCTTTTCTAGAAAGATCTCATGAAATGAGAGGCTCCCTATACCAACATGCTGCTTTGGCCATAAGGCAAATGTGACTTCTGAGAAGAGCCTTAGGACATAATTGGATTGCATATTGCTCAAGGCAGATGATCACTTAACATAAATAAAATGCAGATATTGTTTGATCAGAATCAAACACCATACATAAGAAAATGCAGCGCTGTTCACTCGTTTCAAATAAATTCCTAAAACGTATTTGCTGACACTTTTCTCCAGGCTGATTCATTTTTGGCAGACTTTTAAAACAGGAGTGAGCAATCTTGTGGAGATAGGGAAGGGAAGGGAAGGCTCAAACAACAACACTGTCTGGAGTGAATAAAACAATGCTACAAAGTGTGCAGCACTGCCTTGTATACATGAGCAGAACTACTATTTTGTTTCTTGGAGACTTGGAATGGATGGATGGGGCTGTTTCTCTCTTTTTTTAATGTAAAGTGTATCATTTTCATATATTGCTTACCAGAATTTTGTACAGTTGAGTAACAAAAAGTATACTTGGAAATAAAAGAGACAATTAATCAACAATTTATAGAAAAGCCAAGATGGAGTGATACACATTTTTTTCCTATTGAGGTAAACAATATTATGCAAAGTGCAGAAAAGAAGGGTAAAATAGTAAAAAGTAGAAATTAAAGACATTGATTTAAAATAAATAAATAAAATGCAATATGGATAAACCGACTTTATATCCAGAGGTGGTATTAAGCCGGTTCGGAATGGTTCTGGCATACCGGTAGTGGAAATTGTGACGAATTCAGAGAACTGGAAAATACCACCTCCTGATGGCCCCACCAACTTGCTCCCGCTGTTACTTCTCCTATATTCCCTTGTTTTTTTAGCTCAGCTGTTTCCCACAGCAGAGTGGGTTGCCATGCCTCAGCTGAGCTAAAAAACAGTTCAACTCACCTCACTCTGCTCACACAGAGGTGGGTCTTTGAGCCCTGTGCACACACATGAAGTGAAGCATGTGTGTGTGCATGCATAGAACTGCTCATAAAACCAGTAGGAAAAAATTTGGAAAACCACCACTGTTTATATCCATATCATTCATGATCCTTCTGTCCTTCTCTTGCAAACCATCCTTGTTTCTATCACATTCTTATACCATTTCATTTTGTTCTTTTGTACTTAAATTTCCTTTTCACTATCTTTTTGGGTTTTTTAATCAACTGCATTCAACCATACCTTTCTTCTCTTTTACCTTTCTCTTCTTCTTCTGATCCCAATCACTTCTTATCAAATAATCTGAGATTGAGGGGTTGGAGGATAATTTGGAGAACTTTGCATCTAAAATACTCTATGATGCATGAATCCACTATTACAGGATCTAGAATAGATTGATATTAAACCTGCCCTTAAACACATTCAGAAAAAGAGTGACAATTCCAAAAACATTAGTGGCAATTCTCCTATCAAGAATTTCAAGTTTCTACAAATTTCATGTATGTCAAGAATTTATCAAAAAAATCTCCAATGACCTTTGTTCTTTGGGATATTGAAAATATATTATTTGCTCTGTAGTGCCAAACATTGTTATCAATAGCACCAAAATATGCTCAGGACTAGAAATGGCAAATCTGTTAATTATTTTTCAATCAGTTTCTCTTCTTGCTTCATTAATTTCATGTTATAACATTTCTTTATCAGCTGGCAGTTTTAAAAACAAAATCCACACACATACGTCGGTGTGAAGAATTTTCATAATCTGTACATTTTACATGTTTTGTTGTGCAAATATTTAGAACCAACTCTGCCTATTAAAACATACATTTTTGTCAGATCCACACATTTTAGTGCACATTATCCCCCTGAATCCCCCTGCATATTATTTGAATTAAGTAATTTGTATCATTAAATTCAGGAAACGTACAAGTACAGTGCATCAGACTCAGCTTGTCCAATGAGAAATCATGGGTACACACAAAATATAGCAGAACAGCAGAAAAAACTGTAAAATATCATAGTTTGAATATCAAATTTTATTTTAGAGAACATTACTATGATAGAAAATTAATATCAAGAGTGTAAACCTTCAGTGCATCCTTGGTCCATAGGATTGAGTAGATCACCTCCTTTGACCTTATAAAAGGATATCCAATATTCAATTTCACTTCCTGCCTGAGTCTTCTAAGCATCTAAATACTGGACTGGCCCAAAAGGAACATGTGAATGTTCGAGAGAGTGTGTAGGGAACAAGGGCATAGCCTTAAAGGACAAGAGAAAGAATTGCTACCAAGGCAATGGTCAGATGAGAAGGCCTTTTCTCAAGCTTGAGAAAACATCTCAGACAAACACATACTTAGTATGGACTATCTTGTTGGATTAACAGGGGGGAAGTGTTAAGCAGAGACCAGAATAAATAGAAATGATCTTATGGCCAACTGTACTCCATTGGATCTCACTCTGGAATATATTGTATCAGTAGGCTTCTAGATACAGTTTAAAGTTCTAGTAATCATCTTTAAAGCCTTGTGTGTCCTCGTTGTCTAAAAGACCACTTGTCTTCATTTCTTTCTGCATATTCAGCATGTTCAAGTAGAGAGGTTGTTCTTTGGGCCTCATCTATCAAACAATGCCATCTTACTAGCTCAAAGAGGTATGCGTTCTTGGTAGCAATGCCTGCCTTCTGAATTAATACATCATAATGATGTTTCAGGAATTACTAAAAACTAAATTGTCATCCCAGATCCTAGTGTATAATGACTGTGGTGGGGCCTTGTAGTTTAGCTTAGATGTTCTTCTGGCTGGCTGTGGTTTTATTCTTTTTCTATGTCTTCTTTTTTTAAATTTGTAAGCCTCCCAGAGTTGTTTCAAGTCAGGTGCCTTGAAACAACAATAACATACCTGAGATCTGGTAAAAGTATTACAATGATGCATATTTGATTCCCAGATAGAGATAGAGCTACAAATCTATTTATCTGTCTGCAATACCTTAAAGCTGCCATGCCATTTCCTGGATTTTTCTAATAATTATGAGAAAAGAAATGACCATTTTAAGCTGTCAGGGACAAGTGCTAGATTCAAGCTTCTGCTTATTCTGAAGCACCTTTGGGATAGGGATTCAAAAATGTACTGCATTGCCATACTAAATACCCTCCCTACTCATTGCAAGGAATGGAGGGGGAGAGACAATCAAGTTTTTTTTTAAAGGAAAACAATTCAGGAAAGCAGACAAAGAAATGTAAATGTGTTTTAGTTTTCATTTTTGCCCCACAGAACAGTTGGTTGCAATGCTTTGATGCTAGAGTGCTTCAACTTTATTTAACCAGGTATCTAATACAGTCTAACACGGTCTTTCAGCAGTGGTGGGATTCAATTTTTTTTACTACCGGTTCTGTGAGTGTGGCTTGCTGGACATGGCAGGGGAAGGATACTGTAAAATCTCCAGTCAGAGATGGTATTTGCCCGTTATCTTAACTACTCAAAATTTCTGCTACCAGTTCTCCAGAACTGGTCAGAACCTGCTGAATACCACCTCTGTCTTTCAGGTATCTAATAATAACCTTTCTTTATGCTATGTGGTATATATATGTGTGTTTGTGTGTGTGTGTGTGTGTGTGTGTGTGTGTGTGTGTGTGTGTGTAAAGGAACAGGTAACTTCAGCTTTACTCAGTGATCCTTCGATCTGATTCAGGAAGATATGCTAATATCTTGCAGACCTTTTCAAAAGATCCTACTGCCTATTGAAATCCCTTTTATTTCCAATGCATCTTTGAAACCCATGATTCCTGGTTGATATTAAAGCTGGGGATTTCAGTGGTGGAATAAGTATCCTCACATATTCATTTCAGTAATTTAAAAAGAAAGGCCAACCTCTCTTGTTAAGCCTAGTTCAGGCTACCTTAAAGCTTCCTTCAATCAAAGTACAATTCCTCATTAAGGAAAAAAAATATTAATAACATCCTCATTTTGCTTCCTCTTGTGAATTATTTGCATTCCAAAATGTGCACAGCATTAGTTTCAGGGTAAATGCAAATATGACAGCGGGATTCCTCACCAAGCTCTTTTTTATTATTAGTTCCTTTTATGCCTTCCATTTATTATTCCCTCATCATTTTTCTCATTGTATTAAAATGTTACCATTTCCTAAAATAATAATATTTTCTTTCATTCGATAATTGTCCCAGCCTGGTTTACAGTAGTCTAGGTCACAGAAGCAAGCATTGATAATTTGACACAGTTTATAATAACTGCTTGCTTAGGAGAAATTCTCCAATTAATAATCATGGTGACTAAATCCTTTCCTTCTCATTGAGCAGGTGATTATGCTGGGTGAAGGTCAGGTGATTGTCAGAGAAGACAAGAAAGGTTGGCAGAGTTCGTAGGGTAATGAATCCATAGCCAGCAGGATGAACATACATTAATGATTTGTTTTGAATCCTTCCTCTGTGTTTAGAGCAGCCTATGTGTCCTGTAGGATCTTAAAAGGGATGCATTTCCTTTGGGGCATTAACCCTCAAATTCTGCAGCCAGATCAATGGTTTAAACCCTCTTGTCAGGATGAGAAAGAGGAATGACTGCCAAAAAACAGTTAAAAGACTGCCTACTCAGTTTGAATGAGAGCAAGTTATCGGTTGTGTGTGGTCCCTGCCAGGCCTGATTTGATAAATTACTTACAATTACTTTGTTTTTTTATCTCTCTCTCTCTCTCTTTTTCTTTTGTTTCCCTGGTCATATTAAAAATGGAAATAGATCTGACTAATTAAAGTAAACTAATAAAATCATTTGATCATCCTGATTCATAGCACTTCATTGTGCCAAGCTTCCCTGTTGACTCTCATATTGTTATTGTAAAACTCTTCTGCATATATTACAGAGGAGGACAGCTTGCATGTCATTTCCTATCTTTTCATTGCTGTCCATCATTGCAAAATCCTTCCACACAATGGTAGGGAAGTGCAAATAATATATACACAATGCCACTTAGAAGACTGCCTAGTCTTTTTTTTTTTTTGCTTTTTCCCCCCAACAATGCAGCCAGCAGTAAATAATTGGGGATGGTTATTTTTTCCTTTTCTCTGTTCATATTGGTAATTACAGATCAAATGTGGATTTGAATGCTCGACTACAAAGAGTCTAAAACAAATCAATCATAGGGAGAAGTAAGATTTAACATACTCATGGATTCAGCCTGACATAGCAATGTATAATTTTATTTCAAAAGGCTGAAGAGATAGCAAAACTGTTTTAATTTCCATACAAAACAGCTGAGGGGTTGGGAAAACATTGGTTGAAAGTTAACTCTTTAAAAAGAAGAAATTACGGCTGTAGCAAGGTGTTATTTTGAAACCAGCAAAATGGGCAGGGGGATTCAACTACAAACTATGGATATTGTTCTGAGGTGAGAAATGCTTTGGCTTCTGTGATTGCTTGATCCAGAAAATGAGCTAGATCCAGAAAATGACATTGGAACAGATTATTTCTTCCTTTGTCCTAAAAGATACATTTAAAGACCTGTATGTTTTCCCATTCAGGATAAAACACAATGATTTCAGTTTAACAATTACTTTAAAAAAACACAGGGACAAAACAAACAAACAAAGATTGTACATATTCTTCAGAGCCAATTTCTTGAGTCAATCGTTCTTGCCAATCGACTTCATTTTGACAAGTTGTTTTAAAAACTTGTCCTGAAAATAAGAGAGGCCATCTTCTAAATTGCTGGTTCTTTCTAAGATCTCAGCATTGGCTTCTGCAGCAGAACTCATCCCAAAGAAAAGAAAGAACACTATTAGTTCCTTTCCTGGATAAGTTGAATAAGTACTTACTTTAGGCAGTCTGGTAGTCCTGCAACTTATCACATAGTATTTAGAATCAATGATCAAGAGGGAAGTCAATGAACAAATGACCAAGAGTGATGCTGGTTCAGTGCCTTGCATTGCTGTGGGAGAAAAACAGGTTGGCTAGGGAAAGGGGAAATCAATCCAGTGTTTCTCAACTTTGGCAGCTTTCATATGCATGGACTCCAACTGGAGTCCACATATCTGAAACCAGCCAAGATTGAGCAACACTGATCTAATCTAACGCAGCACCAATGGACTGTTTAGTAGCTATGAAGACGCTTTAGAGCTTTGCATGCAGAGAAATCTAATAGGCCATGTCTGAGAATCTCTTTAATTCATGTTTACTTTGAAGTAAATTCCAAGGAACTAGGTGGCTTTTATGACTGGATGCTTAAGTAGAAGAAGCATAGATTGTTTCCCCAATGTTCAAAGGAAAAGGAAAAGGAAAAAAAAAGTAGAACTTGTTTCTCTTTTAAAATCATCTTTTGATTCTGCTTGGTGCGATTTGACACAGATTAAAATTAGGAGCACGTTTATGGCATTGAAACAACTATGTCCCTATTTCTGATTCTTTAATGTTGCTGGTTATACAGTGTATGATCTAGTCTGTCTTCAAGAAGAATACATCTCTCTTTATAAAAAAAATTCTAACAGGGCTGTAAAGGAGAAAATGTTTTTTTGGTGTAGCAATAGCACTTAGCCTTATATACCACTTCACAGTGCTTTATAGCCCTATCTAAGCAGTTTACAGAGTCTGCAAATTGTCCCCAACAATCTGGGTCCTCATTTTTCTGCCTTGGAAGGATGGAACCGGTGAGGATCAAACATCTGGCAGTGGGCAGAGTTAGCCTATAATACTGCATTCTAACCATTGTGCCATCACAGCTCCTTAGCAGTGAATGGGGATACTTCAGTAGTATATTCAGTTCTTTAAACCAGCTATGTCCTTACCTAGCATCATGTGGTGGTGTTCCACAACTGCTCAGTAGAATATGATGGGGGTTACATGTATGTCCTTGCATGCTCTGAAGCACCTTTTTACTTTGGATCCCAAGTGTTGCACTTTCATCTATTATCATAAGGACTAGAATTTATTTATTTTTCCTGAAAAGTTGCTTTATGCAATTCTTGGGAATAATCTAAATCTCTTAATTCAAGAAAATGTTTGCTACTTCTCCCTGGATCAGATTTATGATACTTCTCCTTGATTCAGATTTATAAAACTTTCCATAAGTTCAGGCAAGAGAAGGAGACCCCTTTCTGAGCTGAGCTGATGAACCACTAATCACAGTCTCTAGAAATGGGAAAGGTAAAATAATGGCTATTAATTTTACTTGCTATGATTTTTACCTCTCTTGCTATGTGAGTTTTTTGTTCTAGATCTGTAGCCTCTGGCAATAACTGGGGAGAATGCATTACGGTGAGATATGGCACATTAAAAAAGTGTGACAAATTGCAATGCCAGGATTGTCTTCATGGCTTGTGATGTATTGAAACTTAATCCTAGACCAGACAATGAGGAGAGAGACAGAATCTGCTGTTTTCTCAAGGAATCTGCTGTTTTCGCAAGGTTACAAGGCTCCTGATGAGAAAGACTCTGGAAAAAGGAGAAGGGATGTCAGAAAGTATGGTGGCTAACCTGGTTGGATTAATTTAGGACTATCTTTATTAAGAACGAATGCATCTGAGCACTTTACATATATGCCAGGGAAACAGAAAATGGTTCCTTTATTCATTCAGCTGTTCTTTATTTTCCAACAGTCGTGCTTGCTTGTAATAGCTAAACTATGCCAAAATGTGGCTTGCGGCTGACAAAAGTTAAGTGTTTTTATGCCTGAGAATTAGAAATGTTTGGGATTTCTTATTTTGATGCATTGTAATCTTTATTCAAAAGATTTCAAGAAGTCACGTTCCTCCTGGGTTGTTAGACATGGGATAGATTTTGACCTTCTGTTTTTTGAATTTCTGAAGGGAGGATTAGGGTGGGGAAATCTTTTTCTCCAGAGAACCTGAAATGTAGCATTGGCTGCTAAATAATTAGGTCAAGATTCTTTGGGAGGTTTATGCAAGTTCTTGGAAGGATAAACTCCCTCAGGTTTTCTGATCCAGCGGGCATAATTTTAAAATCAAATATTGTCTGGCTCTTTGAGTATCTTTTCTTGAGCAGCTTTTCTATGTGGTACAGTGTTTCTCTTATAAGTTCTAACCAGTTCTGCCTGAAACTGACAACATTTTAATCAGTTATAGGTTGAAGACTTTTGCCTCCTAACCTGTTTGCCACTGACAGTCACTAGCACACTAGACAAAAGCTGGCACTAACACGTTCCTCAAAATGTGCTGTTTATTTACTTCCATCCACCCTCTTTAATTAATCTAATACAAATATAAAACAGTGTCGCCCTTTTGTCCTCTTTTCTAGTTACCTGTTTCTTCCTCTGCCTGTTGAGATATCTAGTACACCTATCCATGACTGGCAGTACATAACAATCCATTCTAAATTTTGAGTCATATTCTTGACTAGCTACACCATAAGAACTGCAGCTTCTCCAGGAATTGATAAGGATATTTTATGAATTAATTGCAAAATAAAGACCTGTATTCATTCTCTCTGTCTCTGTCTATCTGTCTCTCTCCTTCCCTCCCTTCCTCTCTCTCTTCAAACTTGTTTTTTTTTTTCTGACTCAATTTCAAACACGTTTGCCAGATCACATGGAGCAGTGGTCTGCTAGTGCTGGTTTATACAACAGTGAGCATTGCCCAGAAAAAAAACTCTTTCTTTAAAGATAATCTCACCCTAATCTATAATCAGACAGAGCTTGTTGTTTTTAATTGTAGCATACATGTACATATGCTACAAGGGAAGTGCTTTCAGCTGTGGGCAACACCTGGCCAGCCCTGTCTGGACCTGGAAACTGAGTTCTGGATAATAACTGAAGAGGAATCATTATAAAATGATAGTTTACTCCCAATCAAGCTGTGGATTTTACAACTAAAGTAATACATATGTTTAAATGTATCATTACATTTAGAGTCCAAAAGGAAGTGTTTGTTCATTCCCTTCTCAAAAAACTATGGCTAGATCCATTCATATTCATAAACTAAGCATTTTTTGTCTAGTATTCAATCTTCTCTTTTTAGGGAAGATTTTTGTGAAGGTAATTATGCAACAATTTCAGATAATCCTAGATGAAGTGGATTATTTTACAGTCTGGTTTCCAGCATGGGTGTGGGACTGAAATCACATTGGTCATGCTTTTGGATGCCCATTGGAGTGAGCAGAATGGGAGAAGTGTATCGATCCTTAAAGTGGCTTTTGATACCATCCACCATCTGGATTGGTTCTGAAGATTGGGGGCGGGCAGCCTTGTACTGTACTGGTTCTCTTCCTTCCTCTAGGGCATGGGTGTCAAACTCGTGGTGTCACATTGCCATCACGTGATGTTTTGCAATATTTTTTCCCTTCACAGAGCTGGGGTGGGTGTGGCCTGCACGTGATGCATCCAGCCCAAGGGCCACCAGTTTGGCACCCCTTTTCTAGGGCAAGTTCCAGTCAGTCTTGATTGGAACTTCTGCCTCTCCACCTCTGTTTCACATCTACATGAAGCAGCTGGGTAAAATTATCCATCATTATGGGATGAGGTATCATATTATCCCAGTTTTACTCTCTGCTCCAATAAACTAAGCAATGCCCTTGATGTCCATTTCCAGGCTGTAGGGGTTTGGGTTGGAGTGATAGGCTTCAGCTCAAACCCAGCAAGATTGAATAGCTTTGAGTCCTGCAGCTTCCATTTTTTTCCATTTTCTGGATAAAGAGACACTGCTCCCAAATGACCTGATATATAATCTGGACTCAGATTGGAGTCCAGATTCTTGGACTCACAACTCTTGCTCAAAGATCAGGTGGTAGCCATGGCCAGGAGAGAGTCTTTGTGTAACTTTGTGTTGTGTGCTAGTTGTACTCATTCTGGACAGTGAGGTTGATTCATTGCCCTTGCTTGTTGCCTCTCAAATATATTCTTGTGATGTGCTTTACATGGAGCTACCCTTGAAGACCATCCAGAAGCTGCAGTGGCTGCAACATGCAACTGTGCAGTAGTTATGTGTGCTTTTGACCAACGTATATTACAGGACTGATACAGCCCAAGATGCATCAGTTACCAGTATGCTTCTGGGTTCAATTCAAGGTGCTGGTGATGACCTATAAATCCCTATATGGTATGGGAGTGAAATATTTGAGGGAGCTCTTCTCCATAGGGAGCTCCTACTCTATGAAGTGTAACAAGAGAGGCATGTTATGGGTCCTTTCTAAAAAGGTGATAAAACCTCCTCTTTTTTTTTTTTTTTTGCCTTAGTGCCCTTTCCTTGGAATAGCATTCCCCATAGCTTATTTCAGGTGTGACTCTGCCGGCCTTCAGGAAGCTCTGAAGATATGCTTTTGACTACTGGTAGTAGCAGAAAGTTTATTGAATACCTGCATCCAGCATGATGTATTGATTGGGTTCTGTTGTTGATTATTATTTTTTGTGCTTTTAATTTGTTTATATTTATGGTGTTATTGATTGGCTTTTTGTTTTGGATGCCATTTTAAAGGTTGTGAGTTCCTCAAATTCACTCAGGTGAGATGGGCAGCTATACCCATTGAATAAATAAATACAAATTATTTAGGTGCACCATTTTTACTTGTATCGATGAGCTGACGTCACTCACAGGTTATCTTTGTCTGCCTTGTCTCTACAGATGTATTGGTGTGAATATATTATTATGTGAATATATTATCTTTGTATGATAGAATTCCAACCTTGAAAGTTTACTAGACAAGAAAACAACTCACAAAGTTTGCCCAGAGTCCATGTAAATAGGCCCATTATTTACAGCTTTCATATTACTGTCTTTATCAGTAGCAACTTTTACTTAGGAGTATTCAATATTAATTTTTGTAGCTAGCACAGTGGTTCAGCCTTCTAGGGGGTTATCTCTTGCTTTCGTTCCTTTTAAAAAATGAGAGCAATTATTTGTGCTTATAAGAGCAGTGGGAAAAGCAGCCTGTGAAAACAAAAAATAATACAAATGAACAAAAATCAAATTATCCACAGGCAAATTAGAGAACAGACATAGCCCCAATGAATACTTGATCTAACTACCCTGCTGCTGACCTCCTTTTTAAAACTCACCATGTGATTTATTTGAAGGAATCAGTTATCTTGGGCAGAATAGTTTAGGATGACTATTCTGAAAGCTTGAAGGGAGAAGGAGAAAGATAAGGACTCCCCATAAGGTGTAGTGTTATAGTTAAGGGTTCAGCATCCTGATCTTGAAAAGGATTAGATTAGCTAAGACCAGTTTTAATAAAGATGCTTGACTGTAATAATAATAATAATAAAGATTAAAGTATGTCGCTGCATTTTTTTTAAAAAAATGTGAATGTGTTTAACTAACAGGGTGTTTTTAATAAAATTGATCGGGCCTAAACATTTTTACATCCCACAATGTAAAAAATATGTTGAGACTCTAGAACAAGGTTCTTCAAACTTGGGAAGTTTAAGACTTGTGGACTTCAACTCCCAGAATTCTGCAGCTAACATGATTGGAGGAGGAATTCTGGGAGTTGAAGTACACAAGTCTTAAAGCTGTCAAGTTTGAAGACCCCTGCTTTAGAAAAAGTACAAAGAAGAACAACACAGATCATTAGGGAACTGGAGGCTAAAACATGTAAAGAACGGTTGCTGGAATTGAGTATGTCTCTTTAAAGAAAAGGACTAGGGATGACATGATAGCAGTGTTCCAATATCAAAGGGGTTGCTACAGAGAAGAGGGACTCAATCTATTTTCCAAAGAACCTGAAGGCTGGAAGCAATGGGTGGAAACTAATCAAGGAGAGAACCTAGAACTAAGAAGAAATTTCCTGACAGTGAGAACAATTAATCAGTGGAATGATTTCCCTCCAGAAATTGGGGTGCTCCAATATTAGAAGCTTTTAAAAATAGATTAGACAACCATTTGCTTGAAATGATATGGAGTTTCCTTCTGAGCAGGTGGTTGGAGTAGAAGACCTCCAAGGTCCCTTCCAACTCTGATATTCTGTCAAACTTAGTTGGAATTCTGAGCTTCTGAGATGCACTAAGGATAGCTCTGTAGTTCCAAGGTTGGAACTATAATAGTAATGTAATACTATTAATAATAGTATGTTTGTTGAGTGATAGATTGACTAGCTTTGATTTCCTGCCTTCCATATTCTCTCACCAAGGCTAAGAATTTACTCCATTTCATGAACAATGAGTCTTGCTGCCAAATTAATAAGATGTGCACCTCCAGATAAATGTACCATTTCTTGCTATTCTTATATTTGAAAGTAGTTTCCTTTCCCCCCCGCACAGCTGATTAACTCTTATGTATCCAGTTAGTTGAAATAACTTGGTCTTAAATGATCAAGATGCATTTGCTACTTTTGTTAAATTGTATTCTCCCTCACTTCAAATGTTTTATTGGCTACAAACAAAACTACAGCAGTGTAAAATTTGTGCAAGTCTGATCACTGAAAGAGAAAATTCATTTCAGCATCTAATATGAAATCAAATGCCATCCCTCATCTAGTTTAATATAATGACAATTGGCAGTCAGCTTTCTGATAATAATATCATCTACATCCTGTTTCATTTTACCCATTTATGAATAGGAAAGTACCATTCTGTATCCTAGAATTTCTGGAACTCAGTCAAATCTCTACATGTTTTCTGCCACAGAATTTCGAAGCAAGACGATATTTTATGATATTTTCCCAATCGTTCCACATTTTTCCAGGCAAGCATTGCATTTTAATAAATTTTCTGAACATATTTTTTTTTTGGAAAATAATAAAATGGCAGCACTTTTTCTCTTATCTTGAAAAAATGGTATATGATCCCAGAATTGTGGAAATGCTGTCCTAAAAATTATAAAAGCTAATTCATATATAGTTAGTGAAAACAACAGTTCACAATTTTGTCCCCTCTTATTTGAAAAATTCAGAGAAGACTATTTAACCAGAAGCAAACAAAGTTCAGGCAATACAATTTCTAAATTCTATTGCCAAGCATTTCTTTCTCTTAGAGATGTTTGTTTTTAATCACATATACAACGCAAACATCTTTGGCACTAACGAAATAAAGTCCACACTAATAGAAATGCCTCTCTTTAAATGTTGTTTCTAAGCTATATTTTAGTCAAACAACATTTCATTAACTGAGCGGTTCAAATGCAAACACGCCTAAATACACTGTTACTTTCAGCTGATAAATATGGCAGGAAGACATGGGCTTTGTTTGCAATCTGCAAAAGTCCTTGAAAAATTGCTGCCATAGTGTATTTTTTAAAACATGACTCAGAGAAAAAATATCAAACTGAAAAGTCTAAAAAGTCTCCCTACTTAAGCCCATTTCCTACTATACCTGTGGCCTTTTCTTTATTAGCAAAAGTGATTTTGTTGAGCAAAACCACTTTTGCTAAAAAGTGTAAAAACTGTATTAACAAAAGTGATTCAGAAGTTGTGGGTGTTTCATCACAGGAGGTTTTTAAGAAGAGACTAAATAGTCACTTGTCAGAAATGGTGCATCATTTCCTGCTTGAGCAAAGGGTTGGGTTAGAAGACCTGTAAGGTCCCTTTGAACTCTGTTCTGATTGATTGATTGATTGACTTGGCCACAGCTTTGAACATTCCCAGTGGTCTTCTGTTCCAATAGCAACCAGTTGTGATCCTACTTGGCTTTTTGAGAGGGGTTTAATGCTGCTGTTTGCAAGAGACCTGGGTCGATTAGCCATGTACTTTGAAATGACGTCAAATTGACATGGCACCACATCATCCCTATCTACTTTTTGAGAGTGACCCCTGCCCTGCCTAAAGTCTTAGCCTAAGAAAGTTCAACACACTTGGCTGTGCACCATATAAGCAACTATTCCAAATATTAGCATTATATGGGCATAAACATTCCTGAAAATAGTGAGATGGACTTTTGAGTAGATCAGAAGAAGATGCCACTGATAAACCTCCAATCTTGTACCCAGTTGGCCAAAAGTTAGTGCTATTAACTTTAATGGGTTTCAGATTTTTGAATTTCTGTTTGAGCTCCACATTTCTGCTTGAATATTAGAATAAGAATAGAATAAGAGAGTTGGAAGAGACCTTGGAGGACTTTTAATCCAATCCCCTGCTTAGTCAGGAAATCCTAGACCTTTTCAGACAAATGGTTGTCCAATCTCTTTTTAAAAACTTCCAATATTGGAGCATTCATAACTTCTGGAAGCAAGCTGTTTCACTGATTAATTGCTTCCTAGCTGTCAGGAAATTTCTTCTTAGTTCTAGGTTCTCTCCTTGATTAGTTTCCACCCATTGCTTCTTGTCCTTCCATCAGGTACTTTGGAGAATAGCTTGACTCACTCTTCTCTGTGACAGCCCCTGAGATATTGGAACATTGCTATCATGTCATATATACATACTGGATCTGATTAAAACCCTCAAGGAAGCTCACACCAAATTATTTCCAGCCTCTGAATCACTGAAGGCACTTTGAGCCTTTTCCTGGTTATCTGTGACTGGATTAAACAAATAACAACCAAGTGAATTAGCTTTCCAGAAAGCCATTTTTGCATTCTTCAATACTTTTTCTAGGATGCTTTTTCAAACATCGTTTGAGGCATAATAAATGCGCTGGACTAAAACACCTTTGTAATGTACTTTAAATGAAGATTTGGTACATTTTGCTAACAAAAAAAACCCCTTTCTAAGGTTATTTATTTATTTATTAGGAATTTGGGGTTGATGTTATTTTTCAAAAGCTTTTTCATGTCTGAAGACTATGTGTAACTTACGTGTAAACTTCATATTTATTTTTCTTTTGGTACTATGGGAATGAAAGGATTGTAATCATCGACACTTCTATGTGAATTATTATTGCAGAACCCCTGCTGTTGAGTTAGACAGAATTCACCCATTGTATGGGACATTAAGAAACCCAAAACCAGAAAGAAAAACACTAAGTTAATTAGTGTTTAGATGTGGAATAAAGACAATGGAAAACAAAGAAATGGAAAGGCAGAGGCTTAGGTAAGAGAGTGTGCCTTCCATTCTAAACGTTGATTGCTCTTTTCCCCGCCCTCTCTCTTTTCCTCTCTCCCTCTCCCCCCCCGCCCCTCTGTCTGTCTGTCTGTCTGTCTGTCTGTCTGTCTGTCTGTCTTTCTCTCTTGGTCTTGGTCTCTCTCTCTCTCTCTCCCCTCTCTCCCTCTCCCCCCCTCTCTCTTTCACTCACTCACTCACACACACACACACACACTTTTTTTCTCCATCTGATTCATTCCATTTCATTTTTCCCATTTCATTTCCCCCCTAGTTTTTCTAATTAGTTTTCTAAAACCACAATCACTCTCTTCTTTTCAAACTGTTGAAATCCAAAGGCTCCTATTAGAAAACGGAAGATATTCTAAAATGCTCTTTTAAATTATTTCCCAGGCGATCAATATTAGAGGCGTATGGTAATTCTCTGGATTATTCTGGGAAATTATTTGTGTCTCCTTTTTTGCTCCAAATGACAGGATAATCTAACTAATAACAGCTCGGGCTTTATAGGCGAAAACCATTTATTTGGACAGACTGAAACTATGGCCCATGTTTCAGGTCCCCCTATGGAACATACAAAACCAGGCACAGGCTTAAATCACTGCAGGGTTTGTATTTTCTGCTAAACCCGTCGTGCTGGTTTCCAATGGGCAATGCATCATGCTGCTGATGTGAGAGCCAAAATGAAGACAATCAAGCTCGGGAATCCACAGAGAAGTATTCATGCTGGGCGCCATTTGTTTCTAATTGCTCTTGTAAGTTATAGTTTGAGATAAAGCTCCCAAAAAGGAATAAGCACAAAATAATAAGCAAGTCAGTTTCTCTCTCTCTCTAGCTTTTTAGGCTGACAGAGGCATTTAATCCCCCCCCCTAAAATTCAGGGTACTCTTCTCTCTGGGGTCCTGCATTGCAGCTCTGTGCCCCTCCTCTCCAACACCAATTGCTTCTTCTCAAGCTACTTCTATTCCATCTCATAAATAAGAGTCAAAATATTTGCTGGCTTGCCATTTCAATTCATCAATTTGTTTGCATTGCAAATGCAGGAAAGCAGTCATCTTGTCATCTTGAGTGCCTGTAATTTAGTAGTTCAATAAACTTGGTTTGTGGAAACATTTAGTATGAAGCAACTTTTGGGGTGTTGTACGTTTCTAGGGGAAAATTTTATTCAGGAAAGAAATATGATGGCTGGGTTTCTAATTGTGTCTTTCTTTCACACACACAAATACATATATATGTTGGGACGCGGTGGCTCAGTGGCTAAGATGCTGAGCTTGTCAATCAGAAAGGCCAGCAGTTCGGTGGTTTGAATCCCTAGCACCATGTAACGGAGTAAGCTCCCGTTACTTGTCCCAGCTTCTGGCGACCTAGCAGTTCAAAAGCATGTAAATATGCAAGTAGAAAAATAGGGACCACTTTAGTGGGAAGGTTACAGCATTCCATGCACCTTTGGCATTTAGTCATGTGTGTGTGTGTGTGTGTGTGTGTGTGTGTGTGTGTGCGTGCACACATGTGTGTGTGTGCTAGGAATGCTCAGGTAAACCTGAATGCAAAGATAGAAATCATCAGCAATCTAGTCTTGATTTGTGGCATGTGAAAAGTGGTTAAATGTTTTAAAGGCCTTCCATATAAGTATGTACCAGTGGTGATAAAGTCCTCAGTGAAACAGTGAAATCTTCTGCCTAGCATTGTGTTAAGCTTTCAATAGCAATGGTAGATGCATTTTTCTGTTAACTCTTTCATTTTTTTTTTTTTTTTGCCAGAAAATCACACAGTTTAACCCATCGAGTCCAAAGCTTCCTGCTTGGTGCAGTAATTCAGATTAACTTGATTCCAGTATCAACCTGCTCTTTTTTATGTGCAACCACTGCTATCGGATCAGTATAGTTTCTTTGGATATGGCCAAATTTTGCTATGCCACATGTAAAATCAGGCAAACTTTAACTGCCCATTGATAATCCACCACCAACTGGAATAGAACTGTCTGCCTTTTATTTTTGGTTTTGGTTTTGCTTCTGTTATTATTGTTTTTAATGCTTTTTCTTTGTAGTACTGGTCCATGGCCATAATAAAGGTTGATTGATCGATTGAATAAAAAAATTACAACAGCTGTTTTAATCACGCATAGCCCTTACTCACTTCCTAAGACTGCAGCATCCAGAATGGAGGCTAATTCATGACTGCAGTTTTTCCAGGAAGCACCCAAGGCAGCATTAATCCTCTTGTTCTTTGCTCTGTACAGTGTAGAGGCCTCTGACTTCTTCCATCATGACTGCCACATATTTTAATAAGGCACTTGAGAAGGTCCCATGAGATCTACTTACGGTAGAAGGCTTAAGATCTCCATACACAGTCTTAAGGAAAGACGTTTTAGTCTTAGGGTAGATTAAGGCCCCAGGCTAAAAATAATAACATGCAGCTGTGGATTAAACCTCTTGATTAAGTATACATAATGTTATAATCTTCCTTTCTAATTTTCAATTGTACTAGCATGGGCCATTGCATCTAACCCTCATGCATTTTGCATTGGATGAATTGTTCTGGACCTTCATTTATTAATTCCTGTAGAGCCCAAAGTAAGGCTAGCTAGCAATTCTTGGTTTCAGATTAAAGGCAGGTTCCCTAACGCAGGCTAAAGGAGAAGAAGCTTATTTTCTTTAATGGATTTTTATTGAATTATTTTGTATAAGCATTGTTGCTATCTATAACTTGACTCCAACAAGGCCCCTAGATGCTTATAAATGACCAAAAAATGGGAAGAATAAAATTAAAAAAACAATAGCAATCAAATCCCTTAGCTTTAGTACACAAATCAGTTAGCAGTAACATCAATTCCAGCAGATACTATTTTTTTTTTAAAAAAATCATCTATTAGTTCTTTTTGGATAGTCTGCAAAAAGATGATGCCAAAGATAATATATAAGAAGGAGTGGCAGAACCTGAGGGCAGAATCAAAAGAGGAATCAGCCTAGAGTCACTATGTAATCACAAAGGAACTAAGTACAATCCCTCTTGAATTCCATTGAACCTTATCTAAAGGTACTAGCTGTAAGGTGGCAATGGCATCAGAGAAAACCACTGAAGCTCTCACAAAGGTGGTTATTATTCAGGCAAATTGTAAGGCATTCTTAAATATTATTTTCCCTGAATAGATGAGAATGTTTGAATGATCAATCCGGAATTTTGGAATTTAGAGAAAGCTTTTTGAACATTTCACAAGAGCTTGTAAAGATTATAAAGATCTTCAGAAATCTTGAATCAGCAATGGTAGATTACTCAAGCTTCTACCACTTATATTTACCCTCATTAAATGTATATTAAATCTGAATTTATGCTATGAATAATGTTTTTCTCCTTTAACCAGGGAACATTTCATTTCATATTCTGCACTTCTTTCCCTTTTGCCCATATTCACGGAAGATCCCACAGGCTATGAATTCATTATATGCATAAATATTAGTTGAGTGACTATGTATGAGTAAGTTTAGTGTTCATGATTACTCTACACCTAAAATAAAAGGTCCCTCTTGCCTGGAGTTTTTAAGACATAAAGAGAAAAGTACTTTAATCTTATCTTCTAGGTAGAATACTTCACTCATGTCCAACCACTGTCTGGAACTGCTACACCGAATAAGCAGCACTTCTTGGGGAACAGAAATGAAATGAAATGATATAACTCTGGAAAGAGAGGCATCAGAATTTATTCAATGCACAGGCAAAGCATTTGCAGTATTATTTTGTCCTGCATTTGTAGACTACATTTTCCCTAAATATATTGGCTTGACAAAATAATAACTTTTGAAATTGGAAACTAAGGAGTTGGTAGATGGTCGGATAGTCAGGAAACTGCTGACTGAAATAGCCTCAACGAACATTTGAGCAAGGGCTGAAAATTGTGTGAATTTCTTCCTAAATGCCTTAAGATAATTGATATCAATCTAAATCAGTTAAAAGCTAACTGTTTCTTAAATGTAGTTTTAAAAAGTGCAATATACAATTGAGGAAAGCAAAGGATTGTAGTCAGGATCTGAAGGAAAACAACTGTTCATTTTGCATCATCAGATATTCTCTATTCTGCTTCTTGTTTATTTTTTAATTTTAATTGCTTTATTACAGAACACGGGAACTTCAGAGACGTAACTGATCAAATACTGGTCAAGATAGCAAAGACAATTTAATCAAGCTGAAGATGATATTATTTTCAGTGTGACTTCTATTCTAGCTGATTCATTATGGATGTATTGGTTTTATCTTTGTTTTAGGTGCCTCAAGTTTTTCTTTTCACTATTAATGTCAGCTGCACTAGCACTTAGAGTTATATACCACTCTACAGTGCATTAAAGCCTTCTCTAAGTGTTTTACAGTGTCAGTATATTGGCCCCAACAATCTGGGTTTTCATTTTATGGACCTCACAAGGATGAAAGGCTGAGTCAACCTTGAGCCTGGTTCAAGATTCGAACTGCTAAATTGCAGTCAGCTAGCAGTCAGCATATGTAGGCTCCAGTACTGCATCCTAACTGCACCACTAGTTCCGAGTATGGTTCTAGGTGCCATTCAAAGTGATGATCATCACCTTTAAAGCCTTGCATGGCACAAGACCAAGTTATGTGGGACCACCTACATGCAAGAATTCCCAACCGTCTCATAAGTTCTGATAGAGAGGGTATTCAGGACCCCTTTATTAACCAAAGCCATCTTATGAGATGAAGAATTATATTTTCTCTGTCATGGTACCTGCTCTATGAATCAGTCTTCAACCCCTCAGATTCAGAAGCTTGTCCTTCTTGGTTTTCTGGAAGACTGAGAAAACCTGATTCCCCACCCTCCCCCAGGTCACATCATACTTATTGTCAGAAGCAGCAAGGTACTTCCAGGTTCAAAAGATTAACTGATGACATCACTGTTGCCTGGGGGATGCCCAGTTGGGGGTTCCTTTCATGTCCTGAGCAGCAGCTGGAGCAAAGGAGGGAGTTCACTCTGTTCCAAGGCAACACTTGGGTCTTGGACTTGCTGTTTGTCAAACCAGTGTACTTACCCTGCAAGACACTCTGCTCCATTTTCCCCAAATATTCAATCATTTGTTGAGCCCAATATAGGTGTGGTGTGCATTTGAATTGTATGCTGCCTGGGTTATTGTACTATGACTGTCTTAATTCTTTGTCTTTTGTTTGATAATTGAGGTATTATTATTATTTATACACAAAAATGACAGTGTACACAGCAAATGACATAACTATGCTGGGTTTTATATCAAAAATCACTAGTCAAACATTTAGGACTCCGTGATATATTGGCGGATTATGTGAGCAGATCCCAGTAAGTTGGCCTTCTGCAGCTGACCAATGGTGATTTTGTCAGTGGCAATTGTTTTTAAGTGCTTGCCAAGGTCTTTTGGCACAACACCCAGTGTGCTGAGTACCACTGGAACCAGCTGCACTGGTTTATACCAGAGTCTCTGCAGTTTGATTCTCAAGTCCTGATATCTGGTGATTTTTCAAGTTGTTTCTCGTCGATTCTGCTGTCACCAGGTATGGCAATGTTGACGATCCACACTTTTTTCTTCTCCACAATCGTGATATCCGGGATACTGTGTTCCAAAACTTTGTCAGTCTGTATTCAGAAGTCCCATAGTAGTTTTGCATGCCCCCCATGGGGTGCCGCCTTGATGTGGCGGGGCTTAACTGCGCCAATGAAGTTGAGAGCTGTGCTGGTGGTAATGCAAACTACCAGCAGATACAACCATGCCAGAGAGGTCTCGGCCGAGGACCGGAACTGAGTGCACCCAACAACCCATGCAATGAATCATGGTGAAACACAACCAAACAAAGCCTATACTGGCTCGGTCATCATCCAGGTTAACAAGGACTGCGTCAGATGTTGGGGAACCTGGGCATCCATTGACAAGTTGGATACAGGCCACGGGTCCCATAGCTGAGCAACCAGGGCATGGGCCTGCAGGGCTACTGGAAGCTGAACAACCTCAGAAGCGGCAGAAATACACCATGTCAGAGAACCGCACTGTAATGAAATGCTACTACAAAGCAGAACCAGAAAAACAAGGCTACCAAAAAAGGATGTACAAATTATGGAAACAAGAATACCCAGACTCAAGGGTATTGAATTACGATTAGCCGATCAGTGATGAATTATTATTATTATTATTATTATTGTTGTTGTTGTTGTTGTTGTTGTTGTTGTTGTTGTTCTTGTTATCTGCCCAGGATGTTTATGTTAGATGGCAACCATGTATCTATATATATAAAGGTGAAAAAGCACTCATGCATCATTACAAAATTTCCAGAACTGTAAAGCCTACAAACTTGAAATTTGGCACGTATGTTCTTCTTGGCTTCTAAGAAAGGATTTTTCAAAATGACCATCAGAACATTAGTATTTCCTACATTATTATTAACACACTCTGATCATGAGTGGGGTTCAATTTTTTTAACAACCGGTTCTGTGGGCGTGGCTTAATTGGTGGGCGTGGCTTGGTGGTCATGTGACTGGGTGAACATGGCTTGGTGGTCATGTTATTGGATGGGTGTGGCCAACTCAATATGACTCACATTGAAGCATGCATCTCCTTGTCTGGCCTCTCATGACAACAGTCGTAAGTGTGAAAAATGGTCATAAGTCACTTTTTTTGGTGCCATTGTAACTTTGAATGGTCACTCCACACAAGCAAAGGAGTGGGAAAAAACTCCAGAGACATTCCTGAGACAGGAAGTCTAGTCCTGCCAAGAATGTAATAAGGGTTAACGGAGAGGCAGTTTCTATAAGCAACACCAGAATGTTTCCTTCCTGCCTTTCTTACAGGATTAGGCCAGTAATTTCTTCTAACAACCGGTTCTCTGAAATGCTCAGAATGTTAATAACCGGTACTAGCGAATAGGTGCGAACTGGTAGTATCCCACCCCTGGCTCTGATGCTAAAGAATTCTACTCCCCGTTCCCACCTGAAAAGAAAAGAAATCTCTTCCCAATGCAAAACACAAGTAGAGGAGAGGAGTCTCAGTTTCAGTTTTACTTTCACAGAAGCAAATAGTTTTACTACAGAACAGTTGAGCTAAGTCACACCCAGGCTTCTTGCTGTCTCCTTCTTGCCAATACTATTTCAGTTTCCAAACAGCCCTCAATCTCTTACTCCCCACCGGAAAAGAAATTTGTTTCAACTGCAGTTGAGCTAACCCAGGCTCCTTGCTCCTCCTTCTTGCTCACACAGCAAATACTGTTTCAGTTTCCAAGCAGCCCTGAACTCTCTCACACACTGACAGGATGCCTACCAACGATGGATGTTGGTAGGCAGAAGCACAATTTTCCCCCTTATTTTCCTCCCCCCAAAATTGCCTGATCACATAGTTTCACAGCGAAGCATGGGTACCCTGTTAGTATTTTCTAAATGAAGAAATAATAAATATGCTCTCTTTCCTTAACATTGTACATCACTCAATCCTTTGGAAATCTTGGAGTCTGATGTTATAAATACTGCAAAGTAAAATATTCAAAGAATTTTAGAAACAACAACCACAACAATAAATTAAACTTGGATGCCACCTGACTCTCAATCTCTCTGTGTGGCTACAGCAGTAATCCTCTATGTATTTCAGTCTTTGCTTAAATAGAAATATCTATGATTATTACAAACAATCCTGAAGCTTGCATTATTTTTTTTCTATGCTATATAAAATTTTAATAAATAAAATAAAATCTTCCTCCAAATGATCTAAACACATATTTTGTCGATTTAATATTTTGCAAGTTGTCAAGTGCCGCAATTGCAACAGAGATAGCTTACAAATTGCACTAAAATGAAATGATAAAATGGAAGTCCACTCTAATTTCCATCTTTAGTCAATTCAGTCCAGGAAACTAACTACCATCTGCTAGTACTGTATGTCTTTTACAGAAAAAAAAAAAGACAAAGTTGGATGACAAATGAGTACTGTTTGCACTGATAGTTTTAATTCAGTAAGGGGAAGAAATATTGTCTAGGGTAAATAACTCATTCTATAAGCCAATGGAGAACCTTAACAGATAGCAAATGGATATTGCTATGCCACACCTATTTTGTGGAGCCCTTTTCACACTGCTGCTGGGTTACCACTCATAGATGTGGAAGTAATTGGCAACACAATTGTTTATTTATTTGTTACTGAGCCATTTAGACTCTAAAAGTTGACAGAATTTCGAAAAGTCCAGTGAAGGGTTCTACCAAATCATTTTGATCTTCTACTGAATCAAACCCATTCTGATCATCACTAAATGCGGGATTTAGAAAGATCATTGCAAATCTAGAGATTTTAAAGCCATACTCCATGCTGAAATGGAAAAATAAAATCCCTACTAACTATTTCTTCCTCTTCTGAAATCAATATCACAGTTTTGGCCTTGGCTTTGAGCTTGCAAATGAGCTATTCTCCACAGCTCAATCAGAGTTAGGGAGGCAATCTATATGTTAGTGGGAGGAGAAGACATGAACTGTAGAAACATTGAAAACATGTGGGCTGCTCTGAAAAGATCTCATATATAATATAAGAAAACAAAGAAAAGCGGTTGGGATGTTTCTTATTCTAAACCAGGGTTTGTTTGTTGTTGTTTTTTAAACTTGGCCAGTTTGTAGACTTTAACTCCCAGAGTACTCCTAATTCTGGGAGTTACAGTCCATACATTTTAAACTGGCCAAAACACTGTTCTAAACTAGCACTATATTTAAAGTCAAGAAGAAAAATGCAATGCCAGCTGTAAATGAGGTTGGAGTGGTGGTAAAGGAATGGACAGGGATAAACCAATCCATAAAAACTAATATACCTCAGTAGATTTCAGGTATCATGGAATGCTGGCAAACTATTGATACTCCTCTTCTACCTAACCATCACTATCACTGTCACCATTATTATATTATTACCGTGTTTCTCATATAATAAGGCCGGGTCTTATTTTTTTTTTTTTGAGCCCCGAATAAATGGCTAGGCCTTCTTTTCGGGAGTGACTTAATTCCTCCCCTCTTGCATCTTCGGGCGGGTGGCAACGGCTTGGATGTTGACCTCGGCGTTGGTGGGGCACTTCATATCGGGGTCAATGCAGGCAGCACCATATCCGGGTGTGCAACAAAAGTACTTCCTAATGGCAACCCCCCCCCATTCCCCCCATTCCGCATGTTTTAATATAGGCCTTAATTTGGGGGGGAGGGGCTTAATTTCATTTCATGCCTATAAAACATGCTGGGACTTCCTATGGGGGAGGCCATATTATTATTATTATTATTATTATTATTATTATTATTATTATTATTATTATTATTATTATTATTATTTCTGGTAGAGACGTAGCAGAATTGCCAACAGAATTTAGAGCTTAGAACAATTTAACATGTTTGGAGACCTTGGAGAACAGCAAGCTTTCAGTGCCAGCTTCTGAAAAAGATATAATTGGGAAAAGGTATTTTCCGAATTCTACCTGCAAAAACTATATGAACTAAATGCAAGATAGGGAGTAGAAAACAAGGAGACCAAGATTGTTGGAAAACACTCAGGCAGATGTTGTTATTGAACATCAAGGAGCTAGAATTTTCAGGTTGATGATAAACCCAAAATATGGTTTTGGGCAGATCAGCAAACAGCAATTCCATTCTGTCAGTCTAAATGACATTCTTCAATTTTTTAGTTTGCTCATGTGGGTGCTCATCTAGAATAACCTGTTCCAAAAGACTGGATATCATGAAGTCACTAGTTGCGTGGAATCTAGGCCTATAGGATTGGCTAGCCTATAGGATTGGCTAGTCAGGCTATAGATAACAAGAAGCATCACAGACAGTCCTTGAGTTACAATCACAACTGAGTCCAAAATTTCTGTTGCTAACCTAAGTGAATTTTGCCCTATTTTACGATCTTGCTACCATTAAATGAATCTCTGCAGTTATTAAGTTAGTAACGTAATTGTTAACTGTTGCTTCCCCGTTGACTTTTCTTGTCAGAAATTTGCAAAAGGGGATCGATCACATAACCCCAGTAAATTACAACTGACATAAATACATGCCAGTTGCCAAGCATCTGGATTTTGATCATGTGACCACAAGGATTGCAACAGTTGTAAGTGTGAAAAATGGTCATAAGTTACTTTTTTCAGAGCCATGTAACTTTGAACGGTCACTAAATGAATGGTTGTAAGTCAAGGATTACCTGTACTCCCAGCATGAAACCACCCTAAGGAGACAGATGCACTACGTATGTACGTATAACTGTATCTGTAGCATATATATATGTGAAGGGAATCACACATATATATATGGAAATATCTGTGATGAACAGCCAGGATAATAACTATGATGAGAAGAGATTTACCTCCAACAGTTAAACACAGAACATTTAAAAAAAAAACCTTTTGAGATTTTATTGAAGAAAAAAAATGTAACTTAATTGAATTTGGATTCAATTAAATAGAAAAAAAGAATGCCAGTTAAAAAAATTATAACCTCAACCTTTAAAAAGGTTGCCTTACAAGAGCGAGCATCTTAAAACTTCATAAAATAGTCAGGGATACATTTTTCTCCCCTCCTTGGTACTTTCTTCCCACTCCTTGGCCTGACATAAGCTAAGCTGCTTGGTTTTAGGTTTCATTACTGTTGCTTCTCTGTGAGTCTGTCTGTGAAAGCACCAATAGGCTTGGCACAGACTCAACGTCTGAGCAATTTCTTGGCTGACTGTGCAAAATATGATATACAGATCCATACTGGCAAGTTAATTACTTGCTGTGCAAATAATGCTGGGATAAATGGGTTTCTTCTCCAAAACACTGTCTCGGTAATTCCAGCATGTTCACAAATAGGATATAAGGTTCAACACATTTTTTTTTGAAGTAGACATGGCCCTGAGGGAAAATAACCCCATAACCCATAGAGCGAAATAATAAGCTGCCTTAGAGAACATGTTCTCACATCAGGTTACTTAGAAATAAATACTTTTTTTGAGTGAGATTTGTTACCAAGGAAAGATTCACAGAATTGTACTCTTAGAGTTTCCCCTTCGCATAATCAGATTTCTTCCATATTGCAATCACAGAAAATGTTGAGCAAGAGGAAAAGTTTTGAAGGGAAAATTTGTATGGGTGTTCAAGTTGTTTTCAACTCCTAGAGACCACAAAGTCCCACACCATTTGCGCTCTGATTCAGGTGGCCCTGTGAGTACAGATATATCCCCAAGTAGCCTCAATGACAACCAGAGAACTAACTATTTACCTCCAGACTGCTAACAACTACAAAGAATATAAATCCTTCTATTCCCATTCAGTCAGAACTAAAGAAGCTTTTTGGATGGGAAGCAAAACATTTTTCAAGAAAAAAAATCAAGAAAAGTCCAATTGTCCCTTTAAAACAAAACAAAACACCTTTGGAACAACCATGATCTGGATGATTGAGAATCATAAGGAACATTTACCGGTTACAAAGCACCCTTTCCAAAGCTGTTGTAACTTCGAACCGTTGTTAAATAACTGATCGTAAGTTGAGGACTCAGTGTAATGTATTCAAATGAGTCAAGTGCATATACATCAGGGCTGTCAAACTCACAGCCTGCGGGTCGGATGCATCATGTGCTGGCCATGCCCATGCCCAGTTTAGTGAAGGGGGGAAAAGTCACAATATGTCATGTGATGCCATTGTCACGATGCGAGTTTGACACCCCAATATACATGGATCTATGTACAATGATGCCACTGATCATGAATGGGAAGGTCAAAGGGCAATTCCTTTTGTTATGATGTGCACTGACAGTAAATCGCCCACAGAATGAAGAGTCCATTATGACAGCTGAAACTATTCCTAATTTTTTTTTAAAAAAAAAGCATTCTACAATAGTTAGTTTTTCCTTTGAACCAGGCTGCAATGAAATGTCCAAAATAAACAAATAAAGACACTTTAATCTGCATACCTAAAAAAGGAAGATTTTTTTTTTTTGCAAAGAATTTCATTATAAGTGTTATGGTTCCTGGCTATGAGATTTTTGTTTTTAAAGACGTTAAAGCCTTTTCTTTCCCAACAGATAAACTTCCTTGATTTTCTGTTGGCATTTCCAGGCACATGGATGCACCTGTTTCAAGAATTCTCCATGTAACAGAGGACATCTGGGAAAGCACAAAAGACTGTGTGTCAGGAAGTGAAATAAAGCAAAGGGTTGATTACCATTAGGATTGACTCTGATGGCAACTGCTGTGAGCTGTCCAAACAACTGGGGGGAAATAAGTGTTAGAGGACAAGGAATTCGTTTACCCAGCATTATTTACACTCCAAGTCAGAGTGCAGATTTATTTTCTTATTACCAGCAGAAAGTAACAGGCTGGAAATTTGAACCCATCATAGCACTGAACATTTATAATTATCAGTGTTTATTTCCCATTGTCTTGTTGATCGTTTTCAGCTGCTCAGAAAAAAACTGATAGTTAAATGTTGTATGTGTTTTGTTAAAGCCTCTGTGTATGAGAGAGAAATAAAATCATTCTGCCAAATAAATGCTAATTCAACAAAAGCTGAATTGTGTGAGACCTTTGCAAATTACACAGATTTAAATGTATTTGTGTACATTCCTTTATGTTGTTCTTGAGAATCAACTGCTGTGTGATGGGCTAAAAAGACCATGTAGGTCAGTTGTCACAGACCTTGATAAGTAATTTTCTTTAGATTTTTAAAAAAACTTCAAAGGGTTTCAAGAAGGAAGTGCCTCACATTTCTTGTTGGTTAGAAAACTGATAGAGATATTGTTATTTTTCTTTCTTAGTTTTCTTTGCACTTTTGAACATAGCTAATAAATCCACCCAATAGAAGAGATATTTTAGCAGAATGATGTGGAGAACAAGTATTCCTAGAGATGTTGAAATGCTTTAAACCAGAGGTGAAGAACTGTGGCCCTTTTAAGACTTGTGGTCTTCAACTCTCATGCTAGCTCAGGTATTCTGGGAGTTGAAATCCACAAATCATAAAGGGGCCATCATTTCTCACCTCTGCTCTAGGCCCAGAAGAAATGGGAATTTGGCCAACTGTATTTCTTTTCAACCTAAAGCACCTCTAAGTGACTTGAATTTGCTTGTTATGCCAAAGTATATTAGTATTATATGTTTATGCCATGACCACTAAGTGTGTTACACCATAGAACGCAGAACAATAATGTAGTTGGTGATATACTTCTCTACTTCTTCATGCACGTTCATATTAATATGACTATCTGTGGTCAGAGAGCTGAAGTAATTTTCCATACAATAATATAAAAACAAGGATAGATAGATAGATAGATAGATAGATAGATAGATAGATAGATAGATAGATATATTCTGAACTGAAAGCAAGCTTGTTTTTCTACTTAAGACTGGAAAAGAAAGAAAATCAACTTTAATGATTCATCAGGGTGTTTGTAAACTGTTTTATAGATATAGTAAGGAATATTGTCAAAGGTATATATGCTAGATAGCAATTGTGTCTTTGTAGTTATATATAATTGCTGATTAGAGCTAGAATGATATCAGTAGATATTTTCCACAGGTATTTCCAAAATAAATAAGTTTTTATGACTAATCTAGCTTTATCTATGTATGTATATTTATTCAAGGCCCCCATGGTAATATTTAACTACTGATTATGACTCTTTGTGTTCTATTTTGTGTGCATACCAGCACACAGTATGATCTGTGGAGAGGTTAATAAAGACAATGAATTCCAAATGAATGCAGGAGAAAGCAAATATTGAACTCATAAATATGAGTATGGAGACTAGAGATTTGATCTTAAGAGGAGCTGTTTAGAAAATATTACCTATATGACTAGTGTTACCAATCCAATTAGTCTAGCATCTTCACAATTGCATACCAGCCATAACCCATTCAATTTAATTGTTTCATGGCAGATCCAGGACTTCTCCTACCAAGTGGAAACTGCCCCTTTAGTTCTACAATAGAACAACTCTTGCACAAGTACTAGCACATGGAGCTAATTAGTTCTGCCTCAGCTGCTGCTCAGTAAAAATTGCTCTAAAGAGAATTTCCAGTGACCAACTCCCATCTTGTCATAATTTCCAGCTGTTCAGAGTCCCCTTCTGAAGCCAAGCCATTGGTTATTGTGTCTGAAAGGTTGCTTTGTTAGTCTACCAAACAGTGGTTGGAGTTTTTGCTTTTTACCCGATCCTTTCCAAAACAAAACAAAAACAAAAAAGGGGTAGGGAAGAAAACAAGAACAAACTAGCATGTCAACTATGCCAATTTAGGTCCTGTCCAGGGGTGGGATAAGACAGGGTTAACTACCAGTTCAGGATTTACGAGCTTCCCTACACGCTGGGAGCTGTGCACCTGTAAATCATCATCAGCACACTGGGTGCAGAGAAGCAGCCTTTGAAACAGTCCTCTTTTCCTGCTTTTTTAACTGCAGCTGTGCCTCATTTGGCAGCTGAACTTGAAAAATCAGGAAATAAAGATCAAGAAAGAGCCTGAGTGGGCAGGTGGGCAAAAACATCAGCAGACATAGAACCGGTTCTATGTCTGCTGCTTTTCAGAGCTACCAGTTCTACAGAGGTGGACAGAACTGGTAGAAACCCACCCTGGTCCTATCTAGCAATGAAGACATGTGGCAGTGCAAAATAATATTGATTTGAGGGGAAGGAGTCAAAATGGAAGGCTATAGGGAAGGCCTCTGAATAAAGTATCCAAAGAAAGTCAACTATCTAGACAACTTTAAGTGGAAAAAGTCATCCATGATTTATGTATTTCATAATTTCCTATTTATGAAGCCATATGGTTTTAAAACCAGCATGCTAAAGACGGGAGGACTGTAAAAAATCTTATATTTTATAGAGTTTTCAAATATGCAACAACAGAGTCTTCAGATTATAATTTTTATACCAAAGTAAAAGTAGAAGACTCACAGTGCTGTAAATCAGTGATTTTTTTTCCCACCCAGACAACTTTAGGATACATGAATATTAGCTCCCACAATTCAGCATGAGTTGAAGTCAAAACATATTAGAGTTGCCAAGGTTGAAAAACACTGCTGTAGTTTATGACTGAACAAATAGTTCCTATCTCCTTGACTTCTCAGTTTTATAACAAAAATAGAATGCTCCTAAACTTACTAGTGCACAGACATATTTATTAAGTATATCTTTATGTTGATATGTGTTCAATTCATCTAGGATTGAAACAGCTTGTATGGCTAACAATTGGTATATATCTGATCAACACACTATTTGTTATATTCTGATTTAAAAGGAAAAAGAGGGGAAAGTCTTCATATAGGATAAGGATATCTAAATTAATCATACCTTTATCTCCATTACATTTCACATAACTAATGCTAATGCAAAATATTTCTTTATTTCTTTATTTCTAGTCTCAAATCAATATTTGGAGTATCTTACCTTAAAGGCCAGATTCTAAAATCTCAAAAAGTCAGTAAGCCTATCAACTAATTAAGTCACTACATGGCTTTAAGCAATTAATTGATTCCTTAAATCAATTTTTCAAATTGAGTACTAAGGACTCTCTTGCTACAGTGTTTTTTTAAAATGATGCAGAAATCATCCTGCTCTTGGGAACTGGATCTGTGGAATTCTACAGTGTTCTGTCACATATTGCAAACTCAGACCTTTCCTTGACCATTATGTGGGACAATTGTTAGAGGCAGCCCAAGATTTATGATTACTGGATGCAAAACAGCAAATGCCATCCAAAATGGTATCAGAGTTCATAGCGCAGAAACCAAGCCAAAACAATATGGCAACATTTCAAACTCTACTCTTATCCCTATATCAGAAAAAAGAAACATTAATAATAAGCATGGTAAATAGTTGGAAACTTGCTTCCCTTTCCTATAAAGAATCTCTAAGTAAGGGATAAAGGCAATTTGCTCATTTCAAGGTATGACAGTACAAGGAGTGAGAAATCTGGGATCTTACAAGAATCTACAACAGTGGTATCCCTTTGTGTTGGTCAGTTCAGTTGTGGTAACTGGAAATTGTATTTTTTAATAACTGAAGGATCATAAGTTTCCTATTTCTTACTTCATGGCAGGGTTGCTCCAGCTTAGGGATGACCTAATAATAGTGTTCTAATATCTGAGGGGCTGCCATAAAGAAGAACGGGTCAACCTATTCTCCAAAGCTCCCCTAAGGCAGGACAAGAAGCAATGGGTAGAAACTAATCAAAAAGAGAACCAACCTACTGGTTCTACCTACAACCTACACTAAAAAGAAATTTCCTGACAGTGAGAACAATTAATCAGTGTAATGGCTTGGCTCCAGAAGTTGTAAGTGTTCTGGTGGTTTTTGAAGAGTTTGGACCACCATTTGTCTGAAATGGTTACTCTGCCATATTGTTTTTCCTGAATGCTCTGCATTGCAAAACTATTTCTGATCAAGATCATTAGCCAGTCATCATGCAGTCTTTACCTATTTATCACATTTATTCCATCATGAAATTGCACATTTACTTGCAAGGAAAATGACATAAAGTAAAGAGTTGTAGCAGTGTGAAAATACAAGGACTTGACTCCAGGTGTTCTGATTTTTATTTTTAATCCATGGAGGTGGTGAGAGAGTGTTTAACGGTTAATCACATACCAGACAGTCAATTAATTCTTTCAGCCATGGTGTTAAAAATCACCAGGTACTTTGTTCAGGGTCTAAGGCAAGTACTTCGATAGCTTAGACGTTGCTTGAAGTAAATTGGAAGATAATGCGAGGATAAAATTGGCATTAGTGGCAGTAATTTCAGAGAGGATCAAGCTAAAAGATCTTCAATTGCTAGCCTTCTGTTTAAGTAGTTCTGCAGAATGCATACAAAATTAATATAACCTAGCTATAGGCTATGATGTAAATAATTAGGATGCAAGTTGCTGTTAAGTTGAACCATTTGGGTTTGTTGTGGGTTGTGCCAAACATACATTGAATTCAAAATCCATCAACTTCAGTTGGAGGTTTTGCAATTATTCTTTCTCTTTGAATTCAGCAAGGCATATGAAAGCTCATATTTTGCAATTGCACAGGGGAACTATTAGTTCACAAGGGGTTAAGAACAAGATTAAAATAACGAATCTGTCTCCTTATCTATCTATCTATCTATCTATCTATCTATCTATCTATCTAATCTATCTAATCTATCTCTATTTATTTATCTATTTACTATCATCTATCTACCTATCATCTATCATCTGTCTGTCTGTCTCTGTCTGTCTGTCTCTGTCTGTCTATCTATCTATCTATCTATCTATCTATCTATCTATCTATCTATCTATCTATCTATCTATCATTTATCATCCATCTATATACATCCATCCATCCATCCATCCAATTTATCTGAGACCCATCTATTCAAAGAAACTCTGGGTAGTGAAAAATAAAATAAAATAAAACATAACATTTCATTCAATCCCAAAAATTATGGAGGTTTCAGTAATATATCCCAGATATTGTAAATATTTACAAAGGTCCATTAACTAATATCCCAGTCCATTAACTAATAGGTCCATTAACTAATATCCCATAATCTGGTGCAAAATCTAAGCCCTTTGAAAATTTCAATAGAGTTGGAGGTGGTGATCCTCCATATCTTAAGAAGGAGGGCCTATATCATAGGATAGGTGCCACAACAGAGAGGGCACACATCCTAGGACTCATCAAGTAATACTGCTTCCCTGAAAGTACCTACAGCAGTTTCACTCCATCGTATCTGGTAGAGACAACAACTACTTAGGTAACCTTACAAAAATACCTTAGATCCATGCCATGTAGGGTTTTATTGGTGATAGTTATCACCTTGAATTGCATACACAAACATACTGGAAGCCAAAATAGCTTAGTACAGTAGACCAGAGCAGGGAATCAACTCCACAAAAAAAGGATGAAACTACTTTAATTGAGATAATCTGTTTGTGCTATATCTCCTCTTCCTTTCTCTAGTTCATTGAATTAGGGAGGTATCTCCCTGAGCCAAATATTATCTCATTCTGGATTGAAAAATGCTTCAGCCTCTTTTGCCTAGACAATGTTTCCTTCATATCTCTATCAGGCTACTTTCCTGATAGAGGAAAGAATGTAGGGCACCCCACATTCTGGATCAGTTTTCATACTATCCAAATGTCTGCTCCTGCTATTGATGGTCAGATGGGGGGAGATTTCTTGAAAAATCATTTATTAATTTACATGCTCTTGAATGTGAATTAGTATGCCAAAGACTATCATATCTCATCAAATCATGTGGTGTTTTTTTAAGCTGCATTACTGTATGCAATGCTGTGAAGAACCAGTCTGGTCTAGTGGCAAAGGCACCACGCTAGAAAACAGAAAACTGAATTCTAGTCCTGCTTTACTATGAAAGCTGTCTGGGTGAATTTGGGCAAGTCACTCTGTCCCAAATCATGATGCTTAGGCAAGACTGAGATTAGCAGCATATAGTTGTGTGAGATGAGCAGCATATAAATTTAATATATAGATAAAAACAAGCTATTCTTGTCACCACCGAAAGATCAACACTTAGTTGATCGAGAAAATGCTAGCAAAAAAAATATGTATAAAATGTATAAAATACTATGACCTGTAATTTATGGAATAATAATAACAATAAAGATAATGATGATAATAACAATAATAACAAAAATAATAACAACTACCAAACTACAATTGTGACATAGCATAATCGTTGTATAGCAGATACAGTGAGCTAGAAGGCTGATTTAGTATCAGAATAACCCAGGATTTTTCAGTTTTAGCTCTCCAATTAGCTATTGTCCTATATTTAGGGGTCTGGAATACATAGCCAGGATGAATTTTGTGTTGATTCTATGAAGGCTCAGTGTTGCAAGACAATAGGTGAGCGAGGTTGAATGGAGGATGAAACCATCTGGCATCTGTAGCCTCTGCCCTCTAGGGAGTGTTTAGATTGGGAGGCCATGTTCAAGCATTATATCTTTCCAGTACATTTTTCTACCATTATATATTACCAGTAGGGCAAAGCACAATCATCTAACCTTTGTGTTGTGTTGTGTGTTTTTTTTAAATTTTGCTTTGCTCTTTAACCTAGTTTGGTTCGATGATGGCAGTCGCTGGATATGCCAGACACATGGAAGGGATGCGTGGCAATATAGCTCAATGCATTGGAGACTTTTCTGTTGCAGATGCGTTCCCCAATGAATATGGGGCCCCTGGTAAATCCTTGCTTTTTTATAGAAGAAATGTGCCAATGTGACTCCAATCCTGAGTAATAGGCTTTAATAACAAAATGCATCTGACTCACCTGTTTGTTTAGTCTGAGAACATTGAAAGTGTGCGAGCAAGCAAAAAGCTTTCCTGGACTAGCAGGGCAGTAAGTTGTGTTAATATGGGACACTGTGGAACTAACTAGCTAATATCTATGATTATTAAAAAAAAAAAGAAGTTTACAATATAGAAGACTTTCTCAGTGGAGAGATTTCACTTCCAAAGAAAGCCCTTTATGCTCATTTTGAGTTTATAATCTCAGCAGGAGGGAGCCTGTTTCCTGTGGAGTTTATAATCACTTCAAGGGCAAATTGTGTAGCTTTGAGACACAATTGGCCAGATGGGCTGCTGTGCACCATGAGTGAAAAGGACAGCGACAAATAAAACAGGGATTAATGCACTGCCCTGGAACTGCTACACTCATTGTTTTGCAGCACATCTGACATATATCCTCCTTTGCAGGTTTGCTTCCAAAATATAGACAGAGAGGTTTGGTCAAAAGAAAGTTAATGGAATCAGAAGAACTAGCAGTAGTCCTCCACTTACAACTGCTATTGGGATTGGAACTTCCAACTCTAAGTGATGCAGTCATTAAGTGAGGCAGACCCAATTTGACAATGTTTTTTTGCTGAGATTATTCAACCAATTCAGCATTTCTAAGACTCCTGGGAAAGTCACAAACAGTGATCAATACATGCCTTTTGCCAAGTGCTCAAATTTTGATCACATGACCAAAGGGATGCTGCAATGGTCATAAGTGTGAGGACTAGTTTTAAGTCACTTTTTTTAGTGCCATTGTAACCTCAAATGTCTTTAAACCAATGAACACTACCTAGTCTATTTTTCAACCTGGTTTACCAGCTTTTTGTGTGCATTGTTGTTCATTTGGGAAACAACGTACAGAGATAAATTATATCTTAGTAAGGTGAATAACGATATCTTGTTAAAGATATAATATTCCAGCCCAGGACTTCACATTGGCACTGTGATTATATGACTCCCATTCAGGAACTGACTACATGGCATGGACATTTAGAACTGGATGAGTTTCAGGGGAACAAAACATGATTTCAGAAGACATTCACGTGACTAGAGTGACACGTAGTGCTTTGTGTTTAAATTTATAGTGATTTCATTTAAAAAAAAATGTCTGTGGAGATTCTCCGTTATCCAGGTCATGAGTGTCCCAAAGGTGTTTCTTCAAGAGGACTGGACTTTCTGGTTTTTCTTTGAAGACATTTTGCTTCTCATCCAAGAAGCTTCTTCAGCTCTTCTTCTTAGATATTTAGCTATGCACTTTGGGATAAACATGAGTATGAATGGATTTCCAGACAAAATTGCAGTCTAAAGGAGCCATTTGTGCTTCGGTTTGAGATACAGTCAACACAGACTCATCCCCAACAGCCTGTGTCTGTCTTCAACAATGAAGGGACAAAGGGCAGAAAAACTTCCTACAGAAAGCACAGCTCCAACTTCTCAATGAAAGAATTAGACTTAAAAAAAAAAGTTTTCAAAACATAGATGATAGTTTTGTTTCACAGCTTTGCCCAATGTATAGACTTTTTGTGTACAGGTAGTTCTTGACTTATGACTGTTCTTTCAGTAACCATTCGCAATTACAACAGCTCTGAGGTGACTTACAATTCCTGCCTGAAAGTATGGTTTCTGTGGTTCCCCAAAATTCAAGTCTTTGGCAATGCCCCCTACAATTAATCACAGAGATGCTGCAGTAGTCCTCCTGCCTGTCTTCTCTATTACACTCTGCTGTGCCCACACGGGCTTTGGGCCTGAATAGAATAGAATAACAGAGTTGAAAAGGATTTTGGAGACCTTCTAGTCTACCCCCCTGTTTAGGCAGGAAACTCTATACGTTTCAGACAAATGGTTATCCAATCTCTTCTTAAAAACTTCCAATGTTGGAGCATTTACAACTTATGGAGGGAAGTTGTTCCACTGATTAATTGTTCTAACCATCAGGACATTCCTTACATTTCACCAACCATCAGGACATCTCCTTGATTCATTTCCACCCATTGCTTCTTGACCTGCTCTTAGGTGCTTTGGAGATTAGCTTGACTCCTTCTTCTTTGTGGCATCCCATGAGATGTTGAAACACTGCTATCATGTCACCCCTAGTCCCTCTTTTCATTAGACTAGACATACCTAGTTCCTGCAACTGTTCTTCATATGTTTTAGCCAGCAGTCCCCTAATCATCTTTGTTGCTCTTTGTTAGGAATATAAGTCACCTAACAGCTATTTGGGTTAGAAATATATAAACCAGGACAGACATTTTAAAATTGTATCTTTAAGAAAATGCAAAACTGTAATTAGGTGTGGTTTCTCAAATGGCCATAAGATGGAGCCAGAAACCTGGTTTGTCTTAGTCTTATCTCAGAAGAGAGTGTGTCTGAGTGAGTCTCTCTGTTTCCTTCTGTTGGAAAGTATTGCCGTTCCTCAATTTTTCCTAATTGACTGCTATTCCTGGATTTGATGTAAGTTTGATACTGAACTATGGTTGTTTTTTTGACACTGGAATTTGTTATTAGATTATCCCTGAATTGAAAAACTGACTGATTTAGCTGTGAATGATTTTGGGACTGATTGTCTTGAACTTTGCTTAAACTTTCTGGAAGTAAAAACCTGCATTTACTGTACAGTGTATCTGTGTACTGTGTGTGTATTATTCAAACACTTATCTCAAATACGTCTCCCTGTATGCACTCATTCTCCTAACGGAGAATTACCTCAACACTCTTCTCTGCACTCTTTCTAGAGTCTCCACATCATTTTTTTATATCATGGCGATCAAAACTGGATGCAGTATTCTAAATGCGGCCTTACCAAGGCATTATAAAATGGGACTGCTTTCCATACTGTGTTTCCCAGTTCAGTCCCAGTACTGAACTCCAGTATTCTGTGGTTCTCTATGTGTAATCTGTGAAGGTGCTAAAGATCTGGCCTAAGAGCTGTGCTAGGCCTCCTAGGCACCTTATTGCAACTCTTAATGGCCCATAAGATCACTTAAGGATTGCAACAGGGAGAGCAGATATTGTGGTTGTTAAGCAAGACAATAACATGGGTGCCTCACTTAATGAACATCACAACACAATGCATTTGTCTCTGAGTGCACCTTTCCTAAGCAATGTGTTTTTATGTCTGTATGTATAGATTTGGAAAAGAAAAAAAAAACATTAGTGAACATTCTTCAGCACTGTCGTCTGTACCACAGCAAGCTCTGTTTAGCAGATCTCATAAAATTAGAATTCTAGGACAGATTTGTTTTGCATCCTTTATTATCAAAAGTTGGTCTGATGTCTTTTGAGGAAAACCAGCTCAGGAATACATCCTAACAAAAGAACTGAACATGATGGAAAAAAAGGTTGGTATACCAATCTTTCTTAAAACACAATGGAAAAGTCACATATAAAGCCTTAAAATAAAATAATATTTCTTTTAATCATCATTGGATTCTTAAGGCATCTCCAAGGCCTTTCAGAAGGAATAACAAAGACTGAAGAGAACAAAAGTTTCAAGGTACATTTTGGTTTTTTTTAAAAAACAAAAACGCAAATTGTGACTGGGACTTTGTTCTACTGAGTCTATTTTTTATTCCTCATGAACTTAAGAAGAAGGACATTACTTCTTATTATTTCTAGCACCGTTTTAACCAAACCAGGAGACCAAAAACATACCT
Organism: Pseudonaja textilis; assembly: GCF_049901715.1. Classification (NCBI taxonomy): domain Eukaryota; kingdom Metazoa; phylum Chordata; class Lepidosauria; order Squamata; family Elapidae; genus Pseudonaja; species Pseudonaja textilis. The sequence goes on from NC_141992.1 coordinate 72,529,977, forward strand.
ACCCTATAGGATTGCTTAAAAATGGATTAGTTTTTTTTTTTTTTAAATACAGGTAGTCCTCAATTTATGAACACAATTGAAACCAGAATTCCCTTGGCTAAGCTAGGTAGTTGTTAAGTGACTTGTGGTCAATTTTATGATGTTTTTTGTCATGTTAAGTGAATCACTGCAGCTGCTAAGTGAATCATGTGGTTGTTAAGCAAATATGGCTTCCCATACTGAATTTGCTTGCCAGAAGCTGTCTGAGAAGATTGCACAAGGTGGTCTCGTGAAGCTAGAATGCTGCTACCATCGTAAATACAAATAGGTTGCTAAGTGCAGAGGTGGTATTCAGCAGGTTCTGACCAGTTCTGGAGAACCAGGAGCGGAAATTTTGAATAGTTCAGAATACTACCTCTGGCCCCGCCCCCATCTATTCTCTGCCTCCCAAGTCCCAGCTGATTGACTGGGTCTTCTTTTGTTCCCTTGCACAGGAGAACGGAGCTGGAAATCAGGTTAATGGGGTGAGGAGAGGATGGGGATTTTACAGTATCCTTCCCCTGGAGTGAGGTGGGAATGGAGATTTTACAGTATCCTTCCCCTGCCACGCCCACCAAGCCAAGCCAAGCCCACCAAGTCATATCCACAGAACAGGTAGTATACATTTTTGAATCCCACCACTGTTTAAGTGCCTAAATTTTGGTCACATGACCATGGGGATGTTGCAGTGCTTGTAACCATAAGGACCATCTGTAAATCACTTTTTTTTTCAGGACCATAGTAACTTCAAATGGCCACTAAACAATTGGTTGTAAGTCAAAAACTATATCCGTGCTACCAGAATAACTCTCTATGTCAAGTAAGCAATATATACTATCTTTAATGCTCCATTTTTTTCTTAGTAACATTAGTTGACCAAAAAAGAAAATTAAAAAATCAGAGGCATGTTACTTATTATACCTGTGCTAGAAAAGATTGTTGGTTGTTGTTGTTGTTGTTGTTTTAAAAAATACTATCTTGCAACAGAGAGGGTACAGCTGATTTATGAGGTGGCATGACCCTTGTCCAGATATTAACAACAGAAGGGTGCATAATTCATAACAATTCCACCTATCGCTATGCCCATGTTGCTGATTTTTTTTTAAAAAAAATCCTTCAACAGAACAAATATCTGCAGCAAATATCAGCATGACTCAAGTTCAGTCAACTTGTGTGCATAGCCTCACTCCCTCGCTGATGTCACTCCAAGGGCATCTTCTCGCTGTAGATGTTTCTGCTTTAAGGGTAGTGACTTGCTGGAAAGTAAATAGAGGTACAAGCCTACATACAAATCTTTCTCTGCGGCAGACATGCAAGTGGACATCTGTAAAAAGAGATGTCACAGGAGGGAGGTGGGTTGGCTATGACACATGGAGTGCTCACAGGACTTGACTTGATTTAGAATGAGAAAACAGGACTCATTTGTTTTAACTATTTTTTAAATATATCAAGCATGCCCCAAGTCCTCAGCTACTGATTCCAGAGTTCATGTTTCTTAGTTGTGAGTATGAAACAACAGTAGATATATAAAGACCATGGTTTCCGATGATTGCATCAGATTTCTACCTATAGAAGAAATTATAATTTTTGAGGTAGAAATTGATATCTTATTACAAAGCATTAGAGGCACCACAAAGGAGGTTTGGAGTGTTCTTTTAAGAACGAACATCTATTTCTAATGGCGCATAAGTTTAGAATACAAATTCCCTCACTCAGTGTGCCTCTCCTCAGTTTTGTATTCCCCAAATCAGTTTTGATCTGTTGTTTATTGTGGAAGTGGAATATCACATATATGTTTGTGGGGTGGGTCTTGTTTAAAGATGAGCATGTGGCTTTTAGAAACCTTTATAATAAGTCCAATTGTATTTTAAAGCAGGCATCCCAGTTGCATGTGGGTATAAAACTAAGGAACTTTGAGCAATGATCTTAAGTCAAGTTTCCACAAATTAAATTACTGAAATAAAGGCAAATTCATAAAAACATTTGAAGTACCTTTATGGATGGATAAGAATGTATTGCAGGATAGATGTAGTTAAATGAAAAAATGTAAAGGACATTTTGTGTCATAACAGATAACAGATAATCAGAGTTGGAAGGGACCTTGGAGGTCATCTAGTCCAACCCACCGCCCAAGCGGGAGACCCTACACCATTTCTGACAAATGCCAATCCAATCTCTTCTTGAAAGTCTCAAGTGATGGCACTCCCACAACTTCTGAGGGCAAGCTGTTCCATTGGTTGATTGTTCTCACTGTAAGAAAGTTTCTCCTTATTTCCAGGTTAAATCTCTCCTTGTTCAGTTTCCATCCATTATTCCTTATCTGGCCTACAGGAGCTTTAGAAAAGAGCTTGACCCCTTCCTCCCTGTGGCAGCCCCTCAAATATTGGAAGACCACTATCATGTCTCCCCTGGTCCTTCTCTTTACTAGACTAGCCAAGCCCAGTTCCTGCAACTGTTCATTGTATGTTTTAGCCTCCAGTTCCCTAATCATCCTGGTTGCTCTTCTCTGTACTTTTTCTAGAGTCTCAACATCTTTTTTATAATGTGGTGAACAAAACTGGATGCAGTACTCTAGGTGTGGTCTTACTAAGGATTTATAGAGTGGTATTAGTACTTCCCTTGATCTTGACTGTATCCCTCTGCTAATACAACTTAGGATTGCATTAGCTTTTTTGGCGGCGGCTGCACACTGCTGGCTTATATTTAGCTGGTTGTCCACTAAGACTCCAAGATCCCTCTCACAGTTACTGCTATTGAGCCTGGTTTCACCCAGTCTATATGTGTACTTTTGGTTTTTCATGCCTAAGTGTAGGACTTTACTTTTCTCTATATTGAATTTCATTTTATTAGATATGGCCCAGTGTTCTAGTCTGTCAAGATCCATCTGGATCTTGAGCCTATCTTCTTGGGTGTTAGCTATTCCTGCCAGCTTAGTATCATCTGCAAATTTGGTAAGTTCCCCTTCTATTCCCTCATCTAAGTTGTTAATGAAAATATTGAGGAATACTGGGCCTAAGACTGAACCTTGTGGCACCCCACTGCTTACTTCCCTCCATGTAGACTTAGACCCATTAAGGACTACTTGTTGAGTACAGTTTGCCAGCCAGTTGCGAGTCCATCTAGTAGTGGTGCTATCTATTCCACTTTTTTCTAGCTTACTAAGAAGTAGGTTGTGGTCTATTTTGTTTTGCTGAAATCTAAATATATTATGTCCAGAGTATTTTGCTGGTAATTTAGTCACTGTGTTGAAGAATGAAATAAGATTGGTTTGGCATGATCTGTTCTTAACAAACCTGTGCTGATTGCTAGTTATTACTTTACTTGTTTCTAGATGTTGGCAGATCTGGTTTTTTTTTATTATCTTTTCCAGTATCTTCCTGGGTATTGATGTTAGGCTGATTGGTCTATAGTTACCTGGGTCTGTTTTTTTTTCCTTTTTTGAAGATGGGAACCACAGCAGCTCTTTTCCAATCCTCTGGTAGTTCTCCAGTGCTCCAGGATTTTTGAAAGATATGGTACAGTGGTTCTGAGATGACCTCTGCCAGCTCCTTTAAAACTCTGGGATGTAATCCATCATGCCCCGGTGATTTGTTTTCATCAAGATCAGACAGGTGTTCTCTTACTATTTTTTGCTTATTTTAACTTTTATTTCTGGTCTGTCTTTTACAGTTATGTTTTTGGTGGGTTGAGCTATAGTTTCTTTTTGCATGAAGATGGATGCAAAGAATGAGTTAAGCAGTTCTGCTTTCTGTCTGTTGCCTATTACTTCCTTGCCATCTTCTCTCTTTAGTGGACCGACTGTTTCCTTGATTTTTTTCTTGTTATTTATATGTGGGAAGAAACTTTTTTTATTATCTTTGACTTTTGATGCAAGTCTTTGTTCGTTCTGAGCCTTTGCTATCCTGACTTTGTCTTTGCAGGTTCTGGTTATCCGCTGATATTCTGCCTTAGTTGTACGTCCTTCTTTCCATTTTTTTGTACTTGTCCTTTTTTTCTTTCAATTTGCCAAAGAGATCTTTGTGCAGCCATGCTGGTTTCTTTTTGGATTTCTTGTTTTTCTTTCTCAGTGGTATTGTGTTGGTCTGGGCTTCTATGATCATACTTTTCAGAGTTTCCCAAGATTCTTGAGTTGTTTTCCCCTTTAGGATTTTCATCCTTGGAATCTTTCCCAAGTTCTCTCTGAGTTTATTGAAATCAGCTCTTTTAAAATCCAAGACTCTAGTGTCATTATGTTCTGTTGCTTGTGTTTGTGTTATGCTGAATTTTAGTATGACATGGTCGCTCTCACCCAAGGCTCCTGCAGTTCCAACTATCGCTTCTTCTCTGTTTGTAAGAATTAAGTCCAGTATGGCTGTCCCTCTAGTTTCACCCTCTACCATTTGGACATCAAAGTTGTCAGCAGTGTTTACAGGTAGTCCTTGACTTATGATCACAATTGAGCCCAACATTTCTGTAGTTAAGTGAGACATTTGTTTAATGAGTTTTTCCTCCTTTTATGACCTTTCTTGCCATAATTGTTAAGTGAATCACTGCAGCTGATACGTTAGTTACCCAGCTGTTAAGTGAATTTGGCCCATTGACTTTGCTTGTCAGAAGGTCACAAAAGATGATCACATGACCTTGGGACACAGCAATGGTCATAAATATGAGTAAATTGGTAAGCATCTGAATTTTGATCACATGATTATGGGGATGCTCCAAAGGTCACAACTGTAGAAAACAGCCATAAGTCACATTTTCCAGGCATTAAATGAACTGTTGTAAGTCAAGGACTACCTGTACATATGAACACCCCTGAGATAAGGTATCTAATGGTACAAAAGTTAGCGAAACAATAACTATACGAGAAAGGCTGATAAGAAGCTACATTATATGAATGGGCAAAAATAGCTCCGCTCTAGCATTGTTTTAGAAAAGTCCGTGTTCTCTTTGGTCTGCCTGGGAACAAGGCAGAAGGAAAGAAACTGCAATAGTCAATCTCATAAAACAAGGTGCAGATAGAGTAATAGACCCTGGGGGAGAGGGGCACAGTGAGTTGGGCCTCCTGATCCAAGACTGGATGTAACTGGTGCAGTACCTGAAGGTGTGCAAAGGCTCTCTACAGCTGCCACCTACTCTTCAAGCAGGAGATGTGAGTCTGTAGAAGGACCCCCAGATTGCATACCAGTCTTCTGAGGCAGTGCCACCCATCCAGAGCTAAAGATGGAAGAACTTTATTTCCAAAGGGTACAATTTATAATAACCATCTACCAAAACAGAAAGCTACCACTGGTCTGAGTTAACCATAACATGCTCGATAGATTAAAAAAAAAATGTGGTAAGACATATGGCAAGCTTCTGTATTCCACAGACTTTCAAGTGATTTTGCTGTAGACTTGGGCAGAACTTCTCCACAGGTTTGCATAGTTATTTATTTATTTAAATTGTCTTGACTTCTACTTTTTTGTCTTATCCCTATCCTTGACCTCAGATTGTGATTCAAAGACAACAAAGAACATGTGAGGCAACGAGTCTGAAAAAGGGTCCATATCCTTATTATATTGCTAGAATTTAGTTAGCCTGAGGATGGTTCCCAATTAAGAGCATTTGAAAGCTATTGGCAAATGGAATGCAAAAAAATTAAAAGAAGTAGTAGTAGTTGTGGTTTTTGAAACCTACGGTTATCTAGCAGCACCACTCAAATTTTGAAGTGCCTTGTTTCACTTCCAGAAAGATACTCAACCCACTGAAGAATGATGATTTTGCACTCCAGAAAACACAGTAAGACATTTGAGATGAAATGTTCACATAAGCTCACTTAACATTTCTGAAAAGCTTTAATGCACAGAAAAAGAGTATGGTCTCATCTTTGTTTCTTGTGCTTTGTATTCTTAGGATTTGATTTTTCTTCTCCCTCAGAACAGGAGAAAATTCACTTTGCTAGCAACAAAAAAAAAATCATTGTATGACAAACTCTTCTAACTGAACTCCCAATATTGGTGCCCTGCAGCACAGTGAAGTGATGTGTGATGTTGAAAGTGCTGAGCTTGTTTTTAGAAGAAACGAGGAAAGGTACCGCATGGACTCTCTTCCTCATAGCTGAGTGCTCCTCACATATTCTCCAATGCTTCACAGATGAAAATGCAGATTCTCTTGAGTACATTTAATACCTGTATTATCATAACAAGGATCACTGCCTAAACACATAAACACACCCTTTGCGCATTGCTGAAGGCCGTTCTCCATCTGTTGTACACTAAACTGACCATAACAGTTTACCCTCTTTAAAATAAAATAAAAAAAAGACAAAGAAGGGGAAGAAGAAAGATTTTGTCGTGTTTATTGTGGATAAAAGCTGAATCTCAAAAATATTGTTTTGCAGGAACCCTAGCCAGCTTGAAGTTGAAATTGGATTGTGCATATGAGAAGTGTCATAATGGTGGTTTTTGCTCATGCTTGAAAATCCCCCATAAGCACTTTATAAGGTCAAGGTATATCATTATTTTCTTACAAACAGAATTTTTGCTTGAACAAAGGACTACAAAGAAGTGAAATAAATTGGAGAATATACCTTTGCTCAGTTGCCTTTGCCCAGCTACTTTGCCCAGTTTCATAAATCCCTAGCTTCATTTTGTCTGATGCTGGGGAGGTTTGCCATGGTAGGAACAACAGCCTTTTCCCCCCTTCTGCCCTGGAAAAGTTCAAACGCTGTAAGAGAATTCTCCCAGGAAGAAGAATCCTAAATACACACCAGAAGGCTTCTGAAAACTCAAGAGCCTTCTTGCATCACAGAGCAACCCCAATGAAGAAATACTGATCTTCTTTGCATATTCGAGGTCTCTCTCTTGGAGAAAGAAATCTTCCCATTATTCAATAAATGAAATAATCTGTAAAATAAATGTCCAAGCACGGAAGTCCCAAGATACACAAAAAAATCTGTACTACAGGTAGTCCTCAACTTACAACCTCAGTTAAAACCAGGATTCTCATTGATAAGCCAAGTGGTTGTTAAGTGAATTGCACTTTTTTAAAAATGACTTTTTTGCCACTGTTGATAAGCAAATCACTTCGGCTCTTATAAGTGAATCACGCGGTTGTTAAGCAAATCTGGTTTCCCCTATTAATTTTGCTTATTAGAAGCTAGCTGGGAAGATTGCAAATAGTGATCACATGACCCCAGAATATGGCAAACATTCTAAATACATACTAGTTGTCAAGTGCCTGAATTTTGATCATGTGACCATGGAGATTCTATGATGGTTGTAATTCAAGGACTGGTCATAAGTCACTTTTTTTCACGGCCGTTGTTACTTTGAATGGTCACTAAACACATGGTTGAAGGCTGACTGTATCTCCTTTGCCTTTAAAAAACAATCAGTGATTCATTTACGCTATGGAACCTATGAAGAGCTTGGAAGTTAGTCAGTAGAAAAACTGGAGTCCCAAGTAGGAATTGGAAGGGGGATTTAATTTTTTGACTATTCACAATTTTCTGCTCCAAACATTATTTCCATTTTTAATAAAAAAAATTGTAGCAAATAATGGTTTATATGCCAAGGGTAGCTTGGCAAGTAAGTGCCAGGGAAGAACCACTGAGTTTTCTCATTGAAAGTTTCAAATCAACCTGTTGAAGCCCTTCTGATATTTTTAAAAGATATTGCAAGAAATATGCACACTAGGTTGCTGTAGTATAATTCTATACATGCCTAAAATGCCTATATATCCAATAATGTCATTGACAGGGCAACTTGTCTTTAATCAGAACAATTAGTAAACGGAACATCTTGCCTCCCAGAGTTATGGGTACTCCATTGCTGGAAGTTTCCAAGAAGAGATTGAACAATAATTGGACTGGGATGGTGTAAGGGTCCTTACTTCAGCAGATGGTTGGACAAGATCTCATTGGTCCCTTCTACTTTTATGATACTATAAAGATGCTTCTAAATAATGCTTAGTAATTTCAATAAAGTCTTTTTCAGCCTCCAACTGAAATCACTGTAATCAATGATCTACAGCCCCTACAATCCTGGGAATGAGACAACTTACCACAACTGCGGTCCACTCACCATGGCCAACTTGCCACATTCAAATTTTTGAAGCCAACTCACAACTCATTGCAGGACAATTCGCCGTGGCCAACTCACCATGGGGCCATTTAACAATTCTATTTAACTAAAATATTTTTAAAAATGTTTTATTTTTTTCCATTAACATTTTGTTCAGCTCTTCCTTTTGCAACCTTTCTTTAATGATTCTATTCCACCATTTCTTTGATATTAATGTAACTCTTGTCCCACAGTGAGTTATTCTATAGCGAGATGGCTGAGGCAAGTTGACTGTGGTGAGTTAGCCATCATGAGTTGACTGTTGCGAGTTGGCCATGACAGTTGGCCGTGACAAATTGCCATAGACCCTATAATCCTAGCTGCTTGCTCATAACCTATGCTCTTGGCATTGCTTGTGTACTGTTAGAATATATAATATTTTTGCTATGATAGACCCATTGCTGCTAAAATTGTCCATCCTGGATGCTCTGTAGCTTGCATTCTCTGGGAATTTCAATAATCCCAAAAGCATACTTGGCCCCTCAAATGGATCTCTTTCAGTCGGCTTTTAATTCTTAATTAATTTTAGTTCTAATGTTAATTCTGCCTTTTAAAGCCCTGTTAGCTGCCTTGAGTACCTACTTGAGTAAAGAGGGAAGGCCTCAATCAAAGAACCTTTTGTTTCACATGATCTATAAATTACATGGTCTCGTCTGGTATGAAGAGCATTAATGTTTTATTGAATCATCTATACATCTTTGATATAAAGTACACATTTTATTTTCAGACAGAAATAAAACCTACAAAGAATGTCGAGGCCTGTCATCATTCTGAAAAGAACACACCATTATAATAATCATCGCATAATGTAATGCAGTATTTAATCTAGTTGCCTAATTATTTTTGAATCATACTTTATTAAGGCATTTATCTTTATAATCTTTAATGAAGGAGGATATAATAAACTCAATATATACTGTATGCCTTTTTAAAGGTAGAAATAATACAAAATATTTAGCTTTTTCTTTTGCTATATTTTGCTTCAAGGGGAAAACGTTATATAAAGTTATAAAGTTCTCCCCATTCCAAAGTGCATTTCTTGGAATGCAGAGACTCAGATGAGAAACAACAAAATAACTGGAGCTCTTAATTCCATAACTCTCCAAAAGCAAAATAACTACAGTCCTTCTAATTTTTTTTCACAGAAGGAAAATGTCATGAAGGAGAAAGGGAGGAAATCATCTTATTAAATCCATCTTGAGTGGGAATGTAAGTGTAGTGATTGATATCTGTAATTATGACAATGACAGGTTTAACCAGGATTCTCCAACTCCAGGGATTTGATGGAAGGATTTTGATGAGTTATACCATAGGGTTCTTTGTGTTACAGGAGAAAGAAAGGTAAAGGTCTGTGAGGAAACTTATTTATTTATTTATTTTTGTCAATTGCTTACAAGATAATAGGTATAAGTAAAAACATAGTTATGAATACATGGATACATATAAGAAAAATACAAATAAAAAAATAAAATAAACAATAGGACAGGGATAGTAGGCATGTTGGTGCGCTTATGCACGTCCCCTACAGACATCTTAGGAAAGGGGTGAAGTCAATAGTAGACAGTCTAAGATTAAAGTGTTTGGGGAAGAAAACACAGAGTCAGGTAGAGTATTCCAAACATAGACCACTCTGTTGCTGAAGTTGTATTTTCTGCAGTCAAGTTTGGTGCGGTTAACCTTGAGTTTGTATCTATTGTGTGCTCTTGTATTGTTATGATTGAAGCTGAAGTATTCATTTGCAGGTAGGACATTGCAATGTATGATTTTATATACTATATTTAGATTGGACCGGAGGTGGCATAGTTCTAGATTTTCTACATCCAGAGTTTCAAGTCTGGTGGCATATGATATTCTACAACGAGTAGAGGAGTGGAGAACTCTTCTTCTGAAATATTTCTGGACTTTTTCAATTGTGTTAATATCAGATACATAATATGGGGTCCAGACTGATGAGCTATATTCAACTATAGGTCTAGCAAACGTTTTGTATGTTCTAGTTAGTAGTGTGATATTACCAGAGAAGAAGCTACATAGGATTAGATTAACAACTCTTAATGCCATTTGGGCTATGTAGTTACAGTGGGCTCTAGCACTTAGATCATTTGAGATGAGTACTCCAAGGTTCTTGACAAAATCTGGATCCTCAACAAGGTCTTGACTGTTTAGCTTGTATTTTATTTTCTGATTTTTTCTGCCAATATGTAAGACAGAGAATTTATTTGTTGAGATTTGAAGTTGCCATTTGATTGACCATTCTGATACATAGTCAAAGTCTTTTTGGAGGGTAGTAGTATTGTCTGTGGTGTTGAATAGCTTTACATCATCAGCGAAGAGAACACAGTTGCTCTTCATATGATCACAGAGGTCATTTATGTAGAGTATGAAGAGAGTTGGTCCTAAAACACTGCCTTGGGGGACACCACTGTTAACAGGTACAGAATTTGATAGGACACTCCCAATTTTGACCATTTGTTGTCTGTTTGATAAGAATGCTTTTATCCAGTTATTTAGGTGTCCAGAGATAACATAAGATTTTAGTTTTAGGAGTAGTTTGTCATGTACCACTGAATCAAAGGCTTTACAGAAGACTATGTAGATTGAGTCTATTGCTTTGCCCTGATTGAGTTGTATAGTCCATATGTTTTTGCAGTGTAAGAGTTGCAGATTACAGGATAGTTTTTTCCTAAAACCAAATTGTTTATTAGAGAGTAGATTGTTTGTCTCTAAGTAGAGGATAATGGATTGGTTAATAATTGATTCCATGACTTTACAGGTGATGCAGCATAAGGAGATTGGTCTGTAATTTTCAACTAGGCTGGGCTCTCCCTTTTTGAAGATGGGGATGACTGTGGCTTGTGACCATAGTTTTGGCAAGGAGCTGGTCCTGAACGATTTTTCAAAGATTATGCTTAGAGGTTCGGCTATGGCAGTGGATAGCTTTTTTAAGAAGTAGGCACATATTCCATCCGGTCCAATAGATAGGGATGGTTTTAGATTGCTCAGTGCTTTTTCAACAATGTCTTCTGTAAAATTAATATGTATTAGATCATTTGATATGTATTATCGTATATACATATTATATCATATCATATATTATATTATAATATAATATACGTATATCAGATACGTAATGTGGGTTCCAGACTGATGAGCTGTATTCGAATATTGGTCTAGCAAATGTTTTGTATGCTCTTGTTATTAGTGTAATATTACCAGAGAAAAAGCTACATAAGATTAGGTTAACAACTCTTAATGCCATTTTGGCTATGTAGTAACAGTGGGCTCTAGCACTTAGATCATTAGAGATGAGTACTCCAAGGTCCTTGACAGAGTTTGGATCATCAACAAGATCTTGACTATTCAGCTTGTATTTTATTTTCTGATTTTTGTTGCCAATATGTAAGACAGAGCATTTATTTGTTGAGATTTGAAGTTGTCATTTGTTTGACCATTCTGATACATAGTCAAGGTCTTTTTAAAGGGTAGCAGTGTTGTCTGTGGTGTTGAATAGCTTTACATAATTAGCGAAGAGTATGAAAAATGTTGACTGTTGAAATTCTGCTTCTATCGCCATTTGCTACAGATCCAGGGGCGTTCATCCTGAACAACTTTAAGACCTATGGACTTCAACTCCCAGAATTTCCCAGCCAGCCATGCTGGGAGTTGAAGTCCAGAAGTCCACATGCTGGCTGGGGAATTCTGGGAGCTGAAGTCCACAAGTCTTGAAGTTTCTAGGGTTGGGCACTCCTTCTCTATGGTGTTATCTGTATCTCTGGTACTCCTGCATGACATTAAATTGTTTTGTATTTATTCGAATTCTCCTCACCCTTTTGCAATGTTGCTGTTTTTTTTAGTTTGTTTTTTTGTTTTGTGGTCCAAGAACATTATTTGCATGTTATTTTTGTCACCACCACCATCTCCCCCCCCCCAAGAATAAGGGAAAGGAGAAGTTAATTGTTCCTGCTGCATTTTAGAAACATTTTCTTATTTCATTAACCCCATCCTACCTGCAATCTGCAATTATTCTTATGAAACCTTGCAATATTTTTTATTTAGGGCCAGATTGTAATTCGTATAACCTTTTTTTCTGATTTCAGTTATGAATACAAAACACATTTGTACTTTCTATGATGTCTTGATTTAGCTTTATCAGCTCAAAAAATAGAAGCTTATAGAAGCATAACATTAGAAACTTAGAAGCATAACAAGGGACATCACCTTGAATAAGGCACATTAAAGCAATAGAAGTCCATAACCATGGATAGGTTGTAAGGGAATGGGGAAATCATATTGTATTCTTGGTATTGGCTGTATGTGTATTCTTAATTGCAGTATTATGACTTCATTGAGCTTGACAATTAATTGACATCTTAAGGAATCAAATTGCTGTTCAGTTAGACTGTTTATAAAGTTAAGATCTGCATATTCTTTTCAGGGCCAATACAGATACTTTAAAATTGTTTTGATTGAGTCTGGAAGAATCTAATCATACTTACTAAGTTACTAGATGTAATTGTTTTAACCAAATACACTTTTGCAGTCAAAATCTCTGCAACTTCAAACTACCCTCTATCCACGTAAGCAAAGATCACAAGATCTGTGAGAAAGTTGCTTTAAGAAAATGGTTTGGACCACGAAGGAGACAAGATTCAATTCAATGCAATGAAATAAAGCAGAAGCTATCCCATTCACTTGGACCAGGGGTGTCAAACTTGCTTCATCACGGTGGTGTCACATGATGTATCGGGACATTTTCCCATCATTAAACTGGGTTTGGCCAGCACATGACACATCTGGCCCATGGGCCATAGGTTTGACAATCCTGACTTGGACAAAGTAATTCAAGTAATCTCAAATTTTGTTTTTTGGGTGGTGGTGGTGGTGGATGGACTATTCATTGGCCAAGTATTTTTAGGCTGGGCAGCATTAGAATGAGGAAGCTGCAACATGAGGAAGCTACAAATCTTCAGCAGATGTTAACAAGGTTTTAGGGTAATCATCTTCAGCACATGCTGAAGGATTGCCTGCAGCATTCATTAAAACTGTCAAGCTGGAAAACCCTCAGTGAGACCTTTGGAGGAGGCTTCAAGCTGATTATCTTCATTGACATTATGAGCAATCCCCACACCATTCACCAAAGTGGCTCACCTTGGTGAGTCAATGCCACTTGACGGGGAAGGCTCCTCTCAGTCTTCTCCAGTACCCTGAGCTCTATGGAAAAAGAGTGACAAGGACTCTAAAGGAGGAGAAGCAATACTATCATTTTGCTTCAGTCTTAGAAATAATGGACCATGTTGCTTCATTAAGCTGGAATGCCTTCAAGCTTTCACTGAAGCAAAGTATCTTTTACATAACCATAGTGAATAAGATTATATATCCTTTTTTGGGAAATAATTTATAAAAAATATTTTGTATGTGGTTAATGTTGAATTTATCCTGGAGAAAAATAATTTTAAGTTATTGGCTTGACTTAAGCTTAACCACTATGACTAATCTTGCAAGATTGTTAGGTGGGGGACCAATATTGTGATTTTGTTTTTATTTCCTCTGTGAACTGGAAGATGGAGTGCTTCCACTAAATAATAGGACAGAAACAATATTCAATCATTTTCTATATTCAGTTTGGGGAAGGTAATAAGACTTGGAAATATAAGAAACAAGTATTCCTGTCTTCCATTGTATATTGCCTATTGGGAAAGAACCATCTCCATTGGTGACTGATAACATCTTACCAGCTGCTGAAAAAGCTTTAGTTATTCAGTCTCTGAGTCTGAAGTCTGCAATGGAAAATGTAATTGTTATAGTCTGTTTGAATAGAAGATAGAATGAATGCAAAGAAAAAATATTAACCCCAGAGCTGCCTTTCAGAGTTAAACCAACAGAAGTAACTAAAACCATGTACAGAGATACAAGAAATAAATAAATGTTAATTGTTGATGTATTCAGAAGACAACTTGGTCCTGTGCAGAAAAAAGCCCAAAGAGGTTAAGAAATAATGTTTAAATCTTATAAGAAAAGAAACAAGGCTTCAGAAATTAAAAGTACAAAAATTGTAAAGGAATTGGCACTCTCTCAAGAGAAACTGGCTGTGCTTCAAGGTCAGATATAAAGAAAATAGATTCAAGTTTTAAATCTTCCATATGCAGAAGATGAGCAGCCTCTAGTGGATGTTAATGGAGAAATATTTGGGGAGGTATTTGAAGGAAGATTTGTTGGACCCAATCCACAAAGTATGCCATCAAAATTTAAATCTTCTAATAGACCAAACCCAAAGATGGGGATATTTCTTTCAAACTCTACATGTAATATATTAAATTTTCCAGGCAAATAACTTCTTTGGAGATTACCAAAATCTTTCTAGATTTGCTTGCCAAAATGGTTAAAAAAGCATAAAGAGTTGAACCACACTTAAGAATCAGTGAGATTACAAGAATAAAACCTAATTAAATAGAGTTTACCTGCATTTCCCCCCCTTATACAGTATCTAAAAGGTGACATGAAAAAAAATCATGAGATACTTATTGGAAAATAGATTTTCAAATTCAGATAGTAGTCATCACAGTAATGTTGCATATATTAAAGCATTTTTAGTGATATCTAATTTTGAAGTAAATTATCTTAGGAAGAAAAACAAGAATAAATTGATACTCTAGCCATAGTGTCAACCAGATATTTTAGAAATAGAAGTCCACCCCACCCTTTTTCTTGATTTTCTTTTTCCCTTGTGGTTTTGACATATAAGAATTTAAGTAAAATTTATTTTCATTCACTGGAATTTTGTAGCCATCTCTATTTTTGGATATATAGAATGATATTTTTGAAAAGGGGGATAATATAATAGCTACCTTGAAAATGGGCACGATTCGTAAACATTATGAGCTACTACACAATATTCTTAAATTCCTGCTCCATTAGCCCACAGGTTACAGAAAATGCTACCCTTAAATGTCCTCCCTCACAATCTGGTTTTATGATGAGAAACCAGACTTCTAATAATATTCAATTATTGTAAGATAGTCTACCAATTCAGTCTGAGAATTTAGAAAATGTTGCAGTGGTTTTGTTGGACATGGAAAAAGCTTTTGACATGGTACAGATTAAATTTTTGGAACATGTAATAGAAAAAATGATTTCTTTTTGGTTTTATTTCTTGGCTGAAGGATTTTTTTTTGTCTTTTTGAATGTATAATTGAAACTAGCATTATTTTTTTTCCAATACTGCACCATGGAAATTGTCTAGGGTGTTCTTTTATATTTAATCTAGTTTTGGATCTATAGTTCATCTTTATAAACCATCTAGCAATATTCAAAGAACACAGATAGCTGCAATTAAACACATAAATATTAGTAGACATGAGTGTTTAAAATACTATATCACTATTTTGACAGTGATATTAATAGATGGCTGAAAATACCTATAAGAATTAAAGGAAAAAATGAATATAACCTCAGAATTGATACTAATCTTAAGAGGAACTTATGTTAAGTGCATTTAGATATTTCAGACCAATTGACAATTTTTGGTGGTGTGGCCAGACTTCAAGATTTTTCCTCTCATGATTGCAATTTCCATACAATTATGTGAGTTTCAGTTTTCACAGTTTCCAGTCACACCATTTGTCATATTTATTAACTTTTTTTTTCTTGTTTAATAAAAACAAGATGGACTATGTGCTTTGGACTGAATTTAGAGAGTCATTCCTTGGAACCTTTCAAATTTGACAAATACTGGGCTCTGGAATCTTACAGAATCACCTTGTTTCTGATTGTCCTCTTCTTTTCCCTTCCATCTTTCCCAGTATTAGAACTTTCTTCAGAAAGCTGGGTCTTTGCATAGGGTATCCAAAGTAGGATAACTTGACTCTGGTCATTTGTGTCTTGACTGAGAATTCTTATGTTGATTGGTTTAATGATTCTTTGGTTTCTTTTCTTGGCTGTTCATAGTATTCCCAAAACTCTTATCCAACATCTATGTTCAAAGCCATATTCATATCTTTCTTTTTTTAATCCTTGGCCTATATAAGTTAATAATAATTTTACAACTTTTGAGAGGTTGCAGACAGAACACAACTTGCCAAAACTTGCTAATGTGTGTCAGGGTTGACATAACGTATTGAACCTCTACACATTGAAAAAAAATACCTGTTTTTGTTTTGTCCAGTCAAAATAATTTAAATTGCAAATACATTTGGCAGCAAGCACACAAAGAATACACCTTAAAGAAGTCTGTTTCTATATTTTCTTTATCTGGAAGAATGGCTTTGGTGGTGAGTTAGTTTACTTTCAAATTAGGCAAAGGCTAGTGATAATTGTTAAGGATTGAAAGTCAATGAACAAGGGAAATAAAATCCATTGAGGAGCAAATGGATGCTTTAAGCAAGTGCCAGTCATGCTAATAAGAGTGTTTACCTATGAAAACAATTTAATTCCACTTAGTATGCTCTTATTTAACTACAGGTAAATACAATATTTGCAATGTAGTAGTCAATAAGGTTTGCATTACTGGTCTCTGATTTAATTCAAATGCCAATTTATTTGTTTTTACTCACTGCCCCAGTAGATATACAATAGTATATATACAGTCCATACGTATTTATGGACTCTAACTGTGCCTTATATCTCAAAAAGTGACAGCGCCTACCTAAGTAAGAGTGAATCTAGTTAGTATCCAGACCAGCAGAAATCACACTGTTGTAGATTTAACAGAGAAGTCCAAACCTTTTTGGAGAAGACAGTGGTGACAATCCATTTTTGCACTGTTGCACTGCAATGTTGTGATTGTAAAGTTACCAGTAGATGAATTTGTAAAGGTACAGCCTGTACTTTTAGCGATGGTTTTTACTGACAATGTTGATACCTAGGAGATATGCATAGCAAATAAGTACCATAAATAATGATTTAAATACCAGCAATAAATCAATCATTTTTCATTTCAGCATACCTGGTGACAGTCAATAGATGCAAGGATATGGGGAGTTCTGTTTCAAAACATACTTATTCCTTTTTAAATTCATGTTATTAAAAGACTGGTCTGTCTTGCATCTTACGTGCCTACCATAAAACGTAATATTGCGAAAATGCCACCTAGTTGAGGTGATGGGATCTAATGTGAGAATGCCACCTAACTGAGGTGATGGGCCAATAAGTTCTAACTGAATCATGACAAGTTCAATATTTTGCAATTGGGTAGTTTGTAAGCACAAGAATTGGGGACTTTTAGCAGTAATAATTTGAAGATTCCTCTAGAGTCTGTAGAGTCTATTTTTGTGACAAAAATAATGTGTTGTCAATGATATCCTTTCCTGGATAGGAACAATTTAGCTACTATTATTTGTATATGAATACCTTTGTGTTAATATTCTTTCATTGTGCTCTCTCCATACATTTGGTCCAGGCATTGCCAGCGGAGCACAACTTGCAGCCACATTATTGAGTGTATACCTGCTCAGTTGGAAGTTTGTTGTGTTATAATAACCTGTGCCTTGAGCATGTGTCTTCTCTTTGGTGGTGCTTATACTCAGGAATGTTTTTTCTGTTGAAATCAGTGGAGCATCACCTATGACATGGCTGAGCAGCCTGGTTCAATCACCTTGCTTTGCATTTAAGATGTTTCCATTTCAACATTGCACAAATTGTTTTTCCTTCCTTCTTTTTTCTTAAAATAAGTGTAACAAATTGCTTTATTTATTGTTTTGATTGTCCAATTTTAATAGCTTTATCACTTGAGACTTTCAAGAAGAGATTGGACTGCCATTTGTCAGAAATGGTGTAGGGTCTCCTGCTTGGGCGGGGTGTGTGGACTAGATGATCTACAAGGTCCCTTCCAACTCAGTTAATCTAATACCTAATCTGTATTATTCTATAGAAAGCAGAATTTTTTTAGCATCATCCTCTATTGATGTGTCGTTGGCAATGCTGCTGCTTTTAAAAGTTATTCTTGATTTTCATCCAGTCTTGTCTATTCATATCTTCCTGGCTAAAAAGGAGGTCTAACGTTTAGTTCTTTAGTCATTGTTTTGCCTGATCAAGAACGCTATATAATTTTGAAGGTTGGATGGTATCTCTGCAGTAAAAAGTCACCACTCATTCTATTGCTTTGTATGCTTTTCAACAGGGGTTCCCAACCCCTGGGCCATGTCAACTACTGGGCTGTGAGCTGTTCAAAACCAGGCTGCAGAAGTGCAGGTGCTCTCCATTTGTGTGGGCGGTAGGTGCATGTGCCACCATTCACACAAATGGAGCTGCACATGCACACATTTGCTGACTGCTCACATGCAACCATCCCCTCTCTCCTACCTCCTGGTCCACAAAACTGGAATGGTTGGAGAACTCTGCTTTACAACATATATTTGTAATAGGTGGAAAGCATAAGAATTGTTGTTAAATTATCATTTTATGCTAATTTTCCAAGAATTCTATGATATATCCTATAAGAAGACTTCCTTCTTTCCTTCTTTCCTTCCTTCTTCCTTCCTCCCTCCCTCCCTCCCTCCCCCTTTCCTTCCTTCCTTCCTTCCTTCCTTCCTTCTACAAAATGTCTTACATATACAAACAATTGCTTCCTTAGTTCAATACCCTTTGAAATTCTAGTAATTTCTTCCTGTTTTCAGCTTCAGGTATTTTATAAAACAGCTTTGACGCTTGCCTTGTAATTCAATACAGGATGGCTTTATATACCACTTACAGTAATACAGCTCACTTTGGGTGATTAACTTAACCTCTAGCTCTACAAGCGCCTGGTTACATTAGCATATCTTTCAAGGGAACTTCACAAGGGAAGAAAAATGCCTTTTGGATTATTTGCAACTAGGAACCTGTGAAATGTAAAATAAAATGGAAGACTATAAAGTAAAACATCAAAGCCACCTAAAATATTAATAGCTGGTGCTCCAAAAAGTAATTTAGAAGATTGCATGAAAGGGTGAAAATTAGTAATTTAAAAACAGATAGGTTTGGATAAAATAAAGCAGTTTAGAGCAAACAATAGATCACACAGATTCCTTTGAATGCAATATGAAAAGAACATAAGAAGCCAGGGCAGGCTTATCAGTTGAAAAATGCTTGAGTTTGAAAAGCTAGACCAACCTGGCAACTGGAGCTCTATTAATGCAAAAGCCAAGCTGGCTGTACTCATCTTCTTTAGGCTCCATCAAGAAGAAAAGTGGGAAGGAAGTACTGCTTTAAACTCTATTCTGTGTGATCATTAACATTCATACTGTGCTTGCTAGAAAGAACCCCTTGCTTCTTTTATTAAGAAGAAAAGAATTGTGGAACTTCACATATTCTTAGTATACCCCTTCCCTTTCTCTGTGTTTGTATTTTGTTTTGTTTTGTTCTGCTTTATTTATTAAACAAATTTCTATAGCTGCCCAACTCACACGCAGTGAGTCCGTGTACATACTTTGTGTGTATTTCTGTACAATGCTCCGAGAGCAGTTTCAGTCCTACTTTCCCAGTTAATTTGAAGTTCTTGACTGTAAACCAGATAATCTTGAAAATCCAGTTAAATGTCCAACATAAAGAACACCTAGAAAGAATGCAGAGAAAAGCAACAAAGATGGTTGGGGGCAAGAGACTAAAACATATAAAGAAGGGTTGCAGGAACTGAGTATACCTAGTTTATCCAGGAGAACTGGTAGCAGAAATTTTGAATAGTTTGGAAAACCAGCAAATACCACCTCTTACTGGAGATGTTACAGTATCCTTCCCCTGCCATGCCCACCAAGCCACACCCACAGAACTGGTATTTTAAAAAGTTGAATCCCACCACTGGACTGGGTAACACATAATGGTGTTCCAATAACTGAGGTGATGCCACAAAAAGAGGGGTCAACTTATTCTCTAAAGCACCTGAAGGCGGAACAAGAAGCTTTAGATGAAAACTAATCAAGGAGAGAACCAACCTAAAACTAAGGAGAATTTCCCTGAGTGTTAGAACAATCAGTGGAACAACTTGCCTCCAGAAGTTATGGATGCTCTAATACTGGAGGTTTTTAAGAAGAGATTGGACAACCATTTGTCTGACATATAGGGTTTCCTGCTTCAGCAGCGGGTTAGAAATCCTCCAGTGTCCCTTACAACTCTGTTATTCTATTATTAAACAATTTGTCTCTTTGATGTCATTTTACTTGGTGAAAGCCCATTTTCCCACAATTATCAGTATCCTTATTGATAAGGATAATCTCAACTGATCACTGTGAGGAGATTTTTTGGAGGGGGGAGGGAGGGAAACAAACTTTGTTTCAGTGACAAATCTCCAGAAAGGAGAAATGTCAGCTAAACACTTGCAAGATTGTGCTGCAGTTTCTCAAATCAGTGCCTAAGGGGTCTCGTAGTTCTATCTTGTTAGGGAATGGAATATTAACAATGTTTTATGATTTATCACCAAACACTGAACTGTCTTAGATTGTATCATCTTACACTTCAGAAGAGAATGGCAACTCTGGGTAGTGAGTGGATTGATTCAAAGTCTACCTAACAGATTTAAAATCTGGTTAGCTACCAAGATGCTATTTTCCTTACATCGTAGGTGTGGCAATATTTCAACTTCTCTTTCTTTTTCTTCCCCTCCAATCTGTGAAACTGTAAGGAACTGCCTGTTGTTTCAGCAACTTCATTGGGAGTAAGGTCTGAACATTTTTCATGGCAGTTTAGAGTCATTTAAAATATAAAATACAAAGTGACAAAACTTGGGAATGCTTTGCCCATAGATTTTTGATTTCTATGGGAACATAGCTAAGTAAAAATAAGTGCTGCTGTGGGTTGACAGAATGTCTGTAGGGATTCTCAGTCATCCAGGACATAGTTGTCTCAAAGGGGCTTGTTCAAAAAGCAGCTGGATTGTTTTTTTTCCTTGAGGAAGAAGAAGAAAAATGTTTTGCTTCTCATCCAAGAAGCTTCAGCAGTTTTGATGGGGAGCAGAATAAAAGGATACAGTAGGGACTGACAGTTTAGAAGAATGGTTACAGGAACTGGCATGGCTACACTAGTCAAGAGAAGGAGCAAGGGAGATAGCAGAGGAAGAAGGAGACCAGGAGAAACACTGATATCAGTTTCTCAATCTTTGAGGCTGTCACAAAGAGGAGCGGGGTTAAACTATTTCCCAAAGCACCTGAAGACCAGAGAAGGAATAATGAATGGAAACTGATTGAGGGAAGATTCAACCTAGAAATAAGGAGGAATTTTCTGACAGTGATAACAATCAACCAATGGAACAGCTTGTCTTCAGAAGTTCTGGAAGTTGCATCACTGGAAGCTTTCAAGAAGAGACTGGACTGCCATCCATCAGAAATAGTATAGGGTCTCCTGCTTGGGTGGGGGGGTTGTACTAGAAGATCTACAAGGGCCCTTGCAATTCTGTTATTCTGTTCTGCTTAGAATAGATGGTAGGCAGGTAGAATGGATAGGTTCTGACCAGATTTTTTTTCTTGGGGGGTGGGGTGGGGTAGGTGGGAATGGAAGGATTGTATTTCTTTAATGCAATTGGTGTGGAATCTTCAAGCACCTTGAAGTTTCCAAATTGACAGTTTTGCTGTGGAATGTTAGTGTTGCAATCTGGGGGTATTTTACAGGCTACAAAAAGGGGATGTTGTTTATCATAAAAAGATCTGAATATAAAGGCACTATATATGATTTAACATTGGAAATGTGAACAACATGAAGGAAAAAATTATCATGTATGGTGGATATACTGTATAAAAAGCCAAAAAATGCATACAAATACATGAAAGAATTTAGAAGATTTAAAAGATTAATGTAGAATGGAAACCAGATACTTTTCTTTTGGGATTAATGGACAGACAACTAGGAAAAAAGCCATGGAATTTTTTTATATATACGCAGAGAGATTACTATTTGCTCAAGAAGTGGAAAAGTTTGATTCAATCCACAATAGAGAAATGGTTGGTGAAGATAAGTGGAACTAGTACCTATCATTAAATTAACTTCCTTTATAAGAAAAGAGACAATATTTATATGTATGACTGACTAAAGAACCCTGATAGACTTCTTTTGTGAAACAGAAAAAATACACTTAGGATTTGTGTTCTCTCTCTCTCTCTCTCTCTCTCTCTCTCTCTCTCTCTCTCTCTCTCTCTCTCTCTCTCTCTCTCTCTCTCTCTCTCACACACACACACACACACACACACACACACACACACTCACTCTCTTTCTCTTTATTTCTTTTTCTTTCTTTTTGTTCTGTGTTAGGTTTTGTTAGTTTTTCTTCTTTTTAAGAGTTTAAGCAAGCAAGCCAGCAAGCAAGCAAGCAAGCAAGCAAACAAACAAACAAATAGAAAAGAATAGATTAGGTACTTTTGGAACTCCCAACAGTGTCTCATTTCAGCTTTTGATGAAAGGGATGAAACACTATGTGCTGGTATGCTGTCATTTTCCATCAAAGTAATGCCTTAATATTCTACATATTAGGGCTCAAATAATGGATGATTTTATGGAACATTGCTGAAAACCCATCTCCTCCCCTCTGTGATCTCAGGTGTTTCAATACAATAAAAGCAAGATTTTCTGTAAGCTGTATTTTTGTCTTCAATTTCCCTGGGGTTCCTCAAAAGGCTGCCAGTGGTTCTACTTTTATCCAACTATTCTCCCATGGACTACACAAGCAGAAATTTCTGGTGTTTTATTACTGCTGTCCTGCTATTTATAATAATTTATAATAGGATTGAGACATTTTTGGGTGCTCAGTATGCCAAAGAAGAGGAAGAAAATAAGGTTAGCCTGCTGTTTTGATCACACAACTGTATTTTGAATGGAAAAGATAAAAGGCTACTTTTAGATAGTGACCCAACATCAGAGGAATAGTGCAAAGTGTCATAACAAATACTACTTGTTCTAGGAAGCCATTTGACTATAGTTCTTTCAATAAATTAGTTACTTTTTACTCTAAATTAAATGAATACATGCATGGAGACAAAAAATGAAAGCATTTTTCTACTGAAGGCTATGCAGCTCACTGTCCTGTTTATGTGTTTATATAATTTGTACTACCTAGTTTGGGGTAATTTTTTTTCATGTCCATTTTGTCATGCTTCAAGTGATATGGAGAATGCACTTGATTGTGGTCTAATCAAATCCATTAAGGAGAGATTACAGTGGCAGATGCTGAAATACATGGAAAACCAGCAAGGTATGGAGCGTGTGGGCTATGCTCTTCTGCCTTTGACTTTTTAGTCTACTGCCTTAAAGTGTTATATGAGACACTCTAGAGCCATGATGGCAAACCTATGACATGCATGCTTGAAGTGGCACACAGAGCCACTTCTGCCAGCCCGAGAGAGGTTGCCTGGGAGAGCATGCCCAGAAGACCATGCGCATGCCCCCTGCCAGGCAAGATACCCCAGAATTTAGGGGGGAGACATGACAGTGGGAGATGCATGCTCATGTGCAGGGTAAGTGGTGCACACACAGGGGGGCACACATGCATGTGCAGGAGGTGGGGGGAGTTGCATGCGCATTGCATCATGGCATTGCATCAAGGCATTCGACTGCACTTTTGGCACACAACGTGGAAAAGATTAGTCATCACTGCTCTAGTGTTAAGATCAGTGGTGGGATCCTGCCGGTTGAGATCGGTTCTAGCAAACCGGTAGTTCCGGCGATCAGCTGGCCCCGCCTACCCACCCCTGTTCTATCCTGTCCTATATTTCTGTGTTTTTCAGCTCAGCTGAATCGCACAGCATAGTGAATTGCCACGCCTCAGCTGTTTTACTCACCAGCAGTGCTCTAGATGGTAAGATTTAGAGATGGTTTTTAAAATTTGTGGTTTCGAATGCTGTGCCTGCGCACGAAGCAGAACTGGTTGTTAAACCAGTTGCAGCCCACCACTGGCTAAGATCCCTCTTTGAGTTAGCCAATAGATGAATGGTGCCAAGGTGAAGAATATCTCGGGAAAATCCTTTTGTGCTAGAAAGTGAAAGGAATCTACAACTATTAAAAAAGAAAACTAGTCTAGGTAACTAGTAAATACTAGATACTGCATTTGTATCTGAAAAAATACCAAGAACTGAGTAGCTTCTTATATATTTTTGTTCAAAGTGTTATGAATGTCAGAGAGAAGAGACAAGACTGACCATACTTTAGAAACCTCTAAAATAGTTTATAGATCTGATGCTAGTGGGTTCTGTCAAAGTCTGGAGCCCATGGAATATAACAGATGCAATGAGCACGCCAAGATGTGGATACCATGGAAGCCCTCAGCCACAATGAGTATATTAATATTAAAAGTCCAAAACATCTGCAATCATCAAGTTTCTATCCTTTTTCCAGGGTTTTCAAGCTGCTGCTGCTATGGGGAGATAAAAATGGAAACAAGGTGCTTCTTTACACAGTTCCCCCTTCTTACCTGGTGAGGATAGTAGCAAAGGAACCCTCTTCTCTGTATATAATGCCATTTGTGTTCTTAACAATGTTAATGCTCCTTCTGAGATAGACCTTGAGCAACATGGAGTTTGTCTTGTGTACAACAGTATGAAAAGGTTTATAGCTTAAAGAGAGGAAGGACCTTGGTTTGTGCATAAGAATGAGATTTTTTATATAAATAGTCATGCTTTTTGTTTTCCTATCCATTCTATTCCATTTATAAACCTGTCAGCTGGCATTGTACAATGGTCCAGGGGCTATAATGTTTTTAAAGTTGTGTGTATATATGCATATAGATGGATGACAGACAGATAGACATATACAATAGATAAATATAGGTAGTCCTTGACTTCCAACCATAATTGAGCCCAACATTTATGTTGCTAAGTGAGACATTTGTTAAGTGAGTTTTGCCCCATTTTACGACCTTTCCTGCCACAGTTGTTACGTGAAACATTGCAGTTGTTCAGTTAGTAACATGGTTGTTAAGTGAATCTGGCTTTGCTGGTCAGAAGTTTGCAAAAGTGATCCCATGGTCCCTGGACAATGCCATCATAACTGCAAGTCGGGTGTCAAGCGTCCATATTTGATCAGGGATGCTGCAGCAGTCATAAGTGTGAAAAATAGCCGTAAGTCACTTTTTTCAGTGCTGTTGCAAATTTGAAACATCACTAAATGAACTGTTGTATAAAGTCGAGGATTACCTGTATTGTGCACTACTATTTCTATAATCTTCCTTGGGTGTGCTATTATAATGTGTGTCTTATCTGTTTATCTATCTATCTGTTTATAACATTTCTCTCCCATTTTGGGAACAATGATACAAGTTCCATTTGGCACCCCTGAATGGCCCACTCATTTTATTTGCTGATTATTGTATCACGAGCCACTTAAAAAGATCTAAGATAAAACTTGCTTGGTCAAACCTAAGGCTTTGCTAGTACAGTATCTTGTTTTTCACAGTTGCCAGCCAGACGCCTAAGGGAAGCCCACAAGCATGAAGATAATCATGCTCTCCTGCTGTTGCTGTCCAGCATGGACATTCTGCCATTATGATCTGCCCTCCCTTTGATACTGGAGGTAGTATTTTTAACAAATATATCTAGTTTCATATAAAATGCTGAAAAGTTACAAAAATATCTTTCCCATTTCTCTTTGCAACTTTTGAATATTAGCAGCCAAGCTAAGCTTGGCTGTCACATTAGCCAAGAATTTGTCTCTGAAATTATTGTTTTAAGTCGCTGATGGATTCTGTTTTCCAACCAATTTATTATACAAGTTTCCTCATGGTCACCTGTTTCTGTTTATCCAACTCTGTGTTAGCAGAATTTGTGGGGGAAAAAGTACTGAATCCACAGTGTTAAAGACTTAACCAACTGAATTTACTTTAGATATACATAGGCTGGTAAAATACAGGACAGTCAGAGTAGATCAAAACAAGCTTGAAAGCAACACGTATACATACATTGTACATTTTTCATGTAGCAAACTTCATCAATGGAGGTTTTTAAGAGGAAGACTGGACAGTCGCTCATTTGAAATGGTATAAGGTCTCCTGCTTGATCAGGGGATTAGACTAGAAGACCTCCAAGGTCCCTTCCAGCTCTATTCTGATTGATGATTGATTTTTATGCCAATATCTTTGCAGTGCTCCAACCAGATTTATATCTAACTGCTGCTATTTAAAAAAAATTCTGCCCCTTAAAATATTCCCCTTCTATTGTTCTGATTATTACCTTCATTGTCAGAGTGCAACATGTGTACAATGAGATTGGCTTTTTCCAAAATTGGAAGATTCATGGTAAAAATTAAATAATTCAGGAGAACTTTTGGACTAAAATCAAGAGCATATATATTGAGCAAGTTGCTGAGATTAAAGCTACCTAGTAAAGAAACAAAATGAGCTGGTTCAGTGATGCCATAACAAGCAGTTCACTCTGCTGCTGTTGATGGCCCATTCTGCATAAGAGCTGAGCAAAGATAATTTGGTGGCATCTCAATCAAGTTTGAAAATCTAATTTTCAAATCAGAATAGCTAATCAGCTTAGATGACCAAAATGGTATGTCTCTAACTGTTTTAGGAAATTTATGGTACTCCAGACTTTGGCAAAAAAAAAATATTGCAGCTTTTCATCCATATATGGAAAAAAATATGAGGATTGTGGAATGGTGCACGTTGGCTGTCTAGTAGTAACTTGACTAGCTGACCAATGAGTCCTTTCTGTCATGTGCACTAATTTTTATCCAATTTAGTTTTTGGATGAAGGACATGCTGCCACTTTTTGTGTCTCTGTTCTACTCTCTCTTTCACACTTCAGCCAGAATATATTCAGGCAAGTTTGTTTGATGAAGGAAGGAAGCCTGGCTTGTATGATGTGTTGCCGCCGGTGTGTTTGTGTGTGCATGAGGCTATTGTTTTATTAATTTATTATTTGATTATTTTCTTCTATTAGTTTTATTCTTTTATACATGATAATTTGATGTTCGTATAAGCCGCCTTGAGTTGCCATATGCAAATAGAGGCAGCAATATAATTTTTCTAGAATTAAGACAAAAAATAAAATTAAGACAAAGGCAAATCTACTTTCCCTGTAGTGATTTTTGATGAAATCCTCAACTTTTCCCTCATTCATACATTTTATCTTTCTGTTGCTAAGTAAGACATTTGTTGAGTTTTGCCTCAGTTTATGACCATTCTCTTGCCACCGTTGCTAATTGAATCACTGTAGTTGTTAAGTTATAATGTGGTTGTTAAGTGATTCTGGCTTTCCCTTGATTTTGCTTGTCAGAAGGTTGCAAAAGGGGATCACCCAACACCCAACACTGCAAGCATCATAAATACTTGCAAGTTCCCAAGCATCTGAATTTTGATCATGTGGTCATGGGAATACTGCAGCAGTCATAAATGTGAAAAATGGTCAGTTACTTTTTCCAATGGTGTTGTAACTTTGAAAAGTCACCAAATGAACTGTTGTAAGTTGAGTACTACCTGTAATGGTGTGCCATTATATATGCTCTAGCCATATACAAATGGATAGAATTTTTTGTTGTTAATTTCTGTGTCTAATATATGTGCAGTTGGCTTATTTCCTGGTTAGATTTATATCCTGCCCTTATCCCTGTGGGTTCAAGGTGCCTCCCCATCTTTTGTTGCACCTACGTAGCAATGTCTATACGGATATCCATATTTTTAAAAAATCATGTTCCAATAATTTCAAAACCAACAGGAAGACCGGAGAAGTTGATTCTGGTTTTCTATTTTTTAGGACAGCAAACTCTGATATGTCAATGTTGGAAGGACACCAATTTTTTCATCAATCATATAAAGAATATTCTTCTTGTTATCTATCTGAAGAATTATTTGATTGCTTGGAGTTCTGACTAGAATGCTATTTAGACATTTGGATTGTCTACCCTAACATAGATATTTTATTTGCTACACAATTTTACTAAGTAAAATGATTTAAATGTTTACTAGTTAATTTCTTCTTGCCATTTTTTCCCTTTTGGCGTGTGTGTGTGTGTGTGTGTGTGTGTGTGTGTGTGTGTGTAGAAAGAGAGATAGAAAAAAGATTAAAAGCAAACTTTTGCTTCTGCTATAACATATCTGTGCTAGCCCAGCCTGTCAACAAGTCTGGCATCCATCTACAGTTGGACGGCAAAGTTGTCTTCACTAGCAATTCTTCTAATCTCTAACACAGATTATTACCAGCAAGCCAAAACCCTGGGAGTTTATGACAGGTGGACTTGTCAGGGAGTCTCCTTTTGCTTACTCCCATAAGAAGGCACACTTGTTAAATCTAAAGAAAGCTGGAAGTCAAAAATAACGAGCAGTGAGAAGGTGGAAGGGTGAACTCTTCTATCTTTTAAGTAATCGGTTTTGGAAACCCTGCCTTTCTTCTGTATCCTTCCAACATGCATAATGGTGGGAGGTGGGAGGCAGGGAAGTGAGCTTACTACTAGCTTACTAGTCCTGAGAAGGCAGTGGAATAAAACCTGCAGTTATTTTTAATTTGTAGTAGGTGCTTTCTCCATTAAATTTAGTTAAATTCCTCTGAAGGCTTCCTCCTGGACAATTTAGAGGTTGCCTTACTGCCCTTTCTTCACTCCTGCTCCAGTAAAAGAGTTGTAGGAGATATATTTTCAAAACCCTATTGGCTGATGAGATTCAACAGGATTGAGGTCATTTACAAGATCTAATTTCTAGGCTTTTTTTTTCAATTTATTCTGTCCAAAAGCTAAAAACATCACCATCTCCATCCGTGTCTTTGTCAAGTGGGCAGCCATATAAACTGAAGAAACAAACAAATAATTTATTGATTCCCAGAAGAAGAAGAAGCAGAGAAGTCTATAGTGAAGCAGAACAGTGAGAAAAAATACCTTGCATGAGAAAATGTACACAGGTAGTCCTTGACTTATGACCACAATTGAGCCCAACATTTCTGTTGCTAAGCAAGGCAGTGAGTTTTTTGTTAAGTTAGTTTTTTGTCCCATTTCTTACCATAGTTTTTAAGTGAATGACTTCAGTTTTTAAGTTAACAGAATGATTGCTACGGGAATCTGGCTTCCTCATTGACTTTGCTGATCAGAAGGTCACAAAAGGTGATCACATGACCTTAGGACACTGCAACCATCATAAATACGTGCTGATTGTCAAGGGTCCAAAATCTGATCACACGACCATGAGGATGCTGTAACAGTAATGAGTGTGAAAAATGATCATGTCACTTTTTTCAGGGCTGTTGTAACTTCGAATGGTCACCGAACAAATGGCTGTGAATTGTACTTGCATATTTCTGGATTCACTCCTAATTCCTTGATTTTGTGTTTTAGCATACTTTAGGTAGCCCTCATCCATATCACATTACTTGTATTGGGATATGACATACTTGCTGAGTGTGGATCATTGAACCTTGTAACAGCAGTTACTAAAACACTGGAGCACAGCTCTTAAAACAGACTGCTAAATATTGGTGTTTCATTTCTGACCACAAGTTTCTGAAGAAAAAAGAAAATGGAAAGGGAGGAATGGGAATCTATTAATATCATTAAACTATGATATAATTCATGCAAACAAGATAACTTCATTACTGACATAGGCTGCCTCCTGCCCACACCCTCTCATTTTTCTTGATGACCTCAACTTACCTCTTATAAATTGGACACTAAATGAATGTACATCTGAACCCATTCATACAACCCTGTACAATGCCGTTACCACACTAGGACTGGAACAACTAGTAACCAACAATACTAGACTTAACAATTGCCTCGATCTCATCTTCTGCAATAGTTTGAATTCAATTTATAGAATACAAATTAAAGAACCATTTTCCAACAGTGACCACAACATGATTGATTTTTGTCTCAGCATACGTCCACATAAAAATTATCATAATGACGAGATCCCCAATTATAACTTCAAAAAAAGCAACTATGATCGTATAGACAATGATCTCTCTTCTCTTGATTGGCAATTTCTATTCACTGGATGCAACATTGTTGAAGACCATTACAACATATTTTTACTTGAAGTCAAAAGAGTCATCAAACTATATGTACCAATAACAACTCCCAAAACCAGAAAAAACAAATTACCCATAATAATAAGGAAGCTTCAATCCCAAAAGAAATCACGTTGGCAGAAAAACAAATCTAGTCACGTTGCCAACTTCAAAAGCTGATACAAAAATTTATGTCACCAGATAAAGACTGAATGCAGCAATTATCACATTAAACAAGAGAAAAAACCTTCTACACACCAATTCTACCTGTGCTTTCTACAATTTTGTAAACAATGTTATTTTCATTTCCTGTTAATTGAACAAACAGGGCTTCTGGAGATACTTTTAGATAGAAACTGTGTTTGTGACAACTTGCTAATAGAGTTGGGAAAATGTAGGTCAGAAAATAACATATTCTATTTCTAGTAGGTGAGAAAGGTTGGGCAGAAGAAATTCATAGTTGCCTAACTATTATTCTTACAATTGATCTTAATAGGTGGAATCATTCTCATTCAGAAATTGTTCATTCTGGAGGCACATTTTTCTGCAATTCAGCAGAAATATTGACTGGAGCATAAAAAATGGGGAGGGATGTCCTCTTCAATTTTATAAAATGGCATTCTACTGATAGTTCATAATCTTT
The DNA here is from genome assembly GCF_049901715.1 of Pseudonaja textilis. Lineage (NCBI taxonomy): Eukaryota > Metazoa > Chordata > Lepidosauria > Squamata > Elapidae > Pseudonaja > Pseudonaja textilis. The sequence continues at coordinate 72,560,603 of NC_141992.1, forward strand.
GCAGAATTACTATTTCTTTCATTTCGTATATATGAAAAGACTGTAAGGCAATTTTACACCTGCAGGATTAGAAAGAATAATTTGCTGGTAACACAATATATTTTTTTCCAGGGACTGTTATGCCCACAAGAATTATCTTTAAAATGAGCTGGCAAAAATATATATCTGTAAGCATGGGATTATTGGATCAAAGACAATTTGGGTTATAGTATGGTAAACATGAGATTGTGGTACCTCTGAATGTAATGACCCCTGAGTGTGAAGTTAAAAGTGCATGCTTTCTTAGCAATTCTAGCAGAGAAAAATCTGAACAAATTCTGAACAAGTTTGACACAAGAGTTAAGCTTCCAGTTTCTGATCTCAGACTAGCTTTTACCAAGCAGCTGTGAACCATTCCTAAAGATCTCATTTCTCAAAAACAAAAATTGAGGTAGTAAATCCCTCCTCTTCTATTAGAAAAGGAGAGAGGGTACAGTAATAAAGTCGAATAGAGTCAGTGACAAATTCCATAATTTATACACACAAAAAAAGATCAATGAAGTGTTGCTTGCCTGCATTCTGGGGTATCTTGTGAAGCAAAAAAAATCATTAGTTTTATCATGAAATTAATTAGCATTTATTGGTGATTGTGCAAACACTAGTGATTTTACTTTTTTTGGATGGCCTGAATATCACTAGTGACTATTGCATTCTTTATTGTATAGTGTCAGGATTCCAACAGATGCCCTAATTAAATCATGAATGTCAAGCCAAGTGTCAAAAGAAATCCAGTTATTTATTAGGCACTTCTTGTCGGCACAGACCAGGTGGAGTCAACTCTGACCTCAGTTAATTTGCACTTTGTCTCTGACCTTGTTTTCCCCTCCCCCAATATGTGTCATAGGTCACATTCCCCAACGGGTTGTAAAAGTCCCTCCCTCTGGCCACTATGGGTTCCCTTGGAGATGACCTTGGTGTATTGGGTGGCATGTGCCTTGTTTTGACTGAGATACCAGCTCCTTGATGCAACAGTGAAGTTCGCTCTCCCATCCCCCTTACCCATGGCAACTCGAAAGCAATTTAGGGATGCTTTGCAAGTTGACACCTAGCAGTTTAAGTATCACTGATGAACTTGCTGAAAATATGAATTGAATGGAAGTTCTACCATATCACCAAATGAAGGCATCTATTAATTCCCTGAATTTGACCCCCATGGCATTCCATGGTAATGATTGCCTCTTGGGGTACTGTCCCTTCTCCTGTCTGCTCCCACTCTTCTGATGGTTAGTAACTTAGTAATGTGAAGATGAAGACTTGATAATGGCCATGACAAGGAAGAATTGTGATGGACCTTGTGCTTCCAGATGGTTCTTCCAGCGCTTCACTCTGCATAGCTAATGGTCATGATGGGTGCAGTCCAGCAAGAAGCTGCTTATCTTTGCTACTTATCCTCACTAAGGAATTTTGCAAGCTTTGATCAGGGTCTGTTTTCAGATGACAAATCATGCTCAACCCTGCTTTCCTTGATTGCTAGAATACTGTTTTGGACATGCCAGTCATTGATACTGAGACTGGAAAAACAAAGGAACTGCAGAATAAAGCACATTAAATATTGACTTAATGTAACAAAGCATAATTTTATTAAGGAAATGCTTTGGTTTTATAAAACCAAGATGAGTACTTTTATATGATTTTTTTTGAAGAAAATAATATAATTCTGTTGTCCAGCAGGAACATGGGATCAGGTATCAGCTGATTGAAAATCATTTCATGAAAGCTACAACTTTGTCCAAATGTAGAGGAATGATGAAAACAAAACATTCCTTGGGATTAAGTGATAACAGTGTGCAGAGATCCAATTTGCAGATGTGAGTAAAAGTCAATTCATTTGGACCTCTCAGTTCAGGATTGTCAATCAGGGTGGAATTATTGAATGAAATGAATTGCTTTTGAAATGACCCAACTACTGATGAATTTCTGTACATGCACAAAAAATATTTTTCTCCCCTAAATTGGATCACATTTCCTAATCTGATTGATTGAACGCAGTAATCTGATTCAAAAAGCTGTGATCTGGATATCTAGATTAAACCTGATTGAATCTGATCAGACTGAATCTCATTGCCTATGAACTGATATCTAAGATAATGCTAAACACATTACTAAGAATAAGTTCACTTGGACTCAGTGATCTTTATCTAAGTAGATGTGTACATTATTGCCTTATTAGGGAATACATTCAAACTATAAAGCAAACTTAATTTTTTGAGTTCAGGAATGTATTTTAATGAGAATTATGTCAAAAACAGTTGACGCACTATTATCAGATCCTTTTGTTGAGCAGTTTGATGAATGAGACCCATCCTTCAATTTAAAAGCTTATTTCTGAATTTTTACAATTTATTAAAAGGAGAGTGGGAACTTTTTTAAACCATTAGTTTAATGGATATGGAGTGCTTTATGAATTATAAGCGCATAATTGGTTGTGTTCATAACCTCCCCCCCAATTTGCATTGAAAAGATATAACGTCTTGTACACCCTTTGATTAAGTAAGAGTTCTGCTTGAGATTATTATTATTTTTTGCTTTCTATTTATCTTCATTTATTATAATAATTACTTTTAAAATGACTATGCCTTTGTGAAGGAATAAATGGTATGAATCACTCCTTGTGCTTGGTAAAGTATAAAGCTTTTTATGGAGTTATGTGCTAAGGACAGTTTTGCTTAGCTATGAATGATCTATGCAAAAAGCCATGCCTTTTCAAAATAGGCAGTAACATGTAATTCTAAATCTTTAGATAGTCTTTTCATATGATTGATATGTCCTGCTAAGACATTGAATTTTATCCTTAAGTGTAACATTACACTGACTTGTTTAATGTTAATCTTTATATTCAATTGCTGATGTCCACAGTTGGAAGAGATTCATCTATTAAGTGTGCAAAAGTCACTGGCTAATATTAGATCAAATAGTCTCAATTTGTAATAGTGTGTGAGAAAAACCTTGAGAGATGCAGCAAAGAGAGATCTGTCAGATAAGAGAGGACATAGCCTGCAGCTGCATAATGGGCAGAGAAAAAGTCCCAAAAGAGACCCTCCCATACTTCTTAAGCTGTAAAGGAGAATGGCAGAAGATTTGTACTTTCAAACCTGCAAGGTTATGAAAGGCTTACAATAAAGTAGAATTAATTCATCTGATTTTATATCCTGTGTCTGGTCTACCTCAAAAGGTGACACAACCTTGGGATTCAGTTGGAAGGAAAATATTCTGTGCAATGTCCTGAGGAAAAACAAAATGCAAAGCAGGAATGCACAACAATGCACTGCAGTTTGGGCATCCTAACTGTACCCGTTATACTGCAGTGCAGCTGTGTCTTCAGACAAGGGTGGCCAGATGGATATTAACAGCTCCCCAGCATCCCAATGCAAATCCCACCCCTTCTAACTGTCATCAAAATTCAAAAATCATGTGCCTGTCCCCAAGGGTTAGAATACTATGCTACTTTTGTTGTTCTGATAAAAGCACTGAGTATCTGGTAAAGTGCACAGATGTTTCTGAGAAAGATTTTCTCTCTCAGTCAAACATAACTCCAGGGTTCTTCTTGCAGGAGTAAAATGAAGGAAATTCCCTATATAAACCTCCCTGAGCTCCTAAAGGAAAACCAAAATATAAATATGATAAATAAGTACATACCTCCAAGTAAACATTTGTTGCAATAGAAGCTGAATACAGCTGGAATTTTGGATTTTGATTCTTCTTCTAGATTTGTGATGCCAAGTTGCTTAAGGTCAGGGAAAAATAGACAGAAAAGTGGAGGGTGGAATCATAATGTCATTTTCTAGCTTTTGATTTTCTCATAGTGGGTTAATTGAACTACATTCCCTGCAAATTCAAAAGAAAACTGCATCCTGGGATCACTAGGCTTTTGATTGTAAGTAGGAGAATGTGATGATATATCTCTACTACCTACTTTCATTTTTTTTCCAATCATTTCATTCTATCCAGCACCCAAGCAAGCAAATTACACTGGGATATTAGAAGGCCATTTCCTGTGCATTTTAAAGTTTAAGGGGTGGGTGGAAATCAAAGCAAATAATAAATTATTATGTATTATTATTTATTCAATTAACTCTTCTGCTTGGAGGGCAAATAAAACATCAAAGGAAAAGTTTGTACAGCCGTAACATATAAGGACAAGTAATACATCTAAATGTGTACAAAAGCAGAACAAGATTTCTGACAAGTGAAGATAGTTTAGCTGTTTCCAAAATTAACGTTCTGAAGTCCAGCGAGAGATACATCCAGAGACACATGGTTTAGATTCTGTCACTGTGAAAGTATTTTTGGACCAACGTGCATGAAAACTCAAGAGTTCTTACTGCTTCTTTGATGTTCTTGGCCATTTGCAAGTAACACTCCGTTATCTTTCTCCCACATTTGCACAGCTGAAATGACCCACTTGAAATTCTCTGGAAGGAGGATGAAAAGAAAAAAAAGGGGGGGGGGAGCCTTTTTGGAGTGTGATTCAAAAACATTGCCTAAGCACACCCTTGCAGTTCAAGGCCACCAATCTTTATTGTAGTAAAACTTTATTTTCAGTAATAATTTTAGATTTGCACATAATTTATAATTCATACTTATATGATGTGAAAGTTAGCCAGAGAGTAATCATAGAGCTTGTCAATTCAATTCATATTTAGGTTCAAAAGTGAATCTTTTGGAAAATTAGTGTGCAGATAGGAACTCTTACAGACTTTGGATTAGTTGATTGTGCCTTGGAATTAGTGCATACTGATTGCAAAAGCTGTTATGATGAAATGGGTGTGAACACTTTATCCAGAACCAAAATAATACTTTGTAAATGTATACTTCATATATGTAGGTGAACGGAGTTCTTAAATTTATCTCAGGGGTATCCATAGAACTTAACAACAACAACAGAAAAGTCAAGATGTTAATACAATTCCACAGTCAAAACCCTATCCCATTTTTAAGTGTGTCATATCCCTCTGGGATGGACATTACATTTTGGATATTCTCCTTTTTCGTTTCACCAGACTAACTTAAAAATTAATTTCAAAGAAAAGGAAAAATAGTTTAGAAACAGCTAATATTACTCCTATTACTATTACAGTGGTGGTATTCAATTTTTTTTAACTACCGGTTCTGTGGGTGTGGCTTGTTGGATGTGCTGTGGCTTGATGGGCATGGCAGGGGAAGGATACTGTAAAACCTCCATTCTCACTCCACTCCAGGGGAAGGATATTGTAAAATCTCCATTTCCATCCCACTCCAGGAAAAGGATATTGTAAAATCCCCATTCCCTCCCCACCCCACTAACCTTCTTTCCAGCTCCATTGTCCTGTGCAGGGCAACAAAAGAAGACCCAGCTGATCAGCTGGGACTCAGATAAGCTGGGACTTGGGAAACAGCAAATAGATGGGGGCGGGGATAACCAGAGATGGTATTTACCAGTTCTCTGAACTACTCAAAATTTCTGCTACCGGGTCTCGAGAACCTGTGAGAACTGGCTGAATACCACCTCTGTACTGCACCACTGCTAATCCTTTTGATGACCACAGCAATAGAGATATGGTTGCTGAATGGCTTAATGACACTGGAGATGGTCTCAACTGGCAGTTCCAGTCCTAACTCTGTGTGGCAGAGTGTCATTCGCCTTAGCTTGTGTCCACCTATCAGTTTGAAAGCTTGTTCTATGCAACTAGATAGGTAGGTACCACTTTGGTAAAGACACAAACTGGTGCTCTGTGCAGGCAGTAAGATTTCTGATTGCTCTGAAACCTTCCCAGTTGCCGTGCCACTTGCGAGGCAGCTCCAGGAAGGGAAGAGGCTTTGGTGATGCTACAGGAAGAGCAGTTCATTTTTTTCTCGGGTGGGAAGCCAGTTCGCCCTGCTTTGGCACACCTTGGGAAGCATGCAAGTATGTCCTATAACAGAGTTGGTACTCTGGAAAGCCAACTTCTACTCTGCAATAGTATTGTGGTCTCCTGGCTTCTGTAACATTGCCATATGCTAATAACAAACACAGCAATACTAGAGAATAAAACTTAGCAAACGAATTAAAGAATATAAAGAAGATCAGAAATAAAACCTCTATTTCTTCTCTTCTTCAGGGATGTTTTCTTCCTTAAAAGATATAGCAACCAGGGTCATAGTTTGGTCAGAAACATCTGGTGTACAACTATCACCAACTCTCTATCTCCAAGACTGCTTGTTAGCACCTCACAGAATGAAATTGAAGAAAAGCATTCCTGCTGATAGCTAAGCACACTGACTGGGATGGGATGAAACTGTTGAAAGCTTGCCCTGTCATGCTGAAACTCTCCTGCTCTACATCTCCATAAAATAAGCAGCAGTGGTATATGTTGTAGAGCGGCGGTTAATGATCTTTTCCAGTATACACATCATCCCTCCAATGCAAATAGGTCATTCAACTGTATGTCTAATTTCCTAAACGAAGGACTGCTTTCAAACTTGTACAGGATTGCACATTTGTTTGTTTTCTTTTTTTCAAGCAATGGCATTCCAAAAAGATTTGCAGTAGGAAATCCCTTAACCTTTATTTTTTTTAAAAAAAATATCTCAAGTGAGACCAGGCTCCTAACATTTATGTCAAAGTTCTTACCAAGTCATCTGGATTAAATACAGAATGATTCAAACAATGCCATTAAATATGTCAGAAGACCTTCACTTGTGCTCTTGCTAAGCCTCATGAGACTTTATCCACACATGGAAACAAATACAGATGTGTATACAATTTTAATTTGGGATCAGTTTTTAATTCTTTTCTCATCCTCCCACCTGTGAGTGAATTGTTAACCGGAATACATCGTAAAGTATCCTCTATTTTGCCTTCTGAGCAATTAGAGAAGCCCCACTCTAGATGTTCTTTAGAGCAAATAAATATTGAGCCTAAGAAACAGCTGAGTTTGAAATCTCAACCTTGTCTTACATTTCCCCAAACTTAGGACCCAGAGGAACTAAAGACAAAGTTGGGAAATCTCTTCAACTATTGCTGCAATTATTTTAAATCTGGTGGGCATCTTTCCTGTAGCTGGGGACCTGAACTTTCCAAACTGCTCTTTTCCTTAGCCTCCTAAGAGATACATCAATGAGCAACCATTGAAGAGGTCTGATATTTTTTAAAAAACTAAATTTTCTATTAAAAAAATAAATTTACAAAATTAAAAAAAAATAGGTGCATCAAGCTCATCAGGGGTATAATTCATCTATTGTTATTCTTATTTTAAGAAAAAGGCAAAACCAAAATAAATAAATAAATACAAATCTTTAATTTGCCATACACCATCACTTGTACAGTCATGATAGGAAGGCAGAAATTATGCCAGGAGATTGTAGAGGGAGGTGTCAAGAAAACAGTAGGGATGATCATTGTCCTGTTCCTTTTTAATATATTACACTGTCAGCCCTTCAAGGTAAACTGGGTCAGGAAACAGACTGCAAAAGAAATACTTTACTGATAAAAAATATAATAACAGAATCTTAAAAACCTGGCATAGTTTCTCTTTGTCTCCTTCTTATACCAAATAGTCAAGGTGGACTATTTTTGACTTTCTTTCTCACACTTTCCTGTTTTCCCATGCTAAGCCCATATTTTACTAGTGAAACACTAGTATTTTGTTCAAGACCATCTCTGTATCCTTCTACAATTTCATATAGTCCTTGAGTTTTGACCATAACTGGGACCAAAATTTCCATTGCTAGGCAAAGAAAATTTTAAGTGAATCACATCTGATTTTATGACCTATTTTGTCATGGCTATTAAGGAATCCCTTCAGCTCTTAAGTGACTTTCACAGTCATGAAGCAAAGCTTAACATACCCTATTGACTTTGGTTGTTGGAAGCTGGTGGGAAAATTGCATATGGGGATCACATGAACCTGAGATGTTGCAACTCTTGTAAATACATGCTCGCTTCCATGTGCCAAATTTTGATCACATGATTGTGGGGGTACTACAATGGTTGTAAATGCAAGAACCAACTGTAAACCACTATTTTCAATGGCACCATATCTCTGAACATTTGCTAAATGAATGGCTCTAAGTGAAGGACTACCTGTACATGAACATGTTTATATATATATATAAAAGTGAGTATTCCATTGAACCATTGGGCCTACCTTTTGGCTTTTAAAATCTCCCTTCTCCTTGCAGATCACAAGATAGGGTCACTACCATCACTTTGCTCCTGCCACCTTGCCTCCTCCACCTGGCCATGGGACAAATTTACCCCCACTGTAGAGACAACTCACTGTGAACCTGGGTCTTTCACTCTGGTTTACAAAGCCTGCCCAGCCTAAGGGAGGCGAAAGTTCCCACCATCCCTTACTCCTTCTCCAAAGGCTTTCTCACCTCATTTTCCAGCATTCCCATGAAAGGCAGGTTAAGCAGGAGTCATATTCTCTCTCCTGCCCTCCGTCTCTCTCTCCCTCTCTCCCACCCTCCCTCCCTCTCTCTTTCTCTCTCTCTCTCTCTCACACACACAAACAGAGAGAGAGAGAGAGAGAGAAGACAGAGACATACACAGAGGGAGATAGACGTACCATTTTGAGCTTGGGGACTTTTATCTGCATCTGAGTTGGCAATCTGCCAATTGCACCTAGGGGTGGGGAGAAGGATCTCTCCTTCAGCAAGCTGCAGCAGACCCTGATGGCTCCCTGGTGCAGAGAGGGGCAACCAGGGAAAGTGATAGGGCGACTCAGCCTGGAAACCATGAGTTCTGTTTAGTCAGCCTTTTTAAAAAAAAAAAACAGTTTATTTATATATTTTCTGCTTAGTCGGCCTTTCATGGGGAGGCATAGAAAGTGATGGCGGGGACACCTTTGGAGAAGGAGTACTGGCTGCTGGGAACTTTTGCCTCCCTTAAACCAGACCAGCGTTTAAAACCAGATTGGAAGGTTCAGAATAAGCTCTGCCCGCAGTGAGTTTTCTGGGGCAGGTTGGTGGCAGAAAGATGGTGGCAGTGAACTGGCAGTGGTGAGGTGGTGGTGGTAAGTTTTCCCATTCCACACAAGATAGACCCCAGAGTCACATATAACTCATGGGCTCAGTGGCGGATTAAGGCTCACTGGTGCCCTAAGCACTGACAAATCTTGGTGCACCCTCTCCTTTGTACATATTGTACAAACGAAGCCAAGCTTATGCTACATAAAAGTTTTTGTAGTGCCCCCTTTGGGCCTGTGTTTAGTCTGCTTAATGATTAATACCTCATTGCATAGGCTTATCAGCAACATTTGAGTAAGTAAAATTTCTGAGAAACAGCACATTAATTAATTTTGAATTATGAAAAGCAATCAGCTAAAAAAGGATTAACATTTTCATACTTGGGACATTTTCCCACTAAAATATAAGCATGTTTTTTTTTTTAATTGTTGCAAATCTGGGCACACAGAAATGTTGTTTCAAAGGACTTCAGAAAGAAGACCTTCATCAACCATCTCAAGTTGCACAGTATTCAAAGCAAAACATATTATATTGAGAAAAATGAGCCTTTACAAAAAATGGGATGGGGAAATCAAATTTTGGGTGGCCAAATATGTTTTGTTACATAAAAGCTTGATGTATTTTGAAAAATTCCTTCATGAAAAAGCTCTATAGAAGAAGCAGAATTATATAAACAGCTTATACAATGTATCCATGTAAAAACATCCATTTCTAAAAGGAGATAAGGCTGACATTCAGCACAATGTATTGTTTGAAACTACTGTAAGCGAAATAACAATACCTTTTAACATTCTCCTTATTGGTTTTTCTAAAATACTAAATCATATAAACATGTCAGTTAATGTGAAAATATACAAAAAGTAACCATTTGCACAAATGAAAACTGTCTTCTCTCAGAGAGAGGCAGACTGAACTATTTAAGTATATGGGGTTGTTTTTTTAAAAAAAATCTTCTTAGTTCATTTTTTGTTTTTTTCCCCTTATATTCTTAAATAAAACAGCAACATGAACTTAGCAAATACTGCAAAAAAAAAGGACAATAAATGAATAAATAAAAATAAAATCCACAGAGGCCCTTCTTTCTGCCTGAAAATAAAAATACTGTATCAGCAAATTACTGTAGATAATGTTGCGCCTTTGATGTCAACCATCATATCACATGGGGAGCTCCGACAAACAGCATATCGACATAGTAATTTTTAATTCTGTAGGAGAAAGAGTTAGAACGCAAATCAAGTAGAAACTTGTAATTACCACATCTGCTTTTACTTAAAAGAAAAGAATCTCTAGCATTGTGATTGAAATGTGCAGTCAACACCGTATGTTTAGAGGTTACAAATTCACTAAAATAATTGAAGCAATGTATTCTTTTTAAACGTTGATGTTTTGGAAGATATTTTGTTGTAGTCCTTTTGTTACAAACTGAGGCGATGGGATGTCTAATACAGCTTTAGGCTTATCTGCTCTTATCAGGCATCTGTTTTATGACCAAGCGGATTGGATTCCATTTCACTCTTCAGCTCATTAGAAAACTTTTTGATGTTTCATCTTTGCTTATTGAATAGTCATATTGCTGAATGGCCCACAGACAACCAGCCACTTTGCTTGTGAAGACTGAAGATCATCAAAAGAAGTAGAGCCAATTCCAAACCTACATTGGGGATCGGCAAAAGAAAAGAAGTACTATTGAAAGAGAATTAATGTGCTGCAAGAACCTTTGATATGTTACGATAATAAAATAAATGAAGCTATGTGTCAGTATTTTTAAATTTCCCAAGGCTGCAATCATGCCATGCAACAAATAAATATGTCTTCATCTTTCTCTTCCCCATCCCCCAAAATGAAGCCTAAGAATATGGAACAGCTTTGCCTCAAATTCATTATATGCAGCCATTTCTTTACGATCTCATAATAACTGTGTATTTTTTTAAAATTGAAGTGTGCTGTTTAAATGTATAAGATGCTCAGTGAAAATAGTCTCTCTTTTGCTTACTTCATTCTCATTCTAAAGAAACATTCTGAAGAGATATACAATTCATCATATTAATAATGGTGTGCAACCATTTCTATTTTGAAGCTATGCTGGGGCCAGTGCAGTCCTTCATTATCAGATTGATTGATTGATTGATTCCATGCCATCAAATCATTTTTAACTCCTAGTGATGATATCACCATCAGGATTCCTGTAATAAAGCAGAACCACTTTACCTGGGCTATGGAATCTATTTTTTATTTATGTCATCAATATGGTTACCATTTTGAGCTGTGGCGGCACTGGTTAGAATGCAGTATTGCAGGCTAATTCTGCTGGCTGGCTGCAGTTGGATTCTCACTGGCTCAAAGTTGATACAGCCTTCCATCCTTTTGAGGTTGGTAAAATGAGGAACCAGATTGTTGGGAACAATATGCTGACTCTGTAAACCTCTTAAAGAAGGCTGTAAAGCACTATGAAGTGGCATATAAGTTTATGTGTTATTGCTATTGCTACCAATATGGTTAGCAAAAGGAGGTTTTCTTCATTGCTTCACTGATGTTGGACTGAACATGCAAAAGCAATTTCATAAATAGTCTTCTGTCTTATACCACTGGCATGAAAATAATACATAGTAAGATTTATTTATTTTTGCCCTATAAGCAAGTTTGCCAATAGTTTTGTCCCTTTTCAGGAATTCAATATCAGTGTGAAATGGAAGGATGGTAGAGAAATGTATTTGTTCTTTTTTATGAACTTCCCCAATTTATAGAAGTTGAACATTCATTTATTTTGGGAGGCTGCTTCAAGTCAGTGTTGCCTGCTGACAGCTGCCTGATGAAGTCCATGCAATTTTCTTGGCAATATTTTTTTTTCAGAAGTAGTTTACCATTGACTGCTTCCTAGGGCTGGAAGAGAGGAACTGGCCCAAGTTTACCCAGCAGGTTTGTGCCCAACACAAGACTAGAACCTCTGGTCTCTGATTTCTAGCCTGGTGTCTTAACCACTGCACCAAACTGGCTTTCATACGTTGATATGTTTTCAACTTGCAGTGTGCTTTATTAAAAAGAGCTGGAGATTTGATTGTATGGTCATGGCTGCCATCGTGATAACTTTTTACTCCCCTCTTCAGATTCCTCCACCAGAAGCAATTAAATATATGCAAATACTAAGATAAACTGTGTTCCCAAAGGCAAAAATTAGATAGGAAAAAGATAAAGGCCAAAACTCATGTAAAAATGGCTGCATTGTAGACGAGTAAATAAGTAATATACATTTGCAATACATTTCTTTGAGGTTTCTTAAGACAGCGGGAGAGAGAAGAAGAGGAGGATGAACCCATTTTTATTGTTTTCTGCTAATTTTGCAAACTGATGTGAAATTGCATCTCCAATTATGGTAAAGGACAGTCAGAGCAAAACCAGATCCAATTTATTTCTTGTACAAGGCATCATCCTGAATGAGTCCCTAGAAGCTACTTTGAAGCTTCTGGATGATTGCCTGAATATATGTATTTACATTTATGAGAGGAGGTATTTCTCCATAAAGATTTGTGTCCCAATGGATAAAATGGACAACAGATAATAGGACAAAACCTCTATCCCAAACTTTGAAAAGGTGATTAATGTTTGCAACAGACAATGCTGAATCAATACGAGCCAATAGTCAGATGGTTTATCAAGTTGTCCTCTGCTCACTTATCTTCAGAAAAAGGAATCATATTGACACCTCTTTGAATTTTGAGCAAAATTTAAAGAAACAGACAAGTCATTCAGAAAATTTAAAAATTGGACTTATAGTAAATGTGCTCTATTAACCTTAAAGGAAAGAGGAACAGAGTCACTTCTGGTGACTCCTAGATAAGTCAATACCATCTATAGTCACCCTTTAAATAGATGGCATTCTCTACTTTCTCTTCTTTAATTCAAAGTCTTCCATCAGAATGCCTGGAGCAGTTTTGATTTCTATTGATAACTGAGTGCTATTGTACACAAAGGAACTTCAACTTTCAAACAGTTCAAGATGGTACAACAAACAACAATTATTCATTTTTGTTAGCAGGCAGCCTTCCAAAACAGTGAAAAGGCACTGTAGAGTTACACACTGTGAGGGAATCAATATTGTTACTAAAGGACAGTTTATTGCTGATAGTTTTAAAAAGATAAAAAGCTACTGCAGTAGCATTTAGCTTAGAAATATGATGATATCTTTAATAACTTCATTTAGACTTTTATCCTACCATATGCTCACTAAACTCCTATGAATCATTAAAGCAGATACGTTTTGAATAGCAAAAGTGAGTAGCTTATAAAAAGTAAGGTATATATTTCTTCCACCACATATAATTACAGCTCCTTTGAGTTTATCTTTGAATCTTGAGTTTTGTTGAAAAAAAGGCATGGAATATGGAAAATTCACTCAGGAAAGTATGATATAATATTAGAAGTACTTAGTTTTTAAAATAAATTGTTCTTATGTTGGAATTGCTAATACAAACACCAAGAACTAGTGAAAAATGGTAATTGCAAACAATTCCTCTATAGATTATTGTATATTTAATAAAACAGTTTAACAAAATGGTTATCTGTTTATGTTCAAGTGTGCATTTGAATTCAGTATACAAACAGTATGAAAGGAATAGGTAGTCAAAAATACATTATAGAAGTGATTTTTTTAATACATGTCTCTGAAGTCTATATCTTATATTAACACAATAGATTGTCAGATTTTTCCATTGTTCCACTTCAAAGCATGCAATTATATTGCCTTAATTGGAAGCGGTGATGTGTTTTCAAGCAAGAATGTTTACTTGCATTCTGACTACTGAAATATAAATATGGCATCATTTGCTATTTTTGCTTTGTTGCTTACATGAATTTTTATATGCAAACAAATATTTGAAATAATGTATGTACTGTAATCTCAATGCAAAATATTAAAAAAGAAAATAACCAAATATATGCTTTCTGCAGATTCCATCAAATCCCTCTGCTGTAATAATCAATTTCATCAAGTCAAGGAAGTAGATAAGAATATGATTTATAACCCTGGCAGTGCATTACATCTTCCAGATTTGTGTAGTTTATGGGAATACAAGATATTACATTGCATACTATGATACTATCTTTTCTTTGTTGTGTGGACAATAAGTCAACGATGATCCAATAGTCAGATCAAATGCTAGCAGAAAAGCTTGCCAAAGCATTCATAACAATATCAGTTTCATATGAATAATCCCAACATTTTAGATGAACATCAAGTGTTTCAGAAGCTTCTCTTTAAAACTTAAAAGCTATCTATAGCCCTTGAACTTGAAGTACTCTAATTTGAATTTATTCCTCTGGATTTTTTTTCCCTAGATCCTGTAGAAATATTTGTTGCTGTGGTCAATCGAAGGAAAAAAAAAGGATCTCTGGCTGATCTCATGGCCATGTCAGGGATGAATCTATACCAAAGCCTAAATAGCTTTTTATCATACCCCTGATGCATTAAAAAACAGTCAACTTAAGGCTATGTCCAACTATATCCAAACTATATCTCTCAAAGGGGAAGAGAAAGGGCAAGAAATGTTTTAAGAATAAGCCAAAACAGCAGATGTCTCTCTGTTCTTCACAGGAAAGGCATTTTATCCCTTGGAACATCTCACCCTAGACTGCTCTGAAAAGAAAAAGATGGTTTAACCTAAAAACTTCTTTTTCTACTCACAGAAGCATCTGTATTAAACCAGGAAATCCTTCAGCACATAACAGGAATGGCTGCAATGTAATTAGTGAGAAAATATCCCCCCCCCCTCAAAAAAGAGTATGCAATTGATAAACACTTGATTCTCACATTTACATTTTTATAATTTCAGAAGTATAAGCAAGTCATAGTTCCATTATGAATGCTCAATACAAATAAGGTTCTAAGATGTCATTGTTCTGAACAGTGTAGCTATGTCTAACCTGATGGATATATCATTATATTTCATATATTGACCTTGTTGTGTACACTTGACAAAGTTATCCAGAAGTTCTCCATGTGATGGGGAAGACTTAACCATAGAGGAGCTAAATAGCATGGAATACTGTGTACCTGTATCGGCTCATGCTCAGATGTTCATTGACCAAATATCCCCATCCTTTCATGGCTATCTTAGATTTATAATGCAGAGAGTAAATATCTGATGTTCCAGGATAATGTGGTAGGATCCAATCTGGGTCTCAGTCACCAAGATCAGAAGTCTCTCCACTTTTGGTGACTGGCCCAGATTAGATCCAGCAACTTCTAACACTACATTCTTATCAGGGTTTGCTTTTATGCTGGAAGAAATGCTTACATTGTAACATAATTCACTGATTACACTCTGGAAGAGGGGAAAAAAAACCCACATAACTTTACACATAAAAAGATGTTTGCAACTAGTCATAAACTAAACGTAAATTAAACTGTAAATTTAATTGCTTTCTTTTGCTCTCCCCCATGTTCACTCAGGTTTTAAACATAATAATACAAACAGCAACTTTGCATACTCTTATGTCTGTAATATGGTTTAAGAGAATGATCTGGAAATTAGGAGGGGAGATACAATGCACCACGCTGGAAGGGGGAGGATGTTTTTCTTTCCTTCTCCATGTTTCATTGGTTTTTCACTGTCCCTTCACTGATTACGCTGTAAGATAACATTAATTTGACCAAGTTCCAAGGCTCTAGGTTTGTTTTCAGCTTTAAACATGTTGATGGAATGTGAAAACATTTGAACCTCTTATCTTTTGAATGTTTCCTGATGCTTCTTCGCATAGCTAGGGAATATTTTGCTATTACTGATAATTGTAATTGTACACACAAAGGCCAGGAAGAGATTTCAAGGTGATATGCTGAGTTTTCAGACAGGTTGATTCAAAACATGCTATCATCCCTAATATTACTCAAGCCTGACTGAAAATAAACACTATCCAAAATAGTAGGACATAATTTTGAGTTAGTGTGTAGAAGTGTAAATTGTATGTCAGACTTGTATGAATGCTTTATTGAAGATATATATATATATATATATGCAGGTAGTCCCTGACTTACATTTCTGTTGCTAAGCAAGACAGTTGTTAAGTGAGCTGTGTCCCATTTTACAACCTTTCTTGCCACAATTGTTAAATGAATTACTGCAGTCAAGTCAGTAACACAGTTATTAAGTGAATCTGACTTTCCCATTGTCTTTGCTTGTCACAAAGTCACCAATAGTGATCACATGACTCAAGGATACTGCAACCATCCTAAATATAAGCCAGTTGCGAAGCATCTGAATTTTGATCATGTAACCATGGGGATGCTGCAACAGTCATTTGAAAGAATGTAGAGAAGAGCAACAAAGATGATTAGGGGACTGGAGGCTAAAAACATATAAAGACCGGTTGCTGGAATTGGGTTTATCTATTTTGATGAAAAGAAGGACTAGGGATGACATGATAGCAATGTTCCAATATCTCAGGGGCTACTACAAAGAAGAGGAAGTCAAGCTATTCCCCAAAGCATCTGAGGGCAGGACAAGAAGAAATGGGTGGAAACTAATCAAGGAGAGAAGCAACTTAGAACTAAGGAGAAATTTCCTGACAGTTAGAACAATTAATCAGTGGAACAACTTGCCTCCAGAAGTTGTAAATGCTCCAACACTGGAAGTTTTTAAAAAGATGTTGGATAACCATTTGTCAGAAGTGGTGTAGGGTTTCCCTTCCAACTCAGCTATTCTATTCTATTCTATTCTATTCTATTCTATTCTATTCTATTCTATTCTATTCTATTCTATTCTATTCTAAAGTCATAACTGAGAAAAACAATGGCAAATCACTTTTTCTCAGTGCTGTTGTAACTTTGAACCCTAACTAAATGAAATATGGTAAGTCAAGGACTACCTGTATGAAGATTTTTGTGGAATACATCTGTTTAACAAATGGTTTGTTAGAAATGGATTGATACTTCTTTCAAGATTTTTGACAAATAAACCATTAAATCACGTATTTATTAAAAATGTTGTTTTTCTTCACTAATTTCACATCAAGTTAAGAACACGTTGTGACACGTTTAGATGTAAATGATAAATTTGTCTTTTGAATTCAGCTTATTAGATGTCATTAGTAAAAACAAAACAACAAGAAAGTCATTATAAATTACTTACCAGATTTCATACAGGGTTTATTTACACAAGACACTTTCTTTGAAAAGTGAAATAAGATAACATTAATATTAGTTTTGGAATAGAACCTGTAGTTAGTTAGACTATAATATGAACATAATTTTCTTTACTTTATTGTATTTACATTTTGTGTTCAAATTTAAGCTTACTCTACCCCTATTAAGCCAAAAGCCTTATTTCCCCCTTCTCCCTTGGGAGCTATGTTAATTTCTGAGCATAATTTAAAATAGATGGATTGCCATTCGCATACTCCTGTATTAAGTGTCATTAATTATGCTGAAAGGTACATGAATTCTTAATAATTACCTAATTATAAGTCACCCTAATGCTTTTTATATGACAAGATTTTCCTTAAAATATAATTTCTGCTTAATGCACATCTTGAACCAAATCTTATTGATATACCCACAGCAATTCTTGCAAAGCAAATTTATAGTGTAGCTTATATTTCTACATGCCACATTAGGTTAACAAAAGAAAATTCAGATAGAAAGACTGCACATGTATTTGAAAACTTAGCATACTTTCAAAACTTCTCATGAATCTAGCAATAAAAAATTGCTTTCATTTGCTGAGAAAGCTCACATGGACATTTCACCTTTTAAAATATAATTCACAACTTTTTTTAAAGAAAAGATATTTGGGATAATGACTGTTTTCAGAAAAAAAAATCAAAGTGATGGATTAGTTAATTAGTTGATTTAAAGGCACTCATACAAGTGCAAATTTTGTGATCAAAGCACTTGTAGGCAGCTCTTGTATTATATATGAAAATTATACTGTATGCAATAGAGTTTCCTCACAAAGAGAAAACGATATCTAAAAACAAAAGAAAAGAAAAGAAAATGCTACTTTGTTTTGCAGGACTGTGGCATGTTTGTCATAGAGCAGATTCTATCCAAATATTTTATATTTGCCCAGAGCAACATTTTCACTCCTTCAGCTGTCTAGTTATTTCACACCCACATATTTTCCTTGATAAGTAGGGTCAGTCAACATCACTGTGTGGATGAAGGGCATGATTCATTGTCTTTCTTTTCCTGTATGCTTTCTCAACAATTCCTTTTGATTTTGGCTGCTGTGCTTTACTTCATTAAAGTCAATTCCAGCAGTATATTGGTTACTTTGCAGAGGTAAGAATCAGTGGTGTGTTCAATTTTTTTTTACTACCGGTTCTGTGGGTGTGGCTTGGTGGGTGTGGTGTAAGGTGGCATGGTTTGGTGGGTATGGTGTGGCTTGGTGGGCATGGCAGGGGAAGGATACTGTAAAACCTCCATTCTCACCCCACTCCAGGGGAAGGATACTGTAAAATCCCCATTCCCTCGCCATCCCACTAACCTGCTTTCCAGCTCCGTTCTCCTGTGCAAGGCAACAAAAGAAGATCCAGCCAATCAGCTGGGACTCGGGAGGCAGTGAATAGATAGAGGTGGGGCCAGTCAGAGGTGGTATTTGCTGGTTCTCTGAACTACTCAAAATTTCTGCCATTGGTTCTCCAAAATCTGTCAGAACTGCTGAATAACACCTCTGGTAAGAATGCCTTCTCAACGAAATCAGTTGAATAGTAAATAGTTTAGGAAAAGAAAACACGCAACTAAAAAAATTCTGCCAGGTTTTCAACTACCAACCTTCTATTTTGAAGTCAAGTGTTGCAACAATTGCAGTACTATAACATCCTCAGTAAAAGTATCTCTGGAAGACACTAGGGACACTATGAGGCAGGAGTGAATATAAGCTTACTACAATTTCTTTTCAGGAACAGAAAAAATAAGAGACTAGTGGTGAGGTGGGCTGAGAGAGAGTGACTGTCATGTCATGGTCTCCTTTTTTCTAGCCTGGTACCATAACTACTTGACTAAACTGGCTAAGTATCTTGAAAAGTATCTCAGTCTGCATAGGTTTTTCTAAAGCCAGCTTAAAATTAAACCAGCATGCAGACAGAATGCAGATTAAGGGTGCAGGGTAGATATGCCCTTTAGGATGAATTTGAAAATTCACCACAATATATTTGTTTGACCATTTCTTTCTCTTTTCCTCCTGTGGCCTTAATTCTCTTCAAGATAACATATAGTATTACCTGAGATTATATTTTGCAGTGTTAATATATTCTTAAGAAGTCTCTCATCATTCTACGCATAATATGGGATACATCATGCTTGCACAGGGATAAGGGAAATGTTTATTTTAATGTCAGATTACCTAATTCACACTTCTCCAGCCAATACACAAATGCAAACAGTTATAATTTGTTATTTCCAGTTCTGTGAATTTTGTTAGGAACTTATTTGATACAAAAGCATATGTAGACACAAATTCATGCATTAGAGGGAAAAGAGAAAGAAATAAAATGCTTCTGAATATAATAAAGCACATTGGTATTATTGTTGGCCAAAATAATGGAGAAATGTGTACAGTAAAATATAGTTAAGAGAAAAAGTACACAAAGAAAGGTTTTCATGTGGAATGGAAAATTATAACTTTATTGTTCCAATAATACAATACAATTGAACTGGCTTGTAGGTAGAAACATTTGCAATATTGACTTAAAATTGGCCTCTTGTTACATAGGCAGAAAAATGCAATTTTCATATGATCCCGAATTTCAAACCTTTTTTTTTTTTTTATCCCAGCAAGCTGTATTGCTAAGGAATACTATTTTCCTTTGATCTGTGTAATCACCAGTGTCACTGGAGCAGGCAATTCCCCAGATAGCCATTATTGTTGATTGACATTTTATACAGAAAAAAGGGATATTAGCTGTTTATAAAGAGAAATATACATTTGGATAAACATTAATGGCATTATGAGTGATGAATGATGAGCACAACATCCAATCCAAGATGAGAGTGCATAGCTTTAAAAAGAACAGCAATTTTGCTGGCATTATACCAAACTTAAAGAAGAGTTGCAAAATAAAACAAAAAGAAATCAAATAAAATAAATGAAGGAAAATGAAAATCAAATTGGTGAAATGCAGCCTTGAGTTTTTTATAACCAGCAAATGGTTAATTAGAAAACTCCCATTTTGAGGAATTGAATTCATTCTTCCCTCCCCCCACTTTTCCTAGCACAATTGCTGTTGCATTATGAAATAATACAAGCATTTCGATTACTCAAAACAATGTAAAAATGGTTGGAGAGTTAGTTGTATGAACTATAAAAAGATTGGGCCTGTAGAGAGGCTTCTGGAGAGAACAAAATAACCAATATTGCAGAAACCTTGATGAAGTGCTGGAGTGTACTTATATGTATGTCAAGAAGTGATGTATAAATGGAGTGTTTGTATGCATGCTATGTGTGACCAGTATAAATGGAAGTGTGTGTTTATATATAGTTGGCAGTGTGTCAGTGATGAGGAAAGCATGAAAATAGAGAAGATATTTCACACAACTCTTATCTTTAAATTCACATAGCTTTACAAGTGTGACTTCCATATTAACTAAATGTTTAAAAACATAAATGTTTTTTTTTTTGGAGCGGGGGTAGGAGGTGGTGGGAGAATCATCGGCTTGAATCAATCCACTGCTGGATAAAGCTTCTTCAATGAATGTTTAATTTAATTTCATTATATGAGGTGCAGTGACAATAAAGTAAAGTAAGTAAGTTTTTCAACATCCCTGTCAAGGACTGAGCGGCAGGGACTGACCTAAAGTTATCCAATTAGCTTTTCTACCTAAGGAAGGAATAGATCCTTCCCAGTCCTAGTTAATCAGGTTTCTTGTCCTTCTGGGAAGGGAAGGGAAGGGAAGGGAAGGGAGTAGAGGGGGGATTCCTAGCTTGCCTTGATTTTCTGAGATTCCATTCCTGCACTAAACTGATATGATGGGTAAAAGAACTCTAGGGCAAGCTGCCCAATGTGTCAGTGATTTGAAGGCAATAGAGAGAGGTTGCACTGCCTGATCTGAGCATAGAAACATAGTAAAACATTACAGTGTTTTCTATTGTGAAGAAGTAGTGGTGGGGAGGATGTACAGTATTTTATGCCCAGTGGTGGGATTCAAATAATTTAACAATTGGTTCTGTGCCCTAATGATTTCTTCCAATAACCAATTCACCAACATTGCTCAACAAGTTAACAACCAGTTCTCCCGAACTTGTGCGAACTGGCTGAATCCCTCCACTGTTTATGCCCAGACCTGAGCAGGTAGGACATGGCACTTCTGACAGACTGTTTCTCTGCTCAGTCATAGAATCTTGCCACAAATGGCAAGCTCTGGTGTTTGATGTTTGTGTGAGCTTTATAGACTTGAAAACATGTAAATATTCCCATGCTCATGGCATCCTTATGTCTGAAGAGCATATGGAAGCAATTCAAAAAGCCAAATCAATATTACCGTATTTCCCCATGTATAAGCACCCCGTTTGTATAAGCCACCCCCCCCAATTTTTGGACTGTGAAGTTTTGAAAAAAATATTTTATTAGAGAAACAAGTTATGAAGAAAGAAAATTTACAAAGAAACAAAATTCGACGTCTAGATCTACAACTTCGGTCATGACGCCGAAAGCGGTGCGGGCGACGCTAGCAATCTACGCATCGGAACGAGAGTAGGAACGAAGCATTCAGGCCGATGCCTAGTGTATGCATTTCTATCGCGTACTCGCACTCGTAATCATATCATCACTTACAATTTTTACAAAAAAGTATAGCATACTGCTGGAAAACCAGTTTATTCCTACTTTATTATTTTATGCATTTTTCACGTATAAAAAGTGTACCTGCTTTGTATATGCCCTACTTTTTGGGCTTGAAAATTTTGGAAAAAAGGGGTGGCTTATACATGGGGAAATACAATAGATACAGAAGGATTGGAGGCAGAGATCCTGGATATCTGGAAGTATCCATGATCCCTGGTGGCCCAACTATTGTAAACCATTACTGTATGAATAGGATTAATCTGTGAGAGATAAATGATCAACAGGACAGTGTCAGATGGAGAGAAATGAGCATAATTTAGATGGAGTAATACAAGAAATTGTTTAGTTTTGATATCATAACACATGATCAAACTGGAACGTTGTAATGGAATTACAGATTGTGTGATGTTCAACTCACTGGGTCAAGATGCAGCTGTGTTTAGGCTCATCAAAACAGATAATATTTTAGTCTGTTCATGTGAAGGCAGATCTCTGTTTTTAATTATGGAGGTCATGACAGTATTTGTTTTCCTATTTCGGAGTTATGCCTTCAAGGTGACTTAACCCGGACCTCATTGTTAGGCCTGGGTGGATTGCAGTGAGATACTTCATCCTGCTAAGGAGCATTATTCTGTCCCAGTAAAATGCTTGCTGGAGGAAATGCCAATTTGTCTTCTATCTACTTTGTTCTGACCAAAATGGACTCTGTGCATAAGCAACGCATGTGCCCAAATCATCTTTTTGCCAGAAGAAACAAAGCATTGTAACTACTGCATGATTAAAAACATGATACTGTAGATTTTTGCAAGGTACTTGAAAGGGTGCTTTCAATTGTAGATCCATTCTCTAAGATCCATTTTAAAAATGCTGGAATTCTTAATATTAACTTAGAAGCCTGGGGGCATCGGTCTTTCAGATATAAGCAATGCTATCAAGTAGCTTTTCATGACATCAAGCAGTTTTTCAAGAAAAGGAACTGAGAATAAAATATAATCTTCTTCATTTGTCCATTCCCCCAAACAGCTAATTGGTGTATTTGAAATAAGGAGTGTGTACAGATTTAAGGCCCCCACATTTCCACTAGGAATCCATTGACAGTACGATACCTTTTTGGGGAGCTGGTTTGTAAAGAAATATCATTCATGCTTTCATTCACTGCAAAGCTATTTTGTTTTATATAAAGCATGGCTGCTTAAAAGACAACACTACTTTCTAGATGGGCTATATATTACTGTGTTTCCATTCATCATCAGGTATCACCATTTTTACAGGAAAATAAATTGATGTTAGGAAACAGCTTCTTTCCCTCTGTTCCTATTGTTGATAGAGTCAGACATCTCATCTCTAGGAAAAATCTGAATGCACCAAGATATACAACTGCATTCAAGGCATTTGTTCTGCAGCATTGATTATGTGTGCCGCATTTGGGAACTGGGTGGATTATATCTGTCAGTGGCATTTCCTAGAGTGACTTAGTGGCTCCTGGTGATCCACAGTGGCTGGGATGCTTATCTGGGCTGTCGATTAAGCCTCCTGGAGAGCTAGACTACAAGGGACTGCAAAGGTTGTTTGGGGGAAATGCCTGGGCTGGGGAAGTGGACATGCTGACTGCCTGCCATTTTTGTGTGCTTTTTTGGCAATGGCATTTTTGGACTGGTCAGACTAGTTTTGGGGCATTTGAAGCTGAAGGGCTGTAGGAAGAAGAGCCCCATTTCCTGCACTGCCATTTCCATTGCTGGTTTATTGATGCAGGGGCTCTGGAGATGGGCAATGATAGGGCAGTAGTAGTAGCAGTGGTACACAATAGATTATTGTGAATCCTCTTCTCCTGTGGTGGCTTCTTGGCCTTCTGTCCTATGGCCCAGGAAGAAATGCCATTCTCAACAGTTCAGGAATTGAGAACTGGACTGAAGCTTAAACTTTTGCTGAAATACAAGACTGAAGAATAATTGAAGGAATATATGATAAAATGGGATAAAAGTTGATTATAATACACAGATGGACAAATGGGGAAACATGTGGTTGAAAGGATTGAAATCTACATTATGTTCTTGCCTTAAAGAAAATGTTTGCAAGAAGATACATCACTGGCATTGTCACCAGAGAAATTGTATAGAATACATAAAGTTTCTTTGAACCTTTCTGGAAGCAACATGTAGGGAAATTGTATCATGTAAAAAAATCCAAATCATTTTGGGGAACTGGACTGTGAATCTCCTGTTATGGCCACAGTAATCCCCTTTCTTCCCTTCCTCTGGGGAGAACCAGAGGTGAATTTGTGGGGTGCATGGCATGGAAACCCCCACCAGTTGGTGGAAGCTTCAGGGAAGGGAGTTCTTAGATGTGAATGGGAGTAAGTATGTTCACCTCTGCCTCTGCAGGTGAGAGTCACTGGAGGAATTGATGAGAGTAAGTAGGGGAGACTACTTACTGACTGAAGACACCATAGGAAGTGGACATGCTGACTGACTGCCTCTGCTGGTGGGTGCTTGTCATATGTATGAGTGAGGTGAGGAAATTTCTGGGTACTCTGATGATGCTAATTGATGGTGTAGAAGATAACCAGACTGAGCCTGAGGGTGGGGTCAAACATATCATTAGTTTTGGGTCTCTACACTCCTGTAAGTAAACTAAGTCCAACCTTCTTTGAAGTCCTTTGCATCTTATCTGGCATCAATTTGTCTTAACTGTTGGTAGTTCAGATTCTTGTATATAGATAGCATGAAATAAACTCCTACCATAATATATTTGAATTCTGTCATGGCTCCTGACCTCTTGCACCTGACATGGTACCTCAGGATGTCTGGGTGAGGACAGCAGGTGGCTTCTGGGTCTGGCAATTGAGGTAATGTGTCATGGGGATGGGGCTACTGAAATTGATACTGCTCTTTTGTAAGGTCCTGGGGCTCCATTGCTGAGAGTCCATTTTTATTCTCCTTTCATCCAGGGTTACTAGTTTGATTTTTTATTATTTATTATTGGATGTCTTATTTATTGTTGTGTGCTGCCAAGAGTGCCCTTTGGTGAGGGTAAATGAAAAAGCTACATAAATTTGATTAATATATAAATAAAAAATAAAGTAAGTTTATGCTTACAGTAAATGCATACACAAAATAGAAGGAAAATAAAACCTGTCATAATATAGAACACAACAGCATATCCCATATTAGGAAGGATCTGTACTAAAACATTCCCCAGGCAATCAAGTCAGTTTATGAAATAAGTTTTCACAGAAAAGAAAAAAAGTGATCACGAGGATCCAATGAAGATATTGGCTGCACAGTCTGTGAGATGAGACTGTTATGAATTTTCTAACCACTTTCTTATGCTGCAGTTTTGTACTTAAGCCTTCCTTGTACTGGAACATTATCTTGTCAAACAATTAGAAATGAAGAACAAGGCTAATAAAAAGGAAAGGAAATTTAGGAATGAGGAAGATTCAGCAGAATTCATTTTGAACTCACAGCACCAGAATATATTTTCTTACAAAAAAAATACACTAAACGTCTGCAAGAATAGGTAAAATGGTTTGCTAAATACTAGACATTACAATCACATCTTATGAAGGAAGACTAATGTTGTTGAAGAAAAGGAAGCAGAAAATCTTTTTTTAAAAAACATTTTTCATTGTTCATTCAGGTTTTTGTTTAAAAAATCCACATATTTTTACTCAGGGATTAGGGGTGCTTAGCACTGTAGTCAGACTACTATCTTAAAAGATTGCCCAATTCTCCAAACAAGCAAGAGCAGCTGCCAAAGTGCAACAAGTAATTGGAAACTTGTGATTTCTTGCTATAAATCCTCTGCATGTATATTATTCCTTTG
Source organism: Pseudonaja textilis (assembly GCF_049901715.1). Classification (NCBI taxonomy): domain Eukaryota; kingdom Metazoa; phylum Chordata; class Lepidosauria; order Squamata; family Elapidae; genus Pseudonaja; species Pseudonaja textilis. The sequence goes on from NC_141992.1 coordinate 72,586,166, forward strand.
GTGTGTCTCACAGCTAACACCATTGCACCTACTTGCTGCCTAAGGTGTAAATTATTTTTCAGTTAGCCACACCTTTATATCTCTTTTTCAAATCTGACAACTTTTAGGAAATGTGGATTTTATCTTCCAGCATGCTGGTTGGGGAATTCTGGGAGATGAATTCCAGGTGTTGTATAGTTGCCAAGTTTGAAAAACATTGATCTAACAGAATAGCAGTGGTGAAAGGGACATTGGAGATCTTTTAGTCCAACCCTCTGCTCAAGTAAAAGACCCCATATATTTTACACAAATGGCTGTCCAATCCGTTCTTTAAAATCTCTACTGATAGAGCACCCACAATCTCTGGAGGCAAGCCATTCCAATGATTAATTGTCCTCACTGTCAAGGAATTTCTCCTTAGTTCTAGGTTGGATCCCTCCTTGATAAGTTTCCACTATTGCTTCTTGTTCTGCTTTCAAGTGCTTTGAAGAATTGTTTGGCTCCCTTTTCTTTGTGACAGCCCTTTAGATATTGGAAGACTGCTATCATGTCATCCCCTAATCTTTCTCTTTATTAAACTAGACATACCTGCCACCATTCTTCATATGTTCTAGCCTCCAATCCTCTAATCATCTTTCTTGTTCTTCTTGGCACTCTTCCTAGAGTCCTGACATCTTTTTTGTGTTGTGCTGATCAAAATGGGACATAGTATTCCAAGTGTGGCCTAGTCTTATTTAAAACATGAAGCCAACAAATGAATATTTGACTCCTATCTCATGTGGTTGTGAAGAAGTAAATTACAGTTCAAAATTCATAGGAAGTCAACTTATAGGAAGTTATTAGGGAAATTTGGAACTTGCTAATTCTACAATATCTCAGTTTACAAGTGATGGAAATTATGTTATGTGGTAATAGCCAGTATAAAGCTAAGAGCACAACTCTATCATTCACATATCAAAGTGTTGGTTTGCAGCACTGCTATTTATAGGGCTGATCTATTTAGAACTATACCAAAAGTATTACAAATGGAGAAAAACCATTCATGTTCATTGGAAATAAGCGAACTCTTTAAGAACAGAAACAATAAGCTAAATCAATAGACAAAGTGTACTGTGTAATCTTATACAATGTATATAATCCATAAACCAAGGACATCCTAGAAAGCAGTAGCTGCCAAAAAGTCAGGAAAAGGGAGAAGAAATAAGCTTCTTGAAAGGGTTTGAATGGACAGTTCCAATTTCACCCAGGAAGACATGTCACAATTCTGATAAACTTAAATATTTTCTTTTGTCTCCCTTCACCCCTGGGTGTTATGTCTCACCTGTACAAAGGAGGTGAGAAGTCCAAACTTCCACTGAATACAAACAGGCAAGCAAATCCAGCAATTATAGAGTTAACTCCTTTGAGCCGATAATGTTCTTGGCAGTCTCACACACGCTGTTTGCCAAGTCTGACCAGATAAGAGGAATATAAATCACGCAAGCTGCCACAACACAGAATACACACCAAAGCTTCTCTGAATAAGTAACACATTGTCCCAAACAAAGCTCCCAGAGCAAACACGCCCACTTTTATTCCCTGTGGGGCGTGTCAGTCCCTCAGCTCAGTCTCTGATTCATCCCTTCTTTCTGCGTTGCAGCTCGCACTTTTGCCTGCGACGTTGCCTCCCATCAAGCCAGCATTCCTCTGCTTGATTCTCAGTCAGAGACTCTGATATGCCCTCCTCCTTTTCCTGATTAGCCTCAGGTCTTCCCTCCCGGTTATCTGCCGACACCTGAGGCACAATCAGGGAGGAAGGCATTGCCGAAGAGGAAGGTCCTGGGGAAGAAGGCATTTCCAAATCCTCCTCTTCCTCATTGTCTGAGTCTTCATCCTCTAACAAAGCAGGCACAAACCTCAGAGCCACAACACCTGGGTATTTTTAAAATTGTTCAATAGCTTGAATTCTCTGGACATGTCAATAAATGAAAATTTAAATATACAATAAAGCCTAGGATAAAAATATGAACAGAATAACTACAGCTTTTAAAAAGCAAAACATACATGAGAGGAAAATGTTTAGCAAACTCAAACACACCTATCTCTCACACAAAAACATACACAAAGAAATAAGAAGTCCTTCTGATGCTGGAAAGATTTTTAAAAAGTTAACAATAGAAAATGTTGTCTAAATTACATTCATTGGTTGGCTTTTATGCTATCTATTAAATACTAAATACTAATTCACATTTTCCAATGTCTCAGCTGGATCTAATGCAAGGGAAAACAAATTCCTCAGCCCAGACTACATCCCAGGAGAACACATTCTATCAATTTAATTATGTAATGTATAAATATTAAAGAGCACAGGAATATTATCTGGAATATTACATAGATGCTAAACAGCATAGCAAATAAAACAGAGCTTTATGGAACCTCTTAATATAACTTACAACCTTGCCAAGTATATTCACTTTTTCTGGTCCATCATCCTCTTTAATCTCATGCCTAAAGGATGAGTTTCTGCTTGCGGATCATTGCCTCAAAGAAGCACTTAATCTTTATTCAGTCCAGGATTGATTGTCTGGATCTACTTTCAATTCATGGTATTCTTATTAGCCATCTCCAGAACCATTATTCTTCTCCATCTCATTCTTCCTTGAAAGTTCAATCTCCGTAACTGTACATCACCACTATAAATACTACTTTCTTTACCTATGTCTTAATCTAAGGAAATAACTTGACTTGCTCATAATCAATTCTTAAATTCACTAAGCATGTTAGTTGACATTACCTTCATCATGTTCTTAATATTTCACATTCATCCAGATTTTTCACTTTTCATTTCTGCTTTCACAATGAACTCTTCTAGGTTATTTTTACTTTCTGTGAAGAGAGTGATGTCTGCATATCTCAACATGTATCTCAGCTTCAGTTTTTCATTCCAGCTGTCATCTCTTCTAATCCTATCATTCCTGTAATATATTTACTGAATAAGTTAGACAGATTTGAAGACATCCATGCCTCATTCTCTTACCTATCTTGATCCACTGTGGGTTTTTTTTTCTGATTGACTTCTTACAATTGCTTCTTCTTCACTTTAAGTCTTCTAGAAAAATAACCAGATGTTCTGGCATACCCATTGACTTTAATGTTTTCCACATTTTGGCATGACCTATAAAATCAAAACTCTTGTTACAATCAAAAAAGCAAAGATAAATTTCCTTCTTATATTGTTATCTCTGCTGTCCTTATGTTAGCTATTTTATCTCATGTTCTGTTGGCTTTTTTTTGAACTTGCCTCTTTATCTGGCATATCTTTCTTCACATATTTCTTTACAAGATCTTCTTTACAAGATCTTAAATAAGCCTTAAAAATTGGAATAGTAACCTGTACATTCTCTTTCATTTTCCTTGTTTGATATAGGTAGGGCATCAATTTTCAGTCAAATTTCTAGAGGATATATAATTTGGACATATTTATTGATATACTGCTGTGAGCACTTTAATTCTTTTTAATCTTCTGCAATTTTAAAAGTTGCAGGAATATTTTGCCTGTGCCTGCTTCTTTCCACTCCAACAGCTAGTCGATTGTGTCCAATAGCTAATTTGTGGTAGAGTCAATCCTTGAATATACACTATTTCTATAAATGTTTATGTCATTCTATAATCCCATTTCAGTGTAGTATTCTCATCTTTCTTTGTGACTTTAATAATCCTTACATGATTATTCTTCAATATTCCTTCTTTATATATTTTTCTGGAAGTTCCACAGTCAAGTTAAAATTCCTTTCCTTTTCATTGTTGACATTTTCAATTGTGATTTTTGCTTGGAATTAAAAATCTTTATGCACTTGTCAAAGAACTTTGTCTTCCAGGGGTTTCATCCTCTATCTTTGTTTAGTCCCCATAATTACTAGTTCTGAAAACAATTTTGATATTTTTCTTCTTTGAAATTTTGGGAAATCATCCTTCTCTGAAGGAATTAGGAAAACAAAATGAATAGATATGCAAAATTGTTTTTTTCCTTTTCTGTCATGCCCCTGGTGGAGACTGGCTCTAAGGGAGAGGAGGAACAGGGAGTGGAAGTGTGGCTCCAAAGGTTGTGGAGGAGGCTGGGGAAGGGCAGAGACCAGCTGAGCAGTCAAAGGAGGACCCAGGCCCATCCCCTTTCCATTTTAGGGCATGTAGGGAGGAGAGGATAAGGGGGAATGTGATCTACTCGGGAGGAGTGGGCCTTGATCCTCTTCATGGGCTGCAGTTAAGACAACTGAATAAGAGAACGGACATGCATACAGGTGAGGGCTGGAAACAAAGCGTGGAAATATCTCTAGTTTATGGTTCCTCTCTGAGTTTGGCATCCTTCCCAGTGTGTGGGAATCTGTTATCTGTGGACATCCTCCAGCACCTAACCTTGCCTGGTTTGTGTTGCTTTTTTCCTCCTTCTTGTAACTGTTTGTGTGGGAGTTTTTTTGTCTTCTGTCAAGGATATTTGGAATAAAGTGAAGGACTCGCCTGTTTTCTGTGACTGTATTTATTTTGTATCCCACCCTGGGTCATCACATTTTCTATTTGACTAATGGTGAGATGTGAAAATATTTAGAAGTAGTTGTAAAAGATGTGCAAATGGTTGTCCACATGATAATTGTCTAATAACAAACCTGGTTTTATCTAGCTCACTGGTCAAAACCCAAACAAATGGCCTTATTTTAATCTATCCACGGCTACAAATCTACCCATTCAGATATAACAAATATTTGGAAGAGCTGTAGGCCAATTTTCCTCCTTTCTTTCACATCTTCCTAGGAGCTTCAGTTCACCCATTTAGCTCAATTTTGTTCATCCATTCAGCATCATTCTTCTTTTTTTAATCATCTCAATTTTGCTATGCCAGAGAACTGAATCATTTCTGTCAAGTTGAGCTCCAATCTGGGGTTTATAATAACAGTTAATTTAGTGCAAACTAAAATGGTAACTGAAATCAGTTTAAATAATTGTTGCAGTACATTTAAGTAAAAGAAAATATGTTTCACTATGATGGAGTGGGGGAGGCAATTTTATTCAGAGAATATATAACAATTAAGCATAATAGTCCCTCATTTTATTAAATGGATTTCCCTTGAGACAACACATTAGGCTCTGACAATGTGTCAGATAGTCAAGAATGTGGGGAAATGAGATTTAAGCCTTGATCCTTTATGGACTATATCATATCTGACCTCAGTTCTGAGACCAACCAGAGATCAATTTTGAGAAATCATTACTGCCTAGGAAGTAAAGCGACGGAGAATTTTAATTTGTACAGAAATATCTCATTATTTTTCCTATTTAAAGGAGAGCACATTTCTACTCTTTTGGACTACTGTAACTCCTTGTTGTGTTGGATTTGAGGCCTCTTTCCTCATTCCAAGTTTCATCCACTGATCTCAGAGATAGATGCTTTACAAGATGGGAACCAAGTTTATGCTTTACATTTCTAATTTCTTCCTGCTCCCCCTCTGATGAATTTAAATTACAGCAGAGATCAACAGACACATTTATCTATTATTAAAAACTTTAATAGAGTTCCAGGTCTCTGATGAATAAGATGAGGGGATTCTCAGCAGAAGCTGTGTGATATAACAGTTGTCATTTATTAAAGATTAACTGAGGAAAGTAACCTGACAGTCTGGTGTTAGACAGAAGGAGAGGGCCACCGTAGGCAGCAGGACTGAAAGAGAACAGGAAGTAGAACTAAGGGCAGAGAGCAGCTTGGATGCATCACACAAGCTTTCTTGTGCTCCTGAGATAACCTTTCTCGGGTAAATTGAAAAATACCATCCTCTTTCTGTCAGGGATGGATTGAAAAATAAGAAGAGTTGATGGGGCCTTAGTCTCTTCAAGACTAAGATTCATGGTAAATTCTAGACGTGGTTGATGGACCCATGGAAGATCCCACCTCACCTCCTTACACATCCTGTCCCCTCCCTCCCCATTTTAATTATAATTGAATTTTTATTGTTAGTGTATTCATGGTTTTATTGTTTTTCATATTGTAAGCTATCCAGAGTCAAGATGGGTGGCAAATAAATGTAATAAACAAACAAGGGAATCTTAGTCACCTGTCAAGGAAGTGCTAAAATCAAACCTTTCTTCAGAAGTGGAATATATGTGTGGAATCGCTAGAAATTTCCCCCCCCTTCTTTCAGTCCTAGAGTGGAACAACCAAGCACAAACAGAAGTACAGCTCTAGAGGCTGAATCTACAATCTGGCTGGGTAAGATCACTCTGGCAGATGAACTAAGCAGCAACATTTAGGTGGAAATATTTTGCTTCTATATTGTTGTAATATATACTGGGTATATATCAAGACATCTAGTAATTATTGTAAATTAAAATATTGATCATACTGTAACTTAGAACATAAAAAACAATATCATTTACATGGGGTGTAACATTGTAAGCTTCTGAGTAGACTTTCCTTATACTTTCTGAAGTGCTGATCACATTTAAAAAAAAAACCCTGCATATATTCAGGCACAGAGCACTAGTTGTGTACCTGATGTGTATATTTGAGAATGTATATGTATATTTACCTGAATGTAACTTCAGTGTAAATATGTGATTTTATATTAAAGCACTCCAGGTCTCAGTAAGAGCAGAAGACAATGAAGATAGAATATTGTTCTATTTGCATAATATCTAGAGTTGTACATGTTTTTGTACTTCCTTTTTTCATCCCCCTGCCCCTCAACTTTGTACACTTATGCAAACATTAAAAGAAGTCTTCAGTGTCCTTTTGCAGAAGCAAAAATAATTATTGCCTTGCTTAGCTCTTCTAGGGACAACTTTTCTCAGCTGGGTAGGATAAAAATATGAGAAAACTTCTGAAACAGGTGAGAACAAGCAAAGTAAGCACTGGTGATCCAGGTGTGCTGAATGGCTCAGGTGCTGGATCGAATTCTTAGCATGCAGAATTGTATCAGCCTGTCAGTTCATATATTACCATTCTTAATATCTTCTAATAATTCCTCACTATTATCTTAGAACAATTATATGAGGTCCTTAATTGTGGTGATATTTTTGGCAAGATTTAATTACCTACATACTTCTTAAGGTTGAATGATTCAGATTGACAGAGGACATTGAGTTGTTCATAAGCTTACAGGTGAGAAATAGTTAAAACAAGTTCCAAAGGAACTTCAAATTCTTTGTTCAAAGGAATGCCACCTTGTTCTCTTCTCATGTTAATCAGATGGCTTTTCTACACTTAAAAAATACAGCTATTTGTTCTGAATCAAAGGAATCTTATGCAACATGTAGAAAAGAGCCCTTTGAAGCAGGAAAAAAAGAAACCCAACAACCAATTAACTTGCAATACATTGCTTTTTATTTTGTATCTTCTGTCCTTTTTCCCCTCTGTCATCCTGAATATGTATCTTTAGCAATACTAGCTGTGTTTGGTTGTAAAATGATTTTTCACTTATTCCAATATAACCTTTTGTGCCCTGAGCCATTTCTGCAGTTCTATATTTTTTTCATATCATTTATTTCCATCCTTAACCTTTGGGTTTCAACAGACCCATTAAGTCCTTCATTAAAAGGGGAGGGGGGAATGGAACTTGCAAACAAATTTCAAAAGTTGTTTGATGCCAATCACATCTGTATTTATCTGTTTTTCTCGGAGCTATTATTCTTCTATTCAAACTCATTGTAACCTGCTTCATTACACTACAATATCGTATATGAACCAGGAAATTAATCTCTGTATATTCTCATAGGCTAATTTGAAAAGGCAATTTTATGAGGAGTGCAGGAGAGACACAGCAACTTCTTATCAAGACTGAGATTGTTCATCCTTCTTTCTTTAAGATGAGAAGCAATAACTCTAGATTGTATCATGTCAATATAGAAGCATTCCAAATATCCAGGACAATAATTTAGGGTTTAAGTATGTGGCTTATTTTTAAAAAGTCTTAAACTTCGGAAATCTTTTTATTTTAAATTTTTCTTAATTTTCTTGTATTTTCTTTGTTTAATTGTTGTGTGCTTCCCCAGAGTTGTTGAGAGTTAAACTGCATACAAATTTAGTATATTTATTATTAGTCATCTCACTTAATAATATCAATGTGAAAGAGCTGAGACAGGTTTTGTGAAAGTTCCTGATTCTTATGCAAGAGAGTGACATTTGGTAAACACATGGTAGATAGCAGAATACTTTGAGGCAAGCAAAAGAGCAGCCAAAAGTTCATTAATTTGAAAAGACAGGAAGGAAGGCCCAGATTTTGAACTCTGGAGTGAGATAAATCTATTGCAGTACAGGTCTCTTGAAGATTGTGAGAGGAGGCGAATGTCAATCATGTGTGGCTTCCTAATTCTTTGTAGTGGACCAGCTGATCTAAACTCTAAATTCTTTGGAAACACGGACCTGAGAGAGACAGTCAGAGTTTATAATCATGCCTTTGAAGCAATTGTTGCAATGATTCTTCAGAACTTAAGACAGAAACTTGGTTAACCTTACTTGGAGATGGGGAGGACTGAAACTGGGTTCCTATGCATGGAGGGCTCACGAAGCAGACTTGTTTCCTATTCAAGATGACCATAAATGAAACTAGTCCAAGAATATTGTCCTCAATGAGAAATTTTTCCACTAGGTTTCAGGAATGAGCATTACGGTTCTGATATATCAAATTGTAGACTATGCTAGAGATGCAACACTGTAAAAAACTGTAATTTATATGGCTGTGCTATAAGCTAATAAATATGTTCAGTAAACTATCATTACATACACTAATAAAAATGAATTATTTCTCCATAATTTATAGCTGATTTTTATAATTACTATATCTGAATAGTAGTTTTTCATTAAAGCACATACATACACACATCAGAATGCAGAAATCATGTTGTACACTTTCCTTCATCTGTTGCAATTGTAGAACTAGGCTGAAGGATAAAATCTGAGCCAGGCCTAAATTTGAGGTAGGAGCAGGGGTGGGATTCTACAGGTCCACACCTATTCTCTAGAACCAGTTGTTAACATATAAAATATTTTTCTATAAAATATTTCATTAATGGTTTAATTGATTTATTGTTTTAATTGATTAGTGTGATTAGAGTGTTTAATGCAAATAGTCTGATTACTGATTAGTTTAAAAGATCAAGATTCATGTAATTTAACTGATTAGTAAAATCAGTGATTTAGTTAATTTAATTGAACAATGTGATTAATAATTAGTGTAATTAATTGATTAGTGATTAGTGCAATTAATTGATTAGGCTGATTGTTACTTAGGAAAATTATTTGACTAGAGAGATTACTGCAATTGATTGATTGGTGTGATATTGGCTATATTGATTACCCAAAATTGTTCCATTAATTAATTTAATCAACGTACCATTTTAACAAACCTACCATGCCAAGAAAAAAATCCAATGCCAAACCACAACCTAAAGAGAAAGTAATTCCCACCAATGAAACACAAGACATGCCTTAAATGCTACAAAACTCTAAAGGATAATGAAAACTCCATCAAATGTTCTCTATGTAACAAATACACTCATCATGACTGCTTGGGATTACCCAAGCAAATGATTCAATACCTAGAATCATCCAATGAGTTTCCATATCTCTGCAAATCATGCACACCCATACTGGATCTGTTGGAAAGAGTTGATACCATTGAAACATGAATAACATCCCTTGACACCATAGTAGCATCCCTGGATGCCTTAAAAGAAAGATTATCCAACCTGGAAAAAAAAAAGACACAACACAAAGACCTGAACATCCAATAGCTACAAACCACATCTCTACCCAACAACCACCACCCAATCCACAACCCAATCCACAAAAAAACATAAGCCAGACAAATAATGATAACCCAATCTTCATCAGAGAAGCCGTTGAGCGTGAACGGAAACGTCCAAACACCACCTTATTTGGTCTAGAGGACATCAATGATAATGATGATATCACAACTGTCGGAAACATCATCAGTGATTATCAAGCATCAACCATCTCCCCTGATGAAATACTTGACATTTCCTGCATTGGCCGAGAGCTCAAAAACAGATGGCTCTGTGGCCCCACGCTTCTGCAGGGTCATTTGCAAAAATTAATCAAGCAAACGTAAATTTATTTACACTATAAATTCACTTGCCAAAACCAACACCAATCATAAGAACCTCCATTGTTGCCCTGACCTAACCATACAGCAATGTGCCCGCTCCCGTGTACTCCGTACTGAACTCAAAAAACGTCTAGACAATGGAGAGAAGGACCTGTACATTGACTACCATGCTGACTGTATCAAAAGTAAGTCACACAACCCGCAACTCAGCTTTAACCTTCAACCACAACACTACCTCAACCAAACCATCATCACCCAAGACTAGGCATGCATGCCCCTAACTACCTCAATTCCAACTACTGCTGGCCTTAAATGCAAGCTACTCAATGCAAGAAGCCTTGCAAATAAAATACATGAATTTCTCCTCTTACTAAATATGGCTAAATTCAACATCATATTTTTCTGTGAAACATGGCTCAATGCATCTCTCCCTGACTCCATTACCACAGTAAGAGACTATCATGTTTACCAATCAGATCGTGAAATTCGTAGAGGCAGTGGTGTTGCTATCTTCTATAAAAAGTCCTTACATCTGAAAAAAATTACCCAGGAGCTTGCTCTTCCTGAGACCATCATCTGTGAACTATCCTTAAATATCACATTTCGATTCTTACTATGTTATAGAGCACCTGATTATGACATTGAACATGTAAACAAGCTAAATTCACTACTAACATGGGCAGCATCCTGCCCACATGCTTTTGTCTTTCTTGGTGACTTAAATCTACCTCATATTGACTGGACCCTAAATGAATGTACAACTGAACCCATACAAGCAACCTTCTACAATGCTGTTACAAATCTGGGACTGGAACAACTAGTAACCAACAACACTAGACTAAACAACTGCCTCAATCTCATCTTCTGCAATAGTTTGAATTTAATTTATATAATACAAACTAAGAACCCTTTTCCAGCAGTGACCACAATATGATTGACTTTTGTCTCAACATACGCCCAAACAAAAATCATCACAATGACGGAATCCCCAATTATAATTTCAAAAAAGGCAACTATGATCTTATAGACAATGATCTCTCATCCCTTGATTGGCAATCTCTATTCACTGGATGTAATGCTGTTGAAGACCATTACAACATATTTTTACTTGAAGTCAAACGAGTCATCAAACTATATGTACCAACAACAACTCCCAAAACAAAACAAAACAAAAACAGATTACCCATAACAATAAGGAAACTTCAATTCAAAAAGAGATCACTTTGGCGGAAAAACAAATCTGGTTACGTTGCCAATTTCAAAAGCCAATACAAAAAGTTATGCCACCAGATAAAGACTGAATGCACCAATTATCACATTAAACAAGAGGAAAACCTTCTATGCACCAATTCCACCTGCGCTTTTTACAATTTTGTAAACAACAAACTAAAAGAGTCAAGGTCCATCCCACCCCTAATAGGACCTTGACCTTGACCTTTGTACCCATTGTTTGCTCTTGTGTTGTTATGGTTGAAGCTGAAGTAGTCATTGACAGTTAGGACATTGCAATGTATGATTTTATATACTATACTTAGATTGGACTGAAGGTGGCATAGTTCTAGGTTGTCTAGGTCTAGAATTTCAAGTCTGGTGGCATAAGGTATTCTGCAATGAGTAGGGGAGTGGAGAACACTTCTTGTGAAATATTTCTGGACTTTCTCAACTGTATCAATATCAGATACATAATGTGGGTTCCAGACTGATGAGCTATATTTGAGTATTGGTCTAGCAAATGTTTTGTATGCTCCAGTTCGTAGTGTAATATTACCAGAGAAAAAGCTACATAAGATTAGGTTAACAACTCTTAATGCCTTTTTGGCTATGTAGTTACAGTGGGTTTTAGCACTTAGATCATTAGAGATGAGTATTCCAAGGTCCTTTACAGAGCTTGGATCATCAACAAGATCTTGACTATTCAGCTTGTATTTTATTTTCTGATTCTTTTTTGCCAATATGTAAGACAGAGCATTTATTTGTTGAGATTTGAAGTTGTCATTTGTTTGACCATTCTGATACATAGTCAAGGTCTTTTTGAAGGGTAGCAGCATTGTCTGGGGTGTTGAATAGCTTTACATCATCAGCAAAGAGAACGCAATTGCTCTTGATATGATCACAGAAGTCATTTATGTAGAGTATGAAAAGAGTTGGTCCTAGAACACTGCTTTGGGGGACACCACTATTGACAGGTACATAATTTGATAGGACGCTCCCAATTTTGACCATTTGTTGTCTATTTGAGAGATATGCTTCTATCCAGTTATGTAGGTGTCCAGAGATACCATAAGATTTTAGTTTTAGGAGTAGTTTGTCATGTACCACTGAATCAAAGGCTTTACAGAAGACTATGTAGATTGCGTCTATTGCTTTGCCCTGATCGAGTTGTGTAATCCATATGTTTTTGCAGTGTAAGAGTTTCAGATTACATGATAGTTTTTTTCTGAAACCAAATTGTTTATTAGAGAGTAGGTTGTTTGTTTCTAAGTGGAGAATAATGGATTGGTTAATAATTGATTCCATGACTTTATAGATGGTGCAGCATAAAGGGATTGGTCTGTAATTTTCAACTAGGCTGAGGTCTCCCTTTTTGAAGATGGGAATGACTGTGGCTTGTTACCATAGTTTGGGGAAGTAGCTGGTCCTGAAAGATTTTTCAAAGATTATGCTTAGAGGTTCGGCTATGGCAGTGGATAGCTTTTTTAAGAAATAGGCACATATTCCATCTGGTCCAATAGATAGGGGTGGGTTTAAACTGCGTAGTGCTTTTTCAACATTGTCTTCTGTGAAATCGATATGTATTAGAACATTGTAGTTGTCTATGGTTCGACTAGGAAATACTGGGCATGATCCATTGCTGTTTACAAATACTGAGTCAAAGAATGTGTTAAAGAGCTTGGCTTTCATAGTGTCATCATTGCAGTCTTTACCATTAGGTCCTATTAGGGGTGGGATGGACCTTGAGTCTTTTAGTTTGTTGTTTACAAAATTGTAGAAAGTGCAGGTGGAATTGGTGCATAGAAGGTTTTCCTCTCGTTTATTGTGATAATTGGTGCATTCAGGTTTTATCTGCTGGCATAAATTTTTGTATCGACTTTTGAAGTTGGTAATGTGACCAGATTTGTTTTCTGCCAAAGTGATTTCTTTTTGGATTGAAGCTTCCTTATTGTTATGGGTAATTTGTTTTTTCTGATTTTGGGAGTTGTTGTTGGTACATATAGTTTGATGACTCGTTTGACTTCAAGTAAAAATATGTTGTAATGGTCTTCTACAGTATTGCATACAATGAATAGAAATTGCCAGTCAAGGGATGAGAGGTCATTGTTTATAAGATCATAGTTGCCTTTTTTGAAGTTATAATTGGGGATTCCGTCATTGTGATGATTTTTGTGTGGACGTATGTTGAGACAAAAGTCAATCATATTGTGGTCAATGTTGGAAAAGGGTTCTTAGTTTGTATTCCATAAATTGAATTCAAACTATTGCAGAAGATGAGATCAAGGCAGTTGTTAAGTCTAGTATTGTTGATTAGTAGTTGTTCTAGTCCCAGATTTATTACTGCATTGTAGAAGGTTGCATGTGTGGGTTCAGTTGTACGTTCGTTAAGAGTCCAGTTAATATGAGGTAGATTGAAATCACCAAGAAAGATAAAAGCATGTGGGCAGGACGCTGCCCATGTTAGTAGTGTATTTAGCTTGTTTGCATGTTCAATGTCATAATCAGGGGCTCTGTAACATAGTAAGAATTGAAATGTGATATTTAAGGACAGTTCATGATGGCCTCAGGAATAGCAAGCTCCTGAGTAACTTGGATGTTGCCCTAGAATGGAGCAACTTGCTACGGCCAGTTTGATCTGTGCACAAATAGGGATTTTATTGGGAACAAAAAGATCTTTAAAATTCCTGATTTCAGTCTGAACAATGCAAGGAATCGCTTTTTCCATTTTGTGTTGGTTGAAAGCAAATCCTGCAATTTTCAGGAAAAAGTTGCCCTGGAATGGGACAATCTGCCACGGCCAGTTTGAGGACTGTTTTAAATATTATTGAATATTTACAATATCATAATGAGAAACAGGCTGCAAGACAACTTGCCATGGGACAATTCAATAATTTTATTTAATTATTTAAAATAATTTTAAAATATTTTAATTTTTATCATTGATATTTCATTTTATCCTTCCTTTTGCATCCTTTCTTTAATTATTCTATTCCACTGTTTATTTGATATTGCATAACTTTTCTCCAGCAGCTAGACGGTGAGTTGATCACGATCAGTGGGTTGTGGCAAGTTGCCCTTGATCCAATACCCCCAGCTATAGTGTCTGAAAAAGATCACTCTTTGGATTGCCTTCTAAATCACTTTCTTACAGGAACAAACAGAGATCTTCCAAAAAACAGTCCTTGTGTCTGAAAAGACTCAGGAAGACAATTCTTTAAACTGATTTTTGGTCTTCACTTTGCTAAATAAAATGCTTCTGGAGCACTCTCCAACACTCCAAAGAAGTTTTTGAAAGAGACTATAAGAGGACAGCATTATCACCAATCCCTTATTCTGAGGGTACATTAAACTCATTATGGTCTATTCAGATCCAACCCTGATTATTGTTTAGATTATTAACATGATGCTCAATCCATTTCATCAGAATAAAAACACATCAGGAGACAATTCTTTGTTATGGCATTATGAAAACCATCAGAAATGAGGAATAAAATTAACAGGCCATTCCTTGCCAGAACACTGCAGTGTCTGGAACGTAACATTTTTTTCCCAACAGATGGCAAGACTATGCCAATTATCCTCGAAGATAATATATATGTGATAGCATCCCATATTGTCTCCTTCAGCAAGAACAAAAGTGATGAAAAGCAAATCACAGGACTTTTCACTCTGGTCTCCAGAGTTTTGTGAGTCAGAATTTGGTATTCAAAATGGCACCCCTATTTATGGCTTTGATTTGCTCTGGTTTGAAGTGTTCACTTTCCTGATTGCTGTTCCTGGGACAGCAAAAGTAACAAAAGTTACATTAAGGAAGGAATATTTATTTATTTTTTAAATGAGCAATGTCATATTTGAAGCATCTACTTTCACATGTGCATCTTGTTCAAAATCATCAGTGCGTATAAAAATAAACCTTTAATTTAAAAAAAAATTTTTTACATTTTTGGCATAGAAGACACACAGTACTTCACTTAAATCATCCCCATAGAAAGGAAATTATGCATCATTATTCTCAAATGAACATAATTACTTTGTTTCCAAATAAATTACTGGGCTTTCTTTCTTTCTTTCTTTCTTTCTTTCTTTCTTTCTTTCTTTCTTTCTTTCTTTCTTTCTTTCTTTTTTTCCTTCCTTCCTTCCTTCCTTCCTTCCTTCCTTCCTTCCTTCCTTCCTTCCTTCCTTCCTTCCTTCTTTCTTTCTTTCTTTCTTTCTTTCTTTCTTTCTTTCTTTCTTTCTTTCTTTCTTTCTTTTTCTTTCTCTCTCTCTTTCTCTCTTTCTGTATTTCTATATTTCCATCTTTGTCTTTCTGTCATCTCTATTTTATAATGTCATGTAAATTAATCAATTTTCAGAAATTATTTTATAGATTTGTCCAGCAGAAATGTATTTAGTTATCTGGCATTATCCCATCTGTGAAATTTTCTTGAAGAAAGATCACTAAATCTCTTTGCTATGTATCTCTCCCACCAAAAACAAAATAAAAAACGAAACCAAGGAAAAGCTTAAAACAAAACAAATGGAATCCTATCAGCAATTCCCTAAGATATAAATTCTAGAATTACTGATTAAACAACATCAAGATCAGTGGTGAAATGCTACTGGTTTGGATTGGTTCAACTGAACCGGTAGTTAAAAAAAAATGCTCTGACAATCAGCTGAAAGGAGAAAGAAGACAAAAGCGCAGGATCAGCCCTCCTACCCACCCTTGTGCTTTTCTGTTGTTTATCCTCTCAGCTGAGTGGTGCAGCAGAACCTCAACTGGTGTTTGGAAAGTGAGTCACCAGACTGGTAGGGAAACTGGTAGAATCCCCACCACTGATCAGCTTGAATCTAACTTGTACTCAGATAGATAGATAGATAGATAGATAGATAGATAGATAGATAGATAGATAGATAGATAGATAGATAGATAGACAGACAGATGCCTTCAAGACTTTTTGGCCTTGAGCCTTCTTAGTTTTTTTGGCAAGATTTTAAATGGCAAGATTTTAAAATTAGTTTGCCGTTGCCTACATCCTAGAGCTAAGAAAGTGACAGGCCAAGGTCATCCAGCTGACTTTGTGCCTAAGGCAGGACTAGAACTCACAGTCCCTTTGTTTCTAGCTTAATGCCTTAAATGCTACATCAAACTCTTTTTAAGATTAGGTTTTATATACATTGTATATTTTTTTTCTGTATTGTTCCTAGAACGTTACTCTCAATGGTAATATTTAAATAACATAATAAATCAAATTGGATATAAATAAAGTAAGTACCCCCAAAGGGTTAATGTCAGAAAAGGTTTTTGGTAACTAACCCAATGTTTCCTGCATTTCCTCTCTCTCCTAGAGACAAATTTTCACCCAATGTAGAAAATGTGAACATCTATTCAATGGTACACAGTTAAGCCTTCTGAGTGGGCCTGGAGATGTCAAATAAAATGAAAGGAAGATAATGCACAAGAAACACAAAGCCTACTTTAAGAAAAGAAATCAACAGTCAGCATTCTGTTTATCATTGTTTTAATTGGCATACTACCGGTATTTAATTAACAATGCAATAATGATGCAAATGTTTCCTTTAAAGAAATTGTAGAAACATGCTTTGAGTGCTACACAAAAGATTGATATAAAAATAATTAAAACATAGAGTAATAAAATGGTTCCAAATGAAAGGATTACCTTGATGCTTTCTTGACAAACTATTTTTGTGTTAAATTTATATTTTACTGACAAAGAAATAAAGGGAGACTAGTATAGATCTATTTCAAGCTATTTAGCTCTCATCAGCTAGCCATACCCTTCTGGGATTCAAACCCAGGCTGCTTACATATTAGATAGATGTATTAGCTACAGGTTTTCCTTATTTTGTTGGCTACACCAGGGGAGAGATTTTTTTTCTCCAGTGTGACTGGTCTATCAGGGCAAATTGGTCTACCCAATTATGGGATGGAACATATTGCTTCTGAATTATGAATTTCCAGACTACTTTGACAAAGTTCTCGATTTATATATCTTTGGAATTGTATCACTATAGTATCAACACATCTAGAACGTCAAGACATAAAGATTCAGTCCAGGATGGTGATACGCTGTTGAGCATTTCTTGATCTTCCCCATCTCAGTTCAACTTCATCAGAAATTTAAGGATTATTTCAATCATTTGTCCCACTTTTCTACTTCAGTAAACCTAGTTGAAGGCTGATTGATTGGTCTGTAACTGGAAGATCAATTCTCATTAAGGTTATATTTTAAGCTCATCCTCCCTGCTCATATAATCCCACTGCTGCTTGCTCTCTCTTCTCTAGTTTAATTCCTACACATATGTTAGGAAGGAAGCAATAAGAGTTTGATAAGAAAGGAATAATCATTATTCATTTCTTATCAAAGTTTGCTGGGTATCTCTAGAGCATCATAGGCCAAGAGCTATCCATGTCAGCCCTAATTGTCTAAAACAAATAACAAGTTGTTTTCTCTATATATTTTGTCTGCCATATATGTTTAGGTGATCGGAAGCAACAAATATTAATTACTAAAAATAATCAAGCCAAAATTGGGGTACCAAATCGTTATCTCCACCATTTGGATAGAGATCTTTGGTTCTGTTTCCGAATGTATCTTTGAATATTCTGTCTTTGAATATGTCTGTTTCCTGAGAGAGAGCACCATTCAGCTGTCCACTTTTAAAAAGTAACCATGGTTCCTTCACAGAAGGAATTTTAATTCTTATCAAAGAATTTTGGGAGAACAATTTATGTCCAAGTTCTGCTTAGTACCCTTGGCCATTCTGAGAGTGATTCTGGGTTGAGTGTAAAATGCATTTTATTTTATAATATTTTATCTTCTAGACAGTGCTTATACAAATACATTTGACATGACCTGGTTTTCAGCGAGCAATCAGATGAAATGGAAAAGACCACTCTAAAATATTGCTGCTTCACAGAATACCCTATCCTGGAAACTTCAGGGCTGGGATTCTACCGGTTCTGACTGGTTCTACAGAACCCTTTTCTAAGCAGTTTGGAGAACCGGTAGTTAGAATCAATCTCCTTTTGTTTTTCTCCGTCCTTATTACATTCTTGCCAGTACACCTAGACTTCCTGTCTCTGGGGCTTGACTTTCTTAAAGGGGAAGGGACGTTTTAAGATTTTTACACTGCTGTTGGGAGGAAATATTTCCCTGGACAGTCAGCTTTTTGTAGAAATAATTGAATAATGAAGCAAAGCTTTTAGCGATGGGGAACCAAGATGAGTGACATTCAGCAAGGCTTCTTGGCTAGAATAGAAAGATTGACAATCAAACGTGAGTTTACATACCCTTTCTGAGCTTTGGTCTAAAACTGGTTTTTGGTGAAGGTTAATTCTGTGCTTGGTGACGTTTAATCCTGTGTTTATTGATGGGATAATTTTCCCTATTCAGCTTCAACAATCAACAGCTACTGTTGTGATTTAATTATTTGTATTGTGTTTGAATTTTTTCCTACCTCATGGTTTCTTTTTCTATCTGAGGACAAGGTCTTCCTTGACTGCTTTAGTGGTATCTGGCACTGTCCTTTAGGGGTGTACTTCCAAGAGGCAGGATGCAAGCTTGGCACTGATTTTTTTATTGCCTTTCTGGGGGCATGTGAACTTTCCTTAAATCTGGATGATTTCCTTAAGATATCTTGTGAGATGAGCGAGACCAGATGGTATCTTCAAGCAGTGCAAATGGATCTAAGGATTGCTTCTCCTGGATGCTCTTTCTGGAGAGCTTAAATGACCTCTCTGCTAAAGGGTTTCACTTTATGAGCAAGAGTTGTCTGCTTGATAGTTCTCACTGCATTTTAACTATTTTAATTCCTCAAGGTGCTCTGGCACCCTGCCTGATTTGTAACTCTGGCTTGCAGGTATTTTTAATCTAATGATTGGTATTTAGGGCAGCTTTTTGCAAGCAAAGAAGCTTTTTGTATTTTTGTACAGGTAATCCTTGACTTACAACAGTTCATTTAGTTACAATTGCACTGAAAAAAGTGACATGACCATTTTTCACACTTATGACCGTTGCAGCATCCCCACTGTCATGAGAGGCCAGGTGCGGAGAAGCGCCCCTTGACATGAGTGATGTGAAGTTGGCCACGCCCTAGTCACATGACCACCAATCTATGCCCACAGAACCAGTTGTTTAAAAAATTGAATCCCACCCCAGGGAAACTTGCAACATTCAGATCCACAAAACTTCCTGGCACTAGGAGGTCAAGACCTCAACCACACTGCTCATTAATTAATTAGTGTGTTAATTAATTAATTTAATACTTGCTGTGGGTTTTATTGTATCTTCAGTTAATATTTTTGTAATTTACACTGTTCTGTTATTATTGACTTTTCTTGATTTCTTGCTTTATTTTCAGTATTGCAAGCCACTAAAGCAGTAAATTGGGGGTGGTGGTGGTGGTGGTTAAAAACCAGCCTCTAATTTTGATAAATTAAAGCAAAGATGAATTATTGTATTTCACAGAAGTTCATCTGACTCAGAAAACTAAGTTTTCTAGAACTAACATAAGAAGAAGAACCTTTTTATTTCTTTGTAGAAAAGAAAAAGATGGCCTTTTTCCTAGTTTGGGTTTATGAAGAAAATAATACATTTTTCCTTTAAATTTTTTTTTAAAAAAATAGAATGTTACATTAAATAATCTTGAACCTTGGTTATCAAAATATTTTAAAGTTATAACATTCTAGATGCCTTACCTGTCTATTATTCCCAGAATCCACAATGCAACTTGCTTGAAATGCAATTAGTGAGCAAAGTTTGAAAAGAAACCTTGACAATTCTGCTCAATGGAAATATATATTACTATTATAGTGGTCTGAGAATGTCATGATTTTTCCTCTGGGGCTAAGAATTATACTTTAGCATCCTGATAGATCATAGATGGTAGGTTATTATAAAATGCTGACAGATAAGGCCGTGATTTGTGAAAGCTGTATATGAATTTTACCTTTAATTTCTGTTAACACTTGACAGAGTGTCATGACGTGGAAAACTCAAACGTTCCTTGAAATGCAGCATGAGGCTGATTACCTTGCATACATTTCTCATCTATGGATAACGCTCTTAGACCTGCTGACACAAAGCTTCAAAATGAATATTTCATCAAAAACTAATGGAAAGATATACAGTCTTTCATTTCATAAAAAATTTCTGTGCACACACACACATACCTACAAAAGTGCTAGGAAATTAAGTTGGGCAAATGTTTGTTTTAATTGAAAGAAGAAAAAATATTATCTGTTCTCTCTGGGCATTATATTTAATACACCTAAAAAGGAATGACTGAGAACAATAATAATGGCCCAAGGTGATCACGCTGACAACAGGAATCTTTCTGAAAACCATTCTTCAAATTCTCAATGAGTCATAAAATGTTGCATCTTTGGAGATTCCCCCCTCCTCACTTTGACCCACTTTTTTTCGGAGATATTTGGCAAGATCCCAGATCAAACAATGAGTGAGCTATGAATCTGGGAGGTCTCCTTGGATAAGCCTTTTCCCAAGTCTCACTTTCTGAGTTGCTCTTCTTCCCCTGGGCAAGAAGGAATCCAGGTGCACCATAAGAGGGGACGAAAGATGTTTGACATGTTTATGGTGGTGGGGCATGCAAGAAGAATCATGTTTTCATTCTGATTTGTTTGGCTAGGAAATTTAAAGGAATGCTTCCCTTTTGTGTTTGCATTCTTGGATCTGAACTCTCCATCTGCAGATTGGAGACTTTAAATACAGTAAAATACAGCTACATGTGAACGAAGCTTTCTCAGAATATTATAAAACAAAAATGGGGGATCTAGAAGTAGACTTAACTTTGAATGATACCTATCCCACACCATCAAATCCTAGCCCTGAAATCTTTCCAGGCCACCAGTGATGACAGCTAATATATCTACAAGATACCCTGGATCTTTCCCTATTATGAATCAGGCAACAAGATTATTGAAGTTATTCTTATGGAATCTAGAATTACAGTTTCAGAAATGACTGCCCCACAGATTCTCTGACCTTGCCTTAATCCCCAATATTCAGCTTCATGGTTAGAGGCTGACTGTGAACCTTGAACTGTCTTCAAACCATACTTTAAATTGTAAGAAGTTGTAGCAAAAACTGTTTCAAAAAGAATCCCTTGTTTAAGTGAGTGGGGGGAGCAGGGTGCTGGCAACCACAGACAAAGTTTGTATCATGGCCCCATCAGAGCCACTTCAGAGGAGGAGGAGTGGAAACTGGGACCATCTGACAGGGATGACACGACTTGACTGGCATGTCTGTGGAGATTTTCAGTCAACCAGGTAATGGTTATCCGAAAGGTACTTTTTCAAGAGGTAACTGGACTTTCTGGCTCAGAGCTGAAGAACATTCTTGGATGAGAAGCAAAACATCTTCAAAGAAAAACCAGAAGGTCCAGTTGCCTCTTGAAAAGGCATCTTTGGGTCTTCCTTGGTATGTTTGGACAGGCCAGGAACTGAGAATGGTACTATTCCAGGCCTCTCAGGCATTGGGGGAGGTAGTCAACTGGATGGAGAGCTGCCTGCTCTCACAGGCACAGGGGAGGATCAGCTGCTGACAGGCAGTGGTGCTGATAGGCAGCAGATCCCTTCTGATGAGGAACAGTTGCCTCCCCTGTTATGTCCCTGGAACTTGCAGGAGTTCCCACCCAGGTCCGCTCACGCTGCGGGGGCGTTTGCTGTCCCTCATTGGCTGGTTTCCCCCAGCAGCCGGCTATAAAAGCAGGCTGCGGGGTTCAACCAGTCGCTGATCGCTGCGAGCCAGTTCCAGGCTTGCAAGCACATTCAGTCCTTTATTATTCTAATAAAGTATTGTTGCATCCATGCCCTGGTTCAGCCTCTCATTGCTCAACTACAACACTGGCGACGAAGGTGGGATGGCTACCAGAGGCAAACCGCAACAGCTGAATCACTAACCTGCTGATCCGCAGCCGCGGAGTCAGAGAGCTCGGTCGGCAGACAAGCGAAAGTGAGAAGCGTCTGTAGCCACTTTTGGTAGCAAGCTACAGGGAAAGTGTAGCGCTGCGAGCCGCAGCCACTCAAAACAAAAGGGCGCGAAATTCAAACAGCTGTCGTTTGAATTCCTTTACAGAACACAGTGCGGTGCTGTGTTTCTTTTGAAATCACTGACGCCTACGCAGGCGCCAAATTCAAAGCGCTGCCAAACAGCCATTGTCGCCACGCGTGTAAACCCAGAGAGAGAACGGGAGGTGCGGAGCCTCCCAGAGCTGTAATCACTTGCCTGCCTAGGCACAAGAGTTTTTTCTTTCCTCCATAGTTGTCCCAGAGAGATTCCATAGCAGTTAGCCACTAGATTCTCAACATGAACTCCAACCCAGCCTTCCCATCGTTCAAGCCGGATGAGGAGAAATGGGAGTCATACAAGAATCGTTTTAACCACTACATCGACGCCATTGGGCTGGCTGGTGCAGGGGAGCACCGAAAAAAAATCATATTTCCTGATCTACTGTGGAGCCATTGTCTTTGATACTGCCACAGCACTCGTGGCTCCACGTGAGTTAAAAAACGTCCCTGGACAGAACTGTTAGAAATCCTTACTAACCACTATTCTCCTAGACCCTCACAGATTGCCAGGCGGTTCACCTTCCGAATGAGGAAGCAATCAGACAAAGAGACTATCAACCAGTACATGGCTGCCCTCAGGACTGCAGCACTCCATTGTGGGTTTGGGAGCTACCTGGATGACATGCTCCTCGATCAGCTAGTCTGCAGGGTCAAGGATCTTCACCTCCAAAGGCGCCTACTCGCTAGGAAGGATCTCAACCTCGCTCAAGCCGTCGAGGAAGCCCTGGCAGCGGAGCTGGCAGCACACTCAGCCACCGAGATCCAAGGTCCTGTTTCCAAACAAATTGCAGTTTCCGTCCACTCTGAAGAGGTGGTCATCGAGGAGGACCCCAGTGATGCGGCCGACATCCACCGCCTCGCCACACCAGACACCCGCAGGTAGGAGCCAAGCAAGAAAGCATCAGTCCACCCAAGCACATCACCCTGTGCCTATCCTGTGGTGGATCTCACCCGGGGCCACCTGCAAATTCAAGGGAGCCACCTGCAACAATTGCCACAAAAAGGGGCACATCGCCAGAGTCTGTCAAGCCGCTCACAACTCGGCACAAAGGGTCCCTTCCTTTTCACATTCTGGACCCCAAAGGCAAGTATTGAACTGTCGCACTCGCCACCATGCTAAGCACGCTTGCCATGCCATTAGTAAAATCTCTCTCTCCGTTTTATTAGAAGGTAAACCTTGTCGCATGGAGGTTGACACGGGTCAGCGCTCTCAATTATCTCTTGGAGCACCCTCAAGAAACTACAGCCCAGTCTATCCAGAAACCGGCTCCAGAAGTGCCAGCTTAGCCTGAAGGACTACCAGGGGAAGGACATTCCTGTAATCGGCAGAGGCAAGTTTCTTGTTAATTTTAAAACTTTCAAAGGCCACCTACCTCTAGTGGTAGTTAACGGCAACCTCCCTACACTCTTGGGGCTTGATTGGTTTCCCCACCTCGGCCTAGGGTTAACAGGAGTCCATGCTGTCTCAACCTCTGACACTGACTCCTTATTCGCTGACTACTCAGACGTATTCAGCAATGAGCTGGGGTGTTATAACGGTACCCCTATCTCATTCTCAGTCGACCCCCAAGCAGTCCCAATCCGGTTGAAACCTCGCAGAGTTCCATTCGCTATTTGGCCTAAATTGGATGCGGAATTGGATAAATTATTAAAACAAGGGGTCATTGAGCCAACAGATTTCACCAAATGGGAGATGCCCATTGTCACACCCCTCAAAAAAGACGGCAGCCTGAAAATTTGTTCAGACTACAAAACCACAATTAACCGTTTTTTACAAGTTAGTGCTTACCCAGTACCCGTCATTCAACATTTATTGCACACTTTTGAACCTGGCAACATTTTTGCCAAATTGGACATGTCACAAGCGTATCAACAGTTCCCTGTTGACAATCAAACAGCCGAACTTCAAACCATTGTCACCCACAGGGTGCTTTCTGGTGCAAAGCGTCTCCAATTTGGCGTAAGTGTTGCTCCAGGCATTTTCCAATCCCTCATGGAGCAGATATTGCAGGGCCTCCTGGTGTAGTACCCTACTTGACGACATTTTGGTCTCGGCCAGGGACAGACCCCAACTCTTCCAGAGAGTTCAAGCAGTGCTAGAGAGGTTCAGACAGCATGGCCTCAAGTTAAAAGGGGAAAATGTGCCATTGCCACTAGACAGGTGGACTTTCTGGGTTATAAAATTGACGCCTCAGGCATTCACCCCTGGAGTCCAAGGTTAAGGCAATTCACAAGGCACCCACACCAACCTCCAAAGCAGAGCTGCAGGCCTTTTGGGATTATTGAATTTTTACGCATCATTCCTGCCCACAAAGCATCAGTGGCAGAACCCCTGCACAGACTTTTGGATAAAAAATCATCTTGGCACTGGGGACACAAGGAAGACACCGCGCGCAGTCAAGTCACTACTCACTTCAGATGCAGTCCTTATTCAATTTGACCCTAACCTTCCATTAGTACTGGCAGCTGGCGCATCCCCTTTTGGAATTGGGGCAGTGTTAAGCCACAGGCTCCCCAATGGCTCCGAGGCCCCCATCGCCTTCTTTTCCAGGACGCTCTCTG
Organism: Pseudonaja textilis; assembly: GCF_049901715.1. NCBI lineage: Eukaryota > Metazoa > Chordata > Lepidosauria > Squamata > Elapidae > Pseudonaja > Pseudonaja textilis. The sequence goes on from NC_141992.1 coordinate 72,611,102, forward strand.
CAACAGAGCGCAATTACAGTCAAATCGATAGGAAGCTTTAGCAGCTGTCGCAGCAGTGAAGAAATTTCATGAATTTCTTTTTGGCCACTTTTTCGAGCTAGTCACGGATCACAAGCCTCTCCTGGGTCTCCTAGCAGGAGACAAACAGACTCCCAAGTGCTGTCTCCCAGGATGACGAGGGTGGACCCTTTTCCTAGCAGCGTACTCGTATAAACTCACACACCGTCCAGGAAAAACATTATCCCACGCAGACGCCCTCAGCCGCTGCCCCTGCCTGATCCAGCTGAAGACACCGCCCCGGTCCACGCTATCTTCAAGGTCACCCAGCTTGACCTTCCCATCACTGCCCTTGACATCGCCTCCAAATCCAAGGCAGACAAAACGATCGCCCAGGTACTGGACTGGGTGGGGAGGGGTGGCCGGGAAATAACATTGAAACCAAATTCACGCCTTTTAAGACCCGTCAACAGGAGTTATCGAGCTTGCAGGGCTGTTTGCTGTGGGGCACCGAGTGGTCATCCCGACCTCACTTCGCACCCGAGTCTTGGAGGCATTACACGAGGGCCACCCTGGCATCGTCAGGATGAAGGCATTGGCACGCAGCTACGTCTGGTGGCCAGGCCTCGACGATGACATCATCAGATGGGTAAGCTCTTGCCATCCCTGCCAAGAATCCCACCATCCCCTCCAATCGCCTCCCCCACAAAGTGGGAAAGCGCCAGCGCACCTTGGTCCAGGATTCACATTGACTTGGCGGGCCCGATTCACGGCAAAATGTTCTTGGTGGTCGTGGATTCTTACTCAAAGTGGATTGATGTGGCCCAACTATCCACGACCACCACCACACAAGCAGTTACTAAGGTGTTGACCCGCCTGTTCGTAACACACGGGTTACCAGACTCTATTGTTTCCAACAATGGCCCCCAGTTTGCCTCAGCCGAGTTCAGTCGTTTAGCCGCTAACCTGGGCATCCGCCACATCTTCACGGCTCCCTTTCATCCTGCCAGCAACGGTTTGGCAGAGAGAGCCGTTAGGACCACTAAAGAAGCATTAGCAAGGTTCAGCAAGGAAGACTGGCACCACAGACTCTCCCGTTTCTTGCTGAGCCAGCACTCAACCCCATGCACAGTCACCAATAAATCACCGGCTGAACTCCTGATGGGTGACGCCTGCGAACAGTGCTGGACAGGCTTCACCCTAATTACTGCCCTGACTCTCCCTAGCTTCAACGTCGGGGTTAGACATTTTGTCTTACAGGAACCTGTGTTCGCAAGGAACTATGCTGGAGACCCTTGTGGATCCCAGGAGAGGTCGTGGCCATCACTGGCCACAGGTCGTGCATCGAGTCAGACTGGAGGATGGCCGCATCTGGAAAAGGCACCTGGACCAGCTACGGAGGCGCCACGGTACCTACGCCAACGTTGACGCTTGGCGCAGATCAGTCCAAGGCCGATGCATCAACCATACATCAACGCCAGCCCGGTGACCCGTCACCACCTCCAGCCGAGCCGGGAGTCTGGACATGGACCGTGACCGTCTGATGACCGACCAACCCGAATCAGCAGACGAAGACGCATCTCCATCGACCAGCTCTCACGACTCCCGAACCAACGCAGACCGATGAGCAAGTTCGCGATTCCCCACCGGTCCAACCTTCCGCTATAGACTCTGAGTTACTTGACAACCCACCTGAATTGCGCCGTTCAGGGCGCCAGCACAGACCACCCGCTTATTTAAATGACTATGCGTGTTCGCATCTGGGGGGAAGGGGTGTTATGTCCCTGGAACTTGCAGGAGTTCCCACCCAGGTCCGCTCATGCTGCGGGGGCGTTTGCTGTCCCTCATTGGCTGGTTTCCCCCAGCAGCCGGCTATAAAAGCAGGCTGCGGGATTCAACCAGTCGCTGATCGCTGCGAGCCAGTTCCAGGCTTGGCAAGCACGTTCAGTCCTTTATTATTCTAATAAAGTATTGTTGCATCCATGCCCTGGTTCAGCCTCTCATTGCTCAACTACAACATCCCCCATTTGCTCTAAGGGCACAGAGAGTAGACAAGCCCAGAGAAAGGCTGCAAGCCTATTCGGGAGAAGGTTGTCCCATCCCTCCTCACAAGGAACATCTGGAGTTTCTTGACTTAAGGAGAAGCTGTGGGGAGTTAGTCTTTGCTAGGAACAATTGCTTGATTTGGCCTATACTCCCCCGGCTTTGACTTGTGCCTTTTGCCTTGCCTTGCCAACTACTTTTTGCCTTTTGCTTTGCCTAGCCTTGAAGAGTGCCTTCTGATTTTTGTCTTGTACCTTGCCTTTGCCTTGAGGATTGTTTTTGCCTTTTGCCTTGCCTTGCCTTGCCTTGAGAACAGCCTTTTGCCTTGTATCTTGTCTTTGCCCTTTGGACTGCCTTTTGTCTTATGCTTTGAGTTTTCCTCATGGACTCACTTAGATAGGTGGACTGGACTTAAGACCCTGGACTTTGCCCTGTGAGAGGGCTTGACCACCAGGTTGTAATAGTTGGTAGGCAACCAATAAGGGAGGATCTGAATGGAGGTAAGGAAAGGTAATAAAGGCAGTAGTCTAAAATGATGGCAGCCTAGGTATCTATTCTGAAACACAATAATGCCAAAAGTTCATTGTGATGTAATAACCAAAGGTCATATTTGCATTATTACATCTCATATGGGGCAGAATTTGTACCACAATTTCTTCATTTGCCCTCCCTACAATCAAAGCAGCAATATCTGAACAAAGAAGAATACTGCTTGGAGAAGTTCTCATAGATTAAAAAAGTAAAAGACGACACATATATTTTTCTAATAGTGTGATGGAATGTACTCTGGATTCCCAGGAGGGAGGGAGTCTATTCCAAGAGGAGCAAGAGGCAGCTCAATTCAGATAATTTGTGTGAGAAAAAGAGTCCCTTCCCTAATAGTTCTCAGTGTACATGCTTGTACATAGTAAGGTGCTTCAGTTTGGCAAGATTCTGTCTATGGGTGTGGAATAATAAGAAAAACTTCTTGGAAGAATCACCATGTATGTTTCTTGGTTTGGGGAGCCCAACAGTTGTATGTATCTTTCAATTCTTTACAATTGTTAATGAAATTAAAAGGTGTGAATCACTGCCAAGGAAAGATTTCTTGGATTTTAGGCAAAAATAAAATAAAAAATAAAACAGCATCCAATTTTTCCCACACAAAACTGCTAACACCTCACAACTTGTCATTCTTTTTCTTTTTCCAGCAACCATTTCCTTGTCTCCTCTTTTCCTGTGAACTCCACACTCTCTTCCTAGCACTCTTTCAACTAGTAACTGTGATTTTCTGCCTTCCTTTTCCTGATACACCTCTGGCTTCCTGTGAAAATAGAGGGAAATAATGTCATGTGGTCTGTTAAATCTCCCCATTCTGTCTGTATCCCAACAGGCAAGTATCCATGTGTCTACCACAGTATTTCTCAAGATCGGCAACTTGAAAATGTGTGGATTTCAATCTTTAATTCTGGGAGATGAAGTTCACACATCTTGAAGCTGCCAAGTTTGAGAAACACTTGTCTACATACAAGGCAGTCTTGGAACATGGTGACATGGGATTGGATACCAAGAGACCGAAGGAGGAAAAAAGTTAATGTGCACAAGAGGATAATGAGTATAAAAAGGAGATTCTAAAAGAGAATATTTGAAGATTTCATTGTGTGTTCCTTGTAGGGGGAACTGGGAAAAGCATTATCTAATCGGGCAGGAGCAAATTATTTTGCATATTAACTTCGGTGTAAAAAGTGACCTAAATCCATAACAGTATGAAGCCCAACTGTTTGTCATTCTTGAGCCTTACCATGTACACATGTGATGCCTCCATTGGTACTCTAATATCATCACTGTAAATCCATGTAGTCATTGCATCATTTTTACAACTTCATCGCCAGTTCATTATCACCTTGATGCAGCCAGAGGCAAAAATACCATTTGCACCTTCCAGGGTGGGATGAAGTTAAATTCAGTCTCACCATCCTTTTTGTAAGGCAAGACATTACACAGCTGGCATTCAGTTCTCAGCAGAAGGCATTTAGCAGAAATGTTTGTCAAATTTGATTTATTTAGTATTATTCAGATTTACAACTTGAAGGCTTTTAAAACGATGTGTGAATTCTAGAGGCACTTAAATATTCTTCCTGTTTTGTCTGTATGTTGCCAGTTCTACTTTAAGGAGATTTAGTCTTAAATGTTTTGTCATATAGACTAAAAACAGGTAAGCCTTTGGAAACAATTTCCTACCTTGCATTTTTCATTTTTCTTAAACTTTAGTCCTCATTATTACAGATGTCAGTACAAAGATGAACTAACAGAATACTGAGCAGGAAACAAACAAACAAACCTATTTTAAATTGTGTTAGTGATTTCACATTTCTATTTATTTGGAAAAATTAATACCCCATGTTTCATGAGGATTTTCTATAAGAAAATCTTCCAAAACAACAACAAAAGATTCAGTTCAAAAATAAAGAAAAAAGTTAAATATTAAACATGTTTTTTAATAATCTGATAAAATATCTGCACTTTTCAAAACAGCATTATTCCTTAGACATGGAGCTACCACTGAAAAGGCCCCCTATTTATAGTATGGAGATTTTCAGTTTGCTCATGTAGGAATTAAAAACTGGGATAGGATATATTAATGTTACTTCCATCAACTTTAAAGAAGCAGTATAAAATGAGCTTTGATGTTTTTGAACTTTGGTGTTTGGGAGTATTTCTGAAAATACCATGGCTAGTCAACAAAACAAATAACTGAAACACAAAACAACAATAGAGTTCCTAATTAAAGCACAAATAACTAGGCTCAGATTATTATACTTTGTATATGTAGAAACATAGCTCTCTGGAGATGGCACTAACACTGAAAGAGGTGAAAAGAATGAGAAGAAGACAACTGGCAGTAAGGTGTGAAAAAGAAGAAATGAATAAATATTAGATAGATGATGGCAATAATAATGATGATGATGATGATGATGATGATGATGAAAGGTAGATAGATAGATAAAGAGACAGAGAGAGAGATGATAGATAGATGATAGATAGATGATAGGTAGATAGGGGGAGAGAGAGAGGTGGGGGGGATCACCAAAGAATGATTGGGAGATTGCAAAAATACGTAATAATTTCTTAGTAATGGTTTCCAATGCAGAATATGGGAAACTATTTGAAATCTGAAGTAAGACATGCAGACAGACAGACAAGAGATAGATAGATATGATAAATAGATGATAGACAGATAGATGATAGATAGGTAGATAGATAGATAAGACAAACAGATAGATAATCTCTAAATCCAGCAGCTTCATATTAATAAATAAATGTTACTAGTACTTTTCTTGGGTTGATTTTAAATCTGCAAGCTAATACAATATTTATCCTTTGTAAAATAATCTCTCTTTTGCTAATCCAGTTGACATTAACTTATATTTGCTAATTATTTTCAAAAGCAGCAGTTCATCTTTAGCTCCCATCAGACATCAAAATACAACAGAATACAAAATACAAATGTGATGATTTCTTACTTTAAAGGACAACACACACACACAAACACACAGAGACAGACATTTTATTCTTTGAACACTGTTCTGTGGAAAAGTGTTACAGGCTACTACAGAATCAAGGGCTAATTCACTGCAGGATACTAAGTGGTACAAAATTGCCCAAACTCCTTAAAAAAAAGAAGGAATCTCTGTGGATGGGAAAATAAACCATAGCCTAAGTATCAGTAGGGCTTCCATTCAAAATAATAACAAACCAGTTCCTACTTGAAAGAAGAAAAATGCTATCTGGGGACCTTTGTACCACTTTTTTTTTTTTTAAAAAAAAGCAGTAATTGTTTTAAGTGTCCAAAAGTTAGTTCTCTCTGTTATCTAGTTATTGGTAGTTTTATATAAAAATTCCTTTGGTGAGTATTGTTGGATTCTTCTTGTCTCCTAGAAGATATTGCCTTTGACATATAATTTCAGTTCTGTTTGTTTTTTTCTAAGAGTGTTTTCCAACTACTTATATAACTAAAATGGATGGCCCAGAACTGCCCAAAAATATTACTCAAACTAACATTTTAACTTTAAAGATTGCTGATTAGGTTAAACAAATTAGAAAATTGGAATAGGCCAAATTAGTTTAATAATGGAAAAAGCTATATTTAACATTTACAGAACAATCCTACTGAATTGTTCAGTAAGTTCCAATATTGTACCATCCAGCATAATTGACACCATACTGGGCTCAGTGAGAGAAACCCTTCAAATTCTGATAAATAACAAGGACTAAATATAGTCTATTTCTAAAGTTGATATATAGTCATGTTTATTTTTTGCTGATTGTTCTATTTATATCCCATCTTTTAGCACAAGTTGAGATACATAACATTAACTGTAGTGAACTTTTGTATTTTCCTACAACTTGAAAAAAGATTCAGGGTGTTCAGATGTCTAGAAAAGCAGTGGATTCTTCTATGTCCTCCTCTCATTTCCTTGATTGTCAAGAGCAGGAAATCAGAAGACAAGGTGGTTCAAATAAGTACAGGTTTACTGCATTCTAATTCTCTCCACAAGGATCTGTACTATGAATAGTCAAAACAAATGGGCAGTAGATAAGAGTCAACAGAATTCAAGATGGGCTGGATTTAGATCGCTTGTGGGCATGAAGGGATTAGAGGCTTATGACATATTTGACCCCTTCTTCAGGCTCAGCCTGGTAATCTCATGCATTGAAGTTACATTTGGGCCTATTTATGATTACAGTTTTAAACTCAGAGAGAGTCAGTTACCAGTAAGTATGAGGACTGAAGATCAGATTTCAAACATTTTTAGGAAAATTCTTGATAAATCCACCAAGATCTGTATTTAGTAGAGCCTACGGTGTGAGAGTATCACAAAGCCCATTAAGAACATCTAATGCAGGGGTGTCAAACTCACATCATCACAGCAGTGTCACATGACATATCAAGCCTTTTTTTCCCTTTTGCTAAACTGGGTGTGGGCATGGCCAATGCAGGATGCATCCAGCCAAGGGCCAGCAATTTGACAGCCCTGATCTAGAGCAGTCCTTAAGATCTAAAGGACAGTATTGAGAGGTTAGATGCTGTGATGGAAAAGCTGTTTTTCTGTCCTTTCAATTTTAAGAGGGAAGAAAGAAAGAGGAAGGACAATTCTTGGAGGGAGCAAAGGAGGAGATGTTAGGTTTTATCCAATCAGGGGAAAACAATCAGATGAAAACAAAGCTAAGATAAAGAGAAGAACAAAGCACCAATCCGTGTTTCTATTTTTAACATGCCATGTGATCAATAGGATAAAAACTAAACCACAAGTCATAAAAATGGCGCTTATAATTTATTTGTTGTTGTTAAGTATAAAAAAGCATCAGCTAGATAGAATGCGATGTACCAAATTATACCAGACATAATTTGGGCATACTTTCTCTATTGTGGTTCAGTTAGTGTTACAAAATTTCACATTACTCTCAGTTAAGTAGTTGTTTCTAATGGAAAACTAAGAGATTTTGGTAAGATCACTGTATGGGAAGGAAGAGGTTTGTTTTTTTCTCTTAGCTTAGATTTTCTATCCACACCTGCTTCAATACTCAAATTAACAGTTCTCCCAATTGAGAAATTAATATAACCTGTCATTTAGTCCTAACTAGGACTGACAGAATAGACTTGATCCCATATGTGTTTGTTACACATGTGTTCACTGTTATCTCAAATATGTCCTATTTCTATATGGATTGTTAAAGGGAAATTCCTTAAATCTAACACACTATTAAATCAAAACTGGCATTGATATTATTTAGGACGTTGAAAACAAGAAAGACCATGCACCTTTGACTGTTCATCTGCTTCCTGCCAATCAGTGGTACAATTTATCTCTCACAGTCCTAATGAAGATCAATCCATCTAGACTTCTATTAAGACTTTCTCTTATCTTAACTGTAGCCTATATCAGATTAGCAATTGTATTTCAGGGAGAGGGAGCTATATTTACTCTTTCCTAGATCCTCTTGAACTATTCTACTGATTGGCAGGGAACATTTTGTAGCAGGAAAAGAAGAATGCACTTATATTCCTTTTGCTTCATTAGTTAGTAAGAGGGAATACTAATAATTGTACATAATCACCACTAGATATATAACATAATCACTGGATAAAATATAATCACTAGAAATGTTTTTGAAAAGCAGAATAATGATAAGTGGGCATATTTCCTTGCAACATGCAACATCCTGATAAGATTTTCCAGGATATACCCAACATTACTATTTGCTTGGCCTTCCTGGATTTAATCTACAAATAGAGTATGGCAGGCAAAATTTGCTGTTGATTCTGACTGTATTCATGAATTATTGTTTAGAGAAGATCAGTAAATAACAGGAACAAGGAGGAGAAGCATTGCCTGGAATGTTCAAGGGTTAATAAAAGCCACTACTGGGTCATGATATTAATCTTGTAGATTCTAGTTGGATCACCTTCCCTTTAACACTTGTTCTTTAATCAAAGATAAAAATGGGAATTGGAAAAATCTAGCTCTTATGGGGGCACTCATCTGAACAAATTTTTGCCTATATAAAAAACAGCCTCCAACAAGAGGGAGAAAAAAATGAAGTTCACTTGAAAGTATTTACTACATATCTTCTCATTGATCCTAATGTGATCATATGCACCTATTCAATGTAAAGGTAAAGGTTCCCATTGCACATACGTGCTAATTGTTTCCGATTCTAGGGGGCAGTGCTCATCTCTGTTACAAAGCCGAAGAACCAGTGCTGTCCGAATACGCCTCCATGGTCATATAGCTGGCATGACTAAATATTGAAGGCACATGAAACACTGTTACCTTCCCATCTTAGTGGTCCCTATTTTTCTACTTGCATTTTACATGCTTTCAAACTGCTAGGTTGGCAGAATCTGGGACAAGTAATGGGAGCTCACTCCATTACGTGATGCTAGGGATTTGAACCGCCGAACTGCCAACCTTTCTGATTGACAAGCTCAGCATCTTAGCCACTCAGCCCCATGTCCCTTACCTATTCAATGTACTTATCCTTGCTAAGAGGAAGTTTAAAAAAAGCCTGCTATTTTTTACTTCTGTCATCAAACTAGTTAGATAGATCACTTGCCAGTATCATGCTTATAAAGAAAAAAGAAAGCGATAGGCATTGGATTGTTAGAATTTGGGGTATTACAAATGCCCTTGTTTATATAATGATAGAGGAGGGAAGGAGATGTTGGCTCTGTCATTATTCTTCCCTCTCAGGGCTAATGGGGAGTGAGTCTAAAATAGCAGGCGGGTAGAAGATGAAAAGGAGATAATCAAATTAGAACCAAAAGTTGTATAGGCTGTATGTCTCTTGATCAAACAGAAATGTAAGCAATTAACCAGGGGTCCACTTTGATAAACAGAAGAAGCTAGACTGCCTGTCTGAATTGTAGGGTGGTGTTCAGTGTTGTTGTTAAACAGATGGCAGATATCCAATCTATTGTAAAAAAAAAAAAAAACACAAGAGAAAGAAACATTTCCTTCTTTTAAAAAACTGAGAAGTTTCCTTTTTGAAATGTGGAGTGAGGAATGCCAAGCCTGACCCGTGATGAGAGACCTAAGTGTTTAAATCACTAATCCGTTTCTTTGGAATTAGACTTTCTTAAAACAAAAGCGTACAGACAGGCATGTGCCTGGACCTACTTGGCTTGCGTTAAAGAAACAGCTTTGGATAGGATAAAAGGCCAACTCAAGGGTGATTCAATAAAGTCCAGTAAACAATGCCAATGAACAAATTTCCAATTATCAGCAGCCATCCCTGGGCCACAAAAGGTAGCTGCTAAAAGGCTGCAATTGCAAACAATTCCTTACTACTCCCTTTAGATTGTATTGCAATGAGGCTGGGAAAAGATCATGTGGTCCAGTGTATTTAAGGATATTGCTCAGGAAAGCAAGAAGAGTCTGAGTGCTTTTCATGTTTGAGTGTAGATCTACTCCTAGCATTACTATCCCCTTGTAGGATTAACTCTATTGTATCTTTGAAGGATGCATGTTTTATCTGCTTGGTTCCCTCTGTTTGGTGTGGTGGGGGGATCAGATGTATAAGGAATGGTAAGAGATTCAATTTGCCACAAACTTTTCTTCAGCTTTGTTAATACAGTTGTATCATGACACATTTAATATCGGAGTTACCTGTGCAAACTTGGATATACAGTGACACAATAAACTTTGAAGAAAATAATATTGGGAATGTTGCATGGATGTAGAAATGAGCATTTTTTTTCCTTACAAGTAATAAAACATTAGAAAGTCCACTAAAATAAAACTGGCAAGAGGAACAAAAGAAAACCTCAGAATATTTTTTTTTCTCCCCTAAACCTATGTGGTTTCAGAAGTAACATAACTCTTGAGATATAGCACACTCTGCCTCCCTTTCAACAAGATTCAAAGGGTTATTTTCAGTTGAAGAAAGAAATCAGGAAAGCAGCCAGAAGAGAGAAATGACATAATAACAAGTGACTTTGACTATCCTCACAATGTCTGGTTAAATTTACATCGAGTACAAGAAAGAAAGTGGGGGGGGAGACTTAGGGCTGTGCTTCAGGACATGTTTTTATAGAGATGATTAGAGGGAATACAACTCTTGACTCATGAATGCTGCTGTAGATTCTTGAATGAGCGAAAACTCTCTGAGACTTAATGAGCAATTATGTGGAGTTTTTAAAAGTACATGTTACCAGATAGGTTGCAGAAATCCACACAGCCATAAGATGCTGCAAAGGGATAAAGAATATTCCAGCTCATTTCTGCAATCTAGCGGTCCTTTGAAATATTGCAGCCCTCATCCCCTCAGCAGCCTTCAGAGTTATGAAAAATAAATATGAAGACCAGTGGTGGGATTCAATTTTTTTTACTACCGGTTCTGTGAGCATGGCTTGGTGGGTGTGGCAGGGGAGAATACTGTAAAATCTCCTGTCTGAGGTGGTATTTGTCAGTTCTCCGAACTACTCAAAATTTCCCCTACTGCTTCTCCAGAACTGGTCAGAACCTGCTGAATACCACCTCTGATGGAGACTCCTCATTTAGCAATCACAATTGGGGCTGGCAACTCAGTCATTAAGTAAAATGTTAGCTAAACCAAACCTGGGAGTTTGACAGCCCTTTTGTAGACCATCCAAGAATCATTTTCATATGGAAGAACCCACAAACCAGGACGATGTTTATGATCTTATTTCAGTCTTCCTTTGCTTTACAGATCTTTGAAAATCGTAATGCAAGGATTTTTCATAAAGTTATTTTTTCATCACTGTTATAACTGAAGAGTTGGTGAATTAGTCAGTCAAGGATTATATGTAGCAAATATAGCACCCAAATTTAGATTCTGGCTTTAAGATAGAGAATAAGGAATACTTTACTTATCAATGCCTACTGCATTCCTGTCCTTGCTGTAGACCAGTAGTGTCAAAATCATGTCATTACGGCAGCATGACATGATCTATCAGGACTTTTCCCCTTTGCTAAATCATGTGTGGCCATGGCCAGTGTATGACACATCTGCCCCATGAATTGGGAGTTTGACAGCCCTGTTGTAGACCATCCAGGAATCATTTTCATATGGAAGAACCCACATTTTTACTTAAGGAGTGAATTGACAATTGTCTAGCTTTGTTCTGAGTTTCATTGTCCAGTTGCTATGGATTACCACTGCTATCAAATTCAAATTATATATAAAATCCAACATGGTCAAGCTTAATTTCAAAACAAAGAACTCTAAGAAAACAAAGACAATAAAGAGATTGCTTTAAAAAGAAACCAGGAAATATTACATATTAAGCCATCTGAAAGATATATTAACTGAAACTCAGATTAAGTATATAGATAGATTAGGAAAGATATCAAGTGAATAGCTAATTAGCAAAATCAGGCAAATTATTTGAAAATTTCTTTCAAAGCATGAAAAGGCAACCTGTTTCAGACCCATTTTTGTAGCTCTCTGAACTTCAAAGCTCATACTTGCAAATCACCAGTGTGGGTTCATTTTTTCTTCTTCATTTTTAAAGCTATAAAAGCGATGCATTAAGCCTCTGGAAAGCTTAACACACCTCTTTTATTAAAGACTCATGTCCCTCTCATGTCCAAAAGGCTGAAATTCAGAAGCAGATAATTGGCTCTGGATGCAATTGGATCATTACAGGATAAAAGTGTGATAAAAGGATCACCAAAGAATGATTGGGAGATTGCAATAATGCTTAATAATTTCTTAGTATTGGTTTCCACTGCTGAAGATGGGCAGCTATTTATCCAAATCTGAAATAAGACAAGCAGACAGACAATAGACAGAGACAGACAGACAAACAGGCAGGCAGGCAGGCAGGCAGATAGATCAGAGACACACAGAGAGAAACATATAGTCAATTAGTCAGACAGAACCTAGAGATTTTGAAGAACTGTCTGCTTAAATCTAAATGAATTTTTTTTAAAGAAAAAAATAATTGGGTCTAAATTCTTGAGGTTAAGATGAGAAGATTTCCTGGATTCTGAAGATGTAGTAGCAGGCTGAGCTCAGAGGTTGCAAGATGGAAAAGATCTCTTATAAACCCTCTGGTTTTCACATACCCTGGGATGACTTCTTGACTTGAAGTGATTGCTTGGTGCTGCCACCATCAATGTTCTTTGGGAATGCCTTTACCTTGATGTCTTCTTTTTTTAGCACCAGATATAAAGCAGGAACTCCACTGCCTATGGCCTTATTTGCAAATAAATGGGGGAAAAGATAAAAGAATGAGACAAGTTCTACAGTGCCACTTCTTTGTTGTTGTAGCTTTGAGGTGTGTGGCTAGGGAAGCTAACCTTCTCTTTTTCAGGGAATTAGATCTGTACCACAAAGTATAATATGAAATCCAATACATTAAAAGAAAATGCAATGCTTTCTTTTTCATTTGTAGTAGCCCTTTGCCAAAGCTAAACAGTGGGTAGATAAAAATACAGAGTTGATCAAAATCTCAGATAGTGATTGAAAAATGCTTCTCCCATGCAATAAAGTTTCAGAGAAATGTGTGACTCTGAGCAATCCAAATATGATATTGGTGTGCATATTTGAAATTATTTTAAGGCAGAAAAATGCCACTTGGCACACAAAAGCACATACAAAAGACATAAAATTAACTTTAACAGCAGAGAACAAAAGAATTATCTTGGGGCAATGCTAGTACTTAAATCAGAGATTCCTGAATTTGGGGTTTTTCCCCCATTCTGAAAATCCAAAGATTAAATCTTAGTTGAGGGGAGATGGCAAGCTCATTGTTTCAAAACCCTTCATCCCTCAGCTTTCTGCTATTTCTTCTTTGGAGTTCTGCCATCTTTTCTGGGGCTACATGGAATCTCTTCCTTCCCATATGAGCAGGAACATGTAACACCTGGGGTAGATCCTCCCCTCAAATTTTGATCATTGCATCTGTCTGGATTTGTAGCTGACAGTCTGGGGATCCTGTGAAGTTGATGAATGTGGGATATGGCTTACCTGCCTTGCCACTACAAAGGCAGTTTGTATGCTAGAAATGGTATGAGGCAGGAAGCAAACATAGAAATGGTCAGATAAGCATTCTTCTCAAGCTACCTGGAAATTTTCAACTATCCAAATGAATGAAATGCAAACACCAATTTCATCTAAGCAACTTGAGAAAAGGAATGAAATACAAAATAAAACAAAACCAAGGGGAATCCATTAAATGTTGCCCGCACTTCAAACATAGCTTTCTATGCCTGAGTATTATGAGGTAAATAGTTCCTTTGAATTATTTTCATCCATAGGCCTCCTAATGGCTTAGACAAATAGACCTACTTGAGATTGGCACATAAAACTTCCTGGGTTGGTAAATATGCTTTCCTTCCAATAGTTAGTAACCTCAGGAGATATATTAAGATCTGAATATGCACTCTCCTCTGACTTTGAGAATAGCTTCTGCATATTATGAGTTCAGGAGGGTTAAAGTTAAGGGCTGAAATGCTGCCCAGATTTTTCATGGTGAGCAGATAAACAGAGAAGATGAGTCTCCAGCAATATTGATCTGGCACTAAATTAAAAAGAAAGCCTTTAGCATTTCACTGCTCCCTCTTCTCTCAAATATCCATCATTTTGTTTCTGCCATCATTTCTATACCTCCTGGCATGCCACCACCTTCTGCCAAATCTGTGTGTCTCCATGTCTGCTCTTAACATTTCCCCTGCTCCTCTTTCCCCTTTATGATTGTACTTCTTCAGTTATATTGCCTTTGTTCTGCCGGTTTAGCAGTTTTATATACAATTTTCGTATTACCTTCTTGTACCACTGAAATCTATTAAGAAAATGAGTGAACTTAATCACTGTTACAACTATTATCTAATCTTTTCAATTGCTCAATAAGCAAAGTAACCTAGATGAAACTAAGAGAGCCAGTTTAGTCTAGTGGTTAAAGCATCAGAAACCAGGAGACTGTGAGTTCTAGATCTGCCTTAGACATGAAGCCAGCTGGGGCACTTTGGGCCAGTCACTCTTTTTCAACCTTAGGAAGCAGACAGTGATAAACTATTTATGAAATCTTGCAAGAAAACTGCAGGATTTTTTCCAGGCATTTTCCAGGTGTCAATACTGACACAAAACAAATCAAACCTTTATTATACCAGTATAAATCAACATAATGTGAAGACTTAAAAAAAAACTAAACAAAAAATCTCAGTCATTATCCCCCAAGCAGCCTTCCTTAACAGGGTAACCTCCATATGGGTCAGATTCCCTTAACTCCTAACTGGGAATCTAAGGAGTTGCAAGCCAACACATCTGGAGAACATCCTATAATGCAAAACAAAATTACAAGTAGCAATTCATTATTAACTATCACCTTTATGGATTTTTATAAAACTTTTATAGAAATGATATAGTTTTGTAGAAATCTATACATTAGTGATTTGAACCCTGAATTCAATAGAATTATACTGGTTATTTGGAAGACTTAATTTATCTCAATAATAAATGAATACAGTAACTAGGATGACAAGATACTGCCACATTTGTGACTTTTCAAGTTCTTAATTACAGGTGAGATGGGAAGGGTGAATGTTGTGGTGGGCTCTCTGGTTTTGACTTAAATAATTGGCAAATCAATTTTATCATGTTTACAAATTTCAATCAGAGAAGTGCCGGCAGGAGGAGCCCTGGCCTCTCCTTTATAGCCAATTATGAAATATTTTATTGGTATGAATTTTACTCTGATTTGGTACTTCATACTTCAAATTTTTATCTGAAATTTAAAATTCTTTTTATTTCATACGCATGTTTCAAACTTCATGGAGATTCATTAGTAGAACTCATGTCTAAATGACTCTGGTTTCTGAGTTAAGTAATGATAGAATTTCTCTTAAGTTGAACTGGCCTCTTCATGATCAATGTTGTTTTCTTGCCATCATCAGAATTAAATTGATTTTCTAGGGCCATCTTTAGCATACTAAAAGAAACCAAATCAAACCAAATCTTCCTAATGTAAAATATGGTAGCACTATCCTGCAATCTACCGTGGAAGCATGAAGTAAATCCATCTGTGTTTCATAGAAATGTAACCAGATAAAGCATGCATTATGTGTAAATGCCAAAGGCATAATAAAATGACTTGATAATGAAATGTTTTGGTATGGTGCGAAAAGGAACAATAAAGACGTATTTATTTATTGCAATTTAATCTTGGTTTTATTCAAAATGGGCTTTTAAACACTATTATAAATCTTGTCACTTGCATCTCTTTTCTTCCTGCAAACCCCTCCTCTGCTTCTCAGAATTTAATCTAGGATCTCTTCAATTATAAAATTACAAAGGGAAGATCATTGTAAGTATCTTGCCCCATTTTTAGATTGGTTTGCTTCTGGCTCTTATTAACATAGGGTCATGAAACATGGCATGATTTGAAAGGAGATTAGGCAAAATAATGACTTCATCATACATATTACAAAGTCAGCTCCCACTGTCTTCATCTTCATCAGTTTAGGCTCATTATTATCACTCCCTATTTAAATGCAAGTTAAAATCAAATTGAGGAACATGCTACATATTTTAAAAAATCCATCATTTAAAGAACTTTTGCATATGTAAAAATTAAAGTGATCCTTATGTAATTTGCATAAAATGAAAGATACCTGCTTTTAATCAGGTGTCAGTCAATCGAACCAGTTAAATTTCTGATGCAGTCATTAAAAAAATAATACTAAATGTAAAGCTTGTTTTTACTGGAATTAAGCAAAGCAGCGAAAAGAGATGTAAATTCACTTTCACAACCTCAATCCTGGTTATACTCTAATTAGATTTATAAATATTTCCTGGCCCTATGTATACATTAAATTATTCTGGTAAGATGTTTTGATATAGTATTCAAAAGACAACATCTGCATCCAAAATGGATGTTTAAATTATTGGCATATACTTTTTAAAACAATTGTAAAACTGATAGATTCATAACAGATTTTTCACACTGGTATAGTACTAAGATGGCATAGAATGTACCTATTTGTGGATGGTCTCTGATGGGACTTGGATGTGATTCACCCATCCTGAACTCTCTGCTTGAACTCTTTCTGGACCTTTCTTGGGAGTTGCCTGTGTAGGGTGATGTGTAATAATAGTTCTCCTTTCTCTGGGGTCAGTTCCATTCAGTTTCTGGAGAGAACAAAATTGAGCTCAAGGTCTCTTCTTTGCAATGTTCATCTGAGTTCCTTGGATTCTTTCTAACATTCACATAAGGCTATTGGAAATGGTAATCCAATGGCATGAGATTGGATATCTATATGTTGATAATATCCAGTTATGTTTTTCAATCCTGGGCTGGAAAGACAATGCTGCGGAGATCCTATCCTGGTTCATGTAGTATGTTAAGGTGGGAATGAGCAAGCACATTTTCAAGCTCAAGTGGCAGAAAATTTAAGAATCTTCCTTTCTAAAAAAGCCTCCAACTTTACTTCTTGGAGGGATTGTACTTCCCCAGGCAAAACTTGAACATACTTTGGTATGGGGAGAGGGGGCTTCTAGACTGTCTGTTCTTGCTGGTTGAGCAAATGACAGCTGTGGCAGGAAGATCCTCACAGGAATTCATTTGAGGAGCAGTTGTGTCATTTTCTAGATTGGGAGGACCTTCTTATGATCATTCATGCCTTAGTTACCTCCTGTTAGGACTATTGCATTGTGCTTTAAATGATCTTTTTAGAGCAGGGGTTTCAAACTTGCGTCATCACGGCATCATCACGAGACATATCGCAATTTTTCTCCCTTCTCTAAACTGGGTGTGGACATGGCCAGCACACGCCATGAGTTTGACAGGCCTGTTTTAGAGCATTTGAAAGCTACATCTGGTCCATGATTCTGCAGCGCAAGACAATATAAGTGTACATCATTTTATCCACACAACACTGCCATTCTGCAAACTGTACCTGTTACGAGTGAGTTTCTTTTTTTAAAAAAAGTTATTTTTTACAACAAACATATAAACAAAACATAAAAACATAAAACCCTCTTTCAATGATATACATACAGTGTGTCAGTTGGTTACAATCTTTTGTGCTATCCTTTTTCTAAATCATTACTCACAAGTTATATAAATTCTCACCTTATCAATCTAGCTTGTGCTTATGTAATATCAATTATTAAACATTCATTTGACTAAATTATTTTTCCATCATTATGGTTTAATCTTATACATTCATCCAATAATTATATATTTTCTATCGTATTCTATATCAATCTTTTAACTTTTATTGTAAGGCATACTAATCCATTTCTTTACCATGACTTTTTATCTAACCATTGGTAAAATAAATCCCATATCATATAAAATTGTTTATCTTCTTGTTCTTTAATTTCAAATGTCAATTTACTCATTTTGGCACAGTCCGTGATTTTCTTAATAATTTCCTCTTGCATAGGTATTTTTTCATTTTTCCAATTCTTAGAAAATACAATTCTAGCCACTGTTATAACATTTACAATCAAATATTTCAATTCTTTACGGTATATTTCTGGTATAATTCCCAATAAAAATATCTCAGGTTTAAAGTCTATGTGTTGTTTTATCATTTTTTCCAACCATGTGTGGATTATGGGGATATAATATCTTTTTGCATCCGAGCATATCCACCACATATGGTAATATGAACCAGGTATCTGATGATATTTCCAACATTTATCTGATTTATTCTTCAACATCCTCACAATTCTCGTCAGGGGCAAGTGCCACCTGTAAAACATCTTATACAAATTTTCTTTATATGCAGTTGACATTGTCATTTTATAATTTTGAGACCACAATTTTTGCCATTTATCTAGGTCAATTCCATATCCAAAATTTTCCCCCACGCAATCATTGTTTCTTTTACTTGCTCTTCCTCTAATTTAAACTCCAGCCAATGTCCATAAAGTTTTTAAATTATTTTTTCATCAGTATCTGTCAAAATTTTATCTAAATCAGTCAACTTATCATAAATACCTTCTGTTGTAAGATCTTTATCAAATCTAGATTGTATTTGCAAATATGAAAACCAATTCACTTTTACACCTTGTGCTTCCAACACTGATTAAAATTCACCCTTTTCATTCAATATCTCACCATATCTAACTGTTTGTTCCTTTTTTATATATTATTGGATAGGAAAAAGCTTCAATAGTAGATAACCATAGTGGAATTTTTAAATAATATTGCTTTTTTATCTTCTCCCAGTTTAGAAACAATGCTTCTAGAATATAATGTCTTCTAAAATACCCCTGCATTTTAGTTCCCTTATACCAGAGGAAGGCATGCCACCCTAACAGCAAGTCATGTCCTTCTAAATTCAAAAGTCTAGTATTCCTTAGTGTTATCCACTCCTTTACCCACATCAAACTCATCGCCTGGTAGTATAATTTCTAATTGGGCAAAGCAAATCCTTCTCTTATTCTTGCATCTTGTAACAGTTTTATTCTCGCTTTCTTCCCCTGCCAGATGTATTTTAACACTATTTTGTTAAAATCTTCAAAAAATTCTTTCCCTAATCTGGAATTGGAATTGTCTGGAATAAGTATAAAATTCTAGGCAATAAATTCATCTTAATTGTAGATATTCTCCCAATCAATGATAATTGTAAATTTTCCCATTTTATCAAGTCTGTCTCAGTCTGTTGTTTGAATTTAAGATAATTATCCTCCTTAAGTGTGCCACATCTTGATGTTATAGGTATCCCTAAATACTTAACCTTATTTGTGACCTGGATCCCCAAAACTTCCTCCAATTCTTTCTTTCATCTTGCTAACATGTTCTTTGTTAAAATCTTTGTTTTATCTTTATTTATTTTCAAACCTGCTACTTCCCCATACTCTTCTATCTTTTCTATCAGTTTAGGTGCTGACTCCAATGGATCCTTTAATATGAATACCAGGTCATCTGCAAAAGCTTGTAATTTATACTCTTCTGTTTTTAATTTTCACTCCTTTTATTTCTTTTTCTTCTCTGATGTTCCTATTCAGCACTTCCAGTGTTAACACAAACAACAGAGGCAAGAGTGGACAGCCTTGTCTGGTCCCTTTTCTTATATCTATAAAGTCTGTTAACTCTCCATTTATCATAACCTTTTCAGTCTGTTTAAAATATATCATTTCTATGGCTTGAATAATTTTTTTTTTACCAAAGCCCATTTGATCCAATTGTAGCAACATAAAACGCCAATTCACATTATCAAAAGCTTTTTGTGTATCTAAAAACATCAAAACCATTTGTTTTTCGGGATGTGCCTCATAGTATTCCAGTGTATCTAAAATTATTCTCATACTGTCTTTAATTTGTCTCTTCGGCAGAAATCCATTTTGATCAGGATGAATAATATTGTTTAAGTATCTTTTCAGACTTTCTGCCAGAATTGAAGCAAAAATTTCATAATCTGAATTTAATAGTAATATAGGTCTGTAGTTTTTAACTTGCTGTGGGTCTGTGTCTTCCTTCGGTACAAGTGTAATATATGCTTCCGACCATTTTTGGGTATTCTCTTCTTTGTCATAACTTCATTCATAACTTCTAATAAGTGAAGATTCAATGTTTCCTGAAATGTCTTATAAAATTCCACTGGCAAACCATCTGGACCTGGTGCTTTCCCAATGTTTTGCTTTTTTAAAGCTTCTGTTAATTCCATCATTGTTATGTTACTTTCTAACATTATTTCAATATCTTTGGGTATCTGGGGCAAATTTGCTTCCTGTAGGTATTGTTGAATTCTTTCTTCCTGAACATTCTCTTGATGGAACAGTTTTCCATTTATCAATTGATTTATCCTTCTCGAATCTCTTTCCTTTCTCAATTTATATGCTAGCGATCTTCCTGGTTTATTTGCATCTTCAAAATAGTTCTGCTTATCATTTTTAATTTTTTGTGCTATTCCTTCTTTTTCCCATTAGCCCCATTTTATGTTTAGTTATGTCCATTTTAATTTTAATGTCCTTTTTTGTGGAAATTTCTGTAGTTCTTTTTCCAGCCTCTTGTAGTCATCTTCCAATATTTTAAAGGTTTTTCTCTGTTTTGTATTTCTTTTCCTTGTATATCCATTATCAAGCCTCTTGTATAAGCCTTCATCGTGTCCCAGAGATTCTGTAATGATGTATCCTCTTTTGTGATTTCTTTTTAAAAAAGGCAGTTCTCTCTCAATTTTCTGTTTGAAATCTTTTTCCTTATATATCATATTATTTAAAGTCCAGCCAGATCTCCTTTTTTGTCCTTTCCATACAAGTGTTATTGGATTGTGATCTGCCCAGGTACTTGTTTCTATTTCAATGTCTTGTGTGGTAGAGAGAAATTCTGTTGACATCCATATCATATCTATTCTAGACCATGATGCATGTCTATTTGAATAAAAAGTATATTGTTTATTTTCCACATTTCTCTCTCTCCATGCATCTTTTAAGTTTATCTCATCTACCATTCAAAAAAAGGATTTTGGCAATGTCTTTCTAGCTTTTTTTGCTGTTTTTTTTTTTTTTGTGTTTTATAATCCAATTCATCATTTATTATTCCATTAAAATCTACCATCAGACAAATATTAGCATAGTCCAGTTCAATTATTTTCTTATGTAATTTCCTGTAAAAATCTTCTTGATTATCATTTGGAGCATAGAAATGTATCTTTAGATTATTGTCCATTATCTCCACCATCAAAATCCTTCCATCATCATCTGTAGATATTTGTTCCACAGGGATTGTATTTCTAATGTATAACACCAGTCCTCTCTTTTTACACTGTGTCAACACTGTAAATAATTTCCCTAATTTTTGTTGTTTCAATATATGATCATGTTGTTTTTTAATACGTACTTCTTGTAGGCAGTTTATATCAAATTTTAATTTCTCTAACTTATGAAATATTTTTCTTCTTTTAGTAGCTGAATTAAGTCCATTTATATTAATTGTAATCAGTTTTCTCTCATCCATTTTAGACTTCATTAGAAGGATTTGTTGCTCTAGTAGATCTTGGTTCTCGTTGCTCTCTGGGTACATCACCTACGGCTCCTTCTTCTTTTTCAATTACTGCTATACATTCCTCCTGAAATTCAATTAACGACTCTTCTTTTCTTGTCTCTTCCTCCCTTCCTCTGAAATATTCCAGATAGAATAACTCAACTTTTTGTCAACTGTATCAATTCTGTGTCTTTGTTCCTGCCAGGTAAACATGAGACCTTTGGGTATCAGCCATCTGTAATTTATTCCTCTCTTAAGTAACTCTTTGGTCAAGAATAAATATTCTCTTCTTGTCTCTCTCACTCTTCTCAGTACCTGTTTCAGTACCACTATTTCTTTATCTTTTTACTTTAGTATTTTTTCTCTTGCTGCCTGCAGTATTTGTGATTTAATTATTTTCTTAGCAAATCTGATATGAACTTCTCTTGGCAGTTTATTTCTCATCGCATATCTTGTATAGACATGAAAAACCTCATCCATTCCATCCATCATCTTCTCTTTAGTTTCCTCTAATGATTCTGCCAAGATTTCTGTCATCATTTCAGCAAGGTTTTCACCCTTTTCTTCTTCTATATTTTGAAATATAAGATAGAATTCTGATCTATCAATTTCCCATCCCAGTGATCGCAGAGATCTGCCCCTGTCTCTTTCAACTTCATTCAGTCGGGTATCCATATCGCCAATCTTCTTATCTCTTTGTACATCTTGTTCTTCAATTTTCTTGATTCTGTCCTCATATTGCATCATCATATGTTGAATATTTTCAATTTTATCATTTGTCTTTTCAGTTCTTTGCTCAATATTCTCTGTTCTCTTTTCAATATTATCTGTTTTTGCTTATATTTTTTGAATTCCTTGCATAATCATCTGCAATGTCACTTCTTTCTCCTTCGCTTGTTGTAATATCACCTGTATTGATCATTGTCCTCCAGATGGTGAGGAGGAAGAAGTTGGGATTGAAGAAGCTGAGGCTGGTATCTTTCTGCTCATCTTAGAATACTTAATAGAAGAATTAAAAAGAAAAAACAAGAGCAGCCAGTTGCCACTCCAGTAAAAAAAAAAAAAAAGCAAAAGATAAAAATAAAAAAGGGAAGGGAAAAAATCTTCATGCACTTGAACACCTTAATCCAATTGCTTTCAATTATGGAGAAGAAAAGGAATAAAAGAAAAAAAATGTAAAATGGAGAAAAGATGAAAAAAAATAAAAAAATAAGAAAAAGTTTAAAAAGACAGAAATCTGTATATTCCCCTTGCTAAAAAGGTAGAACAAAGGGAGGAGGGAGGGAAAAAATAATCTTATTCCTGTACCAAAAGACTCAAGTCCAAATATAAAAATCCAACTTGGGGGGGGGGGGGTAAAAAAAGGGAAAGAGAAAATGCAATTCTTTCAGTAAGGAAAGCACTGCCACTAAATATTCGAGGCTCTTTACTAAATCAAAAAACAAAATTTCCAGTTCTCTTTTCAAGGTCACTTCAATCTTCTTTCTTTCAATTTCAAGTCCAGACTCCAGCTATCAGTAATTCAACAGAAGAGCACCTGCACAAACAATCTACATGCTCTTCCCACTATCTTTTCAATGAAAAACACAGAGTCCCAATGTATCCTAGCCTCCAGGTGGCAGCGCTACTTATTTCCCTTTCCTTTCCCTTCCCCTCTAATATTTAAGCCAGGAATAAAAAAAATAAAAAGAGTATAAAAGTGTTGAAAAGAAGAAACATTTTTTTTTTCCAAAGAGTTATTTTAACAGGAAAAAATAAAAGATGAAAAGGAAAGAGCAGTCCACTTTAAAAATTGAAGTTTTTACAAAAATCCAAAGTTCCAATGAAAAGAAAAAAAACCCTTCAGGTTTAATTTGTACTTAATCTCGCCGCTTAACCACTTTTATCTTCACTTTTAAATTTAACTTTTAGTCTTTTAGGGTGTTCTCTCCAGAAAATAATAAGTAAAAATTTATCTCACCAAACTGACACACTTTCTTTCCAGCTTTCTTTTCTTCTGGAGCTGTCCCAACTTCAGCAGCTTTAATGGCTGCCTCTCTGCTGTGGGGAAAAAAGGGCTTCTCCTGGATCTACCAGGGACTTTGCGATGTCCCTGGGATTGACAGGATGTGCCTTCCTCAATTACCATCTCTACGGGATGGTTTAGGTCCGGTGGGACAGTCCTGCAACGGAGATATCAGCGGCGATCTTAGAGCTTCAAGATCACACACTGTACCACCGCAACACCAGCTCTGCCCTCATAGTTCACCAGTGAGTTTCTAGGTGTTAATTGAAGGGCAGGTTGTTACATATAAAGTCCTTCATAGAGTAGGGTCTCTTCACATGTGGGACTGCTCACTATTTCTTCCAATATAATAAGATTTGAGTCCCATAATTAAAGCTGTATAATTTTGCAGAACTTTGAATATTACCTTCTCTCTGAATACCTCTGCCTGGTGGAACAGAATACTATCAGAAGTGTAGATGGTAAAGCCCAAATCATGGCATTATTTTGAAAAAGCTTCAAACTTGACCCTTTCAAGAGGCCTTGGGCAAGATGACCTATGATCCTACTTTTGATTTTGTTTCATGTTTCATGAATTACATAATTGTTCTGCTATTTTCCCAACATGGTGTAAGAGAAGGACTGGCAGAGGCAGAAGGAGGAATAAAAATAAATCATTTAAATTGAACCATTAAGTGTCGATATAGTTTTTCACGCCTGACACATGATTTGCTAAATACTTCTGTGCTTCGTTGCTGTTTTTAATTCATAACTGTGCTATTGTATACTCTGCCTAAAGTTGTTATGGTAACTAAAGAAATACACATACACGGATGTACATACACACACATAGATATTCATTAATAATGGCTAACATAAATATTGTGTTCCATCAGAAAGCTGTAGAACTCATGGCTTTTTGTAGGCAAACTTTGAAATGTTAACTTAACTTTTACCAAGGTCAGCAGAATTCAATGACAAATGATTACAGAAATTATGGTTATGTATACATTATTGAAAAGGTACATTTTATAAGAGAATTCACCCAATTTGCTCTTGGCATTTTGTCCCCAATGAGACATTGATTTTCTTAAGTGCTTTGAAAGAGGTGGGTTGTTGAATGGGTGTCAACAGGAAGCCCGCTGGAGAAAGATGAGCTAAACGTCTCTTCCTCTGGATCAGGATTCTTGTGAGAAATGACCCAGGATTTGTATTAAAAACACAATGTTATTAATAATTCACTTTAAATGTAGTTTAATGCTCAGTTAAAGTAAAGTAATTTAGTTATGACCCTATGCATATTCTAGGGAGCTTAAGACAAAGATTCCTATCTTTCCACTTGTAGGAAAACCTGTACACTGCTTTTAATTTCCAAAAAAGTTGAACAGAAATCTTGCAGATGACCAGTATCCTCTCCATTTTGGTGGCAGATTTTGAACCAGAGTTGAGTCCAGAGTTATTCTTTGCCCACCTATCAGGACACTGAACATTGGGGTGGAAGAGAGCATCCTGCAGAGCAAGACAGGTTATAGGATTGCTCACCAGGTTGTCTTTTAGTGCTGGCCTCTCCTTCTACCCTACTCCCTCTATCCTTTCATGGGAGCATTTGCAACACACTCTTTAATTATCCACTTGTGCTCACAAACACCGAAAGATTGGCAACTCCTAATCGAAAGGAAATGTTCTATCGGCTTGACTGTGAAACATTAGGATTTTAAGATTAGATTGCCACAAAAACGTTGCAGCCCCGAACAGCATGTGATCGAGCAAGATGAAAGCAGGCTGTTAAACTCTCTGCCCCCACTGTAACTTTTAAGTGAAAGGGATGAGGTTGGTTGAAGCATTTAATGGTGACAAAACACGATCAGCCGGTGAGCTGCTGTCGGCTCATTAAGTTGTGCTGTCCACAAGAGGGGAAAGGCATCATCTTTAAGAAACGCTGTTCAGAAAACTCCTAGAGCATTTCATGAAAATGTGACGATTTCCTGCATTGCTGATTTCTCTTCTGTGGATTGACTCTCTCGCCATGCCGAGCCTGTTGAAATGGAGGCAGTTTGGAACAGCCTTTCTAAATGAAAAATGGAGATTGAAGCCAAGAGAGCTTTTTAAACAAAATACACTTTTTTGCCTTTCTCCACACCATCAGCTACATCACTGTACGTTATACCTTCTGCCTTAACAGTGACTACCCTGGACTCGGTCAATATCTCCTTCCATGGCTATTGAGCTGCTGATGTTGAAATGTCCATTATAAGGAAAAATGCTCAAGCCTAGCTGGTGGAGGGCAGGGAATGTGGTTATAAAGTCAGGGTCATCTCCTGAGATAGAGTCATAATTCAACACTTTTAAATTGCATTACCTCCTCTAATTTGTCAGATACTGAAGCTTGAGATCATTCCAAGGCCAATCTCTGCCACAATTTCTACTACTGATAGTGCAGGAAGCCCATTAATGTTGACACTCAAATGATGAGTTAAACTTGCCAATGGCTCTCCAAAGACCAGCTGAAGCCCCACAGACAGTCACACCAAGATCATCTGTAACTGATGTAGTCATCTGGTTTCTGTTTGGGGACAATGAGGAAAAAAAGTTAGCCATTATCATTTTTTTTAAAACAACAACCCTTATATATGTTTTCTTCACTGTAAAGTAAGAAAGAGGATGAAATTATTTGCATTAACCACATGCTGTAGAGTAACAGCGATGGTAAATAAATAAATGTTCAATATAGAAAATCTAAGGAAAACAACTGCAAATCTAAAAAAGTTTTGGAGACCAATATTTATTTTCTTTTCTCCACTTAATTTTTCTTTTACAATTTAGATCATGGATGTGAAATTTGCAGCATCACATTACTGTCACATGATGTATTGTGACTTTTTTCCTTTGCAGAGCTGGGGTGGGTGTGGTCTTCATGTGACACATCTGGCTTGTGGGCCACCAGTTTGACACCCCCTGATTTAGATACATGGTGTGTGTGTGTGTGTGTGTGTGAATATTGACTCCTAGTGACTACCTAGACAATACTTTCAATATTCTTGGCAAGGTTTTCAAAAGGGATTTGTCATTGCCTGCATGTTAGGTTTGAGAGAGAAAGAGAGAGAGACAGAGTAGTCCAAGATCATCCAGCTGCCTTCATGACTAAAAATGGGATTAAAATGCACAGTCTCCTGAGTTTTCATCTGGAGCCTTAACCATTGTACCAAACTTTAATGCATGCTAGCAACAGTTTTTTATTCACTTCGTCATATGACATTTTGGTTTGATGTAAATACAAATCTACTACGTAATAACCCAATTTCTGTATCCTTGTGTGTTTATGTGTGCATAAATATATAGAAGGCAGCAGAGAGTTGGGAAGATGTGTATGTGTGTGCGTGTGTGCATATGGAAGTATTTTAATTTTGTATTGCTTGATAAATTTTACGCCATCTAACCCCATGACCATGTGATCATAATGAGGCAACTGGCTGGTGCTTACAACTATTGCTCTGTGACAGGAGTGGGATTCAAAATTTTTAACAACCGGTTCTGTGGGCATGGATTAGGTGGTAGGCTTGGCTTGGTGGTCATGTGACTAGGTGGACATGGCTTGCTGGTCATGTGACTGGCTCATTGTGGCCAACTCAATATCACTCACATCGATGCCCGCATCTCCTCGCCTGGTCTCTCATGACTGTGGGAATGCTGCAAGAGTCGTAAGTGTAAAAAATGGTCATAAGTCACTTATTTCAGTGCCATTGTAACTTTGAATGGTCACTCCACACAAGCAAAGTACCAGCGAAGAAGGGGAAAAAAATTCCCCTGGAATTATTTTTTCTGTAACAATTGTTCATCTGTCCCTAAGGGATTAAATAATTGTTCCAACTTATATCCTTCCTTTTTTATCAATCTGGTTGGCTTTTCTTTAATGCTTAATGTTCTTTATTAGCATCTGAATTTGAAAGATAAAAGATGAATGGAATTTTTATTATAAAGTGATCCTGCTTACTGTTGACGATTAGTTTAGTGAGCAAAATTGGTAAGGTTTATGTTTACCACCCAGAATAGAACTGTAAAACAGATGGAGAAGGAAGTCATTTTTTTTCTATGTGTTCTTTGCATTTGACTTAATTTTGAAATCGTCTTATGGGGAATTCACTGGTCAGTATTCACAGACATGAATACTGACCAGTGCCTGTCATTTCTTTTTTTAAAAAACCCTACATGATGATTCCACAGTTAGAGTACCACAAGATATATTAACTCAAACTTCTTTATACAAGGCTGTTTTTTTAATTTCTTCCCTGTTCAGCTTATGTATGAAATGTTCAGATCAAAGTTCTGCACTCCCAAAATAGAGAAACCTTTTGCTCTATGAAAATGATGCAGCTATTATCCCGAAGACTCCAGCTGGCCTTAGGTGAACCCTTCAAAGTTTAATGCAGTACCACAAGGAAAACTGCCAGTAAGTAATTTTCAGGAGACTAAACTAATGGCTTTTGCCAAAAAAAAAAAAAAAAAAACAGGAAGCTGAACTAGATAATAGAAGAGCAGGAAATGGAACAAGTCAAGGAATATAAATAACCTGGCATAATGCTTCATGGAAAACCCACATGAGTTTTGTGGTATTAGCGAGTCAAATGTTCTAACATTCTTCTGTTGGAAAGGTGGAAAATGCATCCCTGCATATCTGAAACAATTTCCTGCTAGACCTTTAGCTGAGTTACTATATGTTTCACAGATAGGTCATTACCCCAATTACAAGTCCCAGGAAATAGTTCAATCTAAGTTCACAAGAGTGGTATTTTGAGCACCCACATATGTATTTGATGCAGCCCTGAGATTAAAGGCTAGTCATTGAATTCTGGTGTATTAACGTAGTTGTTAATATTTAATCATTGGCTTAAATGCCACTATTTTCCCATAGGGTTAAGCCCTCTTGACCTGTTTTACCAGTTTCAGTCTTTAAGATATCAAACAGTTTGGGAAAAAGTCTAACCTTGTAGTCTCTTTGTAGATGTTCTAACTCTTTAAGAATTTACCCTAGGGTAAGAAAATCAACAAAGGCTTTTAAATACTGAATGCCAAAATGAAACAGATCTATTTCAAACTGCATGAGAGAATGAACAGAAATCATTGATGGCCAGTGGCTAGCAAAGTTGCATCTTATACTTGACCAATCTGGATTTTTGGGGGGTGGGTGGGAGCCAGGTTTAACAGCTTATTCTTAGCAGATCTAAATGGGAAATTCAATAAGGTGCCTGTGGTTTTCTGAACCTGTCTGCAGCTTGCATGCTGCTAAAACCATCCTTCACATGTTGCTAGCTTCTATCTTGTGTAATTACATGTCCCAGGTTGGTCTGATCAATTTTGTGCCATTTGCCTTTGTCAAAGGAAAAAAAAGTTTTGTTATACATAATACTGCAAACCTTTGAGTAGCTGCTGTCTGCATCCGTTAAGAAATGTGTGTGGTTTCTACTGAGTAATATACTCACATTTTTGTTACATTGTGGGTATTTAAATGCAATTTTATCTTAATTCCATTTTTTCCCGAGTTTTGATCAAAACAGACTGAATTGATCCATCATTAATTTAAAACATTACCTCTGTACAGACTAGAGCAGTGATGGTAATCCTTGTTATGTCAAACATTCAGAAAATGCCTAATTTGACTCCAATGGCATGTTACTCCTCTCAAACAAAAGAGAAACAATTATCTGCCTCCCCAAAACTAGGCCACACTGAACAGTAGCATTCAGCAGCAATGCTGAGGCTGGGCCTGGACTCAAAGTCTAGGCCTTAACTTCAACCTCATATCAACACTGCCACTCAAAAGAGCTGCTAGAGGGAATGATACAATACCCCTCATAGCCCAGAGCTTCACTGGATTTGCTACATCCTGCTTACCTTTAAGCCATGTTTTCTTTATGTTGCCAGGCCTCTGTAGCCTACCTGAGATTTAACTGGGCCCCATGGAGAATGCTGTTTCACGGCTTCCACAAGCCTCCCAAAATTGCACAAAAACAGACACTTGTCCTGGTCTAATTTTTGATGGTTCTGGAAGCTATGTGAGAGTACGACCTTCTTGTCTGACTTCCAGAGTGTCAGGATGTTCTGTGAGAGCATATCCCATTCTTATGTGGCCTCCACAACCTCTGAAAATTGTACAAGAAAAGGCCATGTTTTCAAAAAATAGTTGTTGGGTATTGGCAAAGGCTGGTGTGTCACTCAAAACATTATGGCATGTCACTTCTGACATTCATGTCATAAATTCATCATTAGTGGACAATTCAGAAATCTACAAACTTGACATCTTTTGGACTTGTGAACTCCCAGAGCTAAGGAATTCTGGGAATTGAACTCCATAAGTCTTAAAGTTGAAGACCCTTACACAAGTGAATCAATATAATTGGACACTGCCTTAATTCATATATATAGGTTTTTTTCTCTAATTATTAACGCACACTGAGAAAGTATTATGTGATTCATATATAATTCTGTATCAGAGGGAAAAGTAAGACATTTACATTGACTCTGGTAGGGTTAAATTCTTTGATAAAACAATAGATGTGACTTAAGAGACAAAATGTTGAGAACCAAAATTTGATTTTGAATGTAGTTCTCTTGTACTAAGGCCGCTTGCATAGCAATATTAAATAAATCTTTTCAGTGTCAACTATATACCAAAAAGAATATCTGAATACCTGAATAACTGGGACTATGCACATACCAAGGAACATCATAAGCATTTGTGCTTTATGTGCATTTAATGGAATTTATTACTTTCTCCATTTTTCTTTTCTTGTTAGTTTGAATCAACTGGTTTCTAGGCCAAGACCTTATGCTTGACTGAACTCTTGCTCTCTTGGAAGAAAAGGATAACTCTGAGAAATGATTCAGTTTACTATGGTCATTTGCATAATGAGCCTTTTCCTCACCCAATCCTTTTAATTCAATAAATAAATAAAATGCACATGAGTTTCATCTAGGTTGTTATAACTACTTGTGGATATATTTGTTGTGGTCCTTCACTGTGGCATATAATCATACAGTAGCCCAGATAAAGCAAGAAAGAGTTGATTAGCAAAACAACTCTTTCTTCTTCCTAGTGTTTTAAACTGAGAAAGTTTTATTTTAATAGAAAATGAGACTGGGTGGAAGCGGGTTAGCTATTCATGTGTCTGAATATGTGTGTGAGAGACACAAAGAGAGAAGGAGGGGAGGCTCTTTTGAGAGGTGAACTGATTTGAAAGAATGGTGCCTAATGTATATAAAAATGGAGATATATTGAAATTTTCCACAATTGTCATAACTGGTCAGCAAGGATTAACTGTGTATCAGAATTTCAGACATTGCACATTTCAGGACCTGGCACTCATCTAGCTAGTTGTTCAGCTGATCCAAAACCACAAACTTTGATGGTTCTGTTCATCAATAAATGGACCTTCTTTCCAATGAGCCTCCAGTCTCCATTTTGTTTCCAGCGTCTTTCTCCCAGCTTGGAACTGAAGCAGATGGACTTTCCTTCCAACATGGGGTAAAAAAAATATATTTGTGGGGAGATGAGAGAGGGAGAGGAGAATACACCAAGAGTTGTATTTATAGGAATATGCTTAGAACAAGCAACAATAAGAAGCATCAACATATCCAAAGAAATGTTATGTGATATCATATCATTTTTGTGAGAAGTTAATAGCAATTGCCTCTTCCCATAAAGAGAATATATGGCGAGGGCAATTTTTGCCCAGGGAAATAGCTTGATGGAGAAGTATCAGCCATCTCCCTCTCCCTCTGCATCATCATCTAATTTGGATGGAAGGGAAAGCATTAAGCCCCCCGCCACACACGCAATATTAAAGAGATGCACATGTGATAATGCATTTAATGTTCCACAGCTAATTTGGTCCTTAGAGAGGATAAAGAAGCCACCAGCACATTTAAATGAAGTTGATGAATAATCTGCCAGAGCCTCTTTAAACATGCAGTTGTTTTTCATTTCTCTAATTTGCATAATGATATCCAGGGATGCTTGTGGAAAAACAAATAAAGGAAGACCTGACTGATTCTTTCTTTTTTAAAAAAAAAAAACATTATATACTACTCTGCCTACCTCCTTTCCCAGCTAAGCCTCTACCCAAATTTTCCATTTATTGAACAGTTTTAAAGTACTTGAGGATGGTGACATTTGTCGTGTGTTGCACAACTGAAGCAGGAACCTTTTGCTACTAATATTTGGTGTTACCTAATAAATCCCACTTCAGTAAAGTAGAACTCTTGTTACACAACAGGAAAACCATTGTTCTTGGGAGTCTGAATGGAAAAGTAAGAATCGAAAAAAAATTATTCTACGAACATGACCACATGTCCTAGCTAGTTGTGGAAACTGTACATTTAATATTCCTGTGGGTGAAAACTGGGGTCATAGATCTTAACTCTTTCAGATTTATGTATGGTTTGTATGGTTCACATCATACAAAAAGCTCTATGTATATGTACGCATAAAACTCTTGAATGAGATATTGTTTGTGGGCCTTGCTTGCTTCTTATTACTATTACAGAAAGTCCTTACTTACATATCACAATTGGGCCCATCAACTCCATTGCTAAACAATGTGTCATTTAAGTGAGATGTCATGTGATTATGATGAACTTACAACATTACTTGCAATCGTATTACTTGACTATGATTTGTGATTTATGAGCCATGATGGCACATGATTGATGAGCAGAATTGCAGGCAAGCTTTGCCCACAGGCTGGAATTTGTTCCTGATGGGGCTGAAGCAGTGGTGATTTTCAAAATTTGTTACTACCAGTTTTGTAGGGGTGGCTTGGTGGGGGTGGTGTAGCTTGATAGAAGTGGCTTGGTGGGTGTGGCAGGGGAAGGATAATGTAAAATTTCCATTCCCACCCCACTCCTGGCGGTAGGTTACTGCAAAATTCCATTCCCTCCCCACCCCACTAACCTGCTTTCCAGCTCGTTCTCCTGTGCAGGGCAACAAAAGAAGACTCAGCCAATCAGCTGGGACTTGGGAGGCAGAGAATAGATGGGGCCGGGGCCAGTCAGAGGTGGTATTTCTCCACACTACTCAGAATTTCCACTACCAGTTCTCCAGAACTGGTCAGAACCTGCTGAATACCACCTCTGGGCTGAAGGTTGACTCAGCTTTGCACTCTTCCTAGGTCGATAAAATGAGGACCCAGATTGTTGGAGGTAATATACAGACATTGTAAACTGCCCAGAGTGCTGTAAAGCACTATGAAGAGATATATCATGTCTAAGTTCTATTACTTTTTCATCATTGGCTTTTCCATTGAATCTGCTTGTTAGAAGCTAGTTGCGAAGTACTCAAATCTTTTTCAGAGGACCACAGTGATGTTGCAACAGTCATAAATGTGAGGACTGGTTGTAAAGTTGCTTTTGCATTGCTGTTGTAACTTTGAACTTTAAGGTGCTCATTAAGTGAGGATTACCTGTATTCTATTATCCTGCTGCTGTTTACATTTTTTGACACTTTATATTGTATTATTTTATTCTTCTAATTTTTTAAAATTCCTTGTTTTCAAGTTTTTTTCCAACCTAAGTGGCTCAGGGTCATTCTTGCAACTTAAGCAGCCATACATATCTAATAAACAAACAAATAAATAATCTGGCTTGAAGCAATGGATGTGCACCCTTATATAACTGTTCAGCTGGCAATAAAACTGACAATGTTTCCTGTTGTTCCAAGATGCACATATACTTCCTAACATAAATCCACCAAACCTTTTCAGATCATTATTTTTAGCAATGGCTTGGTTTTTGTTCCTGTGCTGTTAAAATTGATTTGAACACATCTCTCCTGTTCTAACACTTTCTGAGTGTCGGCCTTGCCTTTTATCAGACTTGCAGATGTATTTGCTGCCTAGAAATAACTCATCATAGCCCAGGTAGTCAGTGAATTATTTTACAAAAAAAGCTACAAGAGATTAAGTAACAGGTTAATGCAAATGGCAGCTATTATCTTTTGAGCCTTTGCAATAAACAGCCAAATAGTTAGCTCTGCTTCACCTCAAAGCATGTATCAAGTAACTCTAACTGGGAAGCTAATCATTTCTCTAAAATTCATTTGAGCAACTCAGTTGAATTCCCAGGAGTGAAAGAAAATAATGAATAGGTATTTCTGCCCATTAAGGAGATAGCGCCATCCGCACAGTAGCTTTGTGTCAGAAGAAAAATAAAATGCTTGCTTCAAAAACATATAAGGGAACAAACAAACACAAATACACACATACACAAAAATAGGTCTTGGAATAATCTCACAATGATAACAATCAAGGCCATGGAGATGAATACAAATCCCATGTTATTACTTCTAAACTGATTAAGATTTAACTGTCTTTGAGAAGTGGTAAGTGCTTTTCCTTAGGGCAGTGTTCCTGAACTGTGGCAACTTTTAAGATGCATGAACTTCAACTCCCAGTATTCCCCTACCATGGTGAGTTAAATGTCTCAAAGTTGCCAAGTTTGGGAAACACTGCTTTGGACCAATGCCTACAAGAAAACTAGGAAAAAGATATAATAGGTAGTCCTTGACTTTTGATCACAATTGAGTTGTCCAAAATTTCTGTTGCTAGGGGAGACAGTTGTTAAGTGAGATTTGCTCCATTTTACAACTGTGATTACTACAGTTGTTAAGTGAATCACTGCAGTTAATAAGTTAGTAACATAATTGTTCAATGAACCTGGCTTCCTCATTGATTTTGCTTGTCAAAAGGTCACATGACCCTGGAACACTGCAGTCGTCATAAATAGGAGTCAGTTTCCAAATGTCTGGATTTTGATCACATGACTATGGGGACGCCGCAATAGTCATAATATGAAAAACAGTCATAAGTCACTTTTTTCAGTGCCATTGTAACTTTGAACAGTCACTAAAGGAACTGTTGTAAATCAAGGACTATCTCTATTATGGAAACTATCTGTCAGGATTCTGGCAGTTACTCCAATTAAATCATGAGCTTCGAGCCACATTCCCAAAACTAAAGAGGATTTATTAAAAGTTAACACTCCGGCATTTGCCTGGGCGTAGCCAACTCTGAGATATGTAACTCACTGTCACCCATGACCCTGCTTTTCCCCCCCACCCTTCTGGGTGTATCATCCAATGAAACACATCCATAGCCTAGAGTCATCAATTATGCTTTCCAATTAGATTTACACTTACACAGATTTAACCCCAGAGGTCAGATACTATCATACTTCCTAATTATAAAATTTTTTATCAAAGTACCAGTTGTTTTAGGCCCAAATTATTTTAAAATATAACCAGCAACCATGCCTTTTAATCTTTATTTATATTATAATATATATATATTTGGTAAAAATTAGGTCAGGATATCCAGATCAGGAGTATGTCACTGGAGATAGGGAAACAATTTATTTTTCTTTCTACCATTTGCAATTTGCGTTGTTAAACATGTATTTTATTGTCTGTGCTTTCAGAAACCTATAGCTCAGACCTTTGAATAAAAACCCCTTAGATTTTTCAGGCTCTGGGTTTTCTCATTTCCAGTAAGATTAAGGAATATCATGTATGTGATTCTGTTTTTATGCATTGAGTCATTATAGCATATCATTCACCTTAAATATATAGAAAGTATGGTTGAGATTGGATTGTTTGCCTGTTTCCATTCTTCCATCATTCTAAAGCAGTTTGAAGTCAATCTGCATTCATATTCAAGTCTCCTAAATCTCAAATTCTGAAAACCTGTTTGGAAACAATTCTTTCACTTCCATTCACAACTAAAGAGAAATTGTTAGCTGGCTAATCCCTTTCCTACAGTTCTTCTTTATAGTTATCTAAACCGTAATTATGGCACAGCTTTCTAACTGCAGAGCTGCATTTCTCTTTTGGGGTAAAATTCTATTACAAACTTAGAATGCGAAAGGATAGTGCTTCCATATTTTTACAACCAATCCCTATCCCAATACGCCTACCCTATATGTGTGCCCTTAATGTTGCTGGAGTTGGGGAAATACTGTGCTTTCTCTAAAGAACTACTACAAGCAGACAAGACATATACAACATTAAATTTGGGGGCCTAGAGATAGGAGGAGCCACATCTTGCTTATCTGGGAAAGCTCATCCCTCTCTATGAATTTTGTGGAACTTCAGGATTACATACAAGAAAGGTGGCATTGCTCCATTTTCAGATCAACTGAACCAGTAGACTAAGTTCTAATCCTGCCACAGGCATTAAAGCCAGCAGGGTGACTTTGGGCCCGTCGTTCTCTTTTTACCCAACCAACTTCACCACCTTGTAGGAAAAACAGGAGGAGGAAGAATTAGGCATTTGCCACCTTGAACTGCTTATAATATAATAAAGGTGGGATAAAAGAAATCTAATAAATGAAGAGAGGAGAAAGAAAGGTTCCTCAGTTTTTTCAGTATTAATAACTTTGTAGGAAAGCTGTATTTTGAACCTTTTTCTGAACTTACAATAGCAAAGTACCCCCTGATAAAGGAGGCATGAATTAGTTTGACCTCCTCTGGGGTCAAAGATTTGTCAACTGCTACAGTAATTTTCCAGTTTCCTATTTTTCCATATACTTCACATTGATTTTTTTTCAGAACAGGGTTGGATGATGCAATCCCACTGGCTTCTGAAATTGCACACACAAACACATCCCATATCTTTTCAGTGTTACCATTTGAAGATTTCTATCACTCCAATTAGGTTACTGTTTTTTTTTTATTTACCGTAATTATTATATCATGGATGTTTTAATCGTTACAATTGCAATTCTTCTTGAAGTTAATTGAGAAGCATATGCTTGCCTCATTTAGAAATTTCATAAATAAGTTAACTCCTTGTCAATGAAGAAATCTTCCTGAATGTACTCAGTTTCTGGATATCATCTCTGGTGCCTTGCGTTGGTTTTCGTCTGATTGTGCTTACATCCTTTTTGGCACTCACACTGGAAAATTTGAAAAATGACCAAAGGGAACAGCCTTTGAATCCATTTGTGTGATCTAACTAGAGTGGAAATAGAAACAAAGTAGTTCATAACTGGGTGTTTATAGAAAGTAAACTCCTTTCTTTTACAACCCTGCTTATAGAAAGGAAAATATAATAGCTCCTATATTAAAGAAGCAATGACTTTAAATAACCCCCAAAATTTCTATATAAGTAGGCATAAAAATATATACATAGAATGTACATCATCTGTAAATAATATAATTTGTAGCCTGCTCTGCAGCAGGCAAAAAATAATAATCACACAAATAAATAGAAGTTTTAAATACGAACTGTTTTAAAGAATAAATTGTCTGATTATCTATGGCCTAGTACCTCATTGCTGAATGTGTGCTAAGCAAATAAGCTTTAATTAAGCACTGAATGAAGCAGTTCAATGCAAACAGAGAAGGAACTAGTGTACACACACACACACACACACACACACACACACACACACACAAAACCCAAAGTATTTAACTACCACAAAGTAGATCTTGCAGCCATAACCCTTCCATATATAAAGATATTGTTGTAAAGTTTCATTATTGATAGGATGAAGTGAATTCCCATTGAAAACCTTTGGGCATCTTACTTACATATTCTTTCCCCTAACCAATGTTTTATAGTTCTGGAATGAATTTTTGTTGTTGTTGTTGTTCACAGGTCAGCTTCTTCAAAGATCGACCATCTGTCATGGAGTATTTTCATGCAACAAATGATAAGTCTTTTCACAAGCCTACAAGCAATTTGCTTGGTTGTTCGGGCCTTTCCTTTTGTCTGGCATAATGCATTTGAGCTGGGGGATTAACAAAAGGGAGAACAACTGTTGAGAAAACACTTTCTCTCGGTATTCCATCTGCACTGAGAAAACCTCTCTTCCCATTATATTCTCTTCCCTTTGCAGCTGGTTTGGAGATAGGCTTTCAAAGATGAAAAACCCCACATTGTTTTTACTTCTTTTCTGAAGATGTGGTTTGAATTATGTTCTATATAGGCAATAGGTGAAGGCAAAGTGTGGCTTGCCCCAATACTATTCTATCTGTACCTCTGCACTCAGATTTTGAATACTAATCCTTCTTTGAATTCTACTCCATAATGGCTTTACAATGTCTATTTTTCTGACTTGTTCAGCAAGAAGATTATGGGGAATAGTTTTGGGGGGTTAAAAAAAAGCATTTTGTCCTTTCCTTCCTTTTCCTGCTTTTATTATGTTGAAAATGGTAGCTTTAAAGTCAAAATCAGTTAGTGCCAATCTATATTTAGATTGCTGTATTATAAGATTTAATTCTGACAACTCTATTCCCACGATCATCCTAAACCAGTGGTGTCAAACTCACGACATGTTGTCATCATGTGACATATTGAAATTTTTTTCTCTCTGCTAGACTGGGGGTGGGCGTGGCCAGCATGTGACGCAACTGGCCCTAGGCCGTGAATTTGACATCCCTGTCCTAAACAAATAGGGTCAAATACACAAATGATGCATGACTGTGCATTGTGTTTTCCTCCATTAGTTGGCTGTAACTTCAGTGAGACTTTTAATAAACTTAAATAGATTCTTTTAAGCAGAATGAAGATGACCAGTGTTTGATAGTGCTTCTCCTTTTCACGTGATCAATCAAAGAAAGAAGTTGGTATAGAGGCTGTTAGGCCCCAAGTGGCCAGATAGTTTGGACAGTAGAATTTGGACCAGGAGTTATACAGGGCTAAGCCAATTTACTATGCAACCTGAACAACTGAGCTATGTATATAGAGTAGCTATCTGCTATTGATTCAGTGTTGACTCCTGGTGATTAGCTAAAGAAGTCCCTGAGTTTTCCTTGGCAAGGTTTGCTTGCCATTGCCTCCTTCTTTGGGTGACTGACCAAGTTTATAAACTCAGTGTTAATATGGGAAAGATGTTAGGAAGAACTAAGTAGGAGAGCTCATCATAGAAATGGTTCAATCAGTGGTGGGATTAAAATATTTTTACTACCGGTTCTGTGGGCATGGCTTGGTGGGTATGGCAGAGGAAGGATACTGTAAAATCTCCAGTTAGAGGTGGCATTTGCTGGTTCTCTGAACTACTAAAAATTTCCACTACCAGTTCTCCAGAACTGGTCAGAACCTGCTGAATACCATCTCTGGATTCAATACATCTGTTACAAACTATACATTGTATTATTCATAATATATTGATTTGAAACCACTAGATAATCCTGGGCACAAGTACTACAGAAGATGGAATTTGGGCTTTTAAATTCCAGAGCTATAAAAGTAACAGTATACTGTATATTCAGAACAGAATTTTGATTGAATGCCTCACATATATGTCTTCTGTCACGTAGCAAGGAAAATACAGGCACTTAGAGTATGACTTCAAAGGGAAACAATTTATATAAAGATAGTAATTATAAAAAAAATTTCAGTGTTAATAAATATTTAATGCAATTAAAGTTAATTATATTGGGATGGAATTTAATATTGTTTTACTGATTTTTTTAATTTTAAAAATTATTTTACTATTATTTTTTTCTCTTTTGTTTTTCCTTTTCCTTTGATTTTATGCACACATTTTTGGAACAGTGACAAATAGTGGTGATATCAATATTAATATATGGAGTTTTATGGAAATGTTTAGTTATTTCTTAAAATGATATAGTATAATGAACATAAGATTATAAATTTAATTAATTAATGAAATAATGAATTATTGATTTTATGATTAAAACAGAAAATGTTGCTCAATCTTTCACAGTGAATTTTACTCTAGTTTTATTGTTCATATTTTCTGCATGTTATAAACTATTGCAATATAGTAAATTATTTTCTCTTTAAAAAAATAAGATTATTAAACTAAAGTACATCTTTCTTTGAATCAATAGGAAATACAATTTCTGGAGAAAGAAGAACAGAAAGAAGATGATGACAAAAATAGAATTTTGAACAAACCATTTAATTATAGATTTATTTATTATTTATTCATTTATTTATTTCTATCTTGTCTTAACTGTTTTTACAAATAACTCAAAGCAGCAAACATATCCAATACACCTTTCTCTTCTTATTTTCCCACAACAGTTTCATAATGGGAATTGAGCTAAGAGAGCATGATTGGCCAAGGTCACCCATCTGACTTTCTTGCCTAAAGTAGGACTTGAACTCAAGGCCTCTGGCTTTCTCTCCTTGTGCCTTAACCACTAGACCAATTCTTCATTAGTATCCATTATATTATATTAATCATTAATAGTTTCTAATAGATTGCCTTTGCCTATAAAGATATCTTCCTGAGTAAAAATACCTCAATATTTACCCTTTATATATTTATCTGTCAAGTACCAAGGAACTCAAGAGATTCAGGCAGTTCAAACGAGTGTAAAGATTTATTTCTAGCTTAAGCTCTCAATAAGAATCTGACCAACTGGTGGTTAAGGGAAATGATCGGCAGATAAGAGAGGCACTCAGGGTGGACTGGACTTAGATCTCTTGCAGGCCTGCAGAGACTCATGACTTATGATGTGTTTCACCTCTCCCTCAGGCTCAGCCTGGTCATCTCCTACATTATTGGATTGGAGATATATTGTGCATAGTTCTGAAGTTTAAAATTTGTACTGGTATTAATTACTGTATTGTTGTTATTCTTATAATGAGAATGCTCTTTTTATTGTCATCTTTGCTGGAATTATTTCTGTTGTAATACCATCTATCTATCATCAGCATTTATTACTTAGTGTTTCACAGAATTGTTTTCTTTTTCTTTTTTGTCTCTTCCCTTTCCTTTCCATCAGTTTCTTCTTTCTATGTTTCCTCCATCTTCTCCAATTTCTCATTTTGAAATTCCCCTCACCATGTTCTTTTCTCTCATCCTATATGACTTCCAATTTTCAAAATTTAAATTTCCAGGAGTAATTTGTACCCTTTTGGGTGTTTGGGTTATCTTTTCTGAAAGCTCATAACCTGGAGGTAGAATTATCTTATAAAAGAGCTTCTAAAAGAAAGACAGAAGTTTCTGCCTTAGTTCTAAATGCTATTTACAATCAACAAGTATAGCTTTTCTTTAAGCAACAGGCAAGCATTTTTACAAACTGGACATTGCAGATAACATTGTCATGGCATACATGACACCAAGATAATGCTGAATTGTCGGAAATCTGTAATCAGGTCAGCCTTACATTCAATGGATGACTAGAAATGCCTGCACAGGATTGTGTCATCAGCATAAAAAGGAATGCTGCATTCAGTTTGCCGACTTGTCAGTTCAT
Organism: Pseudonaja textilis; assembly: GCF_049901715.1. Taxonomy (NCBI): domain Eukaryota; kingdom Metazoa; phylum Chordata; class Lepidosauria; order Squamata; family Elapidae; genus Pseudonaja; species Pseudonaja textilis. The sequence goes on from NC_141992.1 coordinate 72,651,794, forward strand.
TTATAAAGATCATAAATAACAATGGACCAAAGATGGATCCCTAAAGTACCTTTATAATGACATCCATTAAATCTGACATGACACTATTTAATAACACAAGTTGTTTGTGCCCTCTTAAGAAGCAAGCATACCAATTAATTATAGTTATGCTATATCTAAGCTGTTCAATTTATCCAGTAAAGAAACAGTATTTAACAAATAGAAATTAAATGCACGCTTAAAATGCAAGCAGCACACAATCCTCTAGAAAGGATTTTTTGGAAAGTATTTTGTATTGCCAATATACAGAAATATTGTTTCAAAAGAAGACAAATTAAAATATATTACAATATGATTGCAATAATTATGTAAAAAATGGGGTTCTGAGTCTTTGAATGGTTTTTATTCTTCTTCACCTAGATTTGTATGTTGCACTCACTTGCTAAACGTTCATCCATTTAAGGATTTTTGGACATGAACTGAATTAAGCACATTACAATATGTTCCTTATACTTTCACAGTACCATAGAAACTAGTGCTAAGTTTTGATGGGACAAAGCTATGCCAAGCATTGTTTTGTATTTAAAATAGGATGATATATTTGAAAGAAACTTAGGGACATCCTTTTGGTTGGGAGGAGGCTGAGACAAGACATTACCAGTGAGCTTTGACTGGCTGATCAAGTTGAGTGGCAGCATCTGAATTGGACTTATTGAATGGACATAAAGTTAATGGCAACCTCCTTAATTTTTAATAAAATAAGTGTTCCTAGGTGTGAAAAATTATTGCATCTGGGAATCTTTTTACTTTCTTATGGGATTCCAGGGGACCAGCTACCTGGTATAATGCATTGCTTGCTGGAAGAGAAATTAGTATATGAGAGGTGGCAGAATGACCTTAATCCTGGCAAATTCCAAGTGGTTCCAGGTGTTAATGCTTGTTTTTTTTTTCTATTGTTGATTGCAGTAAGGATAGAAAATGTAATTCGATTTTCCCTGCCAGGAAAGAGAAGGGAAGGGGAGGGGAGGGGAGGAAAGGAAAGGACAGGAGAGGCAGGACAGGAAATGAAAGGAAAGGAGAAGAGAGGAGAGGAAAGGAAAGGAAAGGACAGGAGAGGACAGGAAAGGAAAGGAAAGGAGAGGAAAGGAGAGGAGAGGAGAGCAGAGGAGAGGAGAGGAAAGGAAAGGAAAGAAGGAAAGATTCTACTTGGCAGTTGACAGAATGAGAAATGTGGGTTTTAAAGTCTCAGTCGCCTCCTACTTTAATCAACATAAATTCAATGCACTCAGCATGTCATAGAAGACACTTAGCTCCTTGAAAGTTCATGTCCCTAAGGACTAGCATAGGATACTGATTTCTGTTTTACATATATGGAAACTTTGACCTTTCCAATGAGACTGCAGCCAGAGGGAAAGCATTTGTTCTTTCCCAAACTCTGGCACGACACACCCTTATTATTATGTATACAGGGTTTCTGACATTTTTAGAACTGCATATTTCATGGGATCCAGACAATTTCCAACACACAAAACTAACAACAAAAATAGTATTCTGTATTTATAATTTGCAACCAATTTGAAACTGACATTGCTGGTTTCAAAATGATTCCTGCTCTATTTTGTTGCCTTCTCAAATGCTTCTCTTAAAGGAGGTTATAACTGATTAGGCAATTTGCATATATGTTATGCCTTTTGCCCTGCTGGTTCTAAAATTCTGGTGCATTTTAACTGCTCTTTGCAATGGCCATATTTCTTGCTATATAACACTTCTTCTTTGATGGAACGCCTTGTTTTCAGGCTATGCCTACACATTTTAGTTTTTGGTAAGCACTGGATAAGCAAGGCTTCTTTAAAACTTTAAAATGTTACTATCCCTGGTCTATAAAAATCCAACCAATCAAGAGATGATGATAAAGAGGTGCAGAAAATCTTGACTCACTAGCTTCTGATGATCATCGGAAGTTTGTCAACCAAGCCATGGAAGGTCTACTTTAAAACCATGGCTTTTTCTGTAATGTTCTCCTTTTGAATTTCCTTTTAGATTTGGGCCATCCCAATGACCTTCCCAGAGACCTCCACTGGATCCCATAAAATATGCAATTCTAAAAGTGTCAGGAACCTGTATACCTATTGAGTAGCAGATTTTGATCTGACATTATACTCTGCTGAATTGATAACACATGAAAGCAATTGCACTTCCTGAATTAGAAAACCAGTATCCATGAAATTCTTTCTTCCACTTGATTTTCAATTTATTCTTTGTCGTGTTTCTTCATTTGTTTTTAATGACATGTAGGTGGCATATTGCAAAGTGAATTTAAGTCCTTAATATTAATAGGTTGCATCAACCAAGCATTTTGTTTGGGAATTTATTTATTATATTTATGTCCAACTCTCTGTTTTCTTTTCTCTGTCACCCTCAGCAACAAATTGGACCTAAAGATAAATATTCTGTTCCTTTGCCAGTTGTAAAGTAACAAAACATCTTCCTTTTTCCAAAACTAAAATAAAAATTGCTAGGGCCTACCTGGGGAGCGTTTCACCAGTTCTTTGTTGTATTCTAACTTCTTGGGTATTATGAAGGTACCATGAAGGCTTGCTGGAAATTGAAGTAAAGCTGATTTCTGGGGTGGTAGGGGAGTAATTTGTGCTCATGTAACTGTGGGATGCTACCAATAGCTATACATGCAGACCAGTTGCTTAGCTCCCAAAATCTGATCACATGGGAAGAAAAGACATTAGAATTTTTAATCCAGGTCATAAGTACCTTTTGGGGGCAGAGGGTGTCCATTGTAACTTTGAATGGTCACTAAGCAACTGGTAATAAGTCAAGGACTAATTGAATCATTCTTTACATGGTTTCATGCTGCTGAAAATAGACATATCATCCTGTAGGGAAAGATGTAAAGTCTACCTCCTCCTCAGAAGGCTGAATAGCACATATATCAGCTACTTCCATAACTTCTATCCAGTGGTGTGATTCAACCAATGTAACAACTGGTTCGGTGATTGCATGCTTTGCGCACGTGCACAATATTTAAAAAAGCCCAGTTTCAGCTATAATACTTACCTTCTACTGCAGCCCCTGTAAGTAAAACAGCTGAGGCACAGCAAAACGATTCTGCTGCGTGAATCAGCTGTGCTCCCAAACAATGAAATAAAGCACAGGAAAGAGCAGGGGCAGGTGGCTGGGGCCAAATGATCACCAGAGCTACCAGTTCACCCAAACCGGTCAAAACCGGTAAAATATCAACCCTGCTTCTATCATTCTAGAGAGTGGATATACCCGCTGTGTGTGTCTGTCTCATCGCTGTATGTTTCTGTGCCTGTGTCACTCACACCAATAGTGGATCATTTTCTGCAAATGTTATCTTCTTAACTAAATGCTGATTGGGCCAGTAGAGCACAGTATTCTAAGATAATCAGTCTCCAAATAACAGCACATGGCATGAAGATTTATATTTGTAACCAACCAAGACAGAAAAATGTTTTATTTAATCTTTCCAATTGTATGATATTTTTATTATCATGTTAAATTGTCAAAATCTTTCTGAACCATAAAAGTTAGATTTAACTGTATAGAACTCTTGGCCTACTTCAAGGCTTTGAAAACGTTCAAAATTATTATTGAAGTTTAGACCTCTGTGGAGGTCTGTGAAAAGACTACTTTGATACTCTCCTTTTGAACAAATATGACTTACAAATTTTGAAAACACAACGAAAGAAGCCAACTTTCAATAGTACACGAGAAATTAATCATTTGCAGTTTCTGATTTTATTTAGGCAGAAGAGACACTGTAATATTTTGTAAGATACATGCATACTTCTTTCAGATGTGAATTTTTACAGATGTTTAGGAAAGTGACTTCAAGAAACTTCATTCACTAAACCTCCCTAGACATCTCATTAAGTTTATGTCCACTTTCTTTTGTTCTTTATTATTAAAATTTAAAATGTAAGAATATAAAATATCATAAAACACAATTGAATAATATTGCTATAAATAGTAATGAAATAACATATGCATAATGATACATAATATAAAGGCATAAAGGCAGAGCGATTTGTAGATCTTATTGAAATAAAATTTCCAAAGTGAAAGTTGTCTATTCCTGGAAATGCAATTTAGAACCACAACTACTGGATTTCATTTTCATGAAAGAAAGATGAGTAGTTGCTTAAATTATATCTAAATGCTATTCCAGTAATATTGTAGGAAGTTTTGTCTCTTCAAAAAGTGCATTTATTTTTGTATACATTCCTCTCAAAGATTGGCATGAAACATGCTATTCCTTTGTTATTAGTCTTGCCTTTCTGGCAAATACTATCAGGACTCTCACTGCATGAACCAGTTTTTAAAACATCTATTATGCAGTTATATTATATAAACTATTATGATGTGCAATTTAATTTCGGAAGGTTTTTATTGAATTTTTAACTGTCTGATCATTTTATTGGGTATATATTTATTTGACTGCAAAGCAGAAATGCGTTTCTTCCCTTGAATAACATTAATTTTCAGTGTTGTGGAGAAATACAATATATTGTCTTGTTCCATTAGAATTTGTGTATTTAACAATAAAATATGTCAAAGGATCCAACAGTAGATTTGTGGATCTTATTTCAGGTATAATTCCAAATATATGTTATATTTAATCATAACAATAGCTACAATAGTATCACATAAAAATGTTTATAACAATATGTTATTATAGAACTAGTAATTATAATACTCTATTTCTGAAATTCATTTCTTCAATGATGATACTATATTTGTAGTGTTTTTGTTAATAAAAACAATTTATAAAGCAAAATTCTTAGAAAATATTTTTTTCCATAAAGCAGGTTAGTTCTCTCTCTCTCTCTCTCTCTCTCTCTCTCTGTGTGTGTGTGTTTGTGTGTGTGTGTGTGTGTCTGTGTGTGTGTGTCTGTATGTGTGTATCCCAAATTAGGTGAAACAGATTACTTGCAATCTGGATAATGGTTAGCTTCTTTATTCATTTCTGAGAATAGATTAGCCTGATGCTTGTTATTGTTAAATAAAGTGTGAATGATAAAAATGTTAATTTTATAAATATTTTTAAATCAGACAGTTCTCTGGCAACTTTAAACTGGGCCTATAAATAGGGAAAAAATGGAAACTTTCTTATGAGCAGGACTGGAAGAAACAAATGGGGTGGGAAGACCCCTCATATCTTTAATGATGAGTTGCTACAGACAACAGCAGCAGATGTCATAAATACATCCAGTTGTCAAGTGCCTGAATTTTGATCATGTGACTTTGGGGATGCTGCAACAATTGTAGGCGTGAAAACTGTTCATAAGTCACTTTTTACAGTGCTGTTGTGAGTTTGAGTGGTTACTAAATGAATGGTTGTAAGCTAAGGACTATCTGCAATCTTTTCATATATAAAAGTCACATAATTTCATGACATTCACATTTTCATCAACATCTGATTCATTGTTCTCCTTAAAGCAGTTATTTAAAATTACACAACAATCATTATGTTCATTAAATGGTTGTAATATTATATAAAGATATTTGGCTATAATTCTGCACGGTATAAATTTCTTCAAGGTCCTAATTATTTTAGAATGACTTTGGTCCTAATTACTTTATGTACTGACTATCCTATATATCTGAGTTGATTAAGTGAGTTGTGTGTTTCCACCTCCCGTAAAGTGGTAGGAGAATGACTCTATCTAGATAGTGTTTCTAACTCTATCTTGGGAATAGTCTGCTCCATCCATACTACAACCAGGTGAGCATAGCTCCCTTATTAACATTTAGGAAGAAATTTTAAATAATAACCTTCTACCAAGCCTCTGGATCTTAAATTTGTTTATAGTTATTGCTATTTTAACAACTAGGCTTATTCATTATAAATGTGCATTGCTAATTGTTTATATCATGCCTGTATTTGTATTTAGTCATTGCAAAGCATACAGAGCAGTATACTTGCAATAGCATAGAAACTATAAAAACCACCTGTATTTTGTAAAAGGAGACCTCTGTATTTTTGGATGTGTTGTTACTACATGCGTTTTAAACATAAGCTCAGCTATTCCAATGTAGAATCCATGTCTGGAGAGAAAGAAGGAGGAGCATGGAAATTTGCAAGATTGTGGATGTGGCTTTGTGTTTAAATTCTCACTCATTTTGCATAGGTATGAAACATCTTATTTATTTAAACCTAAAACCACCTATCTTTCAACCAACTCTGGGCAGCTCCCAATCAAACATATAAAATCATATCAAATCTATAAAACACAACTGATTAAAACATTAAAACATCAAACAACAACAACAACAAAAATTTTATCATCATACTTCTATTCCCTATCTCTTTAGCTTGATTAATTTTTATTGTATTTCTATCATTAGGTTTTATACAGTTTCATCATTTAATATTGTAAGTTTCCCAGAGTTATTGTGTGGTAAGATGGGAGGCTAACAAATTTTACAAATAAATAAATAACATTTAGGGAAAGGAACTAGAACCATGCTTATCCTGACCTGATAGGGCAAATAGATGTCTTTAGGGAAAGGCCATCCCATAGATCAGGGGTGCCAAACTTGTGGCCCACAGGCCAGATGCATCACATGCTGGCCATGCCACCCCCAGTTTATCAAAGGGGAAAAAGTCACGATATATCACGGGACAACAATGTGATGTTGTGAGTTTGACACCCATGCCATAGATAGAATGGCCTTTTATTTTTATTTTATTTTTTTTAAATAAACTTTATTAGTTTTACTTTTAAAAAGACAACACAGCTACAAATTATATACAACAAAAAGACAAACAGGTCTTGGCATAGGCCAAGAGGGAAAGAGAGGAAGGCTTGAGAGAGGAAAGAGGGAAAGGGAAGGGAAGGGGGGGGAAAAGTAGGGAAAACAAAAATAGGGAAAACAATTCTAATAAAACCATATTTTTGTGACTGTCTGTAAGGTCTTTTCTTCTTCAAAACTATCGTCGGCGGTGCTTTTCTTTATCTCTGCTTTGGAGGTCTCAGCCTTAATTTTCTTAGAGGTGATCTATCTTTGATTAAGCCAAATGTACAAAGGATTCCAATTGCTATAATAGGTTGAAGATTCTTTATTTTTTAATGCTTGGGTTAGTTTGTCCATTTTGGCGCATTGTAAAATTTTCTGAATAACCATAAGTTCAGTGGGGATAGAGGGTAGTTTCCAGCACTGGGCAAATGCCAGTCTGGCCACGGTTAAGATATGGATTGTAATATACTTCGATTTTTTGGATATTTGTTTATCAAAAATTCCTAGAAGGAAGGACTCTGGTTTGTACTCAATTTGTTCCATGGTTATTTCCTCTAGCCAGTGCCTAATTTTTTGCCAGTACTTCTGGGTTTCCTTGCATGACCACCACATGTGGAAGAAGGTACCTTCTATGTATTGACATTTCCAACACTTGGGGCTCGTGTTGGGGCATCTTCGCCAATCTCAAGGGGGCAGGTGCCATCTATAAAACATTTTATATAAGTTTTCTTTATAAGCTGCTGATTTCGTGATCTTAATGTTCCTGTTCCAGATCTTTTCCCATTCTGCTAGGGTAATGCTCCCACCACATTTCTGCTCCACGCAATCATATTTCCCTTGACAATTTCTTGTTCTAGTTCTGTTTCTAATAAATATTTGTAAAATTTAGATATATTTTTTTACTTGGTCCTAATAGAATTTTGTCTAGAGTCTGTAATTTATTGTAGATTCCAAATTCCTTAATGTCTTGTTTGTATTTACTATGAATTTGAAGGTACACCCACTGATCAATTATAAATCCTCGCTCTTGTAATTCTTGTCGTGTTTTCAACTTTCCTTGTGGGTCTAATAAATTTTCGTATTTAATCATTTTGGTTATATCCAAATTATTAGGGTGTACTATCGCTTCCATTGAGAAAGCCAAATCGGTCTTTTAGATAAAGTTTTTACGTACTTTTTTCCAATTAGTTAATAAAGAGTCCCTGATAAGATGCCTATGGAAATATGATTGCCTGGGTTTCCTAGATTCCCACAGAAAGGCATGCCATCCTTTCTGCATATCGTGGCCTTCTAATACTAGTGTTCTTTGTTGGTTAGGTTCACCCAATCCTTTATCCATAGTAGGGTGGCTGCCGTATGATATATTTCCCAGTTTGGCAAGGCTAACCCTCCTCTGCTTTTCGAATCTTGTAGGGCTTTTACATTAATCCTAGCTTTTTTCTCCTGCCAAATGAAATTCAACGTTATCTTGTTAAGTTCCATAAAAAAATTTTTATTTAGTTTGATTGGAATTGTCTGGAATAAATATAGAAATTTTGGCAGAATATTCATCTTAATCAAAGCAATCCTGCCCAATAAGGAAAGTTGTAAATTACTCCAGGAATCTAAGTCTTTCTTAGATTGTTGGAGAAGTTTGTCATAATTGTTATCTTTTAACGATTTGCTTTGTGGAGTTAGCCAAATTCCTAAGTATTTAATTTTTTTTGTCACCTGTATTCCCATTGTTGTCTCTAGCTCTATATTCTGGTCTCCTGTTAAATTTTTAGTCATTAATTTTGTTTTTCCCCTGTTTATTTTAAATCCCGTGACTTCTCCAAATCGTTCTAGTTCTTCTAATAAGTTGTGTCCTTTTATAGAATGGCCTTTTAAAGGTGATTGCAAGTACCTTGAATTGCCCCCAGAAAAAAAATGGAAGTGAATTTCATGTAACAGAGGTATTAACGTGAAATATCACTGCCAGATATATAGTTCTTCCTGATATTGTGTAAATTTTCACTCGCCTCACCTCCAGGAAGTCTGATGGTAGAATTTCAAGAAAAAAATTATCTTTAAATTCATAATTTTCTCCTTTATTCTTGTCAACAACTATATTACATGTAAGGTCTGAAGAAAACAGACAAGCATAACAAAGTTTTCCATTAATCCTATCTTCTGGAAGTTTATCAACAGAAGGGAAATAAACACCATCAACGAGACCAACATGAAAATTAAAAGATGAATTAATTTAAACTCATAAGAAGTCACTTTTACAAAACATTTGGTCTGTGTAGATATCATGCTCAATACACACCTGCCATGTTGACCAACAAGGGACAAGATAGCAGCATTTGACAGAGGAACAAACAATACCCAATGGTAATGTATAAATGTAATTAATGTGCTTCTAAAAATAGTCAGCCTGATGTAATTAATATGCACTTTTTGAAATGAGAATTGTGTGTGTGAAAAAATTTACTTTCTTGATTTATAGTCAAGAACCAGAAAAAGACAGTAATATAGTACTTAATTAAAATAAAAGGAGTGAGGAATTAAAATAGAAGAAGTGAGATTGATAATAGTTTTTCTAAAGTTATCAAAAATACCATTCCATCTTCCCTACCTTCATCAGAGTAAGGATCAGACCTAGAATCTCTTTAAAGGTTCTCTATGGAAGATAATTTCTCCTTGAGGTATGGTTGGCTCCCACCTGATTCTACTTTATCAGTGGGTATGGAGGGGCCACATTGCTCACAGTGGCACACCACTGAGGTAGGCAGCTCAGTGATTTGATTCCTGTGAGGAAATAAACTCTGGAGGGACAAGAAAGGAGGCTCCCCCGATTCCTGCATTCAGGCGTCCCATGGGTAAAAATAGCACTGCCTCCCCAAATCCTTTCATAGAGGCAGCCAGCCACCTCAATGATCCCTGGCTAACACGTGCCATATGCTAAATAAATAAATAAATGGGTCTGAGTTCAAGAATGGAGATGGAGCTGTTAAAGTAGTTGACATGATTATGTTGCTGCTGCCATGGGCTTAGGTATGAATTTTTATCTGATGGATTTTTAAATATTGTAAGCCACCAAAACTCATCTATCTGTGAGCTGGGCAGCTATATAAATTTATTTAATTAATTAATACAGGCAACAGTGATTAAATAAAACTTTCCTACATTCTTAGAGTCCTTTGTTGAAGGGAATAACTTTTAGTTTTAGAAGATACCAGCAAGATTTACCAGTTTTTTCTATTAATTTCAATAAATGAAGCCTTTTCTTAACTGTTAGCTGCTTCATGAAGGGAGATTTCTTTGATACCAGTAGCTTTTTCTCCTTGAAGCTAGGAATAGTATTTTGGGTGGGATATTTGTTATCAGTAGATGAAAAGGTTGCAAAATTACTGTCATATTCAGTTTGTCCTAAAAATTTGAAACAACTCACCCACCCCCAAATAACAAAACAAAAATAAAAGACTCTGAGGAGATATCAATATATACTAATTCACATTGCTTTCTGTGTTTTAGAATGAAGATTAGTGTTACCAATTTATTGACAGATATGATATTTAATTATATTTTAAACTCCCCTTTCCCCTAAACATTGACTACACTATTAATATTTGTTTCTTATTGTACTTATTTTTCTACCTCTGTCTTCTCAAATGTTTGGTTCCATGACCTTCTAAAATGATAAATGAATTTGTGGGTCTACCCCAAGAATTAAAATAATAATTTTATTGGGATTGGGATAAGGTAATAAAATATATTATTTATATTTCATAATTACATTTTAATCTAGAGGTGTTAAAAATGATGGAACTTTATAAAACAAAACTTTTTATTGGAAAAAAGCAATAGTGCAATCAAATTTAAAACCATATTTTTAATGAAAAGGATGAGCTTGCTTAGTTTTGTTTAATTACTTTTTTATATATAAATTTTATTTAAAAGGTTTAAATAGAATGCAAAAAAAACTAATGCAAGCTAATAGAGAATAAAGAGAACAAAGAATGAAAAAGAGAATGAAAACACAAAAGACTGAACTGAAGAAAGAAAAGATAAAAAGAAATAGAAAGAAGCTTCCCAAATCCTCACAGTATGATTGCAAAATTATTTCTCACTCCCTATTTTTTAAAAAAAATCTCACTTTTTTCTGTTATCCATTTTTTTCTAATTATCAAAATCACAAGCCATAAGTGCCCAACTATCAAAGATGTTGCTTCTTTTTGTTTCACTGTCAGTTGTATACCCCTTTAGGTTTATATACTTAAACATATCTCTTTGAAAGAACAGCCCATTGAAATTTGAAGAACAATCACAGATTGTATGGTTCTCTCCTGGATTCTAATGTATACATTGTGAGCAGAATTATTAAATTTATAGTTAAGGCTGTTGAGAATCTTTTGCACTGAACAGATTATGGTTTTCTACATAAGTGGAATGTATTTATCTGAATGCTGATTCTTTGTATTTACCACATATGTATTTCACTGCTGTATCTTTTAATCTATTTTATTTTTTGATAATCTTTTGATATCAATTAACACATACCTACTGACAAGTCATAAGTGAACTTTTTCTGTTTCATACAAAAAGTCTATAAGGAGTTCCCCATCAGCCATAAATATAGATATTGTATCTTTTCTAATCAACCAAGTCACTTCAGCTATCTCTACAAGTTCTTGCATCTTCATCAACCATTCCTCCATTGATGTCAAATTTTCTATATTTGAACATATAGTAATTGTGCTATGGTTGTCATATATAAAAACAAAGTCCCATGGCTTTTTTCCAGCTCTTTGTCCATTAATCTCAAAAGAAAAGACTCTGGATTTAATTGTATATTAGCTGATACAATTTGACCAGGCACCAGAGCCAGTTCTGATAATAATTCAACTCTGGGTGAGGCTTGCTACAATGCTTATTCATCCGGTATTGGAGGCACATCAGAACACATTCCAGGTTTTACTTAGATGCTAAATGCCAGGCAGAGTGGAAGCAAAGGCTAAGAAAGCTCTTGATAAGCATGTACATAACCTATCCCTTACTTATAACATTCCTCAAATTTGTTCATGATCCCTCTCCCACTAGGTATAATGATCCACAGTTTTAGAACACTTTTTCTGTTCTAAGTTTTAAGGCTCCTCAGTTTGGGTGATAATTTCTAAGTTATTCTTCCTATAAAAGAATAATAAAAATAATAAAAGGCAGCAGGAAAACAATCCTTTGGAGGAAGAATAATTAATGAGCTGGATACTCAAGACACCCAGGGGAATATAGGTAGCTTTGGAGTCATGCATATTATAGAAATGCAGCTGCATCAACTATACATTTTAATGCAAGGCAGCCTAAGAAGGTTGGATAAATTTATCTTTAATTTTAAATAAATGTATATTTTCCTGGGCAGGGACTGACTAAATTTTTCAGGACATTTGTTATTCTGTCCCTGATGCTACCAAGGAAACTAATGACAGGGGTACCTATAATCAGCTAAAGACTTCTACATCACTTATTTCATCCAGCAACTGATAAGGGGCTGTAGGTTAGAATTTTTCAATAGAGAAAACAATAAAAACCCAGGCACCTTCATTTTTCATCACCTCCCTTGGGGAATATAAGCCTGCCAACACTACTGCATAGTTTCATGCTTGCATAAACATCCTAAGATACTGTCTTCAGATAGGAACTAGCAGTTACATCTATGATTTTACATTTGTTTCTGCAAACTGATTAAAATGTCTTGTTAACATACTGTGCATCCAGGTGTCCTTGCTCTGTGTAAATCTAACATGTACAAATTATTTTTTCCTTCTTTTTCTCCCTCCCTCCCTCATCCTATTTTTTATTAAAAAATGCAAATACTCTTTTTGAAAGTATATTTCCAGAGTGATGAAAGCTAATGAGATGACAATACAACTGAGGGTAGGAAAAAAGATAGAGATTTTGGATAGGGCAATGGAGTAGACTTATGGTAAGAGAGAGAAAAAGAGAGAGACTAACATGATTTCAAGATAAAGGAGAGCAATGTAGCCAAATTCTGTTAAAAATTTGCCTCATCACAAATCCATTTTAGCAGAATGATGGATCTGTGTGGAAAATATAATAATGTATTCTTCATCTGTCATACAGAAATTATTTCTACAAAACAAATAGGTTAATAGAAGAGAGTCATATACGCTGTCAATTACGATGATTCCAACTGAGACTGTTTTGTCTTGAAAGTTTTTTGTTCCTATTCTTTTTCACCTCTCTTCATTTTATCATTTGTCTCATTTCACTTTTGTTTTAGTTGGGTGAGTCCTAGTACCAAGAACATTAATCTAGTAAATCTATCATCTGTAGTTCTTGTGGTTTGTTGGTCATCTAGTGGGTTTGATTTGGTACCATCTATCTTTTCCCCATTGTTCTCATTCAGTAACTTACAATAATCTTCTATCATCTGTTATCTTCTGTTCTTACCACTATGCCATAGGTGTCAAACTCAATTGCATCACATGGTGTCACATGATGTATCATGACTTTTTTTTGCCTTTGCAGTGCTGGGGTGAGTGTGGTCTGCCCATGAAACATCTATCCCATGGGCCGCCAGTTTGATACCCCTGCAGACTATGCAACCCACAAAAATATTCTGCATAAGCAATTTTATTTCATAAATGATTGAAGCAATCTGAGATTCTTGATCCAAAGATCCTTTTCAATTGATTAGTTTATTTTCAAGCATTTGGTCTAGCTATTAAGGCACCAGGGTACAAACCAGAAGAATCTAGTCCTGCCTTAGGCATGAAAGCTGGCTGAGTGACTTAGGGCCACTCTCTCTCTCTCTCTCTCTCTTTCTCTCTCTCAGCCCAACTTACCTCACAGAATTTTTGTTGTGGGAGGAATAGGAGCAGGATAAAGAAGTATTGTGTATGTTTTTCTCCTGGAGTTATTTGTAAAGGTGAGGTTTTTTTAAAAAAAACAACAACAAATAAATAAAAATTTGTTAAAATTTTTTATTACAGCTAGGCATAATTTTAGCAAGCATGGTTAGAATTGTATTGTAAGTAAAAAATTAGTCAAAATGACCTGATGTTCATATGTAGAGAAATCATGAAGGGACTTCAGTACAGCACATTTTCTCTTCCCCAAGTTCATAAAGCCATTTTAATTCAGCTGTGACTTTTTTTCATTTCTGCCAACCTAAGAATTTTGAGAAAAGGCAGGGAACCCCCAACCACCAGTGCTTTCTTCAACCTCCAAAAGGGGATTTTGAAACACATCAGTTAAGCCCTGCCATGCTTCATCATCAATGAGAAGTTTTGGAATAAGAAAAAGATCTCCTCACCTCTGTTCTCTCTAAAAAGGGTGAAAATGCATTGTTAATTCCCATCCTTCTGAATTTCCAGAATGTGGTTTGCCTTTATATTGACATGTTATTGAGAACAACCACATAGATGAAACTGTAGCATGCATAATATTTTGGGTAGGTCTTGCATTATAAGCTCTATTTGCACTTTAACTCTTGGCTGAACTAAATTCAGTGATGGTAAGTTGATCTGTAGTAAAGTTGCTTCCATTTTCTCTGCCCTGTTATTTTCTATAAGAGAAATTGGGTGCCATTAGGTAATTTATCCCTTCAATTGTCTTCAATGGAGGGAAAATACAATACTACCAGCTATTGAACTAGCACAGAACTGGCAGAAGAATATGAAGTTCATGGGGAGAAGCAAATTCATGTATACATTTATTACAAGTTGTGTCCCTTTATTTTAAACTATCCAGGTACAAAATAATGAGGTAGACAAATTTTAACCAGATTCTTGGCGTGGTGGGGAGGACAGTGGTGCTCAATGCCACAACATCTTTCCCAAGATGCCTCAACACTAGGAAGTACAATAGCCATGATATTTCCCTTCCCCCCGCCCCAACACATTTTTTTTTTTTTGCAAGAGTGCCTTTGATTTGGTCAGAAATGCCTCTATAACTGTCTGGTTTGGTTCTGCAAACCAACAGGACAGGCACAGATTTCAGAGGATAATTAGGACTGCAGAAAAAAAACAATTACTACCCACCTGCCTTCAATCGAGGACCCGTATACTGCACGAGTCAAAAAGAGGGCTGTGAAAATATTTACAGACCCCTCACATCCCGGACATAAACTGTTTCAACTCCTTCACTAAAAACGCTATAGAGCACTGCACACCAGAACAACTAGACACAAGGACAGTTTTTTTTGCTGAAAGCCATCAGTCTGCTAAACAAATAATTCCCTCAACACTGTTCAACTATTTACAAAGTGTGCACTACTATTACTGTTAATCTTCTCATCAATCCTTATCACCCATCCCCTCCCACTTTTGATTGTAGGACTGTAACTTTGTCTCTTGTATCCTTACGATTTATATTGACTGTTTCCTAGTATGATTTGATTGTTGATTGTACCCTATGACTATCAGTAAGTGTTGTACGTTATGATTCTTGATTCTTAACTAATGTACCTTTTCTTTATGTACCAAGACAAATTCCTTGTGTGTCCAATCACACGTGGCCAATAAAGTATTCTATTCTATTCTATTCTATTCTATTCTATTCTATTCTATTCTATTCTATTCTATTCTATTCTATTCTATTCTCCCCTTTCTATTTGTCCTGATGAATTATCACCATTGAAATTGCAGGAGTTTACCACTTTGGCTCACATAGTAAGGAAGACACCTTGAAAACATGGCTGGTTTTGGTGTATTTGTGGAATTATTACAGGACAATGCTTATGAAGAATATCCTTCCCCTTATGACCTACCCCTATCTGCAGATATTGTGGGGGGGAGGGGAGTTGCTCAAATTTAAAACCCATGCTACTTCTAGGAATAAAACTTCCCAGAATAAAAATAAATAAAAATAGAATGTGGGGATCACCATTGAAAAGTTCAGTGGAAAGAAATACCGTATCAATAATACCAATCATCTTCATGCAATAGAGGAGGGAAGATATTGTAAAGCAATCAGAACTGGGAGTTTTTGGAAAAGTTGGAATTGGTTAGTGGTGTATATTTCTTTACCTTAGAGCATGACACACAGAGCATTGTAAGTTTTTATATTTCTATATCATGGCTGAGTATGTTGTGCAGAATTAAGCTAGTATTTATTTTACTCACAAAAGGGCCATATTTGAAGCATACTTTATTTGAAGGGTCCTTGCTGCTTTCTAAGCTTAGTTGTTTTCTTGAAAAATTTTCATTATCCAAACTACGTATCTTCATCAGTGCTAATTGTACTGACAACCAAGCTCAGAGAGCACCAAGGACCCCTCATTTGAACTCTGAGCTATAAATGTTCTCCTCCATCAATACTTTTCTTTATTTTCCTCTGTTTCTGATAAGATACCTGTCTAAGTAGAATGATCATTCACATCTTTATTGCAATTAATCTTGAGGAGCAGATACTCCTTAACTTTAAGATGGAATCACCATGACCTGGTATAAAATGAAGTCTCCTTATCCTTGATGATCTCATTCCTGGAAGAACTCCTCAACCCTGAATCTTGGCAGAAGAGCCAAGCATTCCAAGATATAAAGATGTGTTCTTGGTAATATACAGTAAGACGAGACCACTGAAAAGCAGGTGTGCTTAATTATGGTTCAGAGTCTATATCAGCTAGTCAGAAACTCTATGGGATGGAACCTCAATGAAGACCTAATTGGGATGATGCTGCATGTTTACTGGCTTTGAAAAGGTCCAGCTACTCTTATCTCTGAAGTTTCCTAACTGTAAGAAACAGTGTTCTTTCTATGTCTTATTTTGTTCTTGAATAATTTTATTTTAACTATTATTTTATTTTTAACTATTTTTATATATTTTAACTATATTTTAATAATTTTAAATATTGTTTTTAATATTCTTTTATTGCTATCTTGGATTATGCTATTTTATTCAATATCCCTGTATATTTTTTATTGTTGTCTCTTGTTATGCTATAATGTTATATACATACACTATCTTAGAACAAAGCCTTAAGTACTCATATGGCCTTATGGCTTCTGAATCCTGGAGAATCTGTTAACAATACATCAGATCACAGATGAAAGATCAAACTAAATATAATTCAGTAATGAATGAAATGACAGTCCATTCCAGTATTTGGTCAAGAAAATCAAATGGGTTTTCATCACCAGAACAATGTCAACATAAATCTGGAAGGTGACCCACCCCAAATCAGAAGGCATCCTACACACTACTGGGGAAGAGCAGAGGACAAGCATCAATGACAGAGATGTTTATAATATTACTGAATTAAAGCAGAAAGAAGATTCTATTACTGATGAATAAAGATTTACAAAAAGTGATGGGGTGGTGTCATAAGATTTAAGAATCTGTCCTATAACTCTAATAATCCAAATATTTATCACGTCTTGGGCTAACTGGAAATACGTTTTATTCAATAAAAAATACAGTTTCATAACTTTACATAAATTGTAGAGTTTAGGAACAAGTATATCAATATATATTTTACCATATGTAAAATAAGATTTATTTTTTAACTTCTTCACATCAAAGGAGAAATTAATAATTTTAAGAAACCAACTGCTGACAGTCAGTTTTTAGATTAAAATATCTTCTTCATTAGATTTATTCTCAAGGTTACTATGTAAATACCAGTTAAAATGTGGTCTAGCACAAGAGTTGCCAACCTTTTGGATCTCAGGGACCACCAAACTCATAATTTTAAATCTTGTGGACCAGAGACCCTGGGAAGATCCCCCCAAAAGTCTGCAGGAAAATTCCCCACCCTGTTTCCCTACCGATCGATCATTCTTTATTTGGGATCACAGGATACCATCTCCAGCTCCATTTTCAGGGAGACTTTAGGCTTCGTGCAAGGAAATCAGCAGAAGTATTTCTTTCTCTCTCCCAAACTCCACCAGAAATGAGTCTTTGTGAGACTTGTCACATCAGCGCAGCCTCTTAGAACAGGATGCCTTGCAGAGTCACAAAGACTAATTTCTGGTGGAGTTTGAGGAAAAGAAAGACTTTTGCTGCTTTCCTTGCATGCAAGCCAAAAGCAGAAGAAGAAAGAAGCAGAAAAAAGCAGCCTGGTGGCCATCTGAGGCACGTGGGGCGCATGGGGCTAGTTCCCCCCTCCACCATTTTCCCTTCTCTTCACTGCCTCATGTTGTTTGCAATGCAAGCGACGCAAGCCTTGTGTTTCCGTGGGTCATGTGAGCGGCACAGCCTTGTGTTTCCATACAGCCTGGATTAATTGCTTTGGGGGTTGCTTTGGGGGTGACATTTTCTTGTGGACTACTAGTGGTCCCTGGCCCACTGGTTGGCGACCATTGGTCTAGCAGTTAAGGTACCAGCCTAGAAACAAGGAGGCTGTGAGCTTTAGTGCTATTGTGGCCATGAAAGTGAACTGGATGACTTTGAGCCAGTCATACACTCAAGCCCAACTCACCTCACAGGGTTGTTGTGGGGAAAATAGCAAGATGTGTTGGAGGA
Source organism: Pseudonaja textilis (assembly GCF_049901715.1). Classification (NCBI taxonomy): domain Eukaryota; kingdom Metazoa; phylum Chordata; class Lepidosauria; order Squamata; family Elapidae; genus Pseudonaja; species Pseudonaja textilis. The sequence goes on from NC_141992.1 coordinate 72,669,998, forward strand.
TGAAGTTGTGTTGGATATGTTTGCTGCCTTGGGTTATTTGTAAAAAATAAAAATAAAGGTGGGATATAAACAAATAAAATATAAAATATAAATATTAATTCAGAATTGTATGTATCCTTTCACTCTTTTCTTCTATGACTTTCTTTTCTTGTTATGATAACATACACAGCATGGTGGCTCCATGGTTAAGACACTGGGATTGTAGCTGGAAAGCCAGCAGCCCAGGTTAGAGACTGAGCTCCACACAATGGGATGAGCTCCTGTCCTCCCCTCAGCTCCAGCTAACCTAGCAGCTCAGAAGCATACAATGAATAGGTACCACTTTGATGGGAAAGTAACAGTGCTCCATGATGGCATGCTGGCCACATGACTGCAGTAATGTCTTTAGGAAGTGCTGGCTCAGTGGCCTTGAAAAAGAGATAAGCACTGCCCCCTATATTTGGCAATGGTTAGTGGAGTAAAATCCATAAGGACTCCTTTACCTTTTTTATGATAAGATATTCAACATATATTTAATTAGTTAAGTCTTCCTATTTCTGCTGGTAGTATGAAATCTAGCCATCTGTGCTGAAAGAGTTTTCAGTTTGTCTTTCAAATTAGTACTGTATTCATTCTATAGCAGGAGTGTCAAACTCACGGTCCATGGGCCAGATGCGTCACACACTGGCTGATGCTGCAAGTTCAAAAACCCTTTAGTACAAAACTCCTGTTCCATGTTCAAAAGTATATGAGCCTTGTAAAACTCCAATTTCAAATTGCAAGCCATAGCTTACATTAACTCTAAAATATTTCAGTATCTCAGAATTCATCAGCTTGAAATTTCCTGTCATGCTATACAGAAACATTAAAATACCAGATTTAGATAGTTTGGACAATTGCTTGCTGTACTTATATATTTAAGCTTGTATATTAGGTTTATGTTCTGAGATGTATAACTATCAGTAATATATATTTGAATGTGTCAAAATAATGCTAAAATGTCTAAAAATCAGAAAAGCATATTCATGTTGTCTGGGATATAGCAAACACCAGGAATCAATGACGTTTAATTCATCCATATATGATCTATTTATAGTTCTCACTAATTAGTGTCTTTTACAAGTGGGTATATTCCTATATAATTCATGATCTAGTATCTCATTAAAATCTCCTACTACGATAATGTGGTCATAACAGATATCATTTATGTGACACAAATATTCATTGAATATGGCAGAGGAGTTATGCTGAGGATCATAAACATTGATCATAAATTTGATAAAGCTTTAAATCAAGCTTTATTAACTGGAAATATGAAATGACCTGTTACGTCAGTTATAACTTGTTGAACCCATTAAGGTCCCTTGTTTATCAATCTTTCTTTCACCCTGATTGAAGTATTAGTCAAAGGACCTTTCCAAAAGATCAGTCTAAACAAAGAGTTTCTATCTTCTTCTACTAGATCTGTCTCCTGTAAGAAAGCAAAATCATCTTTTAAAATGCTTGGAATAGTTTAAAACTTCACATAGTTTCCTGATTCTTTCAATCATTTCACATTAAGGCTAATTAAATTCTTTTATGTGAATGTATTCCTTTGGCCCACAAATATGTATCACTCAAGTAGCAATATTTTATAAGATCCAAAATGTATGTTTTAGTTACATGGTACAAAGCATTCCTGTAATAAAAGTGTTCATTTTGTTTACAGAGTTGTAAATTAAAGTTAGATAACTTCCTGAATGAAAAATAAATATTTTTTCTCTTGCAAGGGTGGGATATAGAAGGAGAAATTCTTTAAGTCAGTCTTCATTCTTGATGGCTACCTGGGCAGGTCCCTGCTGTTTTCTTGCCCACATTGTTGGAATCATCTTAAGTACTGCACCAGATTGCCTCTCTTGATAAAGAATATGAGCTCCTGATAGTTAAAGAAAGAAAAACCGTGAAATGTAAAAGGAAAATGCTGCATGAGAAAACAAATCAAAGAAAAACAAAAAGAAAACCCATACAAAAGGAACATTTCACATGGCTCTCTGATATGGTTCTATAGCTTTTCCCTCTCAGCTAAATAGGATCATATAACTTTATATAACTTAAACAAAAGGAGAATAAAAATAAACAAAGAAAAGTGGTAAAAGATTAGAAAATAATGGGACGCAGAAAAAATGAGAGGAGAAAAAATAATCAGAAGCAGCATAACTTGGCAATAGACCCAGACATTCAATAAGGCATGGGTAGAAGCCAAAAATTACCCTACAATGAATACAAGAGTACAAAGAAAAAAATCTGGAGATATCAGCTTTAAATCCCATTAGGAAATCCTCTATTGAAGAAGCCATCTAGATGTAATTTCATTGTTATTATTGTTATTGTTTCTGTTTTCTCTTTTAGGGTAAAGAGAAACCACCATCTCTCTCTTAAATGAGGCAAAAATATTTCTAATGGCTATTTGCGGTTAAAAATAGCTGAACAAAAGTGAAAAGAAAAAGCTTTGTTCCACAAAATGTTGAGCTCCACTGTTGACATTCTTGTGGTCTGTTTTTGTTCTGGAGCACATAATTTTTAAATACTCTTTCAAGTAAATGATCTTACTTGCATACCAATCCTGAGTAATCCAAGTATAACAATAGACAGAATTGTCTCTACAAACACTTTATTTGCTATTATTATGATTGGTCACATAGTCAACCAGTTGTTTAGACTGGATTTGGCATTTTATCTACCTATTAAGTCCTTCCCAACAATTGTGGATAGACAGATATTTTTTTTAATATTAAAGATATTGTTGCAATTAACTGGTGGTATATTGCCAATGTCAATACTGTTCAAGTGATGCTCCAAATGTTTTGGGATTGCACCCGAGGCACCTATTGGTGCTACTTTTGATTTCTTTTGAAACAGTTGTTCCAATTCTATTTGCAGGTGTTAGTATTTTGTGGTTTTATCCAGTTCCTTCTCTTCTATTTTGCTGTCCTCTGGTCACTGTACAGACTTTTTTGTCTTTCTTATCAACAATTGTGAGGTCTAGATATTGGGTGGTGAATACTTATGGTTCAGGCCAACTGCTAGTTCTGGTTATTCAGCCTGAGTGCTGTAGTCCACTTGGTACCAGATGTTCAGGTATTCCAACATGTGGCATAATCCTTGTTGACGTGGCCAATGACAGATTTGGTATGGGTTTCTGTAAATTATGTCTCACCATGTTGTTTGTGGGAGAGACACTCTTCATCTGACTCCTCCGAAAAGACTTGTCCAGTATTGTTGAACCTCTAGCTGTCATCTTCCTCAGAGCATACCAGCCCCAGAATCACACTAAGTACTTTGCTGTGGGTTGCTTATTATTGTTATCCTGAATATGTGTGTATGCATGTTGTCTTCCTTTGTGTTTCCTTAAAATATTTGTGCAATTTTGTTACAAGTGGCTAATGAAAAGATGAAAATATTACTATTAATCTTCTTATCATTCCTATCACCCGTCTCCTCCCACTTGTGACTGTATGACTGTAACTTTGTTGCTTGTATCCTTATGATTTATATTGACTGTTTCCTAGTGTTTGATTTGATTGCTTATTACCTGCACCAAGACAAGTTCCTTGTGTGTCTAATCACACTCGGCCAATAAACAATTAATTAATTAATTCATACAGGTGGCTAAAAATATTCTGGATGTTGGATGTAGCACTTTATGGCTGCCCAAAGACTGATTTGCACCTTAGAAATATTTCCATACAAAAATAGTACTCTATCAACTGTGAAAACTCTGACAAACTCAAGGTGAAGATTTTTTTCAGAAAGATTTTTTTTCTTCCCTCCTGTTGGAATGAAAATATATTAACATACCTCATTGCTCAGTCAACATTCATTTAATTTAAATAACTCCTTAATCCTGCATTACAAAGTTAGCATTTTATTTACCACAATAGTGATCATGTAGATGGAAAAATATAATCTGTTGCATTTTCTTAACAATATTAAACTTTGAGAAAATAGTTGAATGTCACTGTGGACTACTTAAAATCCTCCTGTCTGTATTTATCTCAAAAATAGTAAAATTACCTTCTAGTCAAATTCTACTCTTGTTGACTTGTACAGACACATGTATGATGTTTTCTTGGCATGACACCAAAGTGGTTAATCCCTGCTTTATTCTATTATATTTCAAATTACACGTCTAACCTATAGGCCTGAATTTCCAAGGTGGTCCCCCTTCCAAGTATTAACCAGAGCTGACCCTGCTTAGTTAGCTAAATCAGTGAAGAATGGCTTGGTGCTGCCATCTGCTGAAGCATCTGAAACAAAAGGCACAAATCTGAAACAAAAAGCATCTGAAACAAAGTGCACAAAGCCAGTAAAGAGCAATCAAAACTACTCATAGCTTTCATTTCATGAATTTATATTCTTTAAAAACCTTCTAAATTGGTGGCTGTCACTAAATCTGACCATTGTGAGTTTCATAGTTCAACAATCAGCTTGCCAAAATAAGTGCTCCTTTTTATTAACCCTAAACCCCCTACCTTAAGTTCTTATGTGCACAAGCACCAAGATATAAACGATATACTTAGCCACATTTTCATATCATGCATGATAGTATAAAGAAAAGGGTAACAGTTTCCTCTGTTCAGTTGTGTCTGACTTGAGGGGTTGGTGCTTATGTCAGTTTCTTAGCTAAGGGAGCAAATGTTGCCCAAAGACACTTCTGTGATCATCGGGCCAGCATGACTATATGCCAAGGCACACAGAATGCTGGTACCTTCCCACCAAAGTGATAGCAATAGCACTTAGACTTATATACTACTTTACAGCCCTCTCTGAGTGGTTTAGAGTCAGCATATTGCCCCCAACAATTTGGGTCCTCATTTTACCCACCTTGGAAGGATGGAAGGCTGAGTCAACCTTGAGCCTGGTGAGATTTGAAGTGCCAAATTGCAGTCAGCAGAAGTAGCCTGCACTACCTCACTCTAACCACTGTGCCACTGTGGCTCACCATGGTACCTATTTATCTACTTTGCATGCTTCCTAATTGCTAGATGGACAGGAATTGGGGCAAGTAATGGGACGTCACCCCATCATGTGATCCTCAGGTTTCAAACTCAGCTGACAATCCCAGTGTCTTAAATAGCTGAACCACTGCAACCCACATGATAATATAGATCACTATCTTTACTTAAGCTAAAACGTGACAATGAAGATGGAACTGCTCTAATCATCTGGGTGGATGGTATGTATATTCAAATTCTTTATGAGGTATTGTGACCATAATGGTTTACTGTATACTAACTAGATTTTCCATGGGCTTTATAAGGTGATCATTCAAATATTTTATTGGATGTCAATTGTCTGGTTAAATTCCATTCCTTTTTTCCTCCTCCTCCTCCTCTCCCTCCTTTTCTTCTGCCTCCTTAACCTTTTTGTAACCCATGTTTGATATTACTACTTTAAACAGTTTCATGTCATTAGCAAATTGGCCACCTTATTGCTTATTCCTAATTCAGGATATTTAAATACAAATAAAAAACACTGTACTATCATCAATATCTGAAGAAATTATCATTCCTATGCTGTCCAGCCTGTTCTTTAGCCAGTTATTAATCCATAAAACCACTCATTCATATATCCCACAGTTCCTGGTAAGAGTTTTTATCAAGAGTTGGATTTTTAAAAAATCCAACTAAGAAATAAAGTGTCTTGGTGGGTAGAAGTAATCTTCCCTCTGTGATCAAATGACCATCTGTTAGCCAATACAAACAACTAAGGAGGAGAAGAGAAGTTTAAAAAGAAATCTTTCTTTAAGAATTCTCTTTGTGTTTTCTCTATTACTTATAGAAGGCAGATGTATAGATGTTTGTGGTTGTTTTTTCTTTCTAACTGGCTTAAGCATATATTTTAGGAAAAAAGTAAAGTAAATTAATCCCTCATACTATTCCTTGTCATCAACTGCCAGGTGTCATCTTCACTGCTTTCTGGGGTAAAATTTCCATAATTGTGTTGTTCTTGGTAAAATATATTGTATGGTCCATTCCTGAACCTCCTTCATCTGAATTTCTTTTTCCTTTGATATCCTTCCTTAATGGTACTCTTTTTTCTGTCTTTTCTCTATTTTCCCCTTCCATTTTCAACATATGATTACACTGGCATTTTTTCTTCCTATAGTTCAAGTTTGGCTGTACTGCCAAAAGCCGATCCATATACATGCTTGGCATTTTAATTCCTTCAAAGGACCTCTGCTTGAAGGATAAGTAAACAAGCCTGATAGAATTTCTGTTTCCTCCATAAATGTGTGTGAAGTTGTATCTAGGGACCTTCTATGCCCTAGGACTGTAGTCTTGCTCTGGCCTCCTAATCAGTGAGGGACGAATAGGATGTCCAAGGCAGGATTTCCAGATATAAACCATCCTTGGCATGCCTTTAGTCTATGCATGCCTCACTGAATAATAAAAGAGAAAAACTACATTCGGATCTAATGTGTGAAACAAGCTTACAGTGCGACACCTTTTGTCCCAGTGTCATATAATTCAAGAGCAAAATGAAGCACTTTTGGCAAGGGACTTGTAATGTCCATGTTACTGAGACTTTACAAAATTTTCATAAACCATCACTAGGAACCTTAAAACATAAGAAATTAAAAGAGACAAAGAATGGTTGTTTGCATATTTAGTTTTCTTCCCTGCTAAAACACCAAAACCTTTTTCACAAGCAGTAAACAATTTTGCAAAGGTGAATATAGAATTTAGCCTAGCTGTTCTAAAAGCAGAGCTCAAAATGAACGGAGAAATCCAGAGCAAATAACCTATACAATAGAAATGCTATTGAACTGCTTTTTATAATTAAGCAAGCACTTGCAAAGGACAAATGAAAAGGAAAAAGGTCCATCCTCTTGGATTGGGAAGTAGAATACATATAGTAAAGGAATGAAACACTGAAATAATAGTTTGTAATTTTTGGATGAATCCTCTCTCTCTGTCACACACACAGTTGATTAGCTAATCAAGGAGAGAAGTAACCTAAAACTAAAGAGTTAGAACAATTAATTAATGGAATTGTTTGCCTCCAGACATTGTGGGTGCTCCAGCACTGGAGGTTTTTTAAGAGGGATTGGACAAACCGTAGTATAGGGTTTCCTGCCTGAGCAAAGGGTAGGACTAGAAGACCTCCAAGGTCCCTTCTAACTCTGTTATTCTGTTTTGTTTTCCTTCTTTCCTTCCTTTCTGATTTATATCTTCCCCTGCCTACTACCACCAGTGCCCTCGGGGCCAGCTCTAGAGTTAAAACAGAGCTACCAAGGTTAATGTTGCTTTTATGCTGACTGTGCTTTCCTAGATTCCGTACTGTTAATTATTTTCAGCACTGTTTCTTATAAATGTTTGGAATAATTAATGCAAACTTCAGGATTATGGGCCTGTAGTTTCTAGGACCTTCTTGGCTCCTTTCCCAAATGCGGGTGTTATATTCACACCGATGAAACCTCTGGTGCTCACTTGTCATAAAGACACTAACAGAATTATTCACCCAAGATTTTACTATTTCCCTTGGTATTTCCTTCAGAATGCTGGCATGCAATGCACTTAAGCCGGGTGCGCTGTCAAAGTTAATTGTCATAATTGCCTAATTATCTGCTCTAGTATGATGGTAAAACCTTTTAACATTTCCATTTCCCCAAGGAGAATGTATTGCAGTCTCAGGAATGCTGTCTTCCCTTTCTTTGGGGAACACTTAGGCAAAGAATTCATTTTGCTCTCAGCTAAATGAACCTCCTGCTGTCTCTCAATAGCCATGCTGTCTCTTTACTTGTCTGCCAGCTTCATGTCTAAGTGCATATGTATATGTATATGTGGAATTCTTCTCCTTGCATCATTCAGCAGTGACTTACCATTTCAAGTGGAGGAAATGCTCCACTTGATAATGGCACAAAAGAGAACAGCACATTGTCTGAATGGAAACAGGGCATTGCCCAAAAGTCTTCTAATCATCTGATATATCTATTATTCAGTCTGACTGTTGCTCTGTCTAATTCATAACTGTCCATGTTTAGTCTGACGAGTAATGGTATTCCAGTGTTTCTGGCAGATTTTGTGTGTGCATGAGACTGAGTGTGTGTGTGTGTGTGTGTGTGTGTGTGTAAATGAAACGTCCTTGTCTTGCCTCTTTTTGCAATAGGATTCAACATATTAATGACTTGCCAATTAGTTTTGGCATTGGTGGTAAAATATACTGCTCAAAAAACAACACAATGTAACTCCAAGTCAATCACACTTCTGTGAAATCAAACTGTCCACTTAGGTAGCAACACTGATTGACAATCAATTTCACATGCTGTTGTGCAAATGGAATAGACAACAAGTGGAAAGCATAGGCAGTTAGCAAGACATCCCCAATAAAGGAGTGGTTCTGCAGGTGGTGACCACAGACCACTTCTCAGTTCCTATGCTTTCTGGCTGATAGTTTGGTCACTTTTGAATGCTGGTGGTGCTTTCACTCTAGTGGTAGCATGAGATGGAGTCTACAGCCCACACAAGTGGCTCAGGTAATGCAGCTTACCCAGGACGGCACATCAATGCGAGCTGTGGCAAGAAGGTTTGCTGTGTCTGTCAGCTTAGTGTCCAGAGGTGCTACCAGGAGACAGGCCAGTACATCAGGAGACATGGAGGAGGCTGTAGGAGGGCAACAACCCAGCATCAGGATTGCTACCTCCGCCTTTGTGCAAGGAGAGACAGGAGGAGCACTGCCAGAGCCTTGCAAAATGACCTCCAGCGGGCCACAAATGTGCATGTGGCTGCTCAAATGGTCAGAAACAGACTCCATGAGGATGGTATGATAGCCTGACATCCACTGGTGGGGGTTGTGCTTACAGCCCATTCAGGACATTTGGCATTTGCCAGAGCACACCAAGATTGGCAAATTCACCACCGGCGCCCTGTGCTCTTCACAGATGAAAGCAGGTTCACACTGAGCACATGTGACAGACATGACAGGGCCTGGAGATGCCATGAAGATGCAATGGGTCAGTAATGGTGTGGGGTGGCATTTCTTTAGGGGGTCACACAGCTCTCCATATACTCTCCAGAGGTAGCCTGACTGCCATTAGGTACCAAGATGAGATTCTCAGACCCCTTGTGAGACCATATGCTGGTGTGGTTGGCCCTGGGTTTCTCCTAACGCAAGACAATGCTAGACCTCATGTGGCTGGAGTGTGTCAGCAGTTCCTGCAAGACAAAGGCATTGATACTATGGACTGGCCCTCCTGTTCCCCAGACCTGAATCTGATTGAGCACATCTGGGACATCATGTCTCGCTCCATCCACCAACGCCACGTTGCACCATAGACTGTCAAGGAGTTGGGGGATGCTTTAGACTAGGTGTGGGAGGAGATCCCTCAGGAGACCACCCACCACCGCATCAGGAGCATGCCCAGGCATTGTAGGGAGGTCATACAGGCACGTGGAGGCCACACACACTACTGAGTCTCATTTTGACTTGTTTTAACGACATTACATCAAAGTTAGATCAACCTGTAGTGTTTTTTTCCACTTTAATTTTGAGTGTAACTCCAAATCCAGACCTCCATAGGTTGCTAAATTTGATTTCCATTGATATTTTTTGTGTGATTTTGTTGTCAGCACATTCAACTATGTAATGAACGAAGTATTTAATAAGAATATTTCATTCATTCAGATCTAGGATGTCTTATTTTTGTGTTCCCTTTATTTTTTTGAGCAGTGTACATAAAGCTTGGATGAAGCCACAAATGTAATTTCCCTTTGAAGCTCAGTATAAAGAGCCAGGAAAATGGGCAAATTTAATTTTGAATTCATTTGAGTAAGTTTACATGTGATATTTTAAAATGGTTAATTATCACCACTACCTTCAATTCTTGGCAGAGGAAGGACCCTTTTGTTAGGTCTCAAATTCTGCATGGAAAATTGTATTTCATCAGAGAAATACTCTAGTACTCATATACTCTAGTGTCTGACTGTTGTAGGAAGCACAGTCTTTAGCAGGTATTTTTTCTGCTAAAAATATGAGCATGGATTCTTAAAAAATCATCTCCCAGTTTTCCTTCAGATTTGTCATTTTCACTTTTTCTAAACATGGGGTATTTACAGAAATAAATATTATTTAATAGATATTCTCCTTTGCTTCATTGATCTAAGGGAGAAAAAGGAAGGTTGAAAATATTGGAACCTTCAATGATGTCTCATGGTTTCAATATTAGGAATGGTAGAACCATTGCTGGATGGGACACTTACAAAGTTGACTTTGTGATGTTGGCATACATTTCTTCAGTGCTTGATATTGCCTCACATTCCTATTTACAATTATGCTATAGTTGTTGTGGCTTCTTGCAGGAAAGGAAGGAGGGAAGGAAGGAAGAAAGAGAGAAAGAGAGAAAGAGAAAAAGAGAAAGAGAGAAAGAAAGAAAGAAAAAAAGAATACAGAATATTGGAGTTGGAAGGGACCTTGGAGGTCTTCCAGTCCAACCCCCTGTTCAAGCAGGAGACCCTGTATGATTTCAGACAAGTGGCTGTCCAGTCTCTTCTTAAAACCTTAGGTGATGAAGCACCCACAACTTCTGAAGGCAAGTCATTTCGCTGATTAATTGTTTTATCAGAAAAATTCTCCTTGGTTCTAGGTTCCTTCTTTCCTTGATTAGTTTCCATCCATTGTTTCTTGTCTAGCCTTCTCATGCTTTGGAAAATAGGCTGACCCCTCTTCTTTGTAGCAGCCCCTCAAATATTAGAACACTGCTATCATGTCACCCCTGGTCCTTCTTTTCCTGAGATTAGCCATACCCAGTTCTTGTGAAGGTTCTTTCTATGTTTTAGTGTCCAGGCCCCTAATCATCTTTGTTGCCCTTCTCTGCACTTTTTTGAAAGAAAGAAAGAAAGAAAGAAAGAAAGAAAGAAAGAAAGAAAAGAAAGAAAGAAAGAAAGAAAGAAAGAGGGAGGGAGGGAGGAGGAGAGGAAGAAAGAAAGAAAGAAAGAAAGAAAGAAAGAAAGAAAGAAAGAAAGAAAGAAAGAAAGAAAGAAAGAAAGAAAGAAAGAAAGAAAGAAGCTGAACAAAATCACTCCTCACTCATTGCTTGCTAATGAAGGGAACATAAACAGAAAACAATAGGAAAACACAGCTAGGAGAGTCCAAAGACCAACACCTGGTTACTTACTAGTGCACTGTCTTCAACAAGAGCCCTATGATGTACTATCCCAGGTTCTACCCAAAGAGAAAATGTATTTGCCACTTTCCAGTGATGAATTATAACAACCATTTTCTAGAAATAGTCCCTGATTTATTTATTTATTTTAAATTTTTATCAGTGCCCTGAGAAACAAGGAAAAGAATCTTAAATGCAGGCATACTTTTAAACTATACATTAAAGCATTTTGAATGTTCATACATGAATTGTCCTTATTTGGTTTGTGCAGCAGTGACCTTCCAGAGGACATCTTTTTCAAAATGACTAAATCTGCTGATGGCACAGAACCGAGAGGTGGTAAATACAGAGGAACAGAGCAAACAAAGTGATAATGATTTGGATAGAATTAAGCTTAAGGGATGCTAAGTAGTTTATGCATTTTCATGCAAAGAAATAAAAGGTAATGAGATGAGGGACCAAAAATAATCCTAACGCCTGTCTAAATTAAAGCACAATAATGAATAGAGACATGGTAAAGGAAACAAAGATTTTGTATGTTAAATCTATTTAATGTGCGATGGGCAGTTGTTGGAAGCAAAGATAAGTGGGCCTTGAAATCAGGGAAGGAAAGATAGGAGAAGGCCAAGATTTCATAGGACTATATACCCATTCATTCTTTTGTGGGACAAAATTATGCAGCATCTTCTGAACAAAACAGCTAAGTGCCTTATATATGAAGCCATATTAGAGCTATTTCCAATTCTGCATACCTGATGCTTTCCAGTCCTTGATAAAAATATGAACCCCCCCCCCTTTTTTTAGTGAACATTTATGCTTCTAACATTTAAAATTCATCCTGGAAAACTAGTTCGAGGGTGGCAAAAGTAGGTCAGAGTAATGATTGAACTGTTTTTGAAACTTTTGAGTCTTACTGCTATTCAACTTGCCAAAGAATTGAGGGGAGGGGAAGGTGAGAATGAATGCAGATGCTCCAGGGATAGACCGTGAGAGCCAAGAACCCACCAAGGTCACTGATGCAGGTGTCTGACAAAGATGTGAACTGTTCTCAAAACGACGATTCATAATTGGACAGTGTGAACATCCATGAGTGGGAAAGGGTGAAGCCATTGTTTAATCGTGCAAGCATTGCATGGGAAACCCCAGAGCTGGTTTTGATTCTTCAGTGCTGAACTGGTGTATCCGATAAAATTATGCTTTTGGGATTTCAAAGTTCCTGAGAGTGCCTACTTTTTTGGGGATTTTCTAGTCGAACGGTTGACAGGAATGCACTCAGAACTCCCTTACAGATGCATATATGAGTAAACATGCACACACACATAGGTTTGCCCATTAATGGTTCTAATGAGATTGCCAAAAAGGAAAGCTTAATCCTAACCTTTGCCCCCACTTCCATTGCTACTCTTCATAACCATCAAATCTTCTCCTGCCAGATTGTAGCCTAGAAACTTCTTAGCATAACAAGTTTGCAGTGAAGAGGACCCATGGAATGCTTCAGTATTAGGCAACCCCAGCTCTTGTAGAAAGGAGATAAAAGCATTGAAAAAAATGACTCATGACAGTTTTCACACTTATGACCATTGCAGCATCTCCATGATCATATGATCAATATTCCGACATTTGGCAACTGTCTCATATTTATGATGGTTGCAGTGTCCCGGGATCATTTGATTACCTTTTGCGACTTCTGAACAAGCAAAATCAATGGAGAAGCTGGATTCATTCAACAACCATGTTACTAACTTAGCAACTGTAGTGATTCCCTTAACAACTGGACAAGAAAGGCCATAAAATGGGGCAAAATTCAACAAATGTCTCACTTAACAACTGAAATTTTGGGTGTCGATTGTGGTTGTAAACCAAGGACTACCTGTATTATTATATTAGGTCTTGCAGAAAGTGATCAATTTTGGGGGTGGGTGAGTTGGGGATGTTGGTAGCATATTTGGAATTTTTAGTATAAACTGTGGATACCCTTACAATGGATAGATAATTTAAAGGGGTACAGGTAAAGGTTCCCCTCACACATATGTGCTAGTCGTTTCTGGCTCTGGGGGCAGTGCTCATCTCCGTTACAAAGCTGAAGAGCCAGCGCTGTCCAAAGTCGTCTCTGTGGTCATGTGGCCGGCATGACTGTTACCTTCCCACCACAGGTGGTCCTTATTTTTTTACTTGCATTTTACATGCTTTCCAACTGCTAGGTTGGCAGAAGATGCCAGTAATGGGAGCTCACTCCATTACGCGGCGCTAGGGATTTGAACCGCTGAACTGCTGACCTTTCTGATCGACAAGCTCAGCATCTTAGCCACTGAGCCACCATGTCCCTATTCAAAAAAATGACTATTTGGGTGGACATTTTGTATACAAAATAATAGGTTACCAGTGTACTCCACCTCTGCTGAGGTATGATGCTTACCCGTATTTTTGTCATTTTGGAGGGCAGATGGACACAATTCCAAAATAAGCAGGGAAAATCCCGATGGAAGAAAGCTTTTGGTTGCAGAGTTTTTTTCCACAAAAATCATGATGCTGGAGCATTTTGCAGCATCCCATTTTTTATTTTTCTTTCTTTTATTTTGATCTAAAACATCAGGGGTGGCAGGCAGCAAGAGAGATATCTGTATCAGTATATATACCAGTGTTCCTGGGCACAGTGTTGGGCTCCTAGAGCAAATTTCCACATTAAGAAAAAAAATTGTGGCCTCTGAGCCTTGCAGAGACAGAATGCTTTTGTTATTTATTTATTTTATTTTATTTATTTATTTGTCAATTGCTTACAAAATAATAGGCATAAGCAAAAACAGTTATGAATACATGGATACATATAATAAAAATAATATATATATAAAAGAAAAAGTTTTGTATTGTTTCAAATCTGCAGTTGTAGTTGCTGTAGCACTGACAATTTTGGGGAGCTGAATCAAAGGTTCAGCTTGAATTTATGGGAGCTCGTGTCTTGAGTTTAGTATATTTATATTCAAGCGCTACCATAGTTTTAGTTATGGGAAAAGCAAAATAAGTTTTCTTCAGGCAAATTTTCTCTCTAGTTTCTATTGTTCTGAATTTTTACTCTAATATTTTTTTGTAAATGTTTTACTAGAACACCACATTGTTTCAGAAAATTATCAAGCCTATTCAAATCAGCATGATTTAGGTAAGGATTTTATCAACTTCCTTTTATTTCTATTGAATTCTTGCTAAATTAGAAAAATAGTGTGGTTGGTTTTCAAAATTTAAGTTTTAAGAAAAGGCTGCTATGCATCTTTGTAGAAATATAAGAGAATTCTGAGGATGACTCCCTCTTTTTTTGTGGCAACCCCTTATTAGCAGAATATCTGACCGATATCTTAGTAGTCAAAAAAACAAAAAAAACAATCAGCTTTTATATCTGATCTCAAGATCCTGTATAACTTGTTAGTTCTGTTTGCTCTGAACTTACTAACCATAGAAAATGCATCTATTATTGCTATTACTTTATATTCTTGTAGTATTTTATAAACTCTAGTATTACTTACGTCCTTTTATAGTTATGTTAGTTGTCTACAACATTTAGATTAGGAATTGTAAAATAAGATATGTACATGGAAATGTATGTATGTACTTATCTTTATAAGTAAAACAACCTTCTCTGATCTTATACTTTTCATGTGCCCTGGACTACAACTCCCAAAAGCCAGGTTCAGATCGGATAAGCTTTAAAACCTGAGATGTCTCAAAAGCAACTTCCCCCAAATCTCACCCCTGAAGTCATCTAGCAAGGACATCTCGGTTTGTGGAATAAGCCATCTGTTAAAAGAAAGAGTGTTTGGTTAGTTTATGATCTCCTTCAAAAGAAGCCTGCCGAATTCTGTACTCTTAATAAAATAATATGAAGGTTATAAGTGTTTTGTATGACTGAAAGCTTTCATTGTATTTATATTTTGCTGTGGAAGTAATAAGATTCTACTACTGTGAAGAATTATTCACAATGTGAATTATGCACAAATGTATTCCTATCCTCCAGTTAATGGCCTAGAGATAATGTGGGTGCAATTCTTTGTGAAAAAGGTTGCTCTCTAAAATTGCATAGGTTTATTTTTGATATACAAAGTTTGCCTACGGAATATTGGAATATAAATTTATGCCAAAAGACACATAAATCAGTCCAGCATGTCTGTTATTGCATTGATTTCTTTCTTTTTTTAAAATGCATTTTAAATGTCTGAACTAGAAAAGCCATTTTCCTATCTTTCCATGAGTTTTCTTGATCATTTTGTTTTAATCCATGCTATAATCTAAAATAACTACCAAAGGGAGCACTATCTTTCATAATTGTTCCATTCGCTTCGACAGACAGTTTCTAACTGTGTAAATGGCACCTATCTCAGACTGGGTTAGGAGTTCAGCAGGCTGAGTGGGTGATCCAACCACCTTGTTCATGGAAGCTAATGCAGCTCAAGATTTCGGTGCGTGTAGCTGAGTAGGAAAAAAGGAGAGAGAGGAAGCAAAGCTGCCTGCTGGGGTTTAGCACACTGTTCAGGCAGGCTGGGCCTGTGAAGTCCTTTGTACAGGTAGTCCTTGACTTACAACAGTTCATTTAGTGACCATTCAAAGTTACAGCAGCACTGAAAAAAGTGACTAATGGCATCCCTATGGTCACATGATCAAAACTTCAGATGCTTGGTAACTGACTCATATTTATGACGGTTGCAGTGTCCTGGGGGGGTCATGTGATCTCCCTTTTCAAACTTCTGACAAGCAAAATCATTAAGTGAGCCAGATTCACTTAACAACTGTGGCCAGAAAGTGTTGTAAAAGGGGGGCAAAATTCACGTGACAAATGTCTACCTTAGCAGCACAAGTTTGGGGCTCAGTTGTGGTGGTATGTCAAGGGCTACCTGTAGTTTTATGACACAGCATAAAGCTCTTGAGAAGCAAGGAGATGGATGGAAAAGAAAAAAGGGGGAATGGTGTGAACACAGGTAACCGTATTAAGAACAGGTTTTTTGTTTTTTTTTCAGTCTTCATTGTGGATGTGATTGAGGATTTGCTTCATGCCGCAAGACCGCTTAAAGGATAGCTCAACCAAGAATACATTTGGAACACAAACAGTGAAGGAATATTCCAGAATCAAGCTGCCTTTTCTTCCTCTGCATCCTGCTCCCTTGAATGAATCTGGGTCAGGTTTTAGTTGAAAGAAATCCAATTCTTTTCACTTGAAAGAAATTCAGAATTGAGAAGGTGGTTTTGTTCCGTGTCCATCTTCAGAGCTATTGCTAGTGCTATGAAGTGCCATTGCTGTAAATGCATAAAACAGAATAAAAGATGATACAATACAGTTACCTTCGTCTTTTAGCGTGAGCCATAGAAAGTGATTCCATTTCAACTGCCACGGTCATGCAGAGATTACCGGTCAAAGCAGAGAGGATATAAAGTACCTGATAGGGCGCTCCCAAAAGTCACTTGCTTGAATCTAGGCTTTCCTTCTCTTTTGAAGCTTGTTGTTAAAATATGTTGTATAATAAATGTCAAGATAATGACATAGCATAACTGTAACATCTTGTGTTAAAAAATAGCTTTATTGAAAAGAGATGTATTTTTTTGCCTAGAAGTTTTCATCTGTAGGACTTCTTATGCACTAGTAAAATCAATGTTTTAAAAAGCCTCATTTTACCATTCTTAAATATCACACATTCAAAATTTAAAAATAAATATTTAAGTAGTTCATTTCAGATATGATCACAAATGAGTACTGTTTGAAATGTTTGGATTTTGAAGATCTACGTTGGTCAATTTAGTCAGAATTTTGATTTGTGACTATAAACAACCCGCAGTCCATGGCATCAATATTATTTGTTTGTTTCTTTGTTTTACAAATAATAAAAGGTGGCAAAAATATCCAACACACCTTCATCCTTTTATTTTCCCTACAACAACTCTCTGCGGTGGGTTAGGCTGAGAGAAAAGAATGACAGAACCAGGTGAACCTTAGCTATGAAGGCCAGCTCACTGACTTTGGACCAGTCATTCTCTTTAAGCCCAACCCATCCGACAGTGTTGCTGTTACCTCATTTTAACAATCAGTTTCAGCATTATCAGAATGTCAGTAAGGTAGGCTTCAATATTTCAGGGTGCTTGCTGGTCTCTGGTGGTTTTCTTGTAGATGTTTCATTAATACACTAGGCAGCATCACTGATGATGTTACCTAGTTTGATAATGAAACAAGCTCAGGAAACATCAAACACCCTGCTGTTCAACCCTGAGCTACAAATATTCTTTTCACTCTTAATATTTTTTAAAAATGAAGCTTTTTCCGTTTGTATATGTTCTTATTGGGGTATCATGTTTGGATAGATTTACTATCAGCATGAAACCATATAAAATCATATTTTAAAGGTTTTAGGGTTTTCTTTTTTAAAAAAAGCAGTCTTGAAAAAATGTTGTTTTTAATTTAAGTTTAACATGATACTGCCTTAATTAGTTTATTTTGGACAGAATAGAATAGAACAGAATAGAACTTTATTGTCACTTTAAATGTACACTAATCAGCATACATTAAAATGAAATTTCATTGCATTCAGCTCGCAAAGAATAACCATTATGCATATACCCACATGCACACACATTAATGACACAGAGAAACATCACAGTCTAGTTCAAATGTGTACAAACATGACTGCCTAGAATTTTCTGCAATGTCTAAGAGATTTTATACTAAATATGATGGCAGTGGTGCAGAAATCTAAATTCTTAATTATCCACTGATAGTTCTTTTAAAAGAATAGATTAGTCGTGGAAGAGACTGTTTCTTTGTAATTCCAGCTTGCACTAGAGCAGCATTCCGCAGTTTGGATGCCCTGTAGATGGGCGAACTTCAATTTGCAGCAATGGTCATACTGGCTGGGAAATGAAATCTGCCTATCTGGAGGGCAAAGCGGTTATGGAAGATTGCATTATGATCAATCATGCTCATTTTCTGAAATGAATTAGTACAAATGCTTTAGTGGTGATCAACTCAGAGAAGATCGATAAAATAAGATAATTTCATGCTTCTTTCCCCCTGATTTCTCCCTGCCAGCATGCACTGACATCCGTGGATCTTTCATGTTTGAGAATGGCCCTTTTTATGTTCATGACAGTTCTGTGACTAGTTGCTCTTGATATCAAAGACACAACTAATTTCTCTTCTTCTTTTGAAGATCTATCAGAGAAGAGCAGCACAAATTTAGATCAATAATAATGTTCCTTTAAAGGACGGCCAGAGAAATTAAGTGAAAGTTCCAGCAAGCTATCTCTTTGAGGCCCATCATTTGAAAAAAATCTGCAAAAATCTCACAGACTACATATGGCTGCAAGTATATCATAGAAATAATATTGGAAAACATGTGATATGATCAATAGAGTCTCAATACTGATAACATTTTTGGCATGTAAGCTGTATGTGGAAAGGTGAGCTGCAATTGTAGGTTTCCAAGAGAAATGAAGCTGTAGAAAGAAGATAATTTGAAATAACTCCAGAGATCAGGAAACAAAGAGTATCCATTCAATCTGATTAGAAAGTAGAAGAAAAGAACGTGGATCATAAAAGCAGAAATATTGAATAAATTTACTAAAATGTAAGGATGTTAAAAAGTTCAATCTAAAAGCAAAAAAATCTTATTCCAAAGTCAATTAAAACATGTATCATTGACAAAGTTGAAGACAAACTAGATAGAACTTTACACTGTGTATATACACATGCACACACACACATACATGTACTATACATATATATATATATATAATTTTCCCACGTCATTGTAGTTGTGCTTTTAAAGTTGTAGCAACGTTTTGGCAGAATCTCATCTGTCATCATCAGGCTTCTGTATTGTGTCCGTCAGATGAGATGGCAGATGAGATTCTGCCAAAACGTTGCTACAACTTTAAAAGCACAACTACAATGATGTGGGAAAATACCTGAACAAAGCTGAATGCCATACATGTAAGTACCCGCGAAAACTTAAGAATATATATATGTTTTCTGAGGTTCTCGCGGGTATTTGTATGTGGATCTTTGGTTGTTCGGGTTTTCTCCCACGTAAGATTCGAAGTATCTAGGCAACGTTTCGATGAAGTCTCATTCATCAGCTTCAGGCTTCTGTCTTTGGCTCTTGCTTCTCAGAGTGATGTGAGATTGCAGCTGCTTCTTCCTTTTAACTGCTAGTGGGATCTCCCATCACTCTGAGAAGCAAGAGCCGAAGACAGAAGCCTGAAGATGATGAATAAGACTCATCGAACATTGCCAGATACTTGTCTACGCTGGAGGAAAATCTTGAACAACCAAAGATCCATATATATATATATATATATATATATATATATATATATATATATATATATATATATATATATATATATATATATATGGATCTTTGGTTGTTCGGGTTTTCTCCGCGTAAGATTCAAGTATCTAGGCAACGTTTCGATGAAGTCTCATTCATCATCTTCAGGCTTCTGTCTCCGGCTCTGTGCTTTTCAGAGTAATGTGAGATTGCAGCTGCTTCCTCCTTTTAACTGCCAGTGGGGTGGGACTTGATTGGGTGGGGGCTTGGCTGTGTTCTGATTGGGTGGGGGTGTGTTCTCATTGGTAGGGGGTTTGGTTGTGTTCTGATTGGTTGGGGGTTAGCCGTGTTCTGATTGGTTGGAGGCGTGTTCTGTTCAGGTGGGGGCTTGGCTGTGCTCCGGTTAGTCTTAGTTGCTGGGGATTTGAGCTGGTGAGTTGTGATCTTGCTGTTTGGCTTCTAGTTCGTGGTCCTGTTGCATCTTCATAGTGGGTGTCGGTTTGCTTCATGTATGGCTCGGAGGGGTTTGAAGTGGGTAGTGATGCAGCTGTAGTGCAGCTTCTGGTCCATGGTCGTGTCTCATCTTCTGAGTGGGTGAGAGTCTGTTTTCTACATGGAAGTGTGGTGGTGGCATCTTGTGTGGCTCTCATGGGTGTGGGTCTGGTGTCCTTCTTCATGTTAGGTACTCGTCTGTTCATGAGGGCGGGTTTCCAAATGGCTGGAAGGCGGGAGGTGTCATCTCGTTTGTTCATGCTGTGTGGCGTTTTTCATCTCTATGGCTTCTCTGATTATTCTGCTGTTGAAGTGTTCGGTTTTGGCGATAGTTCTGGTATTTTTAAAATCAATTTCATGTCCTGTGGCTTTGAGGTGTTGGACCAGGGAAGAGGTCGTTTCTTCTTTTTGATTGAGTTCTTATGTTCTTCAATGCGTGCATTTATTCTTCTGTTAGTTTGTCCAATGTATGTGGTAGGGCAGGCAGTGCAGGGGATTTCGTGATACTCCTTGGTTTTCTAATTCGATTTTGTCTTTGGGGTTTCTTAGGATGGTGGATATTTTTCTGTTTGTGCAGAATGCTGTTTTGATGATGTTGTGTTTTTGGAGGATCTTGCTGATTTTGTCTGTAGTGCCTTTTATATATGGGAGGAGGGCTTTGCCGTTTTTTGTTCTCTGTCTTGGATTTTGGTTGGGGTTTCTTTTTGGATTAGGTGGGTAATCTTCTTTCTTTGGAATCCATTGGCTGTAAGTACGTTGGTGAGAGTGTGTAGTTCGGTTTTTGGTGTTGTTCATCGGCTAAGCATTTTGTTCTGGAGATGAGTGTCTTGGCTACGGAATTGATCTGTGCTGGGTGGTGATGTGAGAGTGCATGTAGATAGCGGTTAGTGTGTGTTTTCTTCTGGTAGATGGTGTGTCCTAGGGAGCCATTGGATCTTTTGTATACCAAGACATCTAGGAAGGGAAGTTGGTTGTTGGCTTCTGTTTCCATGGTGAATTGTATTTTGGGGTGTAGGCTGTTGAGGTGTGTGAGGAAGTTGTTCAGTTTTTCTTTCCCATTTCTCGCCAAACAACTACAACCTTATGCAGAATCCATCAACTCACACGTAAGAAACTCATTCCAGTTCATCGAGATCATAAAGAAACAAAACTTACAACCTAGCGACCTACTAGTAAGCTTCGATGTCATATCCCTCTTCACCCAAGTGCCAATAAAAGAAGCCTTGACAGCCATCCAAAACAAATACAACCCCCCCAAGCACATCCTAGATCTAACCAACCACTGCCTATCCAATACATACTTCACCTACAATGGACAAAAATACAAACAAATAGAAGGAGCACCCATGGGATCACCCCTCTCACCTGTCATCGCTAACCTCTACATGGAACACTTTGAAACACAAGCTCTAGAAAAATACGACCACAAACCCAAACTCTGGCTCAGATACGTAGATGACACCTTCATAATCAATCTGGCCACATGGGAAAGAAAACTGAACAACTTCCTCACACACCTCAACAGCCTACACCCCAAAATACAATTCACCATGGAAACAGAAGCCAACAACCAACTTCCCTTCCTAGATGTCTTGGTATACAAAAGATCCAATGGCTCCCTAGGACACACCATCTACCAGAAGAAAACACACACTAACCGCTATCTACATGCACTCTCACATCACCACCCAGCACAGATCAATTCCGTAGCCAAGACACTCATCTCCAGAACAAAATGCTTAGCCGATGAACAACACCAAAAACCGAACTACACACTCTCACCAACGTACTTACAGCCAATGGATTCCAAAGAAAGAAGATTACCCACCTAATCCAAAAAGAAACCCCAACCAAAATCCAAGACAGAGAACAAGAAAACGGCAAAGCCCTCCTCCCATATATAAAAGGCACTACAGACAAAATCAGCAAGATCCTCCAAAAACACAACATCAAAACAGCATTCTGCACAAACAGAAAAATATCCACCATCCTAAGAAACCCCAAAGACAAAATCGAATTAGAAAACCAAGGAGTATACGAAATCCCCTGCACTGCCTGCCCTACCACATACATTGGACAAACTAACAGAAGAATAAATGCACGCATTGAAGAACATAAGAACTCAATCAAAAAGAAGAAACGACCTCTTCCCTGGTCCAACACCTCAAAGCCACAGGACATGAAATTGATTTTAAAAATACCAGAACTATCGCCAAAACCGAACACTTCAACAGCAGAATAATCAGAGAAGCCATAGAGATAGAAAAACGCCCACACAGCATGAACAAACGAGATGACACCTCCCGCCTTCCAGCCATTTGGAAACCCGCCCTCATGAACAGACAAGTACCTAACATGAAGAAGGACACCAGACCCACACCCATGAGAGCCACACAAGATGCCACCACCACACTTCCATGTAGAAAACAGACTCTCACCCACTCAGAAGATGAGACACGACCATGGACCAGAAGCTGCACTACAGCTGCATCACTACCCACTTCAAACCCCTCCGAGCCATACATGAAGCAAACCGACACCCACTATGAAGATGCAACAGGACCACGAACTAGAAGCCAAACAGCAAGATCACAACTCACCAGCTCAAATCCCCAGCAACTAAGACTAACCGGAGCACAGCCAAGCCCCCACCTGAACAGAACACGCCTCCAACCAATCAGAACACGGCTAACCCCCAACCAATCAGAACACAACCAAACCCCTACCAATGAGAACACACCCCACCCAATCAGAACACAGCCAAGCCCCACCCAATCAAGTCCCACCCCCACTGGCAGTTAAAAGGAGGAAGCAGCTGCAATCTCACATTACTCTGAAAAGCACAGAGCCGGAGACAGAAGCCTGAAGATGATGAATGAGACTTCATCGAAACGTTGCCTAGATACTTGAATCTTACGGGAGAAAACCCGAACAACCAAAGATCCACATATAAATACCCCCGAGAACCTCAGAAAACAAATATATATATATATATATATATATATACACACACACACACACACATACATACATACACATACATACACACACACACACACACACACACACACACAGAGAGAGAGAGAGAGAGAGAGAGAGAGAGAAGGTATACAAAATCTACATACAAAAACACATGTACAATGTGAACATAATGACAAAAAAACCCTAGATTCTATTCAAATTGTCAAAATGAGATCTCATTTTTCATTTGATTTATGGTACCAGACCATTAAAAATGAGATGTCAGACTGTATGTATAAAATAAACCCAATTATATTATTCATATGATCCCATGGCTTCATAAATACATTTGTTCTACTTAGAAATATACCTACACAATTATACAGTTTTAGGTTGAAAAGGTAGAGAATTTTTAACAAAATGAACAGTAGTCAATAAAATGCTTTTTATTAATAAATTTAATATCAATATAAATTTAATTTTCTAGAGATCTTCATTTTTGAGATGATTTTGTGTGGAATGCTTTATGCATTTTTACTATAGGAGTAAGGAATGAAATATTACACAGGTATTGTTTTCTAATTTCTAAATATAACCATTGGAATTGTCACCATTAACTAGCACATCTTGCCAGGACCGCCCAACAATCATGGCTGCCAGTGGCATCTTCTAACTAACAAGTGTCTTCATATCCTTCCAGTATTTATCATGAAGTTGGCCCTGGCCACCCTGGTTCCCCAGTAGCTTCAGATCCTTCTTTAACAATCCTCATAGGAGGCAGAAGAGCGGGGACATTTAAGATCCTGAATGACCATGGGAGACAGGAGTAAGAGCTGCAGATTTGATGATGGTCAGATGAGCATATGCTGAGTCCTCAGAAAGAATGGGAATATGAGAAATATATCTGAAGGAACCCTTCCCTGTTTCATGGACTGTAAAACTGAGTATGGCAGGGGCAGATATGTACTTTATTGTAATATGGGAGTTAGTTCTTCCAATTTGCCATCTTTTCTGGACTACTTTACAAGCTTGACAATAATGGTGGAAGGGCATTGATTTGGGCTCCACTCAGATGCAAAGGGAGGATTGCTTCCATATGCAGTCAGATTGGGCAACTAGATGCACAAAACTCCTCGTGGATTGGGAACCTGCCTCACTCAGTTTTTCCTTGTGTAGTGGGCTACCTGTTTCTCCCAGGCATTTTACACACACACTTTGTAGATGTTCAGTCAGTTTAATTGCATCTAACAGAAATGACAAGAATATCCACTGAAATAATGTCTGGCTTACTAGATCGCATTATGTCATGCTTTTTAAGCTATGGTTTACAGAGTAAGTCACTGTTGGCTGGATTTCTACAGCCCACTCAGATACAAAATATGTTTTAGTGAATCCTGGTCCAGAACAACATGCGCTTTTAACTCCTTCAAGGTCACAGGTATGAAACAATCTCCTTTTCTGAGAAATGAAATGAAGTAGAAGTCAGAATGGAGGGGACCCAATTAGCCAAAGCTTAAAATAATAGTCCAAGTAGCAGTGATGAAAATAAACCAGCATTTTACACTAGATCACACAGAAGCAAATGTTGAGAAAACAGTCAAAGAAGAAAGTAGAAAAGCTCCCAAAAATAATTTTCCCCTGAAGACACAGGGGAAATATAGAAAGCCCCCAAAAAGAATAGTATTAAGTTATTCAGAAACAACCAGAAGAACAACATTCATAGAATAGTATCTTTAAAAGATTTTTCTATAGACTGAAGGGAATTCTTTAGTTACAGGAAGTCACTAACTATACCAAGTACACCCCAAACAGAGTGTAAGCCATGATTAATAAAGGGGCCAAGAGCTATGACAGTAATTCTCATGCTAACTTGGCCTCTGAACATTTTTTACAGAAAGAGACTACTTGAGCGAAGCCTGGGTGCTGATAAAAAAAAAGTATTTATTGTCTTAAATGGATCATACCAGCCCCTGATCCATTTCCAGAACACTAAAATAACCTTAAAAATGTTTTATAGTTCAGTGTAACTTTCCAAGTTCAATGTAAATGAATCTACTACTCTCCAAATTCATATTAAATCTGTTGGTGGACATGTTGGGCTTTTGTTTTGTTTGTTTTTTTCAATCAGGAAGAAAAGGAGAAACTGGTAACTGAGTAAAGTAGTCCTTGGGCTGTTCTCACATAAAAAGTAATATTATGGCCCATGATGCTCATCTCCAATGTGACCCAATTCTTGAGGTGAAGATGTACCTTGATTACCTTTGTACAATAGGCCAGAGTCAATGTGTTCTTTACAACATTGGACATAAAACAAAGCTTTGCAGGTCACAATAATAGAATCCCTGCATTTTGTGTCTAGCTTTCATCAGTGCAGAGGTCAGGAAGTGATGAGAGGTTGCATACAGCTGGTGTATGTCGGATCAAAAAATACAGCAGTGAGTTGCCAGAAACAGGTCCTGACAATTTCCCTAATTCAAAACATTACTGAGATATGATATTACTAAAAGTCAGCAGTAAATGAAGTTACAGTACTACTTATGAGCCATGGTCGCACAGTGGTTAGGATGCAGTATTGCAGGCTAATTCTGATGACTGCTGACTACCAGTAGTTTGGCAGTTCGATTGTCACAGGCTCAAAGTTGACTCAGCCTTCCATCCTTTTGAGGTCAGTAAAATGAGGACCCAGATTTTGGGGAGTAACTTGCTGACTCTGTAAACTGCTTAGAGAGGTCTGTAAAGCACTATGAATTGGTATATATCTCTATGTGTTATTGCTATTGCTATATATAGAATATGGGTGGTCTGGCTGACAGATTACAAAACCCATACCAAAGAAAAGAGGAGGGTCAAAAAATTTTCATGCCATTGCCTGCCTGAATAGGAGGTAAGCTATTACTGACAATGTTTTCATATTTAAAGTTAGCAAAGTTGCATTGATTACAGTATAATACTGTAGCAGTGGCCCAATTTAGAAGTAAAGGAAATCACTATGTTTCTATTATGTTATCTTATCATCCCTTTTATTGCCTTTTTCTGATGGGCAGAAAATGACAGCTTTCAGAATCCCCATTTTTCATAGATGTCCAAATGCAGAAAGTGACAATTTATTTAAAATATGATTAGCAACTATCTGTCTGGATCAAATCATATCTTGTCTGAAGCCATAATTTAAATACATCCCAGTTTCCCAAGTTCAAGTAAATACAGGAAATGCAATGCTTTTATATTGAGGAGAATGCTTCTAATCTCATCTTTAGTGCAAAAGGGGAAGACGGATGGGAAGCCTGAAGTTTGTCATGGCTCATTTGTGTTGCAGAAAATCATGATTATAACTCCTAAACTGTCTGTTCTTGTTGTGGTGGTGTTGCTGTGTCTGCAAGTAGCAGGAAATAAAATAGCAATCCAGCAAATACTACTTACAATGACCAGTGGTGTTTTCTGAGGGCTAGGAGAGAAGTGCAAAAGAAGATAATTAAACATTTCCCTTTGTTGAATATGCTAATGAGGAGGGAAACCAAGGAACGAAGGTTTCTCCCCAGTCCGCCGTTCTGGCGGGAAAAATAATAATTTAAAATGATTGGTCCACCCTGCTGGTGGGAAATTAGAGGTACCTCATTGGTTGGGCTGCTGACAGCTCCCTTTAAAAAAGGGAGATGCCGGACAGCCACTTCACTTCTTTGTACTAGTCTACTAAATAAACAGCTGAGAGTCCTGCCTCTTCACTCAGCCCCAATTTAACACTCTTTATTCATGAAATTAAAATATATCCACCTGAGTGTTGGCCCTTATTGTGAAAGTTTTAAAATCAGAATTCAATTCCAACTATGGGTAAGGATCCATTAAAATTCTACCTTCAAGGTTTAGCACAATCCATATTGCAGGTTCTGTTTTGTCCCTATCAATCTTTCAGGTGAATTCATAATGGAAATATAATCATTTTTGTTTTTGCTAGAAGAAAGTAAACACAAGTCTGAAAATGGAAGTTTTTGGAAGCATGTGTGTCCCTTCAGAGAACTGTACATAGCCATGCTACAATTGAATGGAAAATGATTTTTACATAAATGTTTATCAATTTTTTATTCCAGAATTTTTTCCCTATATTAATATGTATGTTTACTGTCCCATCAATAAAAGCTAAAAATATATGTTAATTCATACACACTAAGGAACTGTAAACTATATTATGAAAATAGAGGTGAGGTGGGAGACTTGGTCGATATAATCTAAGTTGTTGGGCTCCACAACAAACGTAAATGACAATGTTTGAATAAAAAAGAAAGAGGATATAGTCATGGTAGTGATGCTGGCATTAGTCTCTTGAGAGTTTTCAGTTCTATATTATTTTCAAAATAGTCACTGAAAATTAATTATCTGTGTTTGCTCTGATTTAAAAATCCATATACCAGCTGATTCAATTTATTTCTTGCTGAAGAGATTCCTGATACACAAAGAATGCCTAAATTATTGTTTGCATCAGAGTTCTTACTGTTTGAATCAGTTTTAAACAAAATATAAAATATAAAATATTTTATATATAATATAAAATATATAAAATATTTATATAAATATTTATATAAATATTTATATAAATGTTTTCTATTTATATAAATATTTATATAAAATATTTTATATAAGATATAATAGGTTAGATTTAAGATCATATGTTGACTAACTCTGGTTCACAGTAGCTCTTGTTGACACTCTCTACATTAGAGGAGAGTGAACTACAATACGCAAAAAATTTTAACCCACTTTGTTTGACATGATGTTGAGTCCAATTCATTGTGAATGAATTAAGTTTATATCTAATATCAGAAGAATAATTTGGGGTTCCAACTCGAGCTGGGGTTACGCATGAATAAATAAAAATGAGATCCAGACAGCTGTGAGGAAAGAAGACATGTTTATTCCTAAAAGCAAACAATTTGCCTTTAGAGGCAGCTGCAGATAAATGGGGTACAGTGGCCTTTTATAGGAGGAGCTTGTCTGGGGTGTGGAACTGCCTACATGCTGATTCTAGGGTGATACTTGAAGAGTGTGTGTGTGTGCGTGTGTGTGTGTAGGTATGTATTCTTGTAAACACGCAGTTCCGCTGGGAGATCTAATTTAACTAACTCTATTGTGTTTGCAAACCTTATCCTTTGATATGTGGATTAGGTCTAAGTAACTTATTTGGAAGTTTGGGGAAGTTTGGGTAAAGTTTTTTTCCCATTTGGTATTTTTACTTGATTAACTTTGTTTCGGCTTGACTGTCAATTATCTAATGGAGACGCTGATTCTCAGTCCTTTGTGGATTCTGTTAATGTTTTAAGGGAAGATGGAAACTGTTAGTGTTTGGGGATAAACCCCCAAGCAGAGTATGCAGCAGCAGTCAAGCCAGGCAGGCAAATGAGAGAGAGAGTGGGCTCAAGAGTATACACACACTGGAGACAAAAACACTGTTTGTGGTTTTAAAATAGTTATTTAATACACACAGAGATTAAGAAGTGTCATTCAGTCCATATATCATTATCCAGTATATCCATCCAGTTATCAAGTCCATTAACAGTAAATACAATGTCCTTATCTGCTTATAAATCTTCTCCTCCCGATACCTTTCTCTCAAAGACAACACTGAATCCACAGCTCACCAAGCAAACAGTCCTTGTGTTCAGTTGAAATGGTATCTGGCACAGTAGCCTCCAAAAGCAAGCAGATAGACGTTCCAGCAGGCAGCAGACCAGGAACAGAACCAGGTGCATCCAGAAGCCGGATCTATTACGTTTCCCTTCCTACCTATATTGCTGCCTGCAACCGCACCCACAATGACATTGCAGTTTCTTGTGCTTAAAGCTACAAGACACTTAATCCTAGGTTTACATATTTATTCAACCCAAACCTAGTTGGTGTATCCATATACCCAACATTCTCCCCTTTTGGGTGATATAAATATGTAATGCCTTTACATTCTAAACCCATATTTTTCACAACTCTCTAGATGCTTAATAGCACCTTGGGCTTTAGTAAAATGATCAGCTACATTGTCCTCCGACATGCAGTACTCCAGCTGTATCAATTTACTCTGTACAGATTGTCTTACATTAAGATACCTCAAATCTGTATGTTTACCTCTCGTTTTAACTGCAATATTAGTGGCCATTTGAATTGCTGCCTGATTATCTTCATGTACTACTATAGGGTAATTTACAGTTATACCCATATCCTTCAACATTTGTTTGTACATAATTAACTCAGTACACAGTAGCGATAAACAGGAGAATTCTGCCTCCATAGTAGACAAACTTATATGCTGTTGCCTTATTGACTTCCAGCCTATTAACGTCTTACCCAGCATTATGGCTGTTCCTGAAGTCGACTTTCTAGTATCTCTTTCTGCTGCAAAACTAGCATCTGCATAAGCACTCAATATGAGATCACCTTTTGGTTCTAAATACAGTGCATGGTGTAATGTTCCTTTAAGATATCTTAGGATTCTTTTCAATGCTATCCAGTGACATTGAAGCGGATCATTATTGTGTCGTGCCAGCTGATTAATACTAAAAGCAATATCTGGCCTTGACCAATTGCTAATATATGATAAGCTACCAATCAAAGATTGATATAATGCCTTATCACATTTGGGACTTTGAGTATCCATTTTGCAAATATCCTGACTCATTGGAGTCTTTGCAGGCTTACAAAGTTCCATCTTATAATCTATTAGCAATTTAGATATCTTATCTTCCTGAGATATCTTAAAACCTTTCTGTGTTTTCAGTATATTCAAACCTAGATATCTCTTTATCTCCCCTAATTGCTTGATTTTTATTTTCTTGGCTAATGATGTTATTATTTCATTTGCTTCATCATTAGTCTTAGTTATCAGAGCAATATCATCAGTAAACAACAATAATAATGATATTTTCCCATTCTTTTCTCTCTTAAATAGACATGGGTCGGCTAAACCAGCTTTAAACCCTATATTGGTCAGTTCCTTCACAATATACTGGTTCCATTCATAGCCCGATTGTTTAAGACCATAAAGGCTCTTCTTTAATAACCAACAATCATTATCATTATTATTGTCTCCTTTAAATCCATTAGGCCTTTTCATATAAACAGTATGTCTTAGTGGAGCATGCAAGTAAGCAGTTTCCACATCTAAATGGTTAACTATATATTGCTTGCTTGCTGCCCACACTAATGCTGCCCTTAAAGTTGCTGCTTTCAGACTAGGTGCAAATACTTCATCATAATCTTTTGCACTTTGTCTAAAGCCTTGGGCTACTAACCTTGCCTTATGGATTGTGTTTCCATCCTTATCTGTTTTTATTTTAAAAATCCATTTGCATCCAATGGGTTTTTCATTACTAGGTAATCTCACGTTCTCATACACCTTCATATCCTTCAAAGATTTCAATTCTTTATTAATTGCTGCATACCAATTTTCTTTCTCTTTAGAAGGATATCTTTTAATCTCATCCACAGTATTTGGGATTCTATTTTCCTGGCACACTGTGTTAGCCTGGTATCTTTCAGGCAGTTTAGAAATACGTGTAGTCCTTCTGGGTATTACTGGGCTTGGTTGAGTTACTACCTGTTCCTCATCCTCAGCTATTTCTTCCTCTAGGGGCTGTACTTCTTCCTGTACTTCTTCCTTTACATTATTTTTAAAGTTACAGGGATACTTAATGGGATTTCTGTATGATTCAATAATCACCTCGTTATTGCTATCCTGCTCTAACTTATCCCATCCTATGTGCTCTAGAAATTGGGCATTGGCACTACATAACACCTTAGATGTGCCTTTCTCCCAAAATCTATATGCCCTATGGTTAGCTTGATAACCAACGAAGAATAATTGTTTAGCTCTGTGTTGCCCTTTACGCCTGAGTTGTGTAGGGATATGCACCCATGCTGGTGCACCAAATGTGTGCAGGTAACTCAGATCAGGCTTCCTGCCATGCCACATGGTGAATGGTATTTCACCAGTAGTTGAGTTAACCACGTTATTTAATAAATGATTAGCACACATTGTGGCCTCCCCCCACAAAGAATCAGGTAACCCAGAATCAGTTAGCATAGTACGAGTCATTGCCTGCAATGTTTGGCCTCGCCTTTCAATATATGCATTGTGTTGTGGTCTGTATGGTGCAGATGTCTTATGAGCTATTCCAGCTGCCTTTAAATTATTCTGGAATTTGCTATTAACAAATTCCGTGCCGTTATCTGTCACCAGGGTTATAATTTGCCGTTTGGTTTTTCTTTCAGCAAACTTTAACCAGTTGAAGAAATGTTGATATGTTTCAGTTTTGCTTTTCATTAGGTAGCAAAACCCATATCTAGAGTAATGGTCCATAATGCTCAGTATATATCGAGCACCCCCCATACTGGGTTTCTTTGGACCTATAATGTCTGCAAATACTACTTCTAAAGGTTCTTTAGTTTTGAAACCATTTAGCCTATTTGCAGGCATTATTTTACTCTTATCTTCACAACAGACATTACAACGCAAATACTTATCACAGGGTTTTAACCTTATTCCTTCAGATAACTCTACTGTACGTTTTAGCATTTTAAAATTCACATGCCCCAAACGTCTATGCAATAAATGGATACATTCATCATGAGGCTTGATATTATTAAATACAGTCTGTGCCTTCCCTTTCTTACTATCATGTAAGACATATAATGTTCCATTTAAAGCTGCAGTTACCTTTTTGCCATCTCTTTCCAGTATGCACTTATTATTCTTAAATGTAACTACATATCCTAGTTTATCTAATACTCTTACAGAAAGTAAGTTCATCTTTAACTGTGGTACATACAACATTTTTATATTCTGGTTTAAACATGGACAATAAGCAATACCTTCACCCTTGGCCTTGAGGTGCCAACCATTTGCGAGTGATATATGTTGAGAACTTGTAGACATTTTTATAAACTTTGTCTTATCTCTCGTGATGCAGTGGGATGCACCACTGTCCACCACCCATAAATCATTCTTCATATCACAATTGCCAAGCATGGCCAGTTCAAAGGATTTCTTTGGCTTCTTTACATTCTGGCTTTTTTCTTTTCTGCAGAATCTTGCCAAATGTCCTCTGCCTCCACAATTAAAACACTTTTTAATTGTGTATGCCGTCGAAGATAACTTCTCTTCTTCCGGGTGCTTTCCTTTACACAGCTGGTTTCTTTCCAGCCTTGAAGATAATTTCTCTTCTTTATTAGGCTTATCTTCTCTCAGCTGGTCACGTTCAAACCTTCTTCTGGCTTCTTCTAATAGCCTGCCGGTAATCTCAGTTACTGATAAACTGTCTTTTGGCAATACCTCTAAAGCAGTCACAAAATCATCATAGCTTCGATCCAAAGAAGACAATATGATGTATACTTGTTGCAACTCATTAAATATAAGCTCTTTTTCTTGCAATTCTTGAAAAATGCTTTTCATACAGTTTAAATGAGTTAACATGTCTCCATTTTTCTCAAGATGTGTTCTAAACAGCTTCCGTGTAAGATTGATATGAGCTCCTACACTGTCTCGAACATAAATCCTTTTGAGGTTATCCCAGCAGCCTGCAGCATTTTCCACTCCACGGATATGAATGAGTTGCTGGTCAGACAGAGTGAGACCTATGATGCACAAAGCCTGCTCATTCTTTCGTTCATAATCTTGTATCAGTTTATAATCCTCTTCATCATTGGGATTTAAATTAGATACATCTGGTGGGTTTGTTATTATGTTCCACAAACCTTCTCTTCGTAGAAGTAAACTACATTTCATTGACCATGAAACATAGTTTGTTCCATCTAGTCTGGATATCATGGACAGATGTGGCAAATTTACTTGTGCCATTGCTCTTGTGATAAACAACTATTTAACAAACAGTTTGTATTTACAGTAATGTGCAACTCCCACCAGCTTTCACTGCTATATCCTGGTTAGTTAGACTGTGCACACTGCTGGGCCCATAACCAATGTTAGTGTTTGGGGATAAACCCCCAAGCAGAGTATGCAGCAGCAGTCAAGCCAGGCAGGCAAATGAGAGAGAGAGTGGGCCCAAGAGTATACACACACTGGAGACAAAAACACTGTTTGTGGTTTTAAAATAGTTATTTAATACACACAGAGATTAAGAAGTGTCATTCAGTCCATATATCATTATCCACTATATCCATCCAGTTATCAAGTCCATTAACAGTAAATACAATGTCCTTATCTGCTTATAAATCTTCTCCTCCCGATACCTTTCTCTCAAAGACAACACTGAATCCACAGCTCACCAAGCAAACAGTCCTTGTGTTCAGTTGAAATGGTATCTGGCACAGTAGCCTCCAAAAACAAGCAGATAGACGTTCCAGCAGGCAGCAGACCAGGAACAGAACCAGGTGCATCCAGAAGCCGGATCTATTACGTTTCCCTTCCTACCTATATTGCTGCCTGCAACCGCACCCACAATGACATTGCAGTTTCTTGTGCTTAAAGCTACAAGACACTTAATCCTAGGTTTACATATTTATTCAACCCAAACCTGGTTGGTGTATCCATATACCCAACAGAAACAGTATAAAGAATACAGCATATTTGGATATAAAACTTTTCACACTAATTTACACACCTCTCCTTTAGCTGAGGAATACTTTTTATTTTTATTTATTAATTTATATGCCACCCAATTTTGCTGTCTGAAGTGATTCTGGGTGGCTTTTTCTTGGGAAGTCTCAGATACCTCATCATTATTGTCTCTGGGGGAAAAATCATGTTAGAAACTTTGGAATGCCGCAACCAATATACATAATACTGAGGATGGTGCTTCTATGATGAAACTTCTACTAATAACTTCTGTTATGTCTGTAAAAATGTTACTGTACCACGGAGAGCTGATCCTGGGATGAAAAAGATGTTTGGTTAATTATGAGAAATGTGTAAGACAATTAATACATTTAATTAGTAAGGAAATTTACTTTGCGGTATTATGCATACTTACCTTGGAATAAGGCCAACTGCCAAGATAGAAAAATTTCCTATGTCCATAGTTTTTTTTTTTTTAAAAAAAACAGTCTCAGGGAAGTTATTACATAAAGTAAATCCTCCCTCAGAAAATAAAATTAGTTTTTGAATAAAAGGAACAAACCATGTGCTATATAAATATAAGCCAATGTTAAAGGAAATCAGAGAAGATTGCTATTTTGAGGATCACATAACCTTAATAACATTGACTAATAATTAAAAATATATTACAAGATGGAAACCAGCCAAGAAGGCAATTGGACATTTGGGTAATAGAAGCACTGAAGGAAAAGAGAATTTCAGGTAAGCTAAACTGATTTATAATGTCTCTCCTTACTGAAGATAGAGGCCAAATGCTAGTATCTGAATGGATATTTTCAGGAGACAAATCTTAGAAATTAAGGTAAATGATATAAAGTAATGTTGTAGCTTGATTGTTGTACAGCTGGTTAGTTTTCAATAAATTGATGAAGAGCCTTGGAATTAATAAAATAATCACATGTAAGAAGGGCAAATTTTGCTGGGATAGAATCAATGTGGTTTTTGCAATACTATTTCAGATAATGTTGACAAATATGCAGTCAGCAGGTTTCAGGTAGAAATTCCTGAACTGAACTTTTAATTTTAATTCAGAGAACTTTGAAGATTAAGATGAGAAGTCCTCTTTTGAATCAATGTCTGGTTACAAATGAAAAGATAGGGATTAGGAAGCCGTGGACTCCTCTGAATTTACATTTATTTGTTTGTTTATTTGTTAATGGGGTATAATGATAATGTTGATATAGTCTACCACTGTTGTTGGAAAAGCAAATTCTATTGTGAGAAACATTCAGAAAGGAAAGAAAAAGAAAATTGCCAATATTATAGCAATAGCAATAGCAATAGCACTTAGACTTATATACTACCCCTTAGTACTTTACAGCCCTTTCTGAGCTGTTAACAATATCAAGCACATTGGTCCTCATCTTACTAACCTTGGAAGGCTGGAAGGATGAGTCAACCTTAAGTCCTGTCAAGATAGAACTCCAAGCTGTTAACAGAGTTAACCTGGAATACTGCATTCTAACCACTGTGCCATAGATTATATCAAAGCAAAGACGAGTGAGATGGATCATCAAATGATATATGATATGGAGAAAGAAGAAGGGAAAACTTTGCTTTGTTCATTGATATTAAGGCATGAAAAGACTAAACAATTCCCCAGTAAAATTTCATTCTACTTTACAATTTTTCATGTCAGGAAAGTGGCATAATTGCAACTCTATTTCCCTGACCATTTATTTTGACCATTTTTATTAGATTTAAAAAAAGTCATTTGAATTTCCACTTGGAGTTTGAAAGGTCACGTCCCAGGCACTGACATGTCAGCTAAATGAAGAGGAATCATATCTACAGCAACAAAGTGTGGCTCTCTGTGCTCAGATTCCCTTGGGAAGAAGCAAATTTGGTTAAATGTTTTGAGTTAAGATTATACTAAAAATAAATCAGTGGGCATAAAGAGTGACTCTTTCATTCTTTTGGTTGGCCTTATCCTGACATATATTTGAACTCAGCTATATCTCTTTTTTAGAAGGAGTGCGGGTGCCTTTAAGATGCTGGGCTTGTTAATCGAAGGTCAGCAGTTCAAGACCCAAATACCACATGAGAGAATGAACTGTTCCTATACCAGTTCCTGCCAACCTGGCAGTGCGAAAACATGCAAATGTGAGTAAATAAACAGATACCACTTCAGTGGGAAGGTAACAGTGTTCTGTGTGCCTCAGCATATAGTCTTGCTGGCCATATGATCAGAGAACCATCTTTGGACAACACTGCTTCCCTCAACTAAGAAACAGATGAGCACCACCTGGTAGAGTCAGACATGACTGGACAGGGGCAACCTTTTCTTTTACCAATATCTCTTCAGCATGGCAAAGAAGCAAGTATGTTGCCTAAATGTAGATTAACATTTTAGTTTCAGTATAAATGTTATACTAGGCTATGGTCAGATCCAAAGTCTAATGATTAACCCAGCCCTATTGTTACAGAAAGTCTCTATTATGGAAATATGACCAAATTTAAAAATCAGGATTAATTAATTTAATTAGCATGTGCTAAATGACCATATGACAAACTAATTTTGAAATTGAAGAGGATCTCACAAACTCATTTTCATAGGATAGTCAAATATCATTCTGGGTATGTTTACACTGTTGAGATCACAGCCAAATCATTGGAAGGTCCCAAAAAAGTATAGTTTGTATACACCACATTTTTTTGAAAATACAATGAATTGCAAATAATTGCTGACTCATATTTTTCACAACTGTTAAACAATACAAACCCATAACCCAGCAAGATGCCTGGAGAAACCAGGTGCTTCAAATCTAGGCTTTGAAAGAATAAAGATTACTGTAAAAGAATAAGCAGGGAAGTATAATCTGACAACCTGTGCAAAGTGATCAGATTGTAAACATCAAAAACAATATCTAACTAATGTTTCTTGTTTCTTCCTGTAAAAGAAATAGATCTCCTAATTTATGGATACTTCATTTACAGTAATAGGATAGGTCCACTGTTGGAGCCAGATCTGGAAGTTGATTCATGGCGATTGAATTTCTTGTCTTTTTTTTTTGTTTTGACCATAAGTCAAATGGCTATAAGTCAATATCCAGGTCTGGCAAAAACAGTCAATGAAAGGTCTCAATATTATAATACATTTATTTGGGTTTATGTACAACCATGTTATTTACAATTTCTATAACTCAAAGGTGTCAAACTTTATTTCTTTGAGGGCCACATGAGGGTTGTTCTTTGAGGGCCACATGAGGGGTGGGATTCAATTGTTTTAACAACCGCTTCTGTGAGTGTGGCTTAGGTAGTGGGCGTGGCTTGGTGGTCATGTTATTGGCTGGGTGTGGCCAACTCAACATCACTCACATTGGGGCACGCATCTCCTCACCTGGCCTCTCATGACTGTGGAGATGCTGCAACAGTCGTAAGTGTGAAAAATGGTCATAAGTAGTGCCATTGTAACTTTGAATGGTCACTCCACACAGGCAAAGTACCAGCAAAGGAAGGGAAAAAAACTCCAGAGACATTCCTGAGACAGGAAGTCTAGTCCTGCCAAGAATGTAATAAGGGTTAATGGAGAGGCAGTGTCTGTAAGCAACACCAGAATTTTTCCTTCCTGCCTTCCTTACGGGATTAGGCCAGTAATTTCTTCTAACAACTGGTTCTCCAAACTGCTTAGAATGTTAACAACTGGTTCTAGCGAATAGATGTGAACCAGTAGAATCTCACCCCTGGGTTGTCTTTGTGGTTGGGGGTCAAGTGGGCATGACTGGGGTGCATGTGGCCAAGGTGGACATGGCCAGCTTAACCTCCTGCAGCCCATGTGCAGTCCTCTGGGCCTCTGGTTTTGGCTGCGAAGGCCTCCTGCAGCCCTCTGTCAACAAAAATGAGCCTGGGAGGGCTGTGTGTAGTTCTCCCGGGCTCCATTTTTGCTGGCAGAGAGCTGTAGGAGGCTATCTCATCTGAAAACAAATCTCAGGAGGGCTGCACACAGCCCCACCAAGCTCCATTTTTGCTGGCAGAGGCACCACAGGCTGGTCCTTCGCTGTTTTCAGGGCAGCCCCATGGGCCAGATCTAATTACTCCAAGGGTTGGATCTGGCCCACGGGCCTTGAGTTTGACACCCCTGCTATAACTCAATAAAAACATTGTGGAACTTTCACTTCACTGAAGAAGCTGCTTGGGTAAGCAGCGAAATGTTTCAAACCAAAAAAGAAAAGTCCAGCTGCCATGGCTCAACTTCCAGATAACTCTACCTGTATGACTGAAAATCTTCATTGACATATTATTTGAGCCACAATTGTCCCCATTCACTATCTCCCAGCAGGTGTTTCAACAGTGAACAGTTCATAAGATAATGTTTAACCCAGTTCATTGTCACAGCATCTTTGTAAGGAAAGAAGGAAAAACAGAAGACCAAAAAATGTATTATCTAGAATATATGGGTTATGATTTACTGCTACCTCACAGATCAATTGATCCACTTACTGCATAAACTGATGGTGGCCATTTATTTGATGACATTATTCTCAAAGGTCTTTTTAGAGGAAGCTAGATCATATAAAGCTAACATTTGAAATAGAAAGAGACACAAACAGGGGAAAGTGCTTTGCTTTTAGTACTCTTCTATAAAAGGTATATAAGCCTGACAAATGGTCAGCTATATGCATGGAAGACATCCACCAAAGGCCACCGGTATTTAGTACAAAACATTTTCATGTTAACCATGTTATAATGCATGAAGAGGCACTGGATCTGTAATTAAACTATGTCTCAGATTACCCTTCAAATTTATTATGTACACAATTGAGTCATGCCAGTTGTTAACCTTTAGTTGGTGGGTACTAAAAATCTGTATACCCAACATTTGAGCACAATATAGTAACATTAGAGTCATATATTTAGTATTTGAGGGGTGCCACGAACAAGAGGGGGTCAAATTATTCTCCAAAGCACCAGAGGGCAGGACAAGAAATAATGGTTAGAAACTGATCAAAGAGAGAAGCAACCTGTAATTAAGGACAAACTTCTTAACACTAAGGACAATTAACCAGTGGAACAGCTTGCCTTCAGAAATCATTGGTGCTCCATCACTGTAGGTTTTTAAAAAGAGACTGGACAGTGTCTGAGATTGTATAGGTTCTTCTACTTGGACTAAACTAGAAGACCTGCAAGGTCTCTTCTAGTGCTGTGTTATTCCATTCCACTCCATCCCATCCCATCCTATCCTATCCTATCCTATTCCCATGACTGGAAAACATAGTTATTGCTGGTTTCACACATTTAAAGGACAAGTGGGTAATGTATACAAATTCCATTGAATGAAATCAGATATGAACCTGATAGATATCTCTAGGCAAAATACATACACATTTATGACTTCCTAAGTATTCTGTGTTGTGCCTATAACCTATGTTTCTCCATTCACATTTCTTTTCTTCTAGTTCTCAGTTTTAGTTTGCTCACAATCTTAATGTTGTGATACAATGATCCTGATCCTTAACTGACAGGGTCTTGGATGACTAAGCTCTCCTCCTGTTCCCCCACCCCACAAGTCTTCATCTAGTTCTCTTCAGAAACAGATTCTAATTCTTCAGGCCATAGGAAGCACCAGGGGTGGGATTCTATCAGTTCGCACCTATTCGCTAGAACTGGTTGTTAACATTCTAAGCAGTTGGTTGTTAGAAGAAATTACTGGCCTAATCCTGTAAGGAAGGCAGGAAGGAAACATTCTGGTGTTGCTAACAGAAACTGCCTCTCCATTAACCCTTATTACATTCTTGGCAGGACTAGATTTCCTGTCTCAGGAACTTCTCTGGAGTTTTTTTCCCCTCCTCTTTGTTGGTACTTTGCTTGTGTGAAGTGATCATTCAAAGTTACAATGGCTCTGAAAAAAGTGACTTATGACCATTTTTCACACTTATGACTGTTGCAGCATCCCCACAGTCATGAGAGGCCAGGCGAGGAGAAGCGTACCTTGATATGAGTGATATTGAGTTGGCCATGCCCAGCCAATAACATGACCACCAAGCCACACCCACCAACTAAGCCACAACCACAGAACCGGTTGTTAAAAAATTTGAATCCTACCACTGGGAAGCACCTCTTAATTCTTGGCACAATGCTAAATGGGATGCTTTGCCTTGGTACCCATACAGTCTTAGCTTCACTTTGATTTGCTAATGGTGTGCATTCTAGTACTGCCTGAGGCACCAAGCCAGATGAGTTACCTTAACCCAATTCTGTATTTTTCAGCCTTAGGAAAAAGGCAACAACAAAGCAGTTCCAAAAATCTTTCCAAGAAAATTATAGGCCAGAAAACTACCAGGAATCATCACACACAAAAACACAAAGGAAAACGTGAAAAGTACACTAAGCTATTCATCTGTCTTCCCTTCTTTCTTCTCTTCCCTTTGTTTCAATTTGTGAATAATGCTTACTTGCTAAAGTTACTGTATATTTTCTAATCTTTGAGAAAAAATACTCATTTTTAAGTCCAATATTGACTCAAATAAGGGGCACTAGTTTAAGATTAAGATTAAAGCCAGGAAAAGCACTGAATATAATCAAATATTATTCAACTGGAATTTCATTTCTGAAACAGGACATCATTATTTTCCTTTTTTTAAAAAAAAACTTCCAGGTATATTTTACAAATGGTCTGTAGGAATTGGAGGACACAAAGGAACAGTTTTAAAAACTGAAAAAGGCAGCATATAAATGAAAAAGGAATAAGCCTCCTACTCCATGAAGACACACTATTACCACTCATGAAATGCATTGTTTTGGATCCCAATCTTTGTCATTGTCAGAAGGTCACAAAGACCTTACACAACAATGTCTTTAAAATGAGTGAAAGCCTGGAGAAGCAGGATTCCACAAGAATGTGAATTTGAACCTAGATGAAGAGAAATAAATTAACATTCAGCTTTCATTTCCAAGCTTAGAAGGTGGTGTTTCTTTCAACCTGTTCAGATATAAATATACACATACAGAAATATAACTCACCCAAGCTAGAGGCTACTCCAATAATTTTATGTTAACATGATTATTTGGTCTGTTGACACCATTCAAGAAGCAGACTTTAAACCTGATGCAGGTGCAAAACAAGTCCTCTTTAATGAAAATGGGTGAATAATCCTTCAGGGAGACTTAAAACTATGAATGAAGTACGCCTTGTGGTCTTAATCTGTCTCTGACAAGAATTATATCCTATTTTATAGCCAGCTGTAGATAACTTTCCACCTGCAAGTGCCTGTCATTTACTCCATACTGTCCATTACTGCCCAGGTAGTGATGAAATGGTTTCTTAATAGGATGGAAACACAGGACTCCATTGTATGCAGCCAGATGCTTTTAATAGTGAATTACTACAGTATGCTGGAAACTTTTCTAATGCTGTGTGAGTTCATTAGAGCAATTATTCTGAGAATGCGGGAAAGACGAGATTGTTTTGGACATTGGTAGCGTTAGTAGTTTCCTGCGGTGTGGCGCTTATGATAGTAGCAGTGACTCTGCATGCATGTTAGACCTGCCTGGGGCAAGTACATAACTTAAATGCCTGCTTTTTGATATTTGCTCTTTCCCCCCCATTTCCAGAAGGGGAAAAAAACATTTACAGTAAGTTAATCTTTTTGCTGTTTTCCCACTGTCTTTGTTTATGTGCCAGCCCTATTCTCGAAATTCAAGCAAGAGAAGGAAGGATGACATTTGAATCAACATAATTCCAGAGATGGCAAGGTATAATAGTTTGGAAGAGTATATCAATCAAGAGATGTCATTATCATAAAAATATGGGCTATAAAAGGGAATAAAGTCCAATATTGTCATCAGCAGTTGATTTCCAATGCTGGAACTGCATAAGCATGCATGGAGGGGTGTACGTGAGTTTAAATGGTGCACAGTTCATAGCTGTCATTATAGCTTGTATGTCTTTGTGGGTGTGCATGTGTGTGTTTGACTCCATCTTGATTCCTGGTGATAAGTCCAGGCAGTTTCCTTGTCAACGTTTTTTCAGAAGTGGTTTTCTATTACCTTCCTCCTAAGATGGGGACAAAATGACTGCCCCAAAGTCACCCATCTGGCTTTGTGATTAAGGCAAGACTAGAACTTACTGGTTTGTAGTCCAGTGCCATTAGCAACTATGTCAGGCTGTCTTTCTGCTTATTAAGAGCCTTGCATTTGTTTTTGTTTTTTTAAGGAGAAGAACATAGCTTTTCCACTCCTGTATTATGCAAATAATGAAACATACCCTGTGGTAGGCAGTCTACATTCACACAGAGATTCATATGTATGATAATCAAATCTTTAAAAATGCATATTTATATTGCATGGATTACATGGATCACATGTAGAGTTATGCATGCAAGAAAATCAGTAATGGAACAAATAGCAGTATCTAAACAAAAACACTTGCACTTAAGTTTACGTAAGCATCTTTATATGTTTACATGCAAATTTAAATCTTATTTTCTGTACATATTTAATTGATTACCTACTTTTAGTTTAGTGTAGTGTAGTTTTGCAGTGGTTCTGAGGTGTCTAACAGAAAGTTCTGATTACTCAATGTTGCAGGATATTTGCCATCTAGGTATGTGCTTTCTTAGTTTATCATCATCAGCGAGTTTCAGTAAACTTTTCAAGGCCTGAGCCCCACTTGTGTGATAACCCAACCTTCCTCAATAAAATTCAAATGGGAATCCAAAATCTCTCAGTGTTCTATTGGTAAAGGCTGGATATTCTCCCGTTATTTATTCACCCTACACATCAAATATAGCCAAGGAAGCTGGACTGGAAGAATCAATCAGAATAGAGCTGGAAGGGACCTTGGAGGTCTTCTAGTCCAAACCCCTGCTCAAGCAGGACACCCTATACTATTTCAGATAAGTGGCTGTCCACTCATTTCATAAAAACCTCCAGTGATGAAGCACCTACAAATTCTGAAGGCAAGCTGTTCCACTGGCTAATTGTCCTCAATGTTATGAAGTTTCTCCTTGATTCCAGGTTGCTTCCCTCCTTGATTATTTTCCATCCATTCTTTCTTGTCTTGGGTTCTGATGCTCTGGAAATTAAATTGGCCCCCTCTTCTTTGTGGCAGCCCCTCAAATACTGGAACATTGCTATTATGTCACCTTTAGTCCTTTTCTCTAGACTGGCAATTCCTGATTCTTGCAACCGTTCTTCATATGTTTTTGTCTCCAGGTCCTTAATTATCTTATTTTCTCTTCTCTGCACCTTTTCCAAAGTCTCAACTTCTTTTTGATAATGTGATGACCAAAATTGGACGCAATATTCCAGGTGTGGCCTTACTAAGGCTTTATAAAGTGGTACTAATACTTCACATGACTTTGATCCTATGCCTCTGTTTATACAACCAAGGATTGTATTAACTTTTTTGGCTGCTGCCCCATACTGCTGGTGTGGTTTAAAGATGAACAGGGTTTTAAAACTAGAGGAAGAAATATCAATAATCTGTGCTATGCTAACAACACTACTTTGATAGCCAAAAATGCAAAGGATCTGCAGGCTTTTGGTACTAAATGTCAGAGCATTGTGAAAATAATCAGACTAAAATTAAATATAAAGAAGACCAAACTTATAACAATGGGTAGAGCAACCAGCCTTAGAATTGACATTGAAAGTATTAAAGTGGTGGAGAACATCTTCCTTTTAAGATCAACTACCAACAATAAAGAAATAAA
Organism: Pseudonaja textilis; assembly: GCF_049901715.1. Taxonomy (NCBI): domain Eukaryota; kingdom Metazoa; phylum Chordata; class Lepidosauria; order Squamata; family Elapidae; genus Pseudonaja; species Pseudonaja textilis. The sequence goes on from NC_141992.1 coordinate 72,713,117, forward strand.
TAGACAAGAAATGCTGTAGACAAGCACTCAGCAGAGCAGCTAGGAAGGCCTTGAAAAAGATTCTCAGATGTCCCTATGTAAGCAGGATAGGAAGCATATAGATGCCTTTGAGTATTGGAAAAGAGTCCTGAAAATATATTGTGGACAACCAAGAAAACTAACCAATGGATCATTGACCAAATCAATCCAGAGTTCACACTTGAGACACAAATAACCAGGCTCAAATTATCACATAATTCTTGTAGCTACATAGAATGAAGGACTGCTACATTTTTTAAACTGAGTTTTTGAAGGAAATGCAGGAGAGAGAGAGAGAGAGAGAGAGAGAGAGAGATGCAATGTATAGACAAGCACATACATGGGCACAAAGGTACAACTATGCATACACACAAATACACACACACAAATATCATCTGTCTGTCTTTTTACACACGTATACAATATCTGTAGAATACTATAGCTAGATATAGATTTTGTTTGTTTTGCAATCATACATATTAAAAAGAAAAAAGCAATATCCCTTCTGCCTTGGCTCCAATAACATTACTATTGCCTTGTGAACAACATAATATTTTGAACCTAGTATGGTGTTTAAATTCTGTATAGGTAAGTACTTCCCAGCTTGAAATGAAGAAATATTGACTCCTGTTTATTTTGTTATTTCATTGTTCAATATCGTCTTTGCTGTTATACCAATAGTGATAAATTACCATTATTTCAGCAACTCAGATAAAACCAGTACTTTCAATTCTGCATTTATCCCAAATAAGTTCCAGATCCCAGGGGCAAAAGAGTAGGGAAAGGAAACTGCAACATCCTCATGTCAGACTAACACATTCAGAATTGTGCTTTCACACCTCTACTGTCAAAGAATGCACAGAAAATATTGGACAAATCTTTATCAAGTGCCCTTAGGCTGGTTACATAGATTTTGTCCTTGGAAAATGCACCCTGCATCTGAAATAATCTCTCAGCCTGTGCAATGGGAAGACAAACATTTTATGTACATAGTAAACAAAGAGAGACAAATGCAGCATTATAATACAGTGTTGTAATATTGTATTATGTGACAAGAGCACATTTCATGTAGCATCATATTATATATTCTAATTATATTCTTACATTATAAGATTTTATAGAAGGAAGGGGAAAATGAAATAAGTTGGCACAATTTTTCACATTTTCTGGTCATTGCTTCATCCTGAAGGTAAAGCCATTTATTATTATTATTATTATTATTATTATTATTATTATTATTATTATTATTATTATTATTATTATTCACAAAAACAACAGTGTACACAGCAAGCGAGATAACTCTGCTGGGTTTTGTATCACAAATCAATAGTTAAACACTTCCCACAAGTTTAGGACTGCATGATGTATTGGCAGATTAGGCGAGCAGATCCCAGTAAGGTGGCCTTCTGCAGCTGACCAATAGTGATCTTGTCATCACCAATTGTTTTTAAGTGCTTGCCTAGGTCTTTAGGCACAGCACTCAGTATGCTGAGTACCACTGGAACCACCTGCACTGGTTTATGCCAGAGTCTCTGCAGTTCGATTTTCAAGTCCTGATATCTGGTGATTTTTTTCGAGTTGTTTCTCATTGCTCCTGCTGTCACCAGGTATGGCAATGTTGATGATCTGTACTTTTTTCTTCTCCACAATCACGATATCCAGGATATTGTGTTCTAAAACTTTGTCAGTCTGTATTCGGAAGTCCCACAGTAGTTTTGCATGCTCAATTTCGACCACTTTTTCACGCTTATGATCCCACCAGTTCTTTGCTATAGGCAGATGGTAGTTGTGCCACAAGTTCTAGTGGACCATCTGAGCAACTGTTGTAATGTTGTTTATAGTCAGTTTGAGCGATTGTCTTGCAACAGCTCAGTATGTGACCGATGGTTTTGTCCGCTTCTTTGCAGAGTCTGCATGTGCGGTCATCAGAAGATGTCAAGAGCAAGTTCAGTAAGTTTTTCCATTCTTGATTGTTATTATGGAAATGTCTCCAATAATTCAATTGTCCTAATAATTCCATCTCAAAATAGAGCCCATACTGTCCTGGGTAGCCAGTTTAAATTAGTTTGCTAAGAAAAGCATGCATTGATCAGTTTGTCTATCTGCTTTGAATTGAAAAGGAGCTCTTGAGAAAGAAAAGACCAGAAAACTTAGGGTTTTTTTAGCCATTTTTATTTTCTGTATTGGATATTGTAAGAATCCTCAAACCCTATCTTGCTTAGTTCATAAGCAAGGATAATTTCAATAAGGATTGAAATGATCCCCAAAAGGTGCCTCCAGTTCAGGAAGGTTGGGATGAGAAAACTGATATTTGGAGTCACTGAGATGGAAGGTGCCATGTAAGCAGTGATATGGAGTGACACATCTCTATTTATCATTGTTATGATATACAGGCCAAGCTAAGATTATGATGAAAGCCAACCATATCAGGGGTGGGCTTCAAAAATTTTAGCAAAGGGTTCTGTTATATCTGGGAGGACGGTTCAAGAACGGAGGCAAGACTCAGATAGTAACTAAAGCTCTTTATTTGTGACTTCAGATCTGAGCAACTAAACCCAGCCGCAGCAGCCCCTTTTATAGGGCTGGCTGTGCCTAGGCAGCCAATGAAGGCCATTTGAGTTTGCCGCTCTTGGCAGGGCCAATCGCGGCAGCCCGTTTACTGGCCAATCGCATCAGTCTATGGCGACCAATCATGATCGGCTTTCAGCGGGCCAATCAGATTTGCAGGCCACGAGCCTGCTAGTCCGGAACACCCCTCCCCTCTCGGTTCCATTTAAGGGGTGGAGTAATATAGTTTCACAGGTAAGCAGGTCTTCGCACCTGTCTGCCTGACTTACGCACTTCCGCTTGACCCTGTTCAAACCCGGGTTCAGATGGACTGCTTGCTGGATCAAACGGGAACGGTGAACTGGTGTCATGGTCAGGGCTCTCCTCTGGTGCCTCCGGGGTGATGAAGTCCTCAGCCTCGCTGTTACTGTTTTGGCTCCCGGGGCTTGCTGAACCTGCCTGGATGCTGCTTCCTAGCGAAGCATTCGACTGTCCAGTCTCAGTTGCAGCTGGTGAGTGTGGCCAACCATGGTGTGGTGATCTCGGTGATAGCTCGGAATAGACAGGTGTTGGTTCTAATTCTGAGTTCACTGCTTCCCCTCCCCCCCCCCAGTGTCAAAGTTAGGGTCAGGGTTGGAAGATGTGGTTAGTCTGGAGCGCAGTTGGTCAATATGGCGTTTCCATGGTCTGCCATCAGTGGTGAGTAGACGGTAGGAGCGGGGACCCGTAACTTGAGTTATCTGGGCAGAAATCCAAAGGGGATCCCCAGAAATTGTTTTTGCAAAAACAAGGTCTCCTACCTTGAAAACACGGTGCTTGCTGCTGGAACCCAGGGGCTTTTCTGGGGTGTAGGCAGGGTGCAAACGATCTAGAGGCGATCTGAGTTTCCTGGCCATCAGGAGTTCAGCTGGGCACTTGTTGGTCGTGCTGTTTGGTGTGATGTGTTGCAGGAGCAGCATTCTAGTGACTTTGTCGTGGATGTTGCCTTGATCCATTTTCTCCAGGGTTTTCTTTGTAAACTGAACCATTCGTTCAGCCCTACCATTCGCCGCAGGATGAGCCGGCGATGTGAGTGCGTGTCGGATGCCCCGTTCCGCTAAATACTGTTCAAAGGCTAAGGCAGTAAATTGGGGCCCATTGACAGAGACCAGGACATCTGGTAACCTGTGTGTGGAGAAGAGTCTGTTCAGTTTTTTAATGACCGCCTCAGTAGTGGTTGCTTTCATCTTATTGACCTCAAGCCAGTTTGAGTAGGCATCAACAGTTATTAAGAAGGTGTGGCCTCTTGTAGGTCCTGCAAAGTCAATATGAATGCGAGACCAAGGACCCCTGGGTGTTTCCCATTCTGTTGGTGGGGCTTTAGGTGGCGCTGAGTGGTTCTCCTGGCATTTGTTACAAGAGGCGACCCAGGTTTCGATTTGTTTATCTATACCTGGCCACCAGGCGTAACTTCTTGCCAGCGCTTTCATACGTACGATGCCCGGGTGTCCATCGTGTAGCATTTGCAAGACCCATTTTTGTAACTTAGTTGGTACAACAACTCGGTCTCCCCACAAAACGCACCCTTTTGTGAAAAAGTTCCGTTTGTCTGTTTTTAAACGGCTTAAACATTTCCTTAGTGTCGTAATCTGGCCATCCCCTCTCCACCCAGCCAAGAACTTGTGCCAAACAAGAGTCTCTTTTGGTTTCAAAAGCGATGTCTTGAGCCATTAGTGGAGGTGATGGCATTGTCTATATTTGCAGTACGGGGAGTGTGGGAGCTGGGTCTTCCTGTGGCTCGGGTAGTGGTGAGTGGCTCAAGGCATCTGCGTGGGGAATAGATTTCCCTGGGCGGTACTTTAATTGATAGCCGTAGGCAGTGAGAAATTCTGACCATCGCGTCATTCTGGGGGAGAGAATGTGTGGAGTAGGTTTGTCGCCCGCCAGGATCCCAACTAGTGGCTTATGATCCATTATAATAGAAAACGGTCTCCCATAAACATATTCATGAAATCGTTTTATTGCAGAGACAATTGCAAGGGCTTCCTTATCTAATTGGCTATAGTTTCTTTCTGTTTTTGATAGAGTTTGTGAAAAAAATGCAATTGGTGCTTCTGAGCCATTTGGTAGGACGTGGCTCAGGATGGTCCCTACCCCAAATGGTGAGGCGTCACACGTGACAGTCAAAGGTAGTGTCTCATTATACTGAATTAGTATTGCCTTTGATGTAAGGAGGTCTTTTACTTGCTGGAAGGCATGTTCCTCCCGACGTCCCCAATTCCAGGATGCCCTTTTATTGAGTAGTCTATGAAGGGGCTCAGCAACAGTCGCCTTCTGGGGTAGGAAGATGTTATAAAAGTTAATAAGTCCCAGGAAGGCTTGGAGGTCGGTTTTGTTTTTAGGTCTTGGGGCGTTTTTGATAGCTGCCAATTTTTTTTCTGTGGGGTTGATTCCTTGCTTGTCAAGGAGGTAGCCAAGAAACTCCACCCTTTCTGTGCAAAGCTGGCACTTTTCCTTCTTAACCTTGAGGCCAGCGTTTTTGAACCTCTGTAGGACTGTTCTGAGACGTTTTTCTAATTGGTTTTTTGTGGGTGCTGCTATTAATACATCATCAAAATAGGGCACGACCCCTTTTATCCCTTGTAATAGTCTCTCCATCAGGCTTTGAAAGATGCCTGGGGCTACGCTTACACCAAACTGGAGCCTGTTGCATTTGAATGCACCACGATGTGTGACTATAGTTTGGGCTTCTGCAGTCTTGGGATCAACTGGTAGCTGTTGATACGCTTGGGCCAGATCTAATTTTGTGAATATTTTGCCACCCCCAAGTGAATGCAGGAGATGTTGAACAACTGGCACTGGGTAGGCGCTCTGCTGTAGCGCGTGGTTGAGGGTGGCCTTGTAGTCACCGCAGATTCTTATGGACCCGTCAGGGTTTATGGGGGTGACAATTGGTGTCACCCATCGGGCGTGGTCAATAGGTTCTAACACGCCTTGCGTGATTAATTTGTCCAGTTGCTCGTCAATTTTGGATTTAAGAGCAAAGGGAACTTGGCGTGGCTTTAGACGAATGGGTGCTATGTTGGGGCAAAGATTAAATGAAATGGGGGACCCCTTGTACTTGCCTAGGCTTTCGTTGAACACTTCTCGGAAGTCGTGGACGAGGGCTGCCTCCCAGTCATTGTCTTCAGTGTGATGGATGCCAGCCATTCTGATTCCTAATGGCGCGAACCACTGAAGACCCAATAGACTTGGCTGGTCTCGGTCTACGACGGTGAGTGGTAGGATTGCCTTATGTCCCTTGAACAAGACCTGCACATGGCGGGTACCTGCGACTGGAATCCGGTTGCCTTGATAGTCTTTTAGTATGATTCTCTGACTGCTGAGGTCTTGGCGTCGGATATTGGGGACTAGCTGCTTGAGTGTTCTCCAGGATACCATGGATAGTGATGACCCAGAGTCGACTTCCATGTTGCACGGTTTGTTTTCAATCGTGACCTCTACTTGGATCTTTTTAGCGTCAAGTGATGAAGCGTGGACGATGATGATGGTTTGATGAGCCTCCTCTCGTCTGGGGGCGTCGTTAAACCTTCGGGGTCTGCTGTACCAGATCCACTGGTTGCTAGGGCGGTCCCTCTGCGTGGTGGCGTTGCCATCGTTTCTCTTTGGGCTGCTCCCTCTCCGTCTGGGGCTGGAATTTCTCTTGTTTCTGCATACCTTCGCGATGTGTCCCCGTTTCTCGCAAAAATGGCATATGGCATCTAAGAATCTGCATTCGGATCGGGGATGGTTTCCCCCGCATCCGGCGCATTGGTAGTTGGCTTTGCGACCCCACTGGTCCCGTTGCTCATGTTCTGACCGGAGCCTGTGGACTTCTTCTTCCTCGCTGTCTGAGGATGACTCGACGTCTTCGTGATGGGTGGTTGATGTGTACTTGTCTGAAAGTTTCCCAGCATCGTTGGTGGGTTGGCGGTTGGTCCCGCTGGTTCGACGCATTCGTGCTGCCGATTTACGAGTGGCTTCGGCTGCTGTGGCGTCTGCTATGGCATCTGCGAGCGAGATGTCCCACCCAGGTTCCTCAGGTCTGCCACAAAATCCCCAATGCTCTCATCCTCACGTTGGTCCCTCTGGTAGAACTCATGCCTGCGAATGAGAGTTGGCATGGCTGGGGCATAATGGTTGCACAGGATGGGAGCAAGGGTATCCCAATACATGGTTTTAACTTCAGCTGGCTTGGCTAAGGCTTTAGCCATCTTAAAAATGGCTGGTCCACAATGGGTTAGAAAAACGGCTCGTTTCTTGCTGGGCGTGGCATCTTTGAGGTTGTTGGACTCCAGGAACATTTGAAATCTGTCCATGTATGAGTCCCAATCTTCGCTAGCTGGATCGAATGGTGCGGGTGGTATAGCGCTGCTGGCCATGTCACCGTCGTTCCGCTCTGTCAGCCACGTGCTCCTTCGGCTAGCTCAATTCAATAGCTTCTGTTGCCTCCGAATCCCATCCTCGTCGCCGGTGTTATATCTGGGAGGACGGTTCAAGAACGGAGGCAAGACTCAGATAGTAACTAAAGCTCTTTATTTGTGACTTCAGATCTGAGCTACTAAACCCAGCCACAGCAGCCCTTTTATAGGGCTGGCTGCGGCTAGGCAGCCAATGAAGGTGATTTGAGTTTGCCGCTCTTGGCAGGGCCAATCGCGGCAGCCCGTTTACTGGCCAATCGCATCAGTCTATGGCGACCAATCACAATCGGCTTTCAGCGGGCCAATCAGATTTGCAGGCTACGAGCCTGCTAGTCCGGAACAGGTTCTCTGCCTGGTTGCTGAGTGGGTGTGGCCATGATGGTTGTGGCTTATTCAGCCTTTTGTACCATGGTGTGGGTGGCATTTCTGCCCTCCCAGGCTCCAGAGGCTTTCCTTGAGCCTCTGGGATGGCAAAAATGGCTTCCCTGGGCTCTGGAGGCTCTCCGAAGTTAGAAACAGGCCCATTTCTGGCCTTCCTGAACTTGCAGGAGGCCTGTTTTTCGCTCTCCCTGAGCCTCCACACACACCCTGCACTTACCTGCATCCAAAACAGGCTGTGTGGGGACTCCTGGGAGGGGAGGGGCAGGGTGGGTGGGGCCATCAAGGAGTGCAATTTGGGGGTTATCCAAACTGCACAGAATCTTAGCTAGGGGCTCTCCCAAACCCTTGCAAACCCCCAGCAGCCCACCCCTGAACCATATCCTTCCTCTTTCATTCTTCTATTCCCAATGTTAGCAGCATCAGGCTAGGCTAAATGGAAGGAACAAGGCAAGTCCAGGATCCATCAAAGGAACTGCAAAGCAGAAGAGAAGGAAGGATCTGACTGTAATGCTCCAGCTGTCATCCATATATTGGTGAGTTTAACCCACAGTTAAGGAGAACTGTTGGAGCCGTTTCAGTAATCTGCTAGGAGAGGAAGTTGATTTGCTTAGGCCTTTCATATTTTTCATATTTGAGCTGTGCTTTAGAATGGATGCTTGTTAGTTTACAGTGCTAATGCCCTTCTGAACCTGCCTTTTTTATTTGTGATTAAAAAGTCACCGTTTCCTGGCAGATAAAAAAAAAAAACCTGGAAAGGATTAAGCTGCCTCACAACGAAGTTTGTTCCACTCACATTTCTCAACTGCTTTGGCTGGTAAGAATATGCTCTTTAGCCTACTTTTCATCTTCCAAAGTGCAGCCTTAACATTTATTCTACCAATCCCAATCTATTTGCCCTTCAAATATATGGATTTTTACTCAAAATGCTCAGAAATGATCATGATGGCTTAGTTTTAGGGGGAACTGAAGTTAACCGTTTTGGAAAGGATAAACTCAGTTTCTTTTAGAAATGATTCAAGGCATGGTTGCATTTGGAATAGGCAATGATGTCTACTCCAAATATTTTAGAAAGGAGCAACCACAATCACTTGCCATTTGTTGCCCGGTTTGAAGTTGATAATAAGTAAAATTTGAAGCTTCTGACAGACTTAGGTTACTTCTTCCAGTACTTCATAAAAAAACATCAGCTACCTTGTCAGATCAGATAGCAGCATCTAGATGACTGTGACAGATCTAAAAAAAGGGTTAATAGTTGGATAAGAAAGTGTCAGAAAAACTTAGGACTATAGATCACTGGGAAATTGGAAACAATGCAGAAAAGGGCAATGGCGAGCTACTTTCATATCATTGCCAAGAAAACAACAAACACATCACAAGGAACTGAAGTTACTCAAAAAGTTTTACCTTACTAGCAATGGAGTAAAGAAATCATACTTCAAATGACTTTCACAACATTTAAATTCCATTTTTGATTCCCCAAATGAGAAAATATGCTTGTCTGACCACGTTTATACAAAACTCTAATTGGGTTCAAGAAAAGCTCCTTGGGGAGACAGCCCATTTTCTGTAAATAACCACTGTGTGAAGCTTTTTTTCCCCCCAACTGATTAAACGGGACAAAGCATTGTGTTTACTACACAGCAGAAAATGCAAATTTGTATGGACCACTGTGACATTGACCCAGTGGTTCTCCTATAACTAAAGCCTCCTTGAAGTTCCTGAATGACTAATGATATAGCAGGCTATTATCCTAATTAAAAGTAATATTGTTCAACTCACAGATGCACCCAGGCCCTTCACTTGTCTAACAGAGAGAGAGAGAGAGAGAGAGAGAGGCAGACAGAGAGAGGGGGGGAGGGAGGGAGGGAGGGAGAGAGAGAGAGAGAGAGAGATGTTATGGTTCTAATTGAGCCAGGAGATGGTTCTGCTAAAGTGTGACTGTAACAAGCAGCTGGAACCAGAAGTTAACATTTCATAAACCAGAAATGTTCCAAATCATAATAGGCAATGGCCCATTGTCCTCTTTATGCCATTTAGTGTGCAGAATGTAATAGCAAAATATCTGGAAATGAAAGTTTTAAAATAAAGCAAAAATCAACCAGGAGGGAAGATACACATAGCCTGATTTCCTGCCTTTTTTCATATAAGTGAACAATGATCCTTGTTCTATAACCATATCACATAAATGCACAAAGTGTGTATAAACATGTCCATGGTTAATTGGAACTGAGGCAAATTGAGAGCTAGGGAAGTCAGAATTCCTCGAGATATGGGGAAGGAGAGGAATTGTGAGGGAAAGAGCTGTGAACAATTTAAAATTCTACTGAAAAGAATTATCTTATTCTGCTGACATCAGCAGACATTCAGACATACAAAGATCACCCAGAATTTGAAAATTACAGGAGCATCAGATCTTATTCCAACTCCATTTTTGAAAAAGAACCTATTGATGTAACACTCATTGTAGCTGATTATTATTTATCTGTGCAATAAGAACATCAATAAATACCATTACAGATGATAATGGTCACCAACTTTAGAAGGAAACTGGATAACTTCATGGAGATTGGGGTCATCAAGGGCTAATGGTCTTGAAGATTTAAAGTCACCTCCAGTTTGGAAATAGCGTGTTTCCAAATATCAAATGCAAATGAATAATGAGAAGGTTATGGCTACATATCTTGCTTGGGAACACCTTAGAGGCTTCAGGTCAGCCAATGTGAAGAATGAAACCTTTTATTAATGAGGGCTTTGGCCTGATTGATCAGGATTGCTTTTATGGTTTGATATTAAAAATGAAATAGTTAAAATGTTGGAAATGCCACAATTTATTCAAGACATTCCTTGCCCCAGCTATTCTAAAAATTTTTCTCTAAAGACATTTGTGAGCATAAATAGCTACTGAGAATGTTCAGTCACTATTGCACACTTTTTTCCAAGGAAAAATACTCCATTAAAAAAAATCTTTTTTGCAAAATGGGATTTTTTCCCAGTGCTTATAGCCCTTACACAAAGAAAAGAAAAGAAAAGAAAAGAAAAAAACCACCAGCAAAGATATAACAGACTGTAAATGAGTATAGAGAATTCTTATTTAGCCATACTGTAGTTTAGCTGCCTCCCAAGGCCATCAGAAGAATAGCTAATTACCATGTACTCAGAAAAACATCAGAAAAAAGAGTTTATTCTTGAGCATCATCATATATAAAATGTTTGACTTCTTTGCCCTGTAGAGGGTAAATAATCTGTTGTGTATCTGCTTCCTTCTTGACTGTAATAAAGATTCTAATCTAATCAAATTGTGCCTAAGAGTCTTCTGTGAAGTTAGGCCAATTGCTGAATAAGGATTAAGTATTTGGAGAGCTGAGATTTATTTAGATGTCCTGAGGTGAAGACTTACAGTTGGATTTGCTCTCTTATCTATTTCTATTGCTACTGAAAGAAAGCCTTTGCCTGATGACCAAAGATTAAATTATTGCTATGGATTTTCGGCCAGTGTTGATCAGAATTAAATGGCTATGTAAATAGGCCAGATGATGAACCCCAAATTCCACAAGGTAGGACAGAATATATAACCCTTCCCAGTCTCCGCTTCAATAGGTAGCCCAGCCCAGAATATCAAATATGTTGGAAGACTAGAGCGACATTTTAATGATATTAGCTTTAATAACAAAATCTGATTGTGCTTTACCTTCTTCTAATACCACTATCAATCAGGCAAATGTTTGCCAGGCACTTTAAAAAAACATTTTAGTCCTCTTTGCCTTGGTAGGGTCTTATATATTTCTGTCAAAGTTATCTTGCTTACACTCTACACCTCTCTAAAAACCTGCAATATGAATCACCCTCTTTGGCCAATAAAAATTAGGGGGATCCAAATAAATATATTGCCTTTCTCACTGAATACGGACTAGGCATCCTGTGAAACCAGATAACTTTCCCACTGAATGAACCTGCACATGAGTGTAATTATGACGACAGGCCTGTGATTCAGAACAACCTAGATTTGAACAATTGTGCTAATGCTGTAGTAAGCTTAAGAGCTAACTTTGAGGATCTGGTCAAGCCAGTGACACCAACTGTGAAAGCCATTGGCAATGACAGCATTAAGTATGTAGTGTAGGAATAGGCTGCTGAGTTTCAGATGTTAGCTCTGAGTGTGGGCTGGCAGGAAAGAAGCTTAACTGACCAGCTCAATGAGAGATGATCAGATGAAATATGGAGTGACTCAGTCAGGAAAGCATCTCAGAGATCATAAAAGAATAAATCTAGCTCTGCTTGTGTATCAGTGAAAGGGTGGCAAAGGGGAATTTCACTCCAAGAGATTTAAACACTGAAAGACTTAAAAGAGTTAGGTGACCTGTCAACTGAGATAATAAGAGGAAACAGCTGAAATCCAGGAAAACCAAATGCTAAGAAATCGATCAGGAGATTGAGCTTCCCCTCTCAGGTGGGTTTTTATAAAAGGAGAAATCTGTCTCCCTTTTAGTATTTATTTTCCACCTTGAAGGCTAGCTGAATGTGAGGGGGGGAGTTAATACAGGGTTGACTCTACTTCAGAGGTGGTATTCAACTGGTTCGCACCAGCTTGGGTGAACCGGTAGCAGTGATTTGGTATGGGCCACCAAACCACTGGTGACCCATGACTGGCCATGCCCCCATCCTGGTTGCCCAGTCACTCACTTGCCCCGGTCGCTCTCCTAGATTTCCCTACCACATGGTGGCTGGGCGCAGATCGGCGGATGTCCTGCAGCTGCTGCACATGCGCACTGTGAGTGTAGCCACTACATATGCAGTGCACATCTGTCTACCTGCCTATCCACCCGGAGCACTCTTCTCCCGGCAGACATGCCTCCTCCAGCCTGGCCTGGCCCAGCACAGCTAGCCAGTAGGTGGCCACATGTCCAGCCACCTCTTCTGCAGTGCCAGAAGCCTCTCCCAACCGGCCAACTACTCTCTTCCTCCTCAGCCATATAAAACAAACATGCAGAGAAGGAAAGGAGCAGCCGTCTGTCCGGTTGCGCTGAAAAAGGGGTGGCTGGGACTGAAAAAAAGTCATTTCCAACCACCTCTTTCGGAGTGCTGCACCAGCAGGCTCAATGGGGTAGACCTGTGTGGCTGGTGGCTACGATGCAGCGGTGGTGGCGGTGGGTTGGAGAAGCGCAGCAAAGCCTCTTGAAGAAGCCTATAGCCACTGCATGGTTATTTTTCAGTGTGGAAGGAAGGAAGGTAAGGTTACAAGCAGTTGAGAAATCTGCCTAGCCCAGAGCTGCTGGGGGTGGTGCGGGTGAGGCTGCAGCACATGCCCCGCTGGAATTTCCCAGCCCCAAAAGCTGGAGGGGAAGAAGGCCTTTTTAGGCAATGTGGGCCAGGAGACTGGCTGGGATGAACCCTTGTAATGAACAATTCTGCCGGGCACTTGGAAGCCTGTGTGTGTTTTAGATGGGTCTCCTTTCCTAGTGGGAAAGGAGAAAGAAAGAGAGGAAGAGACAGATAGAAAGAGAGAGGGAGGGAGAGAGGGAAAGAGAGTAAGAGGGAGAGAGAAAGAGAAAGAGAGAAGAAAGAAAACAAAGAGAAAAGGGAAAGAAAGAAAGAAAGAAAGAGAGAGAGAGAAAGGAAGAAAAGATATAGACAAAGAAAAATGGGATGGAAGGAAGGAAAGAAAGAAAGAAAGAAAGAAAGAAAGAAAGAAAGAAAGAAAGAAAGAAAGAAAGAAAGAAAGAAAGAAAGAAAGAAAGAAAGAAAGAAAGAAAGAGGGAGGGAGGGAGGGAGGGAGGGAGGGAGGGAGGGAGAAGAAAATGAAAGATATATGGATAAGTGGATAGGAGGGAAAGAGAAAAAAAGGAGAGGAAGGAAAGACACAAACCCTGGCTTCAGAGGACTCTTTGAAACAGCACAGCAATCTAGGGCTGGAAGGGATCTCAGAGGTAGGTAATCTTCTAGTGAAACCTGGCAAGTTTAAGACTTGTGGACTTCAACTCCCAGAATTCCTCCTCCATTCATGTTAGCTCAGGAATTCTGGAGTTGAAGTCCACAAGTCTTAAACCTGTCAAGTTTGAAGACCCCTGTTCTAGTCCAACCCCCCTCAGGCAGGAAAACTCAGGGGATGCCAAAATCTGACTAGAGGTCCTGGGAAAGGTGTCAGAATAACAGAATAACACTTAAAAGGGACCTTGAGGGGAACTCAACACCATTTCAGAGAAATGGCTGTCCAGTCTTTTGTTAAAAACTTCCAGTGTTGGATTACCCAGAACTTCTGGTGGCAAGCAATTCCACTGGTTAATTGTTCTCATTGTCAGGAAGTTTCTCCTTATTTTTAGGTTGCTTCTCTCTCTGATCAGTTTCCACCCTGCTTTGAAAAATACATTGTTTGCCTTCTGGTACTTTGGAAAATACATTGCACCACCCCGTCTTTCTGGCAGCTCCCTAAAAGCCTGTTGCCTATCACCCTCTTGGGCAAAGCATGTGAGCCATTTCCTCCTTTCAGTGGTCCATGAAAGTACATCTATACTGTGTAGATAATAAAGTCAACAAAAGGTGAACAACATTTTCACAGAACTATAGATATGTTGAGGCTGGGTGTGACAAGGAATGGCTGGGAGGGGAGGGGCCAGGCGAGGCACCCCTTGATGTGAGTGACATTGAGTTGGCCACACCTACCCAGTCACATGATCACCAAGCCATGCCCACCCATTTACACAACCACCCCGGTCACATGACCACCAAGCCATGCCCACCCAGTCACGTGACCCTAAGCTACGCCCACCAAATAAGCCATGCCCACAGAACCGGTAGTAAAAAAAAAATGACTCCCACCTCTGCTCTACTTAACTTAAACAAAAATCTAGTGAAGCTAGTTATAATATATGGTGCACTTTGTGAGACCTGGGCAATGTGATCCGGGCATGCTGCGGACTGGTGCCAGTCCACAAACCGAGGATTGGGGACCTCTGTCCTAGAACAGAGAACCCCAACCCCCAGTCTGTGAATGGCACCAGTTCACAGCATACCAGCAACCAGACCACTCAAACTAGAAAAGCCCCATATGTGGGATGCAGGCAGCATGCAAAACCACCACCACTTCAGTCCACAGAAAAACTTTTCTCCATGGAACTGGTCCCTGGTGCCCCAAAGGTTTCTTTTAGGATATATAGCTGTGGGAGAACTTGAGTTAAAGGAGAAGTTGCAAAATGTCCATCCCCACCCCACTCCTGGGGCAAGGTTATTGCAAAATCCCATTCCCTCCCCACCCCACTAAACTGCTTTCCAGCTCCGTTCTCCTGTACAGGACAACAAAAGAAGACCCAGCCAATCAGCTGGGACTCAGGAGGCAGAGAATAGATGGGGTATTTGCCGGTTCCAGCTCCTTTTTCCTGTACAGGGCAACAAAAGAAGACCCAGCCAATCAGCTGGGACTCAGGAGGCAGAGAATAGATGGGGGCAGGGCCAGTCAGAGATGGCATTTGCCGGCTCTCCGAACTACTCAAATTGCTGCTACTGGTTCTCCAGAACTGGTCAGAACCTGTTGAATATCACCTCTGCTGTAGAGCTACCTGAGAAGAGGACCTAGAAGATAGCAGTGCTCAGTGGGGGCAGTTGGAGGGTGAGTCTCCACTTTTCCTTATAGCTGTCTGCTGTTTTGTGTACCTGCTTTGCAAGAAGGAAGGAATTATTATTGTTGAAATATATTTATCAATACTCAATGGGGGACAACAATTATATATATATATATATATATATATTCAAAAAGTATGTGCTCTTTTTGTGTATTCTTGTTTAGTTGTGCTTTGTTTTTATATTTTTTGAACATGTATTTTAATATTTTGAATAAAAACAAAGAATTGTGAAAAAAACCATTTAAATCCTTAATAAACTTAATAAACTTATGCCTCCTGTTATGTCCTGAGGACTCAAGGAGTTCTCACTCAGGTCCACTCACTTTGTGTGGGCGATATTCCCCCATTCCCATTGGTTGGTTCTCCCCAGCAGCCAGCTATAAAAGCAGGCTGCGGGGTCCAACTGGTTGCTGATTGCTGCGAGCCAGTTCCAGGCTTGGCAAGCACGGTCAGCCCTTTATTTGTAAAATAAAGTACTGTTGCACTCATGCTCTGGTTCAGCCTCTCATTGCTCAAACTTAACACTGGCGACGAGGATGGGATGGCTACCAGATGCACCTTGCAACCGCTGAGTCACTAGCCACCGATCCGTAGCCCAGAAAGAGCGATCGGCTGGCGATAAGGGAAACGCTGATCCGCAGCCAGAGAGAGTGGTCAGCTAACAAAACGAGCGATCAAAAAGAGCAAACGCAGATCCGCAGCCAGAGAAAGCGGTCTGAGTCAAAGTTAGAAGCGTCTGTAGCCGCTTGTTAGCCCCGCTACGGGAAAGTGAAGCGCTGCGAGCCGCAGCCGCTCTGCATTTGGCGCAAAATTCAACGGGTGTCATTTGAATTTCGAGCCAGTAGGAATCACAGCACAGCGCTGTAGAGAGTCACTAACGCCCACTTTTTTGGCGCGAATCAAGACACCTCCAACGGCTAGCAGCCAACGTGGTAACCAGAGAGAGAAAGAGAGGGTAGCAAAACCTCTCCAGAGCTGATATCACTAGTAACTCACGAGCGCTCGTAGTCCCAGAGAGATTTTTTCCGCAGGTAGCCCAGCCGTTCCAGCACCATGAGTTCCAACCCAGTATTCCCGGCGTTTAAACCAGACGAAGAGAAGTGGGAATCGTATAAGAACCGTTTCAATCATTACATCGATGCGGTGGCCTGGCGGATGCGGGAGAGCATCGGAAAAACCTATTTCCTAATCTACTGCGGAGCCACCGTTACGATACCGCCGCAGCACTCGTAGCGCCGAGAGAATTGAAAAACGTTCCGTGGTCCGAGTTGCTTGAGATCCTCACTAACCACTACGCTCCCAGGCCTTCACAAATCGTCAGGAGGTTCACGTTCCGTATGAGGAAGCAATCAAGTAAGGAGACCATCAATCAATATATGGCGCGCCTCAGAACAGCAGCCCTGCACTGCGGGTTTGGAACATACCTGGAGGACATGCTCCTCGATCAATTAGTTTGTGGGGTCAAGGATCTCAACCTACAGAGGTGACTGCTAGCAAAAAGACCTCAACCTCGCGCAAGCGGTAGAGGAGGCCCTAGCAGCCAAGCTAGCAATGAACTCAGCCACCGAAATTCAGGGCCCAAGTGCCAAGCTAGCATCGTTCCCAGTCCATTCCGAAGAGGTGGAAGCGGAGGAAACCCACAACGATGAGAACGATGTCCACCGCCTCACCAATGACAGACGGTCGCAGGTAGGGGCCAAACAAGAATACACGGTCCACCCAAGCACATCACACTGTGCCTAGCCTGTGGGGATCACATCAAAGGGCCACCTGCAAGTTTAAAGGAGCCGTTTGCAACAACTGCCATAAGAGGGGCACATTGCAGAGTCTGCCAAGCCCCCAAAGCGCTGCACACAGACCCCCGTCCTCGCACTCGGGACCACAGAGGCAAGTATTAAACTGTCGCACGCACCGCCTTGCCAGGCGTACTTGCCACACTGTTAGTAAAATTTCTCTCTCGCGTTTCCCTAGAAGGTAAACCGTGCCACATGGAGGTTGACACAGGGTCAGCGCTCTCAATAATCTCGTGGAACACCCTCAAGAGACTCCACCCCAGCCTATCTACTACCCGGCTTCAGAGATGCCAGTTCGGTCTGAAGGACTACCAGGGGAAGGCCATTCCGTGATCGGCAGAGGCAAGTTCTTTGTCAGTTTTAGAGCTTTAAAGGCCACCTACCTCTAGTGGTAGTTAACGGCAATCTACCCACCTTATTGGGGCTCGATTGGTTTCCCCACCTCGGCCTAGGGTTAACAGGAGTCCATGCTGTCTCAACCTCAGACACTGACTCCTTATTCGCTGACTACGCAGATGTGTTCAGCGAGGAGCTGGGGTGTTATAATGGAACCCCCATCTCGTTCACCGTTGACCCCCAGGCAGTCCCAATCAGATTAAAACCACGAGAGTTCCATTTGCTATTCGACCAAAACTAGACGCTGAATTGGATAAACTACTAAAACAAGGGGTCATTGAGCCAACAGATTTCGCCAAGTGGAGACGCCCATTGTCACACCCTCAAAAAAGATGGTAGCCTGAGAATTTGCTCGGACTACAAGACAACAATCAATAAATATTTACAAGTTAGCGCCTACCCCAGCCCGTCATTCAGCACTTATTGCACACATTCGAACCGGGCAGTATTTTTGCTAAATTGACATGTCTCAAGCATATCAACAGTTCCCTGTTGATAACCAAACAGCGGAACTTCAGACCATCGCCACTCACAGGGGTGCCTTCCGATGCAAGCGTCTCCAATTTGGCGTAAGTGTTGCCCGGTATTTTTCAGTCCCTCATGGAGCGGATTTTACAGGGCCTCCCTGGTGTAGTACCCTACCGGACGACATCTTGGTCTCAGCCAGGACAGACCCCAACTCTTCCAGAGAGTGTGAGCAGTGTTAGAGAGGTTCAGACAGCATGGCCTCAAGTTAAAAAAAGAAAAATGCGCCATTGCCACTAGACAGGTGGACTTTCTGGGTTATAAAATTGACGCCTCTGGCATTTACCCCCTGGAGTCCAAGGTTAGGCGATCCACGAAGCTCCCACACCGACCTCCAAAACGGAGCTACAAGCTTTCTTGGGGCTCCTAAACTTTATGCATCCTTCTTGCCCCATAAAGCCTCAGTAGCCGAACCCCTACACAGATTACTAGACAAAAAGTCACCGTGGCACTGGGGGCACAAAGAAGACCAGGCGTTTAACGCCGTCAAATCACTACTTACGTCAGAGGCAGTGCTCATCCAATTCGACCCCAACCTTCCTTTAGTACTGGCAGCAGACGCATCCCCTTTTGGAATTGGGGCGGTCCTTGTCACCGACTCGCCAATGGCGCCGAGGCCCCCATCGCCTTTTTCTCCAGGACGCTCTCGGCCACGGAGCGAAATTACAGCCAAATAGACAAGGAAGCCCTAGCAGCTGTTGCAGCCGTGAAAAAGTTTCACGAATTCCTTTTGGCCACTTCTTGAACTGGTCACCGACCATAAGCCCCTCCTGGGCCTACTGGCCGGCGACAAACAGACACCTCAAGTCCTCTCCCCTAGGATGACAAGGTGGACACTTTTCCTAGTGGCCTACTCATACAAACTTATCCACCGCCGGGCAAAACTCTATCCCATGCTGACGCTCTCAGTCGCTGCCCCTTACCCGCTCCGGCTGAAGACCCAGCTCCTGTCAATGCCATTTTGAAATCACCCAGTTGGACCTGCCCATCACCGCCCTTGACATCGCCGCTAAAACCAAGGCAGACCAAACGCTCGCCCAGGTGCTCGACTGGGTGAGGAGGGGGTGGCCGGGAGGCAACGTTGATAACAAATTTGCACCCTTTAAGACTCGCATGCAGGAGCTGTCCAGTTTGCAGGGTTGTCTACTGTGGGGCACTCGGTGGTCATTCCGACCTCGCTGCACTCCGAGTCCTGGAGGCATTGCACGAGGGACACCCCGGCATTGTGAGAATGAAGGCATTAGCACACAGCTTCGTGTGGTGGCCGGGTCTAGACGAGGACATTGTCAATTGGGTAAGTTCCTGCAGCATTTGCCAGGAATCCCGTCCTGCTCCCCCATCGCCACCCCTACCAGATGGGAGAGCGCCAGTGCCCCTTGGTCTAGAATCCATATCGATCTGGCCGGCCCGTGCATGGAAAGATGTTCCTAGTGGTCGTGGACGCTTATTCCAAATGGATAGACTTGGCACAGCTATCCACGACCACCACACTAGCAATCACCAAGCGTGTTAACGTGCCTGTTAGATTACACATGGACTACCCGACTCCTTGGTCTCCGATAATGGCCCACAGTTCGCATCAGTAGAATTCAGCCGTTTTGCAGCCAACCTAGGCATTCGCCACATTTTCACAGCCCCATTTCACCCTGCGAGTAATGGGTTGGCTGAAAGGGCCGTCAGGACCACCAAAGAGGCCCTCGCTAGGTTTGGCAGAGATGACTGGCACCACAAACTCTCACGGTTCCTGATGAGCCAGCACTCAACCCCTGTGCAGTCACCAATAAGTCCCCAGCGGAACTTCTGATGGGCGGCGCCTGAGGACTGTATTAGATAGACTGCACCCACAATACTGCCCTGACTCTCCCTCGCTTCCACTTCGGGGTTAGACATTTTATGTTACAGGAGCCGATATTCGCAAGGAATTTCGCTGGGGACCCACTTTGGATTCCGGGCGAGGTCATCGCCGTCACCGGGCCGAGATCGTATAGAGTCAGGCTGGAGGATGGTTGCGTCTGGAGGAGACACATAGACCAACTCAGAAGGCGCCTCAGCAACCTCGCAAACAAGAATCCAGAGTCTCCAGTCGAAGGGGAACCGTCTCATCCGCCGCCCAGCCACACCGCACCCAGCGACCAGTCTGCGCCAGCGGTCGTTCCGGTCAGCCCAAACTCGGACAACAGCGCCCAGAGAGTTGACCAACCTGATCCAACCCACGAGCTCGACCCCAGTAACCAACCCGGTGGTTTCCGAGGATGCCCAGTCCAGAGAGAGTGTTGGCGACACTATGCCGGCTCAACCGTCACAGACTGATACCGAACAGACAGACAATGTTCCCGAGTTGCGCCGCTCCGGCGCCAACACAAACCCCGTCTACCTCAAGGACTATGCGTGTTCGCATCTGGGGGAAGGGGTGTTATGTCCTGAGGACTCAAGGAGTTCTCACTCAGGTCCACTCACTTTGTGTGGGCGATATTCCCCCATTCCCATTGGTTGGTTCTCCCCAGCAGCCAGCTATAAAAGCAGGCTGCGGGGTCCAACTGGTTGCTGATTGCTGCGAGCCAGTTCCAGGCTTGGCAAGCACGGTCAGCCCTTTATTTGTAAAATAAAGTACTGTTGCACTCATGCTCTGGTTCAGCCTCTCATTGCTCAAACTTAACACCTCCTCTCCAATTTAACCTCTACTCTGATAAATCAGTGACAAAATGGTTTAGTGGCATTATATCTAAGGGTATCTCCCCAAGAACTGGGGTGAATGTAACAGGGCCCATGGAAGGGACATTGGAGAGTCTATGTCAATAGTGGCCCAAGCCAACAAATACCATCTGTGCATCCATGTTCTTGTTACAGACTTCTGATGGTGAACCCAGCTAAACGGACTCTGTTTTCTTCTTTAAAAAAGTTGTTTCAAAAACAATGTATAGATGCATATACAGATTGCCTTTTATTTTAAAAACTGGCAACATTCTCCACAGCAAAAGAATGTGACAAAGGAAAGAAGATTCTAGCTACTTTGAGTAGCTTATAAAGAGATTTCTCATTTGAAAATAACAGTGGATTCCAGAAGCTCACTAAACACCATCGCTAACTGGACAAAAAATGGCTTATTTAGAAAAATGTATTTTTGATAATTTACAGAAGGTTTACTAGACTTCCTGCATCTCTAGCACCAATATAATATAACTTCTAAGAACTCCAAGTCAAGAACAACCAGAAACTATGTGGAGCTACTAATGGTTTAGCCATTCCTCTTATTCTACATATCTATATTGTTTATGAAATACAACTGCTAACCTTGGTATATGCTGGCACAGAAGCTACTGCAGAATTTAGTGATCTTCCTAAATTAACTTGGTCCCTATTACTTATGGTCCATTCTTAAGATTCATCAATAAGCACAATGAATTTTCACAATTCACCTTCACTCTTGCATACCTGGGAAGAAAGGCTTGTAGTCTGCAGCATCTCAAACCCACATCACTGTTCATCCCTGTGCTACTACAAGTTCCTACATTGCCTTCAATAATATAGTCTATCCCAATGTGTTTGGAAGGGAGAAGGAAAGAAGGAAATCATTGATTCTACAAGTGTACTATCAATTTTATTCTCATAGCTCAGATTCCACTCCAAATTGCCTCTATCCAATGTCAAATACAGAAATAAACCATTTAAAGGAATTTGTCAATGAAAGTGTAGAGAAAACTTTAGTCTCTTCTACACCAGTTCTCCAGCCTTTTTGATTTGCAAACATAATGCTTCCCATCTGTGGTCCATAATCACTAGATTTTAGTATATTGAGGATAACTATCCTCTTCTCATTCCTAAATTCTCAAAATGGACATAGAGGTTATTTGTTTTTATCATGTTGGATCTCACAAGGATTTACAATCTGATTTTCATGAAAGATGATCATGAATATTTAACTGCCTTTGATTCTTGTTATAGAAAGTTTGCATGTATAGTAATGGTCTTTGGAGGGATTGACATTGTTAGTGTTCCAAAGATTTGTGAATCATATTTTCCCTGATTTTTAAAGCTGTTTTGAATTATGTATCTCTAGACAATTTTCTGATTTACTCCAAGAATGCTACCTCCACACCAATAAAGTTTGAGCAATTTTTCAATGCCTTAATTATGGTATTGAAGGTAAGCTAAATAAATATATCTTTAATATGCCTGTTTTGAACTATGGGCCTAGTATATTTCCCCAAAAGAAATTCAGATGGATCCAAATAAAGTAGAATTGATTTTGTCTCCAGAGCCTAAACTCTTAAAGGGAGACCCGTATAAAACTTTAATTTCTATGGGCTACAGAAGGCAAATCATCTGTTATACTTTAAGCTGCATTATTATCCATAATAAAAATTATAATTTAATCAACTGATATCTGAGATACTTCTGCAAAATCAAACCTATGGTTGAATAATATAAAGATCTGGAGAGCTAAGATTTATTACATACTGTTGTGAAGCCTCAAAAAGAATATCCTATCATTCTTCAGGAGTGCCCTCAGGTTACAAAGTTGTTAGTGGCCATTAGAATATAGGATATAAGTACAAATGTTTTGTAGTAATAGAGCATTAAACCAGATTAGGGACATCCACATTTAAATTCCAATTCAGTCATGAAACTCACTGGCCGCTATCAGTCCGTCAGTCTTAAACTATCTTTGAGATTTCCTGTGAAGATAAATATAATGATAATAAATAATAAAAGAAATAATAGAAGAAATGCTGACTGCTTCTGTAGAACCAATTTCAAAGTAGAGAAATATCCCCCATAAATTACATTCCATCTCCCCAGACATGAAGGCAATAAAAAAGTTAACAGAGTTTGAAGGAAAACAAATGCAAGCTAATGAAGGACAAAACTTGGTGATTAATTATCAAAATATTTGAACTTGTGGATAGATATTCCGAAGATTTTATTTTTTACATTTTAAACCTAAAGGTTGATTTCTGCAGCATGCAAGATTATTTAACTGATACAGCTAGAAACTTTGCATGTAGTTGTTTTGCCTTTAACATGTAGAATCAATCTACATGCAGAATGGAGTGTCCTTTCCAATTTCTCTGTGGATACCATGCATTCTATGGAAGTTCCTTTTTACAATTTGGTTCTGCTCTGAGACCTAAACATCCTAAAATTAGAAATATGTAAATGTAGCATGTCAGAGGACTAAGTATAATTAATTCAAGTGGGAACTACACTACACTACACTACATTGATAAACATATAACTGGAACTTCAACAAGAAAGGGAGTAGGAACGGAACGTACCTTTGAAGTTTTCAGATATTTGGAAATGGCTCTGTTTATATCTTATTTTTGTCTCTGCATGGTGCTCCACCCCAGAGACAGACACATGGAATATATCATATTTAGTAATTTCTCTGTTTACAACATCAGTGAAATGCAGCCACAAACTCACTGGATGCTCTCACAGTAGTGGAGGCACATTATTAAAAATAGATGTTGTAACCCTCTCTGCAAGCACGCCAACTCTGTGTGGTGGGATGCACCACACAGAGAGAAAAATAGCACCAAATCCTTCAGTCTTCAGGCTAAGAAAAAAAGTTAAGTAATAGAACTGAAATCAATTTTTGTGTGTTAGTTTTGGTGGTATGTGTTTGTGAGTGTACGATAGTGACAAAACTTTACAGGGGATCTTTGCTCCATGTCTTATCAGCCTTTCAAGTATGTATCTAGACCTTAAACATTTTATTTTTAAAAAGTTATTTTATAGAAGTCTGTTCTCCAATTGTTAGAGAGAGATATGGTGCCACCACAGGTGGCTTTAACAAAGAACATAATCTAATTTAGCTATTACTTTGGACGTCTGTATTATGAAATTCCATAACAAGGTTAAACTACCATCCAGCAAACTAGATACTGATATAGTGGAGAAAATAGAGTACCCCAGATATTTTTAAAGCAAAACTTTATTATGTGTACAAAAATGCTTGGGCTACTTGGTTCTCTCCATTAGAGAACCTCGTAAGGTAACTTTGCAAGCTGATGGAAAAATCCTTTTTCACACTGCTGGAGATTATCTTGTAATCAGTTTCAGACTTTGAAAAAAGACACATTATCAAAAGATATGGCCTCGTATTTATAAAATATTTTTGATTTCAAAATATTTTTTCAATATTTTTACAGAGTACAATGCCAACCGTATTTATTCATTATTTTTAACAGGAATGCTAAATATTTAAAAATTAACCACATTTATTGCTACTTTTTATATATATATTTAATATGCACATGCATGAAGGTCCTTTATTCACAGATTTTGACAAATAATAATCACTACTTATAAATGATAATAGCATTTATTGGAAGTGACCAAGCATTTAATGGCTTTCTTCCTGGCAGTTTTGGTTTCAACTCAGGGAAATGTGATTATTTTAAACGTTCAGTATAGTACGTTCAGGTTTGGTAATGTCATTAAACAGGAATTGAAATAACTATGTTGTCATGCACTCTGGGATCAAAATAATTGAGCTATCAATAATACCAGTGTGCCTGCATAATATTTTTACTGAAAGACATTCTATCTAGTCTTTCATGGGCTTCAAACTAAGTCAATCTAAAGGATGATCAAGGATGGGCAGATGGTTTTTGGAGATTTAAAGCAAAATAGGCCAAATAAAAAAATGGATGAAATAGAGCAGAGACGTGATGGAATGTGCACTTGGAGAAGTAGTAGGGGAAGTTTTGGCAACACGTAAGTTTACTGGAGAAAACGTACATCAGATCAAATGCCTTAATTGTACTTTTGGTCTGAAATTAATTTGTTGGGAAATAAATTCAGGTAAATCTAATGGTAAGCATCTGAAAAGAGTACTGTAAATGCAAATAAAATTGTAGGTAGTAGCTAAAAACAGCTGCTACATTCCAGATGGAAACATCATGTTTGTCATAGTAATTATGGCGGCAGGAGAATTCTGGGAAAACTAGAACTCTCAGTCTTTTGATTGCTAGGCCAGCACCTTAACCACTAGAACAAACTGTTATTTTCTTAGCAGAATAACCATATGCTACAAAAAGAAAAAAGAATCTAAATAGGGAATGTCATAAAAATTTAAATAAATAGGCTTCACATTGATTTCATGCAGAAAAGGTCATTTCCAATATCTGCAGTGCATAGTAAGTCTATTTTTTTTTTCATAGCCAGAGGCTAAACCAGACTGATGACTCTAGTCTTTAGCACTATCCAATAGACCTTTCCCACCATCTCTCCTAATCTTTTCAAATTAATCATTTAAAGGGAAAGGCCGAATCAAAGGGCAATTTCCCATACATGTTCTCATTTGCTCAAGTTTAAAATTAATGACACAGAAACATAACCCCTCAACTCTGCATTGTACTCACTCATAGAACATAATTATACGACAGATCATAATTATTAAGGATATAATTGATAATAACACTTATTGAAGGTGGCCAAGCATTTAATAGACTCTCTCTTAGCGCTGCTGAAAATATGTGTATCATAGATCATAAATGTTAAATATTGTATGCTCCAGGTTTTATAATTAAATTAATGATAAGTATAGTTTATGTCAAGTTGTCAAGCTGATTTGCAACAATCTCATGAATTTGCATGTGAGGGAGGCTGGTTAGCCTTATTTAAAAACAAAGGAGGATGAGGAAGGAAAGATGGATTACCCATTTATCAAAAAAGGAATATGAACAACATTAGATCAATGCGAACAGTCCTTTTTTCCATTATTATGGCTACTGCCTACATGGCCTGTGTAATATATGTATTAGAACTGTATATGCACCGTGATAATATATGATACTATCACAAGATATGCGACACATATTGGTTTCTTGCAAAGATCAAAGTTTTTATCCAAACTATTATTAGATTAATTCAGAAGCCCTCTAGTTAATTTCTTCCCAAAATAAATCTGAAGAATTTGGCTGACTTTTCCAGACCAATGGAAAAAAAATGTAAAAATGTTATTACTGTCAATAGAAAGTCACCTTCCAAAGTCATCCATCTCATCCTGGAACCTTGTTATCTGTCAAGCAGCCATGGATTGAATTGTGGACCGAAGTAATTCCTCATAATCTTTTTGGTCCTTTATTAGGATCTTCACCTTGTCTCTGCATTGTCCCTTCATGGCTTGGTATTGTTGCTGCAATTTTAGCATGGTAGTAAAATCTATTTCTGCCATATTTTACAAAACAGAAGAGTGGGGGGTGTCTACAACTATGCATTAACCTGAAAAAAGGCCCTTATCACTTCAGATTGAAATGGTTTTATTCATATTATCCTCTTTATAAAAAAATTTGTGGAGAGCAAATGAGAAGTATTTTTTCTACTTCAGTCATGGGCATTTTATCATCTATATTAAGTCTTTGACAATAGTTTAATGCTCTTCAGCTTATAGGGAGGAATCTCTGCATATTCACAAAGGGTATGTCAAGGCTTTAAACATTACTCACAGAGACACACAGAGATGAAAAAATGATTCAGAGTATTCTCTCCAGTTGTCAGTAGGCAATCTCACCATAGGTGGTTTTAATAATTCTTTTATAAACTAACTTGAACCTTTGACAATAGCAAACCTCTCTCATTCTTCTTGTCTCTCTACTTAATTCCTGTACTCATTAATGAAATCTATAAATTCTTCAGATTCATAAACTATTTTCTATGCCTTGACAGAGCAGGAGGAACTAAATTTCTATATATTAAATCTCTCTCTCTCTTTCCCTCTCATTTTCTTTCAATTAACAGACTCTGCTTTACTTCTGTGTTCCCTTTTCTTTATTTTTTTTTTCAAAAAAGGGAAGAAGGGCCTACAAACAAAAACAGAATATTAGAAAATAACTTGAATCTGTAAGGATAGGAGTCGGAAAGGCTACGGCTCAAATCCGATTGAGATTTGCAATGAAGGCCAAAAATAACAAGAATAACAACAAAAAGATTTATTTGACTGTGTAAGAAAGAAGAAGAAAATTGAGGAAATGATCAGTCCACTAGTTGGAGAGGAAGGCAAGAAGGTGACAGAGAACAGGTAAAAGGCTATACTGCTTGTTTCCTATTTTGCATCTCTTTTTACAAAAAAAAAAAAAAAAGTGGTCCAAATTGTCAGAAGCTGCATCAGGGTACAGGAGAGATATGAATTCAAAAAAGTTACGTCATGGTGAAATGTGCATGAAATAAATTTAAATAAATAAATAATCAAGTAAATAATTGGTGAGTGAGGACCTAGTACTTTGAATGAATTCTGCGGCTGAATTAATCTCAGTGCAGGTTGTTAAAGGAATTGCTGGATGTGGTTTCAGAACCATGATTATTGTACAATCTTTGAGAATTCCTGAAGAATAGAGAAATACCAAAAGACTGAGAAGTGTTAACGTTTTTTTAACATCCAGTATTTTAAAAAAGGGGATTGGACCCAGGAAATTGCAGGTTGATCACTTTGTTACCAATATTAAGGACAGTGATCCTCAATCCCTAGGCTACAGCCTGCTCAGAACAGGGCTGTGGAAACTGTGGGCGAGTGTGCACTCAGCTTCACCTGTGCGCACAGCGCTCGCACCTGCCTGCAGTAGGCAGGTGAGCGCACATACAGTTCCATTTGTGTGTGCATGCCTGCCACTTGTGCAAATGGAGCTGCATGCGTGCATGTGCTCATCCACTGCTTGGGCAGAACCATTCCTCTCTCTTTCACACACACGCACACACTACAAAACTGGAAAGGTTGGAGACCCTGATATAGGAAAACCTTAGAGAACATAATCGAGCAATAGGTTAGCAAGTACTCAGAAATGAATAAGATGATTACTTATTGTTTTTTTTAATTTTATTGGTTTTTAAAAACAAACATAAACAAACAAAACATAAAAACATCAAGCTATCTTCCATAGGTATACATACAGTGTGCCGGTTGGTTTACAAATTGTTTTGTGCTTCCATTTCGTAGTCTTCAATTACAATTACATTGCATATAATCTCATATTGTCAGTCAAAAATTAAACACCTTAGTATTGTTATTAATCAATCATTTGACTATACTTTTATTCATTCATGTTTTATGAGATAATCATAATTTATTTAGTTTATTTGATAACAGTTCATATTATCATCCCAAATCTATCCTAAAAAAAGATGATTACTTATTGTTAAAATAGGTCATACCAGATTAATCTTATTGCTTTAAAAAAATGGCTCAATTGGAACAAGAGAACGTTATGGATATAGCATACACAGTTTTCAATAATGCTTTTGATAAGATTGACCACAGCCTTCTTCATGACAATGTGAAATGGATGGTGCCACTATGAATTGGATTTGATTTTGCTTGAACAACTATACCCAGTGGGTGGTCTTTAATCAATCTATGCCTACATGGAGAGAAGGGGGGACAGGGATACAATAGGGCACCTCAGGGTTCTGTCCTAGGCCTGTGCTCTTCAATGACTTTATAAATGACATAGACAAGGGAATAGAAAGGATGCTCAGCAAATCTGCAGATGACACAACGCTGAAGGGAATTGCTGACACCTCCAGAGAGAGGCTCAAGAGTCAAAGTTCTTAATAGACTTAAATATTGTACCTTCTCCGATAAAATTCTGTTCAGTGGCAAGAAAATTATCAGGGGTAAAAGTACAAGGTTGATACAAGATTGGTGGTAGCTGGATCAGCAAAGGTCCTGGTAAAAAAGGACATGGATGTTCTGGCCTCTTCACAGCAGTCGCCTTCAAGGCTGCTGACTGAGAATATTCCCCCAGTAAGTAGGGAGGCATTGGCAGTCTCCCAGAAAGTGGTAACCTCTCTGCTTTCTCATTAAAACCACCAGAACATATAGGGTTTTAAAATAAAATAGCAGACAACAACTAGATAGCATCCTTTTCTCAAAGATCACAAATCAAAAAACTCCCAAATAACATCACAAGGCAATGCCCCAATCATCATTAAGAACTTGGCTCGCCCAGAGTTAAGGTTGAGTGAATTTATCTAAAGTATTAATCACAGAGTTTTTGTTGTTAACCTCCTTATTGTCATGGTATAGACCTGAATGAAAGTAAGTACCCATGCTTTACTTCTTGTTTTCCTTCAGCAATACGCCAGCCAACCTTTCTAATGCTTTAATTCCTGGAGGAAATAAAGGTACCAACTGAGATAGATCATCTGGAAAAAGCTTTTTGAAAACAATGGTGTCCATCACATTGATGTTTTCTGCTGCCATTGCACATGAGACAATGGACACAATTATCTCCCAAAGGTAAGAAAACCTTCACAAGTGTCCACTGGTAGCTATAGGATCCATTAAGCATCTGGGGTAGACCATAAAAATAGGTGCTATTTATTGAAGCTGGTCCCCAGTTATCAAAAGAATGTTCATGAGAAGATGATAAAACTTAAGTAAAAGAAGAAAGACATCATGTTTACAAAGAAGTACATTCCTTCTACAATTTAGAATTCTGTATCAGTACTACCTTAATCCAGTTCTCCTTCAAAGTTCTGAAAGTTAGCAGTCATTTTTCAGATTATTTGTGTTGTGATGTCTGTAGCATGTTTTGGATATCTGTAGCAGAATTCCCACATACTTGACCTCAAACAGCTTCATGGTGAACTGGCCATCATAACATTAAAGTGATTTGGTGGATCAGAGTTTTTATTTTACAGTCCAAAGCACAAGCATATATTTTTATCTTTGAAAGGCAGTGTTTCAGTCCTGGGTGCAGCAATAAATATTGCATGATCATCATCCTTTATATTGTAACAATTGAGATTCTGGCAAAATGCATTGGAGCAGCTTGTCAATAAAGAAATGATGCACAGTGCTTACACTGGGGAGACTGTTGTATCCTAACAATACATCCTGAACCGAGCCCTGCCAAAATGATTGAAATTTAAGTTGTATGAAGAAAAATGAATATAATTAACATTAGTAACTGCCTTTGTTTGAAGCAAGAGCTTTCCTACTGCTCATACTGTGATGATGGCTGAAAATTCATTCCTCTGTTGTAAAGCATTATGCTACTGCAAATACTCTGGAAAAACAAATCTACATACAGTCTGACACATTGTTAGAACAAATAGCGCTGTTGATCAATGCCTTTGTCCGGGGGGATCAATGGTATCCATGCTGGGTGATTTGCACTGACTGTGTTTCCCATTTTTATTTCCGGCACAGAAAGCTTACAGTCTCATAAACATACCAGAGGGGAGGACTGCCTGCTGTAGACTCAATTGCATCTAGCTACATACCATTGATGGCTCTTCTGCAAAATTCAGTATCATTCTTACAACTCTAAAAACTGTAGAAAGAAAAAGATCATTTCACACTTTCAAAAAAAAAGAAAAAGTAGGGGGCTAGCAACTTTCACCCGGAATCTCTGATGGGAAGGCACCCACATTCAGTCTTGATCAGTAAACAGATAGGAAAACATAAAGGAAATTCATAAATAGAGCTGTATAACAATGGTCTAACACTTTTATGATCTAACATGTTTTACAGTGGTCTAACATAACTAACAGAACTGCATGGAGAGCCATGTTGCTGAATGTACCTATGACATGCAATATCTTTTAATTCTTTAAGTGCTTAGATTGAGCTTTGCATTTTGTAATATCCATCCAAAAATGGTGAGTTTCTTCTACTTTAATGCAGAAGTTTATACATATACTGTATATGCAGCAGCTATTATGTATTAGTGGTTAAAGTATTGTATTGGGTCCAGAGAAATGTAAATTGAAGTCGATAGTTGTAAAACTCATTCAAGAAGTTCACTATTTCTCAACCAAACTTACCTCGCAGGATTGTTGCTCTCTTAAAATAAGAAAAGATGCTTATTTTTTTTCCTTTTCTCTATACCTCAAGAAAATATAGATCAAATTTTTCACACAAAAAATGGGTAAACCTCAAATTATATAAGTTGCTCGCAATTCCTGATTTACATTAGGAATAAGTCTCAATGAAGTCATCGTAACTTACATACAGATGAGCAGATGGAGGAATGAGCATTTGCATTGTATGCTGAAATGAAATCATTACTATTTTTCCCTATAGTACTTGTGTTGAAAATCAACATTACATATATCGAACTTGTCCAGAATGAATGGCACAGAAAGTATAAGATTTCAACTCATAAAATATGTCTATGGTCTTTTTAGAGTTGCCAACAGAAAGGGTGGGGGAGAGCAGTGGGCAATTTGCATTCTATAAATGTTTTCAAAGATAGTTTCTAGGTGACCAAAGTTTCTGCCATGGAAAAATTCTAACTAGAGAGTATGATTGATGACTCTTGGCTATGGATGTGTCCCATTGGAGAATATGAGTTATGATATACCCAGGGGGTGGGGGAAAACTGGGGTCAAGGGTGATAATTAATGATGTGTCTCAAAGTTGGCTACATCCAGGCAGAACCAGCATGTTTACTCCTAATAAATCTTTAAGTTTTGAAAATTCGGCTAGAGACTCATGATTTAAATGGGGGTACCTACTGGAGATCTGACATAAGAAATGCATGGTAAAAGACTATTGAAATGATGACTTTATTCTTTACCCTTTCTTGTCCACCAGTTCCTTCCATTAAAGCTCAAATAACATGTATTTGTACTGTATATCAAAGAAAGCCACACAAAAGCAGTTTGGTTGGGGATCTAACAGATGATCAAAGGACTGAGCACCACTTTCCCCATGCTTAAAAGTTCTTGGATCTTTTTCTTAAACCTAAAATTATTATGACCTTTGAGCTACATACGGTTAATTTCCAAAAATGCAAAAAAAGAATAAACAGCTTAGCTCAAAAAAGCTCTGATACCAACAACCCAAGCTGATTAGCTGCTTAAAATTCTATGTAGACAAGCTCTTAAGCATTATTAATTTGTATATCAATGTGATCTCTAGGAGGCCCTTGTATTATTGATTATCTCCACAGGAGTCTTACTGAAATACTAGACTGTTTTTCTACCTGATAGCTTTTGGGTATCTGTGCTTTGTGATACAAATACAGTTTCTATAAGTGAGAGATTATGAAAGATTATGACAGCAGTCAATGCTCAGAAAGAACTATTCCATTCCAGCATTTGAGACATTTTCTCTCCCTTGATTTAGCTTAGCTCCTCCCATCCCCATCTGGAAAATGTATGTTAGAAACCTCATTTGGTTTCCTTGAGTAACTCCCAATCACCAATTAGAATAGAGCTGGAATGGACCTTGGAAATCATCTAGTCTAACCCTCTGCTCAAGCAGAACATTCTATACCATTTCAGATAAGTGGCTGTCCAATCTTTTCTTAAAAGTCTCCAGGGATGAAGCATCCACAACTTCTTGTTCTGCAGGCATTTCTTGTTGTTTCTCATAATTCCAAATCTCCATTTC
Organism: Pseudonaja textilis; assembly: GCF_049901715.1. Lineage (NCBI taxonomy): Eukaryota > Metazoa > Chordata > Lepidosauria > Squamata > Elapidae > Pseudonaja > Pseudonaja textilis. The sequence goes on from NC_141992.1 coordinate 72,745,176, forward strand.
TAAAAACTGAAATACGAAGCCAAAAGAACCTCTCCCTTATTGTGCATCTTCTTTGTACTTTTTAAGTTCCATTTTCAGTTCTTCTAAAAGTGGAGCCATTTTAAACAGTTTTAAACAACCACCCAATTGATTTTAGTCATTCAAATACAATGACCAAAAATCCAGAAATCATCAAGTAATCCAAATAGCCCCATGTTATTTCTTCTTATTTCTTTTTCCACTTTCTCTTCCTGGGGTTTTTGTTGCGATATTTCAGTTAAAATGTATCTTTTGGAAGTCTTGTTGGGATTTTGCTGTAAGTGCTTTTTAATTCCAGGCAGTCTCCTCCCTTCCAGATCCTGCCCTTTTATTCTTTTTCTCTCCTTTCCTGTTTTCAAAAGCTTTTGATTATCCAGAAATATTTATTATTCCTTTGACTTTTTATTTTCAGCATTAAATGCCTATTAATGTCAAAGTGGATTTTTTTTCCAATTTCTTGCTTAAGTCTCTTAGCTGTCAGTATAGGAAAAGGAAAAAAAAACATTTTTTCCCCTTTTCTTTCTCCTTCACAGCTTAAAAATCTTCTTAGGGAACAATGTTATTTTTTTTTTAATAGTTTCAATCCCAGGGTACCTTATTTGTTGCTTTTGCTGTTTGACCCGGACAACCAAAATTTTCTCTTCTTATCTTTCTCTTGCTCATTCTTTTCTGGTTGAGTTCTTCTTTGTGGTGGCCATTTCTGTCCACCGCTACAACTGCCTTTGGGAAAGGGAGTAATGGCCAGCTGGGGAGGAAAGAGATGAGGCTCTCCTCAACCCTGCAGGCAGTCTCCCCCTTCTTCCCACCTCTACGGGGTGGCTTAGCCCTGAAACCAGCAGGCTCAGGGCGCTCCAGCGGTGAGCACGGATCGAAGCATCGCAGAGACGAGGTTTCGGTCTATCGCCGAAGAAGCTCAAACCGGAAGTCCAAGCATCCACAACTTCTGAAGGCAAGCTGTTCTCTGGTTAATTGTTCTCACTGTTAGGAAGTTTCTCCTTATTTATAGGGTACTTCTCTCCTTGATTAGTTTCCATCCAATGTTTCTTGTCTTGCCTTCTGGTGCTTTGGAAAAAAAAGTTCTTTGTGGCAGCTCCTTAAATACTGGAATACTGCTATCATATCACCCCTAGTCCTTCTTTTCTTTAGACTAGCCATACTCAGACCTTTAGCCGTCTTAGTTGTTCTTCTTTGCACTTTTTCCAAAATCTCAACAACTTTTTTGTAAAGTGGTGACCAAAACTGAAGGCGGTATTCCTGGTGTAGTTTTACTATGGATTTATAAAGTGGCATTAATACTTCAAATGATTTTGATTCTATACCTCTGTTTATACAACCAAGGATTGTGTTAGCTTTTTTGGCTGCTGCTGAAACTCAGCACAATTCAACAAACTCAACTCAAAACTCCTTGCTACCAAAAATACTGGTTATTCTTTGGATATTATGAGTTACTTACTCCTGACAACAACATTCCTCCTGAAAATATACTTCATTATAGACTTGCCTGTGAAAGGCCCTGCATATTATCAGAGATAAGCTAAGAATGGTTTGTTGTTGATAGGAACAGGGTTCTTGGCCACGGAAGAATATGATATTCTGTTCTGTATTCCTATTCTTCTACAGAATAGGAACAGTTTGCCTGAATGTACAGAATACTAACAGAAAAGTCTTCTTCTTTTTTTTTTTTTTACAAAAAACCTATTCTCCACACACACACACCCTGAGATTCCCATGATTTCATTTTGGTTTAGTTTGGTTTGTTTTAAAAAAAACTCGATCATGCCTCATTTCATCTTTTTTCCAGTTACTCAAGTTAGAAGTGATCTAACCTTCAATTCTCAAAATAGCCAAATAATCTAGAATATTTTTTTCCTGGAATAAAATAGGAATGCATATCACAGAAAAAGTGTATTTTAGAAATGGAGCAGAACATGGAGCAGAAGTCACTGTGAAGGTGGCTGGGGTTGACAGAGATCAAAGCAGAGGTGGTATTCAGCAGGTTCTGACCAGTTCTGGAAAACCGGTAGTGGAAATTTTGAGTAGTTCAGAGAACTGGCAAATACCACCTCTGACTGGAAATTTTACAGTATCCTTCTCCTGCCACACCCGCCAAGCCATGCCCACAGAACCGGTAGTAAAAAAAAATTGAATCCCACCACTGGATCAAAGTAATCTATATTTACCCTCTAGAAATGGTGGCCAGCCATTCTGGAAATAAGACAAACAAAATGGTGCAGATTAACTTTTGGTGTAGGCTGGATTATGCACTGAAAAAGCAAGACCTGTATAGTTCTCTCAGACTGTATGTGATATTGCTGCATATCATTTCATAGTAGAAAATGTTAATCGCAGAATTTAGAATCCAAAAGACTGTAGAATAATCCTGTCTTCCAGGCAGCACAGGACCTGAAGTACAAATGCCATTATAACATGTTTACAGGATCCAGCCTCCTCTTAAATATCTCCACCATACCTCAAGGCAGTATTTTCCATTATCAAGCACACCTTACTACCTTCTAATACTTAATAATAGGCACAGTTCTCTGGGTAAAATAAGAACATTTCAGGATTATCTCACAACTGCATCCCCACTTAATATACAGTATTAAATGATAACATTCAGAGATGAAAAATAGGAAAGGATTTCTTGAAAAGACCACCATAGAACACTAAGATTTAAATAAACACAAAGCTAGCAAGGCTATTATGCAATGAAGTCATCTTACCACTGAGATGAGTTGCTAAGAAAATTTGAAACAATTTCTATGTGAGAATAAAAATTGTAATGTGGAAATGAAGATGCTCATTAAAAATAAACTCCTATAGACTACCCAATTTTGATAGAAAAGTATGATTTGTGTTTATTTTATTATCTTCGTATACCACATTTAATTCTCCATAAACTGCATTTAATTTATTATCTTCCTATATTGCACTTAATTGTTGCTCCTTAATTTTGAAAAACTCATCTTGTGAAAGAGAAATATGATCCAATGAATATCTGAATGGAAGTCATTCATTTTGCTACTACATTTTTCAAAGTTTCAACAACAGGAGGGGATAATATTTTGGAATTAGATCAGAGTGCCTGCTTTATTTGCACATCTGGCCTTCGGGAGGCTTTAAGTGATGCAGTGATATCACTGTATGATAGGAACAATTTTGTCTTTCTGTGGTGGGAATACATTTGAAAAGAATTAAAAGTGCAAATGACACTTTGTATCCTGTCAGTTAAAGTAAAGGAGAGAAGGTAAAAGCTCGTGCTATGAAAATCAACAATATCACTACCAAATTTCAGTGGCATGTTCTGAAGGCTGCAAAAATGGGAACTGAGGCCTTTTTTCTGATGTCCATCAGAAATGTCTCCTATTTGGCAATGATAGACATGTCTGAATTGATATCTGTATTATAACTGAACAAAGAATGGAAATGGTATATGAGGAGGGAACCACTTTGAGCTCTTGAAAGACAAGTGGTGTTAAGAAAAACAAAAACAAATCTAATCAATACTGAAAAATGTAATATCTAATAATCAGAGAAGCCATAGAGATAGAAAAACACTCACACAGCATGAATAAACAAGATGATACCTCCCTCCTACCAGCCATTTGGAAACCCGCCCTCATTAACAAACGAGTACCTAACATGAAGAATGAGACCAGACGAATACAATACAGAAGCCTGATGATGGCAGATGAGATTCTGCTGAAACGTTGCTACAACTTTAAAAGCACAACTATAACGACATGGGAAAATACCTGAACAAAGCTGAATACCATACATGTAAGTACCCGCGAAAACGTAAGAATATATATACACACACACACACATACATGCACGCGCGTGCATGCGCGCGCGCACACACACACACACACACACACACACACACACACACACACAGGAACCGGAAATTGCCTCACAGAAGCAGATAGAGGTAAATCCTAGAGAGGCAGGAAATACATCACAGAACAATGGAGATGAATGCTAGAGAGGGATAGTGCTGCCTACACAGCCGACATAAACCATATAATACCCTTCTTGGAACTGTTGAATGGACTATGTTGTAGACCTAGCCCTACACTGACAGATTAGACAATTTGTTCTATGAATAATAAGTCTTTGGAAGAATATGTCTGTTTTCATCCTGAAGTATACTTTGGGAATATGATATTATAGGTTTTTCTTAATTATTGCTGCTGTTTCTATAGCATGTCAATAGCTCTACCTGGACATCTCTATTTGGACACCTTCAACATGAATTGTATGAGGAATGATCATGAAGCACCCTAAGGCTACATTGATCTCTGTTTTTTCCTTGTCTTAGAGGACAATTTTGGAAGTTTTTATTCTCATACTTTTATTTACCATAACCCAGAATATCAGTAATCCCTAAACTATAGGGTTGCCTGAACAATATAGCCTCATGGTATGAATTTATGGAATGAAATTCGCTTGCTTCCAAAAATGATAAAATAGACCGATTAATCACAGCATCTGAAAGTAATAAAATGCTTTTCTTTATCTCTGATTTTGAATAATATCTACTCTTTTATACAAATTTCTTTTCGAACTAGATCAGTACAAATCAGTGATGAAAAAACATTTTGCTACTTCAGCCATATGATGCAGCATCCTACTTCCAACTGTATTTCTTCTGATATTTCTGGAAACAGTACCTTTAAGTAGATCTTCATAAAGAGGAAGCAAATTTTCAAGCTCCTGAACATTCAGATTTTTCTTTTTCTTTTTACGACTCAGGGTGACTGAATGGAGCTGAGCATTTACTAGCTGGACACCCTTCCTGATGCCTATATGGAGTTTGCAGAAGATATTTTCTCTTTGCTCTTTCAGAGCCTATTTATACATTGTAATTTACAGAATGACAAAATGTAATAAAATTACAAAATCTAAATAGATGTTCCTTGTGGTATTCACAGAACTGACAGCAGTCCCCACTCAGGTACGCAGTTCTGGCGGGAGCGCCAATCGCTCCCATTGGCTAATGCCGTTTGACAGCCAGCTATAAAAGGATCTGTCAAATGGCATCAGTTGTTGCCACCAGCTGATCTGCCTTGTTAGCCTCGGCAGCTGCGGCAACCCTTTATTCATCGAATAAAGCTTCTAAACGTTCGCTCTGAGTTTGCCTCGTATCTCCGCCACTCCACAATACTGGCGACGAGGGCGGGATGCAATAAGAGGCAACCAGACATTCAACAAGCTGAGTTAGTCACTTAAAAAAGAGCCGGAGCCACCGAGAGTCGACAGCCGCAGCTGCTGACGCTCTCCGCGAGCGTGAAGTTTAAAAGCCTCCACACCTGAGGAGACAGATGCCACCTGACAGGCACAGCCGCAGTTGCTCTTTTAAGAGTGTGATTTTCAAAACCTTCCCCAGCTGAGGAGACAGATGCTGCCGCCTCATGATGACTTCCAGCCCAGCATTCCCACCCTTCAAGCCGACTGCTGAGACGTGGGAATCATACAAAAATCATTTCTTCTGCTTCCTAGATGCGATAGACCTCACGGATGCCACAGACCACTGAAAGAAATAATACTTCCTTAGTTTTTGTGGGGCTGAGGTTTTTGACACCGCTACAGGGCTGGTCGCTCCTCGTTCTATTAGAACTATCCCCTGGGAGGAGCTTCAAGAGATCCTCTCCAACCACTACTCCCCTAAGCCTTCCCAAATTGCTAGGGGACATGCCTTTAGGATGAGGAAGCAGTCTGAGGGAGAGTCAGTTAGTGAGTATATGACAGCTTTGTGATCAGCTGCCCTACAATGTGGGTTCAGAGATTACCTAGAAGACATGCTCCTAGATCAGATTGTTTGTGGGGTCAAGGACCTAAGGCTTCAAAGATGTTTGCTAGCTAAAAAAGACCTGACCTTAGCTATAGCTATAGAGGAAGCCCAAGCTGCTGAGCTATCTGCCCTGTCAGCAGCTGAAATACAAGGGACCCCTATCAGGCAAGGCAGCTCAACTATTCACTCTGAGGAAGTTTCCCTAGATGAAAATCCTGAAGACACAATGGAGGTAAACCGCCTTAGACAACAGAAGCCCCCCCTAGAAGGACCTAAGCAAAAAATCAACTTCGCCCCCAGGCAGCAACCTATCTGCCTGAGCTGTGGAGGTACCCATCTCAGGGCATCCTGCAGGTTCAGGAATGCAATCTGCCTGAACTGTCAAAAGAAAGGCCACCTAGTTAGAGTCTGCCAAGCAGGGAGAACTTTTCCACAGAGACCTCAACCTGCTGCTAATTTTCAAAGGCAAGTTGAGGATTGCTATACCTGCTACCACTCAGATCATACTTCAAAAGACTCTAACAAAATAAGTATCTTTGTTTTTTTAGAAGGTAAGCCTTGCAGGAGGTGGACATGGGATCTGCACTCTCAATCATCTCCTGGGAAACCCTGAAGAAGATGCATCCCAGAATGTCCAAGAAGAAGCTCCTGAACTGCCACCTGACTCTGCATGATTACCAAGGCAAGAATATCCCTGTCCTTGGGAAAGGCAAGTTTTTAGTCCAATTCCAAAACTTCAAAGGCCACTTGCCTTTGGTGGTAGTAGATGGTGCCCTCCCTAGTTTACTGGGACTAGATTGGTTCCCTGCTCTTGGCCTCAGCATAACTGGTATTCATGCTGTTTCAACCTCTGAAGTAGACACCCTATTCAGAGACTACTCTGATGTATTTAGCAAAGATTTAGGGTGTTACTCTGGTACCCCTATCTCATTCAATGTAGACCCACAGGCAACTCCCATTCGCCTTAAACCACGCAGAGTACCTTTTGCTATTCGCCCCAAGTTAGACATAGAACTAGATAAATTGCTAAAGCAAGGGGTGTTAGAACCGGTAGATTTTGCAAGATGGGAGACTTCCATAGTCACCCCATTTAAAAAGATGGCAGCGTGAGAATCTGTGCTGATTACAAAACCTCCCTCAATCGTTTCCTGCAAGTCAGCACATACCCTGTCCCTGTCATCCAACATCTTTTACACACCTTTGAGCCTGGGACTATCTTTGCAAAATTAGATATGTCCCAGGCCTACCAACAGTTTCCTGTTGACAACCCGACTGCAGAATTACAAACCATAGTCACCCATAGGGGTGCATTTAAGTGCAAATGTCTCCAATTTGGTGTTAGTGTAGCCCCTGGGATTTTTCAATCCCTAATGGAGAGGCTTCTCCAAGGACTCCCAGGTGTTGTGCCCTATTTTGATGACATTTTGGTTTTAGCTATGGATAAGACACAACTAATACAGAGGGTCAGAACAGTCCTTGAGTGGTTTAGGCAGCATGGCCTCAAACTTAAGAGGGAGAAGTGCACCATTGCTACTAAGCAAGTGGACTTTCTAGGCTACAGAATTGACGCCTCTGGTATTCACCCAATTGAGTCCAAAGTCAGGGCTATCCACGAGGCACCCACACCTTCCAACAAGACTGAACTCCAAGCCTTCTTAGGGCTTCTAAATTTCTATGCTGCATTCCTCCCACATAAAGCATCTATAGCAGAACCTCTGCACGGACTTTTAGATAAACAACCCCCCTGGCATTGGGGACCTAGGGAAGCCCATGCCTTCAAATCTATCAACTCCTTGCTCACATCTAATGCAGTTTTAATTCAATTCAACCAGCAGATGCCCCTAGTCCTGGCAGCAGATGCTTCCCCCTTTGGTGTAGGGGCAGTTCTGAGCCACAGGCTCCCTAATGGCTCTGAGGCACCAATTGCCTTCTTCTCAAGAACCTTCTCTGCTGCAGAAAGAAACTACAGCCAAATTGATAAAGAGGCTTTGGCTGCAGTTGCTGCTGTTAAAAAGTTTCACGAATTCCTTTATGGTCACTACTTTGAACTTATAACAGACCATAAACCACTTTTAGGCCTTTTGTCAGGGGAGAAGCAAACCCCACAGGTCCTATCACCAAGGATGACCAGGTGGACTCTGTTACTAGCCGCCTATTCATACAAACTAGTGCATCGCCCGGGAAATAACATGTGCCACGCAGATGCCCTCAGTCGTTGCCCCCTACCAGTGCCAGTCGAAGACCCTGCACCCATACATGCCATTTTTGAGGTCAACGAACTCAACTTGCCTATTACAGCTGAAGACATTGTCACTCACTCCAAAAGGGACAAGGTAATTGCCCAAGTCCTGGACTGGGTGGGAAGGGGGTGGCCTGCAATTCAATACACTCCTGAAATTTTACCATTCAAGATTTGTAGGCAAGAGTTGTCATCCCTACAGGGTTGTTTGTTGTGGGGGACAAGGGTGGTCATCCCTGCCACACTCCAAGAGCCAGTCTTAAAGGTCCTACAGGAAGGCCACCCGGGCATCATGAGGATGAAGGCCCTGGCCCGCAGCTATGTGTGGTGACCAGGCATGGATGCCCAGATCGCCAGCTGGGTAAGCTTGTGCCAGCCATGCCAAGCTACCAGACCAGCCCCACCTGCAGCCATGCCTACCCGGTGGGAGGATGCTGGAGCCCCTTGGTCTTGGCTACACATCGACCTGGCAGGCCCAGTGCATGGGCAGACTTTCCTAGTCCTAGTGGACTCCTTCTCTAAATGGATTGACCTGGCTCTACTTCCTTCCACAACCACACTGGCCATCACAAGAGCCCTGATCAGAGTATTTGTCACCCATGGCCTCCCTGACACACTGGTATCCAATAATGGCCCCCAGTTCACCTCTTGTGAGTTTGAGGTTTTCGCAGCCAATCTGGGCATCAGGCATATCCTCACAGCCCCTTTTCACCCTGCAAGCAACAGGATGGCTGAGAGGGCAGTTAGGTCAGTAAAAGAAGCATTGGCGAGGTTTGGCCAGATAGACTGGCACTCCAAACTGTCCAGATACCTTCTGACCCAGCATACAACCCCCTGTACCATGACTAACAAATCACCTGCAGAATTGCTAATGGGCAGGCGCCTTAGGACCACCTTGGATAGATTGCACCCCCATTACACCTCTGGCACCCCCTTGGGTTCTGACAGCCTTACCAGGGAATTCGCCCTGCATGACCTGGTCTATGCCAAGAATTATGCAGGGGACCCATTATGGGTACCAGGACAGGTTATATCAGTTATAGGGCCAAGATCCTACAGGGTCCTCCTGGATGATGGTCATATGTGGCGCCAACACATAGACCAGCTGAGGAGGCATTGGAGAAGGGCTACTGATGACTCCTGCATCCAGCCAAGTAGCCCGGTCTACCCAGAGAACACCAACGGTCCCCAGCCAGGCGAACCGGTCTACCTGTCAAACGCCAAGGAACTGGTCTACCCGTCAAATGCCAAGGGGCCGGTCTATCCAGGGAACGCCGAGGGTCTGGTCTACCCAGCTAACGCTGAAGGTTCCCAACCAGGTGGCCCGGTCTACCCAGGGAACGCTGAGGACTCCCGGCCAAACGGCCCGGTCTACCCACCCAGCCAAAAGATGCGCCCAAAGCAAGCCGAATGGAGAAACCTATCTGGAACACTGCAGGGCATTCGGACTAAGGTCCCTGATGATCAAACTCGCACTCCTGCAGCTTCCAGGGCGTTCCAAGGGGCGAAGGACTATGCCCAAGTCAGAGATCCTCTGGGACTCAGGTGGTCCAACCACCAGTGCAGGCGGCTGGCCTATTTACAGTACTACGCATGCTCCTGGCCAGGGGAAAGGAGTGTGGTATTCACAGAACTGACGGCAGTCCCACTCAGGTCCGCAGTTTTGGCAGGAGCACCGATTGCTCCCATTGACTGATGCCATTTGACAGCCGGCTATAAAAGGAGCTGTCAAACGGCATCAGCTGTTGCCTCCAGCTGATCTGCCTTGTTAGCCTCGGCAGCAGCCGCAACCCTTTATTCATTGAATAAAGCTTCTAACCGTTCGCTCTGAATCTGCCTCGTATCTCTGCCGCTCCACAACACTCCTAATGATAAAAGGCAATGTAATTCCACAATTATGAAGTTTGCACAGGGATACAGGACATCATAGATCCCTTTTGAAAACCTGGAAGTGGCAGAGAAGTCTTTCATATCTTCCTGCTTCCAAGTAACTTTAAATGGCATGTGTTTGCACACGGAACCTATGTGGTGCAGATATGTGGTAAGGATCTACAGTTCTGACCTAATGACCATTCAGGGTGGCATTGCTTCAATGGAAGCATCATTTGTGCCTGCACTTTCAGGCTCAGATGATGTGATAATATCTCAGATCACTTACACAAGGCTTCTAGGATTCATGAATCCTCCATATTTTGAGCTCTGGCTTCAGAAGAGAATTTTGTTCACTCCTTGATTTTTAATACTACAGTATTCTTACCTGGTAGAATATATAAAAGTGAGAATTGAATGTACACTTTGTGGCTACTGCAACCAGGATCAACCTAGCTATGCAATGAATACTTGAATACAATATTGTCAGAAAGCACCTGTTGATATCCCAATGGCAATGAAGCCTGCAGAGAAACTAAAGATTGATTCTGAAGAGAAATATGCTGTTATGATGCTCTCACCAATTGCTGGGATTCTGAATTGGTATGTATTATTAAAAAGAAGGGGGAACCATCTTTCACCAAGTCTTCTCAATTTCTTTTGATAATTTTGTGTTTTATCATATATGCTATACCAATTATGCATATCAAGGGGACATAATGATCTGCCTATAGATCTTGCCTAGGGAAAGCTTTATAAACACCTCTTAAATTGCTGCAGAATTCAATTGATGCAGTAGAAATTAATGGTCAATACTAATAATACCATGTTTATGAGATTTGGCTTCAAGACACAGGCTTTTAAAGTGTATTTGAACTATTATTTCAGATATGTTTTATCTGGTGATACTTAATAAACACAAATAGGATTATAATGAGTAATTCTACAAGCTGATGATTTCTTGCTTGACAAAAACAATCCAACAACTGGGATTTTTCTAATATAGCTTAGCAAGAGCCATCTGAAGAACTTACATTGTAAACCCACAAGTTTTAATTTAATAGGCTACATATTTCAAATTGCATCAGACAAAAACACAACAAATATACAGAATGGTTTATAGGGTCAGATAAATGCCTGGAAGAGACTACTTAGGTTACAATAATTAGGTCCTAAATTAAATAAATGAAATACTTCCATTTGAGAGGGACCAGTCACACCATCGTTTCTGTGTTTGCAATTTCACAGTTGCTCATCATTTAATTAGCTAAAGGATGCCATTATTTGCTGCCACATTCTGTGTAAAGGTATGTGGGAATGACCTTGGGAAATGGGACAGAGAGATGCTGCCTAGGGAATGATTAGGTAAGAGGCAACATAGCCCACAGCTGCACGGTAGGAAAAACAAGACGCTAAGAAGGGATCCCTCCTTAATTCTTAAACTATAGGATGGAATGGAATAGAACAGACTGGAACAGAATGGAATGGAATGAAGCGGAGTAGAACAGAATAGAACAGAACAGAATTCTTTATTGGCCAAGTGTGATTGGACACACCAGGAATTTGTCTTTGGTGCATATGCTCTCAATGTACATGAAAAAAATACATTCATCAACAATCATAAGATACAACACTTAGTGATAGTTATAGGATACTAAATAAGCAATCAAATCATATTAGGAAATTAAACAAAACAATATAAATCGTAAAGATACAAGCAATAAGTGGGAGGAGATAGATAATAGGAAAGATGAAAAGAATAATGGTAGTACAGTCTTAGTAAATAGTTTGACGGTGTTGTGGGAATTAGTTATTTAGCAGAGTAATTCAGAGAAAAACTGTCCTTGTGTCTAGTTGTTCTGGTGTGCAGTGCCCTATAGCATCGTTTTGAGGGTAGAAGTTGAAACAATTTATGTCCAGGATGTGAGGGGTTTGTAGATATTTTGAGGGATCTGTAGATAAAGGAGACAGTAGGAGAACTGTACTTTCAGACTTGCAACATTTTGTTAAAGTAGCTTTAATGTAAACTAGAATTAGCTTATCTGATCAAGTTTTCTGTCTGGTTGACCTAGTAAGGCTGACTTTCTGGCATACAAGAAGACAACTTAGTACATTTATCACCTGCCTGCAAGTCATTATGTTAATTTTGCTTCGATGCATAGGTACTAAATGGTTAACAATATAGCCATTAGTTCAGTAGGCATCATTAGCACTGCTAAATACTTAGCAACTAAGCAGCTACAGAAACTAAGATGTCATCATTTTTTTTCTTACAATATCACTAATTAATATGACCAATTCTCTCCACCATCCCCACTTCCCTCTACAAAGATAAGGGCTCACAGAATCACATTCAGTTAGTCCTCAACTAACAACTACAACTGAGTCCAAAGTTTTTGTTGTTAATAACTGAGACAGTTATTAAATGAGTTTTGTTTCATTTTATCACTTTTCTTGCCACAGGTGTTAAGTGAATCACTACAGCTGTTAAGTTAGTAACACGGTTGGCAAGTGGATCTGGCTTCCCCATTGACTTTGCTTGTCAGAAGGTTGCAAACGGTGATCACGTGACCCCAAGACACTGCAAACCATCATAAATATGAACCACTTGCCACGCATCCAAATCTTGATCACATGACTATGGGATTGCAGCAAAAGTCGTAAATGTGAATAACAGTCTTAAGTCACTTTTTCAGTGCCATTGTAACTTTATTATAACTTTGGTCACTAAATAAATTGTTGTAAGTTGCGTAGTACCTATATTGGTAGTTTATGTATATTTCTAATGTTGCATAAAAACTGGGGTGACTTACTTTGGACCAGTGACATATTCTCAACCCATCCCATTTCACAGGGTTGCATAAGGGGGAAAGCATATGTATGCCACCTTGAGCTGATCCAGAATAAAAACTGGATAAAAATTTAATAATAATAATGCTCCATTCATTTACTCATCTAGGGATTTTCATATGAAAAATGAAAACCATTGCCAGGAGGAAAACTAGAAAATATGGCAGAAAGTCTTATCAAGCTAATTTGAGAATAAGCACCTTCAACTTTTTACTTATCTGATAAAAGTACCCTGCTAGATTAGCATAGTGTCTTATCAAATCCTATTTTCTGTTCCTCCAAGGGCTAATTGGAAAGCCATAACTAAATATATTGAAGTTGGCAATGATTCATTACATGGTTGGACAATTATCTGTTGATCCATTGATCATTTGCTAATACTCAGAGAGGATATAATGTATTTTTTGAATGGGACCTTATGACCTGGAAGCTTTTCTTGAATGAGAATTTTATTACCAAATCTGGCAGGTGAGAACCATACTATAGTGGATCTCTTTTTGGAAGATGAAAACCATTTTGAACTTGGAAATATTCAGTTATACAGTTTTAACTGGTCTGGAAATAACCTTGAGGAAAGATTGATCTATACATTTTCCTCTGGAAAAACAAATGCAGATCCATTCTTTTGATGTCTTATTTTTAGGAATCTGGTTGTTTCTACAAAATCTCTGCTTTATATTTGTATTTTGGCAGGCATTTCACCTTCTGAGTTTTTGCAATCAGAAGAAACTGGATTCAGTACTGTGCTTTATGCTTATTAGTGCAAACAAGGAAGTATGTTATGAACTGAGTGGTCAGGTGATGGGAATTGGGAGAAGTTAAGATAGTAGGAGATTCTTTATATGTATTCATTTTTCAGATGCGAGTCAAGCAGCAAAAGGAACAAGCATGATGATCAGTAAATCTTTGGTAAATCTTTGACAGGTCAAACAATCAGCACAAAACAATTTTTGCTATAGGAGCTTAAAGAATCTTAAAGTTTATTTCCTTCAAGTTTCATGTATTATCTTGACAATATTTCACGTATTTAATAGCTCCCTTCTCACCTTTCACTTCTCTGAGTTCAATGCTTTCTATCCATTTATTAGTGAAATAATTCAGTTTAATTATGTCATATTCAAGGTTTATATAGCATGAAGAATATGTTCCAATAATACAGAAGAAGGTAAAGAAGTTAAGCAATTTCCAGGTACCTTTTAACTAATTAACCAATTGTTAATAAAAGTTTTTGAGCAATTTGTGATGTTTGGATGTTTCTTGCATTTTACCATTTAAAGCCTAAATCATTTCTGAAATCAGAATAGCTCTGATTTAGAATAGCTCTGATGTAGAGAATTAAACAAGTACATTCCACTAATACTTGGTTGAATTTAGATGAACTTTGGGAAATAAATGATTTAATAGTTTCAGTTAGTGTCTTTTCTTCCTACAAACAGCGAGTCATCCACGTTGCCAAGTTTTGATAAGTGTCATTATTTCTGAGATGTGTTTCCTCAAGTTTCTGTTACAAAAGTTAAGAGTAGAATTATAAGTTTATATTACCTAAAATATGCAACGAAGTGTCCTTAGACAAGATGGGTAAATTTCCTTAGATGTTAAATGGGAAATGATTAATGTTTCCTTGCCTTAAGCCTTTCTATTTTCTTTGTTCCATTTCATATCATGCTGATTGTTATACTATTAGTTATTATGCCTAACAGATATAGACATTTGCAATACAGAAGAAGACTGAAAGTTTACAGTGACCATGGAAGTAAAATAAAGAGGGGAACTTATTCTAATACTTAAAACAAATCAAGAACTATCAAAAGGATAGTTTTGCTGTTATTGAAATACAAAAACTATAATAGAAGAAAAAAGGAAAGTCCAATGGCAGTTAAATAGTGGGCAGGAAACCTTATTATATTACAGTGGTTAAAAAATGAATTAACAAAAAATAGAGAAAATAATAACCAAAGGCATTGATATATAGAGCCTCAAATGCATGTTTTGATTGAATAATAGTTTTTAGGGGCCTCATCTTTTTTTTACAATGTTTTATTATTTTGGGGTTTCTGCTCATTTTGTGAGCTGCCTAAAGCCACAAGATTGAGGTAGATAGCTGTATAAATCCAATAAATCGCAATCGCAATTGCTTAGACTCATATTCCTCCCCACAGTGCTTTACAGCACTCTATGGACAGTTTACAATGTCAGTATATTGCCCAATAATCTGGATCCTCATTTTACCTACCTGGAAAGGAGGGAAGGCTGAGTCAAGAACTAACTGCCAGGCCATGGGCAGAATTAACCTGCAGTACTGCATTCTAATCACTATGCCACCAGGGGTCTTAGGGAGTGAATACATTTTCATATCATTGAAGGTTTTTCAAGAAATGAGAAGTCATAAATTAATATTCAAATGCGAGAAAGGCCTTATTAGGGACTTCTGAATAAGAAGAGCACTACTGTTTTAGATTAAAATTGCAATACTGAAAGTAGCTGAACAATCCAGAAAACAAAGAAAGATTCAGGAAATACATTTGGCTCTAAGCAAGAGATGAATAATTTTATCTTAAATTCTACCTTAAGATTATATGCTTTAGTTGATTCTGTTCATCTAAATCTGATTTACAGTTTCAGATTATTTATTATTTTTATAATTTATCGATGAACATGTCAGGCACAGGAAATCATGAGCCAGGATATATCCTTTGTGAGATTGATGTATCTCCAAAGGGACAAATGCTGACTTTCATAATCATATGCCTCAACATTCCAGACCCAGGAAGCAAAGCTATAGAGTACATTTCAGTTGTACCAGTACAACTTAATAAATTTAATTATAACTTAATAAATATATTAACATATTATGTTATTTTAATGTACAATACAATACTATACTATACAATAAACAGTATAATTAAATACTGTTGTTCAACTTATTCGAAGGGCTTTAAACTGGGGTGGGATTCTACCAGTTTGCACCTATTCGCTAGAACCAGTTGTTAACATTCTAAGCAGTTTGAAGAATCAGTTGTTAGAAGAAATTACTGGCCTAATCCTGTAAGGAAGGCAGGAAGGAAACATTCGGTGTTGCTTACAGAAACTGCCTCTCCATTAACCCTTATTACATTCTTGACAGGATTAGACTTCCTGTCTCTGGAACATCTCTGGCGTTGTTTTCCCCTCCTTTGCTGGTCCTTTGTTTGTGTGGAATGACCAAAGTTACAATGGCACTGAAAAAAGTCACTTATGACCATTTTTCACACTTATGACTGTTGCAGCATCCCCACAGTCATGAGAGGCCAGGCGAGGAGATGCGTGCCTCAATGTGAGTGATATTGAGTTGGCCACACCCAGCCAATAACATTACCACCAAGCCATGTCCACCCAGTCACATGACCACCAAGCCACTCCCACTGCCTAAGCCACGCCCACAGAACCGGTTGTTAAAAATTTGAATCCCATCCCTGCTTTAAACTAAAATTGAGCGGGAAGAGAGACCAATCTTTAGAACCTAATCCCAAGCATGTAACTTAGGAGAAGCAAGCAAGCAAGGAGACAGAGGGTGATGGGAGGGAGGAGAAGCTCAGGCACAAATTAGGAGATGCCTATATACTAGCACTCAAAGTTTGAGGAACAAGTGGGGAAAACTTGAAGTACTAATACACAAGAGTGGGTATGACATAGATGCAGGGGTGGGCTGATACAGTTTCACCCGGGTTATGGCTGATTTGGCAAACCACCAAATTGGCTGGCTGGCCTCGGACACCCTGCCCTGTCCCTGCTAGGAGTTTCCATGCGGCCCGTTTTGGATGCAAGGTAAGTGCAGGGCCCGCATGGAGTCTTGAGGGGAAAAAAACGGGCCTCCCAGAAGTTCTGAATCTCCAGATATGGGCCTGTTTTCAACTTCCAGAGGATCTCCAGAGCCTGGGAAGGCAGTTTTCACCCACCCAAAGGCTTGAGGAAAGCCTCCAGAGCCCAGGGAAGGTGAAATCTTCCCCCCGCATTGTGCAGGAGGCCAACTAGGCCATGCCTACCATGGCCTCACCCACCCAGCAACTGGACAGAGAACCTGTTGCTTAATTTTTTGATGCCCACCCCTGAATAGATGCTGTTACTGAAATTTGACGGGATGAAAGTTGCAACTGGAATGTACCATCTTTTTTTCCTTTGTATTTGATTGTAAAATGCATAAGGCTTGGGGACCCTACCTCTCTTATACACTAAGATTAACTGGGCACATGCCCAGCTTTGGCAAAAAAAACAATCCTTAGGCTGAACAATTCATACCATAATCAGCCAACAGAGGAAGCAAAGAATAAGGGATATGGAATTTCAGACTGAAATTAATAGGTTGCCCCAACAGGGCAGAAATTGGATAAATAAAGGCATTTGACAACTACAGCAAGATATTCACAAAATCTAGCTTTTCCCATGCTGAGGATAACATTTTTCAAAGCCAGGCATAACATCTTACCATCCACACTGACTGCTGGAAGGAAGATATTCCAAAATATCATTAACTAAGCAGACCTGCCCATGTGGTACTAAGGAGATCAAAGCCATTTTGCATGTATTATTATATTGTAAATGCTACAGAGATATCAGGTTGGCTTGTAATCTGCCCTGATATGTAAATTCCTCGGAAGGCCAGACAACTACTGTGAACCATCTCCTAGAATATTTGAAAGCCTTTATCAATAGCTAAAGTCTCTTTTGCTACAATGAAAAGAAGTCATATGTGGTTACAGAAATAATCACTTCTGATTTATTTATAATTTAATATTTAACACATACTAGCAAATCGGTTTTTTGATATCATATACTAGTATTTTAAATTAACACTTTTACAGGTTGTTAATGCACCATTGTAGCAATGTATGTCATTTTTTACATGTTATTTTATCTTTGCTATGCTCCTATTTTATTTCATGTGCTTGATTTTACTTTGCTGTTGTACTTTTTAAAAAGTTTTGCTGGTCATTGACTAAATGAATCTCCTTTCATTTCCTTAACAGAGGTGTGTTAGTTTTGTTAACATGTGAGTGGTATATCTAGTAGATATTGCAATGTTCCCCATGTGATATACATTAATATAGAAGTTATATTATGTATAATATACGGAGACTTTCACTGCATCTGAATAATATATCACTTGTATCATATACCATTTGGTTCTTGGCTGACTTTAAAACAAAAATATATTATCGGGATGCTTCTATATCTAGTATGAATAGAGATCTAATTCAAGCAAAGAAACAATGGAACAATTCTGGATATCAGTCCAGATAGGAATCAGCCATGGATATGCAATGGTTACAATGCAGTTTTGCAGGCTGACTCTGCTCACATTGCCAGGAGTTTGATTCCTTTGATCCTGACTGGCTGACTGGATTCAGCCTTCCATATTTCCAAGGTCGATAAAATGAGGAGCCAGATTGTTGGGGGAAATATGCTGACTCTGTAAACCGCTTACAGAATGTTATAAAGTACTGTGAAGTGGTATGCGAATCTAACTGATATTGCTATAGCTAGTAAAATATGTCTGTTGCTATAATCCTACTTACTCAACCATCATTTCCATCACTTCCCTTAACCTTTAGTAGAATTCCATTCCAGTCCTCCATTTTTAAAATGACCTCAGTATTTTCAATTGCAGAAAAGTATTAGGAAAAGAAGTATTATCCCAAAGTACTTCAAGTGGTCTCTGATGTAGCTCCATGCTTTTTCAACATATTGAATTTCAGGTCAAGTTTGAGGGGCTCATGACAAAATACTTAGTAATTAAAGTTAACACAACCATAGCAGAAATCTTCTCATTAATAAAAATGAGCTCAATCTGTAGAATTTTTAATGATTGATAACAATCTTTTTGTTTTGTTTACATTTTAAGATAATGATGTATTGTTGAAAAGACATTACCTGACAAAGAAGGGAATACAGATACCTATATGTTAGGAAGCCATGCTGAAAATCTATACACTTTCATAGATGATGCTATAATTTCTATTACTTGTTTTCTGCCAAAATCTGAGAGAGAATAAATAATTAACAATGTATATTGTAACCGATAGGTATACAGGAGAGGGAGAAGGAAGTTTATCACATGTCTTATGATATCATCACACACATAATGATATTATGAAATTGATGCCAGTTGAGACTCATAATTGAAGCAAATTACATGATTCATATCATTTGATAGCATTACCCATCTGATTGATGTCTTTGTATGTTATACTAGAAACCTATGACGATCTCTTCCTAGAACTATATGCAAAACAGATTTTGGCCACTAGAAGCCTGGAAATTAAAAGTCCAACACCACTTTGGAAAAGTGAACTTTTGTATTTATAAATACGATTTTTTAAAAGAAATGACCATTTTATAGTAATAACTATATTTTGTATAGTTTTAAACATTGTTTTTATAATGAGCATCTAGCACCAGAAAGATATTTATTTTTATATGAATATTTTCTACCTTGGTATTATAAGTAGGTTGAGCTTATTAATCATCATCACAATCTGATTTGTACATACTGCTCTTATCTTATTTTGCAGAGTTTCTTCTCCTTTTCCCATCTCTGTAGCTCTTCATGAAAATGTTGCATTGATCCTATTACAGTCCTTTTATCCTGCTGCTTACTTACAAGGGCTTTGAAGAACTGCTATTTTAAAAACAGTTCTAAGCTTCACAGTCTCTAATTTCTTTTGTCTGTTAAATTCTGAAGCCTTCTTCATATTTTAACTGTATTCCATCAATCAATTTCAAAGCACAATATGCTATTATTTTATTTTTTATGTAGTATGGTATTTGATTGTCAGATAAAATATAAGTATTGTAAGTCTTTAGACAAACAGTTTTGTAATTCAGTGGTTATATCAGCTGGGAAAATTTGGATTTGTAGTCCTGACACATCTGGAAGACGTCAGATTGGGGGAAAAGTATTCTGTCACAATACATTCCTTGACATTCTAACACAAATACTTGTGAAAAAATGAGAGGTCAGTAAATGCTGGTCCTATATAGATTGCCTGTTCCCATATTTTTAGACTCAAATAATAATAGCAACAATAATAACAACAGTAATAACATTATTTTCTAACAAATGATATATTATTAGCAACATTACTACTAAGTACTGCTCAAGCATTGCTTAGCTTTTAAACTATTTGTTTGAAAGGATACTTTATCTGGACATCGTAAAATAGCTTTCCATAACCAATATGTAAGTATTTTGTGAACTCTTTCACATATTTTGAGGACTGAATTTCTCATGATGCTGCTCCTGAGATATTATTTCAGCAATTATCTCAATAATATATTAAGAAGGAAATTCTACAATGACGATTATCTTGTCTACCAAAGATAAGTGTGTTCCTTTGAGCCATTCTCTTTAATTAGCATTACAGTGGAAACTTCAGCTAAGCAAACCTGTCATTTGGCCTGCATAGTTATGCATCCCCCATTGCAAAAAATAACCCTCCATGTTGAAGAGATGGTAGAGGACAATCATCTATTTGATGGTATCCTGTCTTTGGAAGGTTATCCAGTTCTATTCTTGCTTAAAGCCAAAGAGCTATGCAAACATATATGTTATATTTTAAATTAAATTAGCATAACAATTGATAACTGCACATTTTTGCCTCTAATTGCTTTCCCTTTTAAAGGATATCCTACTGGGAGTTTTTTTTCATTTTGGTATAGTATGTATTGTATCTCCTTTTCCTTATAATGTATCTTCCCATCTTTTTCTAAAATTTCTGTGAGCTACCCTATCAGACTGCAAAAGTCTAGATTGCTATTAGATGGCAGATATCCAAGTATAGGAATATGAGGCAAATTGAGTAAGGATGAAAATCCTATGCACTGGCTTATGCATATACATACGAACAACTGGAAATTATATATTCTCATGACTTCATCAGTCCCTTCCTTCATATATTAGAAGAAATGCAGCTTAGGTTAAAAAGACAGTGAAAATTTGATGGGGAAATTAGATGTATGCTGTTGTGGAGCAATGGTAAGGAAGAGGCATGAGACCAGAGCGTACAACTAACAAGGCTTTATTGCGGGGAATAAAGGGTTGTCGCATCTGCTTGCTAACTTGCAGACTAGCGGGCGACAACAGGCTGGCTCTGCCCGACAGCCGGCTTATATAGCCAACTGTCAAACGGAGCCAACCAATGGGAGCTGCTGGTGCTCCCGCTCAAACAGCGGACCTGGTTGGGAACCCCCACCAGTTCCACGGACATAACACTCCTTTCCCCCAGCTGGGAACATGCGTAGTCCTGCAGGTAAGCTGGCTGTCTGTGCTGGCGACCAGAACGTCGCAGTTCGGGTGAACTGTTGGCTGGTGACAAGTCCTGGCCCTCGGGACGTGCCTCGATGGTCGTCGGGGCAGGGGCTTGCCCTGGCGTGGTGTTCTGCAATGTCGGCGAGTCCCCTTGCTCAGGCTGACCCGGGCAAGTCTCGTGGTCCGGTTGGCGAACTGGAACGCTCGGCTGCTGAGTCGGTGACCCTGGCCGGGAACTCGGGTTCTCCAGTAGACCTTCTTGTTCGTCGGGGAAAACCGGGTCCCACAGGGAGCTTCCGTCTGGCACCGGCAGGGAGACGTTGGCGCTGGCAGGTTGGGTTGGGTTGGTATCAGCCGCACGTCGCCTCCTGAGTTGGTCTATGTGCCTTCGCCACAAGCGTCCATCTTCCAGGAGGACCCTGTAGGACCTTGGACCTGTGACTGACACGATTTGACCTGGTACCCACAAAGGATCCCCTGCATAGTTCCTGGCGTACACCAGGTCTTGCAAGACAAAGTCTCTGACCAGACTGTCAGACCCTAAAGGGGTGTCTGGGCAGTAGTGGGGGTGTAGCCTGTCCAGGGTGGTTCTAAGGTGTCTCCCCATTAAAAGTTCGGCGGGAGATTTGTTAGTAGTGGTGCAAGGCGTTGTATGTTGGCTAAGCAGGAAACGAGACAGTTTAGAGTGCCAGTCTTCCTGGCCAAACCTGGCGAGTGCCTCCTTGGCTGACCTTACTGCTCTCTCTGCCATCCCGTTGCTAGCGGGGTGAAAGGGAGCTGTAAGGACATGTCTGATGCCCAAATTGGCCACGAATATACTGAACTCACATGATGTGAACTGCGGGCCATTGTCAGACACCAGCGTGTCTGGAAGTCCATGGGTGACAAACAAACGGGTCAGGGCTTTGACTACTGCTTGGGTGGTGGTCGTGGGAAGCAAGGCCACGTCAATCCACTTGGAGTAGGAATCCACGACCACCAAGAAAGTCTTGCCATGCACTGGTCCAGCCAGGTCGATGTGCAGGCGAGACCAAGGGGCACTAGCACTTTCCCACCTGGTGGGCATGGCGGTGGGCGGGGCAGCCCTGGTTTCTTGGCAGGGTTGGCAAAAGCTTACCCAGTTGGCAATTTGAGCATCCATGCCAGGCCACCAAATGTAGCTGCGGGCCAACGCCTTCATCCTTACGATGCCCGGATGGCCCTCGTGAAGCACCTTCAGGATGGGTACTCGAAGGGTGGCTGGGATGACTACTCTTGTGCCCCACAATAGACATCCCTGTAGCCTCGACAGTTCCTGCTGGCAGGTTTTAAAGGGAACAAAGTCAACTGTACATTGAGTTTCCGGCCACCCCCTTCCTACCCAGTCCAGAACCTGGGCGATTATTTTGTCTTTTTTGGAGTGCGCCGCGATGTCTTTGGCTGTCACTGGAAGTTTGAGTTTGTTGACCTCAAAAATGGTGTGAATTGGTGCAGGGTCCTCGACTGGGACTGGCAGGGGGCAGCGACTGAGGGCATCGGCATGACTCAAGTTCTTGCCAGGCCGATGCACCAACTTGAATGAGTAGGCGGCCAGAAACAAAGTCCATCTGGTCATTCTGGGTGAAAGTACCTGCGGGGTTTGCTTATCTCCAGATAAAAAGTCCTAGGAGAGGTTTGTGGTCAGTCACAAGTTCAAAATGGTGGCCGAATAAGAATTCGTGGAACTTTTTAACTGCAGCAACCACAGCCAGGGCCTCTTTATCGATTTGGCTGTAGTTCCTTTCTGCCATGGAGAAGGTCCTAGAAAAGAAGGCAATTGGTGCCTCGGAGCCATTGGGGAGTCTGTGGCTTAGGACAGCCCCAATCCCGAAAGGGGATGCGTCAGCAGCCAGGACCAGAGGAAGGCGTTGATCGAACTGGACTAAAACCGCTTCCGATGTGAGTAATAATTTAACTGATCTGAAAGCGTGGGCTTCCTTGGGTCCCCAATGCCAGGGTGAGTCTTTATCTAAGAGACTATGTAGGGGTTCAGCGACTGATGCTTTGTGCGGGAGGAATGATGCGTAAAAGTTTAGAAGCCCCAGAAAGGCTTGTAGTTCAGTCTTGTTGGTTGGTGTGGGTGCCTCGTGGATGGCCTTCACCTTGGACTCAATTGGGTGGATGCCGGAGGCGTCTATCCTATAACCCAGAAAGTCCACCTGCCTAGTGGTGATGGCGCACTTCTCCCTTTTAAGTTTGAGGCCATGCTGCCTGAACTTCTCTAGCACTGTCCTGACCCTCTGAATGAGTTGAGGTTGGCTCGTAGCTGAGACTAAGATGTCATCGAAATACGGAACAACTCCTGGGAGACCTTGGAGAATTCGTTCCATGAGTGATTGGAAAATACCCGGGGCCACACTGACCCCGAATTGGAAGCGCTTACATTTGAATGCCCCTCTATGCGTGACTATGGTTTGTAATTCAGCTGTCTGATCATCAACAGGGAACTGTTGGTATGCCTGGGACATATCTAACTTGGCGAAAATGGTACCGGGTTCGAATGTGTGTAACAGGTGCTGAATAACAGGGACAGGGTATGCGCTGACCTGTAAATAACGGTTGAGGGTGGTTTTATAGTCTGCGCAGATTCTTAAACTGCCATCCTTCTTGAGTGGGGTGACTATGGGGGTCTCCCATTTGGCGAAATCAGTAGGTTCTAACACCCCTTGTTTAAGTAGTTTGTCTAATTCTACATCCAATTTAGGACGGATGGCGAAAGGCACCCTGCGTGGCTTAAGGCGGAGAGGAATTGCCTGGGGATCTATGGAAAACGAGATGGGGGTGCCCGAATAGCAACCCAGCTCGCTGCTAAATACGTCAAAAAAATCAGAAAATAATGTATCTACGTCAGAAGTTGAGACAGCATGGATCCCAGTTACACTAAGGCCAAGGGAAGGAAACCAATCAAGTCCCAACAGGCTGGGGAGGGCACCGTTAACAACCACTAAAGGCAAATGGCCTTTAAAGGCTTGGAATTGAACGAGGAACTTGCCTTTCCCGAGGACAGGAATGTTCTTGCCCTGGTAGTCCCGCAGTGTCAGGTGGCATCTTTGGAGCTGTTTCCTTGACAGTCTGGGCTGGATCTGCTTCAGAGTGTCCCAGGACATGATTGAGAGCGCAGATCCCGTGTCTACCTCCATCCTGCAGAGTTTACCTTCTAGGAAAACAGAAATTTTAATTTTATCGAGGGTTTGGGAAGTATGGTTAGCGTGGTAGCAGGTATAGCAGTCCTCCACTTGCCTTTGGGGAATAGAAGGTGGTGGAGGTCTTTGAGGCAAGGAGCGCCCTGCTTGGCATACTCTAGCGAGGTGACCCTTCTTTTGGCAGTTCAGGCAGATGGCGTTTCTAAACCTGCAGGATGCCCTAGAGTGGGAGCCTCCGCAGGTTAGGCACAAGGGCGGTTGTTTGTAGTTGTTTGTCTGTCCCGCTCCTACCTGTGAAGGCTTCTGATGCTTAAGGCGGTTAATGTCTGATGAGTCTGTGGGGTCTTCTTCACTGAGCACTTCTTCAGAATGGACGGTTGGGCTGCTGGGTTTTAATGGAGTGCCCTGAATCTCAGCTGCTGACTGGGCAGAGAGCTCAGCAGCCAGGGCTTCCTCCATGGCTAGGGCCAGATTCAAGTCCTTTTTTGCCAGCAAACGTCTTTGGAGTCTCAGGTCTCTCACCCCACAGACAATCTGGTCCAGCAGCATGTCTTCCAGATATTCTTTGAAACTGCATTGTAAGGCAGCTGTCCTCAGGGCAGCCATGTATTCGTTGATCGACTCCCCCACTGCCTGCTTCCTGATTCTGAAAGCGTACCTTCTAGCGATCTGGGATGGTTTTGGCGCGTAGTGATTGGAGAGTATTTCTTGTAATTCATCCCATGGGATGCTTCTGATGGCGCGTGGTGCGACTAACGCTGTAGCGGTGTCAAAAACGGCGGCCCCGCAATAGCTGAGGAAATAAGACTTCTTTCTATGTTCCGCAGCGTCAGCTAACCCGATGGCATCGAGGAAATGGCTGAAGCGATTTTTGTAGGAGTCCCACGTTTCCTCGTTTGGCTTGAATGGCGGGAATGGTGGATTAGCATTCATCGTGGGAAGTGTTGGGTTCATCTTCTTCAATCGTCTTTGAAATCGCGCTCTTAAAAGAGCGCAGGCTGTGACTGTCTCTCTGGGCTACATAGCTCTTTTTGAATTTCGCGCTCTTGGTGAGCGTTGGCGGCCGCGGCTACGGTGCTGGCGGCTCGTTTCAGTGACTGCGGCTCGAGTAATGGTAGTTTGAATTTTGCGCTCTTTGTGAGCGTTGCGCGGCTGCGGCTACAGCGCTCGTGACTTCACTCTCAGTGATTTACAGCTCTTTGAATAGACGCGTCTGGCTAGCCTTCGACCATCCCACCTTCGTCGCCAGTGTTGTGGAGCGATGGTAAGGAAGAGGCATGAGACCAGAGCGTACAACTAACAAGGCTTTATTGCGGGGAATAAAGGGTTGTCGCGTCTGCTTGCTAACTTGCAGACTAGCGGGCGACAACAGGCTGGCTCTGCCCGACAGCCGGCTTATATAGCCAACTGTCAAACGGAGCCAACCAATGGGAGCTGCTGGTGCTCCCGCTCAAACAGCGGACCTGGTTGGGAACCCCCACCAGTTCCATGGACATAACATATGCCAATGTTATTCTTCCTAAAAACTGTTTTCTTTGTCTTCCTATCTAGCTGTCTTCTTGGATTAAAAATGAAAATATATAATTTTCAGTGGACTAGTTTAATACAATTACTCAGAAAGCCTACCTTCATTCTTGGAAAGCTCCAATATGGAAGATCTAACGGTGCTGGCCTCCTTTAAGAGAAATGTGGAAGGAGAGACATCTGCCTTGTTTCCCTTTCCCCCTGGATTTATTTAAAGGTCTTGTCTCCCACTGAAATCAATGAAAGAAATCCATGTGAGTTTCAGGCCCGATGTTGCTTAAACATTTGAATGTAAGGAAAAACTAGTGACCTTATGATCTAACAGGTCCATGGATCCTCTTGATATTTTTCACCCATCCCTAATTCATTTCTTTCCAGCTTGCTCAGGTGTATGTGAGAAAGGATTAATTCAAAGTTGGAGAGTGTTCCATTTTCAGGGGATGAAATCTGAATAATTCTGTGATCTCTGAGACACTCCAAATGCTTTAAAGTTCTGATCATTTTAATGGCCATCTCAAACACAAGGAGAAGAATTCCCCATAGAAATAAATCTGACTCAAAAGGAAACCAGACTTACCTTACACCTATTATAATCAAGCCATTCCATGGAAGTAATAGAAAAATCGAGCCAAACAATTTAAAAGATAGGAAAGAAGAAAAGCCTTTTCTGCCAGGCACAATGATTTTAAAAAAAATTTTAAATTAAGAGACAAGATGAGGCAAGATTAGAAAAGTGCACTTTTAATAATGAGGAAGTGACTTGGTATGTACCATCAGTGACTGCATAAATTTCATAAATTTCATGTGGGGTTAAATAGAAGGTGTTCTGGGAAGCTGATGAGTTATTGAGAGTCATCCTTCTAGGGATGGTAATAATCAGTTTCATCTGACCCATCACTTCAGAGGGTTAGAAATTGAGATCCTTGGTAAACAGAGTCTGTCAGTACATTTCTGGACATAATTCACAAGCAAAGAATAATTTTTTTCCTTCTTAGTGGAGACAACAATTCTCATAAAGGCTTTGAATATGGAGGCATCTGACAGAAGTAATTACATCTATCTGTCAGATGTAATAACATTCACTGGCCATCCACACACATTCATCTTTCAGATTTATTTTTAATCATCATCCCCAAGACCATCTTTTTCTAGTCTCTGTTCTCCGTAATTCACACCAGTTTATTCTAACACTGTTGACAGGGTTTTTGCAAAGTCAAGTAATAGTAGCACTTTAGATATGACGTATGTAAACAATGAACCAAAGTTCTTTTGCATATTGTTTACAACTTGTCTCCTTTGTCTCTTTAGAACATAAAGTTTCTTTTCCATTAAAATATTACGTGGATGCCATTAGATGCCTAAAAGGAGGTTGGATAGGAGTTTGTCATGACAAACAACATATAACTTAGATGTTAGGAATCTGAGTGCTTACAGTTTATAATTGGCAAAAGGTACACATGAAATGGAGGTGTGATGGCTCAATGTTTAAAGATGCTGAACTTGTCAGCTGGAAAGCTGAGAACCTGGATTGGAAACCCGAGCACTACACGATGGGGGAAGCTCCTGTTACTTGCCCCAGCTCTTGCCCGCTTTGGAAGTTCAAAAGCATGCTAATGCAAGTAGATAAATAGGAACCACTCTGGTGGGAAGATGACAGAGGAGTGAAATGTAACAACGGTAATGAACATCTCCCCCTAGAGTAGTTGGATGGGGAAAACTTTCCCTTTACATATACTACACTTGACCATATCCCAAAGGTTGAGAAGTGATTAGCAGATCTCAGATGTAAAAGTAAATAGGAAAATAGCTAAGTCAAAGAAATCCTGCAAGGAAATTGGAGTAAAGGAGAAGGGTGTTCACCCTGAACAGTATAGAAAAAAAGATTTAAAATGTGGAATTCTGGATGCAAGAGATGCAGGTAAGAAGAACAAAGTCAGACCTAAGCACCCTGCTTAACACAGAGTTGGGCAAAAGGGAACAAGACCACAAGAAAGAAGTTTGAAGAAAGGAAAATAAGTGGTTAGCATCAGAACTCTAAGTCTATAAAAGAGTCAGAGGTTTCAAGTAAAATAGAAATATTACTTAAAAGTAAGGAAGAAAAAAGGCAAATCTTTAAAGGAGGGAAAGTTTTCCAATTAGTATTTTTTTTCCTCTTGGCCTTGTCCCATTAACTATGAGTAATAATTTTCATTCCATATGGAAACCAGCAACTAAAATCATCTAATGATTGGGCTTCTTTCCAGATTTTCTACTCAGCATGAGGTATGATCAGGACAAAGCACTCATTAAATAGTAGCAAGCATAGAGTGTCAATTGGATCTACCCAGGATCCAACCTTGTTGTTTTGAGTATCCCGGGTAATCTGTCTCCTTTAGGATATACTTGACTAAACTCAAAGTATCTAACCACCGAAGGGCTTTCACATTTGAAATGATGTGATGCCCCTTTCTCAAGTGTTCTTTCACCATTAAATACATAAAAAAATACACCATCCTAATGCTTTCAGATACTAACACTGCTATAACTTACAGTATTGTCATTTTCTACACAGTAGCACTTAAAATTAGTAAGATAATGACATGTCATAAACTAGACAATGAGCATTTACTTCACCATACTGGGGTTCTCTGTAATTTGAAATAGTTTTCCACGTACTAACCATTGTGGTGCTGCACACCCATCTAATGCTCCTATCCTCTTTTATATTTTTTCAGACTCTTGTTTTTATATACACTTTTTGTTCTAGTACATTTTTGTATCTTTTAGTTTTTCATAATTTTTATTTTTGTACTGTGATATACAATATCTTCTAAGCTTTTGTATCTTTTAGTTTTTCATAATTTTTATTTTTGTACTGTGATATACAATATCTTCTAAGCTTTTTAACTGATCTTATCCCACCCTCATTTTGCTGGTCTATAACTGTAATAAAAACTTCATTTCATTTCATTTAAAATGGCTAGTCTACTGAAGAGAAGGACCAGGAGAGACATGATAGCAGTGCTCCAATATTTGAGGGGTTTCCACAGAGAGGAAGGGATCAAGCCATTTTCCAAGGCACCTGAAAGCTAGGCAAGGAATAATGGATGGAAACTAATCAAGGAGAGATTCCATCTAGAAATAAGGAGAAAAGTTATGGACAATGAGAACAATCAACCATGGAACAGCTTGCCTTCGGAAGTTGTGGGAGCTTCATGTCTGCCTATCTGAAGTTCAAAGGACTGTCTAGCAAATTCCATTTTTGAAGGGAATCCATCCACCCACTAAAGACAAGAGTATGCCCCAGTATGTGATGGTTGTGGGCCTGTAGAGACAAAGAGATAATTGAATCTGGATGCACCAGCAAGGAGGTCTAAGTCATGTAAAGTGAGAATTTTGTAAAGCAGCTAATGTCTGCGTATCTCTGTCAGAGAAAAAGCTGAATGTATTATGTGACTGAAAATATATCGTCCTTTTCAAGAACCTAATAGGTAGGCAAGAGAGCTATTGAGCATAGAATTCTGTAGTTACTGTTATATAAAATTAGCCTTGTATCTGAGTAAACTGGTGGTAGATCTCTTTGGTTACTGTTTTAAGTTAGCAAGTAAATGAGCTGTTCACAATCTTTGGTACTGAAAACAAGAAAGTCAAGACATGATAGCAGTGTTCCAAGAGGAGCTGCTACAAAAAAAGAGAGGATCAATCTATTTTCCAGAGCACCAAAAGCCCAGACAAGAAGCAATTGTTGAAAA